>NC_134138.1:211298172-211928797 GCF_033958435.1 Carettochelys insculpta | reverse complement strand
ATAAGAAACTAAGCCTGAATTTCCTTGATTTTGGGAGAGTGGGAGTTGACAGATTCTTATGTTTTAGTTCTATGTTACTTTAGTTTTTAAAAAAGATATCAGATAGACATATGCTATCCACTGAGAAGGTGTAACAACGGGTAGTAGCAGCACAAGCTATTTTTGCTGGCCTGTTAATATATCCTACAATCTGATATGAGAAGCCATTCTAAAGCAAGAAGGTAATTGCATCCGCTGAGGTGACCCATAAGCATACCAGTCATAATGGAAGTTTAAGGAACTGTATTCTATCCATCAGAAATTAAACTAGAAATTGAAAGTTTACCTACTAGACCCCGGGGTACCAAACAGCTATCAGGTATAAGTAATTTTAGCTTACTATAGACTTCTTCTAGATTCAAAACAACTACCTTAACCCTATAAGACCCAAAGCCATTCAACCCCCACATTAAAGCTGAACTTTAAAGTCAAAGAACACACACGCACACGGTGAGCCAACATTTTCAAATTAACAATGCATGACCATCAACTTAAACAGTAACTTAAGACACTATTTGTGCTTTTAATGAAACTTCATTAAGGATCAGAGTTCCCAGCTAATGGCATAACAGCTACTAGTGAGTTTGCAAACCACTGAAGAGCCCTAGAACCCAAACTACAGATGAAGTAAACGTAAATTCATATTTTCTTTCATTACTCTGCATTTTAACATTTAATATTCTATTCCTTATAAGGTATAAAATAAAAATAAATTGAAATCTGCTTAAAACTAGAGCAAATGCAAAATAACTATGTATAGTATAGTATATGCAGGTTCTGAACACTCTTCCACTGTGGAAATTAAGTCACCAATAAAAGGTGAAAAGGTAAATTAACAGTTACAGTATGACCCTAATGGTTCATCAAGTAAGACTCCCATTCACACATCACAAGTAAATATTGATATGGAAGACCATAACTTCATTCTAGTTTAGTCATTCAAGTACTAAAATTGGTACCAATGGAAACACAAGAAACCAGTGAACTGCTGGTATACTCAAACGAGATAAACTGTAACACAACTTTCCTAGACACAATTTCCTGGAACACCGATGGGAGTTAGCAGCTCCCCATTTAGTGTAAGAGTGTGTGTCAAAATCTGGTCCAAAATTACCTCCAAGTTTTCAGGCTCATAACCAAAGCTTTAACAACTGAGGCTTTCAACAAACATAAAACTCATTGATGCAAAGCAAAAAAAAACAAACAGGAGAAGCATTTCCTTATTCCTTACAATGTACAAAGTTCTATCCACTTTTACTAAATAAGGTAAACTAAATTATCAATGACAAAAGAAGAAGTCATACTATACAGTTCAGGCTTAAATACTCTAGTATGCTTCTCCATTCCCCTGTACTTACACCACAAAGGAAAATTTCTAAAAAAAAAAAAAAAAAAAGAGGGGTTGCCTTTGGAGAGCAGAATAAATGCCCCTGCCAAAATGTAATTCAAGAAGAGGAGATGTTTGATGGTAATTCTTTCTGGCTTTGGCTAATTTTGTCTTTTATTCACACTGGTATCAGATGTGTAAAATGGACTTGCATGTAAGCTATACTTCTCTCACTTAGCTCTGCTGAAATAAAAAAAATACCAAGTGTTGATTACTTGCTTCATAACAAAATATATTCATAGGCCAAAAATGGAAAAAAAATCAGTAGGAAAATGAACCCTCAAAGATGGAAATGTCCTATGAGTACTTTGAAAACTTCCCTGAAGCAACTCTAACTTCTAGTGCAAACAATCTGCATAAAAATTGACCATGGCAGTAGCACGGGAATGCTTATCAAAGACAAAGAACACTTTCTGATGTGTACCTCCGTGTTATGCTACCAATTTAGTACATAAATCTTTTCTGTAAACAAGACAAAATATCTCCATTAAAGATTCACTTCATGTCTTTCAGCTTTTCTTAGAAACCAACGGATCATACTCTATGCTTATAAATTCTGTCTTCAGAATTCTAGTCTAGCTTTTCTGCACACAAAATTGCATCTTTTGATTTTTTGCATTTTGTTATTTTAATGTACAGTATATGGTCTCTGTTCAATCCCTAGTTCATGTGGGCACTGGCATTCCTATTGAAGAACAAGGAGGCAAGTGCTTTTATGACATCAAATCAACATCAAAACTGTGATTATATTATGGAGGCCCAGTTGCCCCACACATAATTAGAAACCAAGTTTCTCACAAAGTGCATACTGACAAAGGTGACTCTTTTGATTAATGGCACCTTGACTGTCAGAAAATTGTTAAGTACACAAATTTTCTTGGTTGCAGTCTGCTGTATGGAAAGTCCACTTCCTATAGCCGATATTCATATTTACATAAACAATGATTCTCTATCCCACAAAAGCCAGCATGCAAAAGTAAAGGGTTTATATTCCTACCAACAGCATTTGTCTCGCCACTCGGACAATCACAAAACAATGAAGGTAAATAATCTCAGTGAACCCCAGGGATTAATAGAGGGTTTCATATTCACTATTTTGTATTAACTGGACATTTTAACAACTTCCAAGTCAGACAATTACAATACAAGAGCCAAGTGTTAAAGTAGAATCTTCCTGGAAATTACAAGTGCTGCAAACAGAAATCACAGAAATAAAACAGAAGCCTTATGAGACGCTAAATGAAATCAGAGATGGTGAGTCAGCTGAGAACCTTTCCATGATCATAGAGTCAAAAAGATTAGAACCCTGCTATTTTTCCACTCTGGATAAAGTCTCATTGCCAACACACAACTGTTTTGTTGTTTACTATCAACAACTATTTTATACTAGCATTTATTAATGGCAGGTTGGCCTAAATGCCCATCAGACTTAAAAACAAACTAAAAATCCTGCTGAGCCATTTTAAGACTGTCATCAGCTTTTAATTTTTATCTTTAAAGAATATTATGAACTATAGAATTTAAAAGTAGTGTAATTTTGTTGCATAAGCATTCCTTTTTAAGGAATGTTTCAATGACCCAGTTATGTCTCTGTTTTATTTTTGTAATATTTTATATGAACTTGGATAATACTGCCATTAATGCAGCTCTTCACTTTATTTTTCCATCTGCTTTTAGTGACAGGATAGCATATTTTATCACATTTGATAAACAAGGTCAACAAATTTGAAAAAGTTAACCCTCTGTATTTTACAGAAACTGTATAAATAAATGCTGATAATGCAAACTCAACCTGTGTGTATTTAGTGGAATATTTTTTAAATTAACACTGTCTTTTTTTTAAGTCAGTACACTTTAGTCACTAAAAATCCATTACAGCTGCCTCTTTTAACACTTATATGAAAAATTCAATATCTGAGCAAACAAGGATAAAAGGTCACATTTTAAGAAGATGATCTATTCAAACATATAGGAGGCCACAGGCCAAGTCACTTAGGCTTTGTCACATGGTGTGTTAATCTGCACCATAGTGGTGTAAACTCTAGTGCACACTGACATGTTTAGATTGTAGCTGACCCATGTGGACCCTGGGATATACTGAAACAGTTCTGTAAAGTACAACATTCACATGCACCAGAGACATTTTAGGGCACATCAGCAGGGTCCATGTGGTGAGTGAGTGACACACACACCAGTTACTGTGGAACACACCAGGCATGCACTACAATATATACACCCCTGCGACACAGGTGTGCCCCATGTAGGCAAACTCCTAGCTTATCCTAGAGAAGAAATCTGCTTAGTTTCAGTGTCACAGTTCTTTTTAGATGTAGGTGGTGATGAAATGATGCTGGGCTTGGGAACACATCCAAGGCAGCACATACACACTCACTAACACCTCCGCTTGCGCTCTCCACCTCCTGTTGATTTGAACATAGGCATGCTTACCATAGTTAAAGTAGTACACTTTAAGTGGCAATTATAAAACTAAAAAGGTCACAGTATACACACTACAAACATGAGACAAAAGTTACGGGTAAAAATGAACTAGTAGTAAACTGAGGAATCTTTTGCTGCTGGAGAGTGGACAAACTACATGCCGGAACAAGAAAGCAGTTTGTGGATCTACTGTTTGTCGAGTCGCCCACTGAAGCAAGTCTTGAAATCAGAGCATGTACTGTTGCCATCTGGTTACTTTTCACTATGAAAACTCTGACTGTGGCTTCAAATGTAATATGAAGAGTCCGGGTCGAAAACACAGGAATTATTACTGTACTACAGTCATGCTTGTTTCTTAACTTTGAGGAAAAAGAGCTACATAAAAATGAACCCAATTAGCTCAACAAAAAGATAGCCTAAATAATATGTTTATTTAGAAAAATAGAGGAACACACTGTCAGGGCATTCTAGAATATATGCACATGGCAATTAAAAACCCACGGCTGGTCTGTGCCAGGTGACTTGAGCTCACAGGCTTCAGGCTAAAAGGCTGTCTAACTGCAATGCAGATGTTCAGACTAGGGCTGAAGCCTAGACTTTTGGACGCTGGAAGGAGGGAGAGTCCTAGAGCTTGGGCTACAACCCAAGCCCAAATATCAACACTGCAGTTAAACAGCCTCATAGTCCAAGTCTAGGTCAGCTACCACAGGCCACCCTCAACTGTCTATAGCCTAGGCAGCTCTCACACAACAAATAGAAAGGCAGGCTTCACACAGAAGCCAATTTGAGAATACTCACCTGCTCTGCGGCACAAAGTTTGTGATCTGACATGGAGATAAGGAGATCTTTCCACCAGTATCCTACAACAGAATGCTTTAAATTCTCTAGGCTATCTTGGGCAATCTCTGAATTTCAAAAAACAAAAAAGCAGTCGTGTAGCACCTGAAGGATTAACAATATAATTTATTAGGTGATGAGCTTTTGCGGGACAGACCCACTTCTTCTGATCTGGAGAATCCTTATAAATTCTCATCATCTCAGTTACCGAAGAAAGATAGCGAAAAAATTAAATAAAGAGTGACAAATTAGCTAGAACTGACATAAAATCAGTTATTGATGATGAATCGGAAATGACTAATCAGTTTTTATTTCATTTCTTTTTTCAATTTTTCTTTTAAATTATTTTCGGCTCAGTTATTAGTTGTTATCCAGGATGGAAGTCGGGACATCCTCCAGCCTGCTTCTTTCATCTGTCTGGTGAGCATGTCTATTTTCTGTATGTTTATCTGAGAAGCAATCCCATTCCAGGCACATCACATTTTTCTGGCACAAACCCTTACCTTGCTTTAGGCTGTGAATACAGAAAGCTAAATAACGAATTTAGTGGTCCTAGCTCATACCATTTAGCAGGAGTTCGTAAACACTGTGACACACTCTCAAAAATATGCAGTAGCTTAGTTGCGCCTGCAACCTGATTTCATCCTCTTTAGGAACGTTTTACATTTTTTCGTGGCTGGGTGGTTGAGTGTGTGCATTTTAAACTTCACCATAAGAATGCTCCAGTGTCCCTCATGAATCTTGCTGCTCTCTGCTCTTCGCCTCTCTCTTCCTTCTCACCTAGTGCCTCCTTCTCAGATGAAGGGGTATTGAGATTATGGAAAAAGGCATGGAAAATACTCGAATCAACTCACGTATTCTCTATGTACTCTGTCACACACAAAGACTCATTCAAGCCATAACAGAACTTTGAAAACTCTGATTTTGGTATTTGTCTTTAATTCTGGTGGTTAACTTTAGAGTTCTAACAGTATTTCACTACTTTGTCTTTGAAATATACATTTATTCACTTGCCATCAGAATTTGCCATTTACAAAATGGATAGTGCTGTTTTTATTCCTCTTCTCAACTTGGGGTTGAATTACTACACCTACCTTTCGCAGAAGCTAATAACCTTACTAAATACTGTGATCTTCTATACTGCAAAAACTAGCTGCCATAGATACAATACTTTACACATAAAGATCTATACTACTTAAACAAAAAACCACAGAGTCAGCTATGCAACGTGACAGAATACTTTTTTTCTCAAGTTGTCATATTTTTTCAAAACAAAAACTTGAACCTCTCTTTTCTAAGTTCTATATTTCCACAGAGCCCATAAAAGAATAATCAAAATTAGTGAAATGCTTCAAAGTTCTTACTTCAGAGAATAACCTGACTAAAGCAGACCACTCACTAATAAAGTGCAACTTAATAAATCATGTGGAATCTTATTTTGTTCAAACCCTTACTAACTCCTAGCACCATCTGTTACCATCAAAACTATATGACAAGATATGATATATAATTAATAGGTAAACAACAATCTAATTAAAATGGACAAATACTCCATGTTCCTGCCATTTGGGAACTCTAATTACAGACTAAATTTTAAGCTTGAATTAAATATTTAAGCTGGAAAATTAACTTTCCTTCTCAAGCCTTGAATACATTAATACAGATATGTGAAGCGACTTCCTGATGGGAACTTAAACATGTAATTTAGTTTCATCAAAGCAGTTACTAATTGTTAAGCAGCAGTACCTTACCATATGTACACAATAGCTATTTAGAGCTGAAAAGGTGGTTTTAAAGCACCCCTCTGCAACCCTTTTCTGACATAAATATAAAATGTATATTCAGCACAGCACTTTACACTACACACTGAAAATAAATTACAGAGAGACTTCAGCCCTCACTGCTTCTTGGCATGCATAAGTACAAATAGATCTAGATAAACAAATACACACTTCTGCTAATCAAATTGAAAATGGTAAGGAAACCTCTAGAAGCTAAAAAAAAAAAAGGTAGAATTTTAAGTAGATTGCACAGCATCAAGTTATTTACCACTGAACTAAACAACCTATCAAAATGGAGGAAAGCTAGATTTTCACCCAAATTACAAAAATAATTGGCCATTTTCTTTTTTGATTGGAAAACACTTGCACAGAGAAATTGACACCTACAATCATATACCAAGGTCCTGATATTGTAAATTATTCCAAGTGAACCTTGTATTCTGCTTTGAGCAGATGCAGATGTATTCCAGTTGTGTGCATGTATTGTACACTGCAGCCAGAGAAACATCTGGCCCTGGTGGCCCCTCGCATGGCTTTAAAAGCCTCCAGGTCAGTTCATTCACACTGCCTGCAGCTTGAGATGGAACACTTGGGGCTGTGCCTCACCTCATGATTTCTATCACACTATGGTGGGGGGGGGGAGGAGAAGGGAAAGGAAGATGCCTGTAAATAGTTTAGTATTTTAGGATTAGAGTAGCTTAGTGTAATTAGTAGAATATTTATCTGGTGTGATACCTTCACCAGATTTTAAGTACTGACCATCAAATATATTGTGCCATGTGAAAGGGCACATTAAGGAAAGATACTCCAACTGTAGCTGACTACCTGCTCGTGCTTCAAGCAGCATCTTACTGAGCAGGTCAGGAAGCCCACTTTGGCAAATCACTGGTTCCTGAAGAGAGAATATGAGCCTGCGGCTCCCTGATCAGACTTGGATTCTGAGCCCACAAGGAAGAGAGATCGTTTTCCTTCCTCCAGTTCTCCATAAAAATAATTTCTAACACATAAATTGGGCTGCTCCAGAGCTTTCAGGGATTTCTCTTCTCCTTTTTGAAGGTATGCAGACAGGCACTATGATTTTTTCAAGTATGTAGAGTAGAAGTGGCTCATCACATTCCACTACTGATGTGAGACCAGCTAGACACCACAGTGCTGTCTCTGCTACCATGCATGAGACATCCATAGAGTCCATTACCAACAACTGTGGTATTGGCAGGATTTCCACAATAGTGGCCTATTAGGCAGCAATGGATTGTTGGGTTTCTGACCGAATTCACGTCTTCCTCTCCCTAGAAACCCCAAAGAACAAGTCTTTAGTCCTGACTATCTCTCACTAGACCTCTTTACTCAACTGGGTAGATTATGGGCAAAGCAAAGTCAATACTCATTCCAAAAAACACCAAACTGAGTTCACTGAGGCTGTATTACCAGGCTCGATGGATTCAAGAGTCCTTCTTCCATATGAATAATTCCAAACTATCAGATGCCTTTGTCTAGACCTCCAATCCCAATCTTCAACCATCAGTTGATTTTCTCCTGAAGTTATTTGCTCATACGGTTTCAGGCACCTATGTGGTCAAGCACTTGAGCTCTCTATTGAGATCTATTGCCTGAGCAGCCCTCAACAGACAAATTGTACGAATGCCTCTAAAAATGCTTGATTCTCTACACTGGTAGGCATAAGAAAAATTTATGTCCCTTTGCCCACCCTCTAGCCGAAAGGACCATAGGTTAGAGTACACATCAAGGGACATTAAAGGTTCAGGCTGTGTGGATGAAACAGGAATTATCTTTTCATATTAACATATTGGAGTTGGAGCCATTTATAGTTAATTTCGTGCCTATGAGGAGTAGCTGTTTATGTACTCATCAACAATACTACCACTATGTGATGTGAGTAAGTAGTTCAATCTAGTTTTGTCAGGGAGCAATGAAGTTTTGGCATCATGCCCACAGCCACACATTTATCTGGCCTCTCAAAACCAGTTGGCTGACTATCTCAGCAGAATTTTCTTGAGAACTGCAAGTGGTCCCTGAACAGCAGCAGGGCAGCAGTTCTATCTTCAGATACAGAAGTGTTGTGTCAGTTGACCTATTTTCAGCAAAGGAGATCAAGAAGTGACACCACATTTGCAAATGGAACACAAGGTAGAGTTTGTTGTCAATGCTGTCTAACTGAATTGGGGAGTGACCATCCTGTACGCCAGGGGTCGGCAACCCCCAGCACACATGCCAAGAGTGGTACGTGAGCCGATTTTCCCTGGCTCAGCCCTGTCCCTCCTCTCCTCATGTTAGCTATGTGCCTCCTCCTGCAGAGGCTCCCTGACAGGGACTGGCAGCATCTACATGCCCCTAGGCCACCAGCTGTGTACCTCCAGGGCTCCCTGGCTGGAGCCCAGTGGTGGTTCCATGCTCCTGGCTGTCCCCAGCATTCCCCAGCTTGGGCTGGTGGAAGGACCGCATCTCCAGGGCTCCCCTGCGGTGGTTCTGCACACCTGGCTGCCACTGAGGCTCCCCTGCTGAGCATCTCCATGCCCCTGGCCAGAAGGGCTTCCCAACAGGGACCGACAGCTTCTGCACCTCCAGGGCTCCCCAGCTGAGGCCAGAAGCAGCTCCATGCCCCTGACTGCTGAGACTTCATGTTGGTGGGGGGGAACCACACACACACACACACACTTCCCACCCAATATCATGACACAAATCAGGAAAGCTGAGGAGTCAGTGGCCCGTCCTGGTGCATGATTAATTTTCTATATGTGAGGTTCAGTCTCTCTCTCTGTCCATCCTAGTGGACCCCCAGCCCATTCAGAGACCACCCGAATCTCAAGGTGTGATGGTACAGCTGCAGACCCGAAGGAATTGGGCATGGGATCCCAGGACCAAGAGCCAGAAATTTCCATCTCCCACTTCACTGTAGGGTCAAGGGATGGGGGGAGATGTCTCAGTGGCCCCAGAGAGCTTGCTGGAACACGGGCAGCGTGAACTAAGACCTGCCTCAACAGAATATCCTGTTCAACTATTCAGCAGAGCTGGCTTGAAAAGGAAGGAATCCTTTTTTGTGAAGGGGAGGTGGGGCAGAAGTGTGGTGCCTGAAATCTCAATTCAGGAGAGGGTGCTGGGTACACACATATGATCTTTTCTGGTTTCTTAATGATTAGGGCTGCGAGGAAAGCAACAAAGCAAACCAACTTTAAAGCCAAAACCCCAAGTTCTGTGTTAGTGGAGGATGAGTCCAAAGAGAGGATCTTAGATCCTCCCCACTTAGGGAAAATTTCACTCAGGTTTGGATCTTTCTGTTTTCAAAGCAATGCTCTTCTAGCTCAACCACTAGATATGGCAGAAACACCTGCATGGGTGGGGGCTCTCTGACATAGGCGCTGTAGGTCAGATTTAGATTTACATGTTTAGATGAAAAGTTAATGCCTGGGTGTGAGTCTACAGCTCACTAACCAGACAGTGGGGAGCCCTAAGACAGCCAGGGACATAGACCATGGATGTTGCTGGACCAGAGAATACAGGATAAGAGAGGTTCAGCTTGTACCAAAATCCTAGACATTTTCAGATATTTTAAAAACCCAAGCAGATACAGATTTAGAGACTGAAACAGTAAAGCTCTGCATCTTAATTTATTTAGTAATTAAGCTGTTGTAAGTATGATTGTTAGGGACTTCATAAAATATCACTATACACACAGGTCAAAAGGTCAAATTTTGGCACTCTGCCTCTGAAAGGTTGCTGACCCTGATGTATGCCTTTCCACTATTCCTCTTATCTCTTGGCTTCTCCTCAAACTTAAGCTGGACAATGACAATCTGAAACTCCTTGAACTGATTTGTCCAAGACAGCTGTAGTTCTCCACAATAAGCCTTTCACTTTCTAGATGTCTCTCTCTCTTTTCCATTCAATACTGTTGCCAGGTTGCAAATCCAGTGCTTGATAGTTTATACCTCAACTTTATGGATAGTACACAATTAGATGAGGAGGAAGGGCACCTCAAAGACAGAATTCTTGAGGCCGCATCTAAAGCTTTTGCCAAAAATGATTTAATAATTTCACTTTAATCAGATTATTTACTTACCTTTTTTGCTTCCCTACAGACACAAATACAGATGATCATTACTTCCGTATATTAGATATGGTGTTCTATCAGGATGGGACTAAACCAATTTGTTCATCACTTGGACTTTTCACCTTTTATGGGGATCAAATGAAAATTTGTGCAGTTCCTATGCCTATGGTTTCCAGGTGGATAAGATCCTGATTACTACAGTTTATGGAGTAGTTCAGAACACAGTTCTATAAATATCACAGCCTCATTTAACAAGGGTCAATGACATCAATTGCATTTCTCAATGATGTTTCAATATTGGACATTTGCAGGGCTGTTATGCAGTATTTCAAAACATGCTTTATCAAACATTAAGCTCTTACTGCAACATCTGTGTCAGACTCATTATTTAAGTAGATTTCAACCCCAACTCCTACAAGTACCAGTTGTGAGTCACCTGACTGGACTACATATCTGTAACTACTGAAAAAAGAAGAGATTGTTACTTACTTGTACTATGTGTTCTTTGAGATTCAGGGACAGACATGTATACCACAACCCACCCTCCAATTCTTCTGCAGTGGAGTCTCCAGTCTCAGATTCTGGTGTGAAGGAACTACTGAGAGGAGTCAGGATGGTGCTACTGTTATATAGCCCTAGAAGGGACTATGAGATTCAGAAGGCAATAGCACTTCCACAATAGGCTCTGCTAAGCAAAATTCTGGCCCTGGCCAGAGCTCCCAGACACTGAGGCTCCCTTCTCTAGCAATAGATCAGAGAGTCCCAAATGTCAATTAAAACAATATCAGTTAAAACAATAACAACGAAGACCCTCTCTCCCAACAAAAGCAAACTCAAGACTGATATGATATAAATACTGCTTTGAAATTTACTTTCATTAATTTGACCTGCCCACCATATTTACATCTTTCTCCCACTTCCTGCTCACTAGTCCACAGGACAAAAAAACCAGTCATGTAGCACTTTAAAGACTAACAAAATAATTTATTAGGTGACGAGCTTTCATGGGACAGACCCACTTCTTTGGATCTAGAAATTCTGATGAAAATAAATTGCCACAACAAGAATTTAACAGAAAGGTAGAAAGAAAAAAATGAAATAAAAAGTGACAAATCAGCTACATAGAACAGGGAGGGGGGGGGGAAGCAGGGAGGAAAATTACTTACTGCAAGTGTCTATTAAGTGACTTGCCTGAGGTCACTCGCCAATTTACTTTCATCAGAATTTCCAGATCTGAAGAAGCAGGTCTGTCCCACGAAAGGTCATCACCTAACAAATTATTGTGTTAGTCTTAAACGGCTACATGACTGCTTTTTTATTTTGTGACGATACAGACTAACACAGCTACCTCTCTGGGACTGAGCAGGATTGTAGCATATAGTCTGAGCAGGTTTGTAGCATATAACATGACTCACCTTATACAGGAGATGAGAATATATGCATTATACAACATGTTTTTTAGGTTTTTTTTTTTTATACTCAGTACTCAAACTGAGCACAAGCTTCTCTTCTCTTGCAGTAAAAACTTAATTTATCTGAACTAGAATAAAGGAATGGAAATAATGAATAAATCAGTGGAAGATTAAAAGAAACAGAACTTTAGAGAAGGTAGGAGACTGAGAGGCTGCAATTAGTTGAGGGCATAATGTGAGCTACTACTCACTCTTTCTTTACATTCAACCTGTGTGCTACTCCTTACCTCTTCCGCTTGTGCAATCCACGTTGACTACGAGGTACAGTATATGTTCATCAACCTAACAAAAACATAGTGACTCTCAAATGTATTTAAGCCTGTGTCTACACTATGAGATAAATGTGAATTCATTTGAATTTTGTAATTCTGGAATCTGTAAGTTCGAATTTGACCATCTTCACTTCCCACATGCTCCTCACAAAGTTGACTCATTGCTGCCACACTCAAATTGGCTAACATCAACTGTTGCAGTAGTGCAGTGTGAGAACCTACCCCACAGTTCCCTCATCCCCATGGCATTGTGGGTATGCTTGATGGGCTTTGACATCATCTTCCCACATTGCATTTTTTCATTCCCATCCTGATCCCCGAAAATAACACAGGAACTCTCAAAGTTACATAAAAGAGGACAGAAAAGTCTAGGAAAAAAAGAATTTTTTGTTTCCCCCCACATTACAGTGTCCATATGGGCACAACAAACAGAAGCAGCTAACAGAGTTTTCCTGGGAAAGCATCCAAGAGGAGCTCAGGTGAGTGTGGCTTTTGGGAGGCTGCTTTGTGAGCTGGTGGGCTGAGCATCTGTCTTGAGTCTCTGAGCATTTGTTTTGCAAGGAGGGGCAGTTTGAAAGTGTGTTAGTCAACCGGATAAGTTCACAAGTTGTAAATTGGGAGTGCTTTGTTCCAGGTGGGACTTCAGGGGCTGATTAGATTGGAAGCAAGACTTTGAGCCCAGCCTAGCCAGCCAGCAGCCTTATAAGAAGGCAGCCACAGAGAACACTGCGAGCAGCGAACAAGAGCCACTAACAGGGAGTTTGCCTCGCAGTCCACCTTGGAGGGGGGAGCCCCACACCTGCTGTCCCTTTCTTATACATTTGTTTCTCTTGTGCCCTTCAAGGTGGCACTAGAAACATCTAGGGGAACTCTCTGAAGAAAGGGGAAAAATAGATGGCGACATGTCTACTGAGAAGTCTGCTGTTGTGACCTGCACAGCATGTGCTATGTTTGTCTTCCTCCTAAAGCATTTTGTATGTCCCAAGTGCAAGCTGGCTGTCATTTTGGAAGAGAAGGTTAGAGGACTTTGAGATGCAAGTATCAACCCTCAGGCACATCAGAGAAGATGAAGACTTTCTAGACAGAAGGCATCATTTAGTACTGCAGGAACAGAAGGCTGTTCAGAACAAGGAAGAGAACTGGAAGCATGTTACCTCCAGAAGAAGAAAACCAGTTCAGGTCTCTCCAATTCCAGTGGAGTTAAGCAATCGCTTTCAGCCTCTCTGCACACGTGATACAGTGGAGATAGCTGGGGCAGATACCTCACAGGGAATGGAAGAGAAGATCCCACAGATTTTAAGGCATGGGATACACAGTCCTATGGGTACGGGTTCTATGACCACCACCCCTAAGAGAAGACGACGGGGGGTGGTGATGGTCAGGGACTCCCTCCTAAGAGGGAAGGAGTCATCCATCTGCTGTCCAGACCTACAATCCTGGCAAGTTTGCTGCTTGCCACAAGGTAAAATCTGGGATGTTACACCATCTGTTTCAAAAATCATCAAACTTGCAGACTATTACCCCTTCCTACTTCTCCATGTATCTCTGATGATACAGCCAAGAGCGACCTTGAAGAGATCGCTGCAGAATACATAACTCTAGGAAGACAGATAAAGGAATATGGAGCACAAGTGATGTTCTCAACCACCCTCCTTGTGGAAGGAAGGGGTCCAGGTAGGGATCATCAAATCACTGAGGTAAATATGTGGTTGAGTAGGTAGTGTTGCAGAGAAGGATTTGGTTTCTTGACCATGGGATTCTGATTAGTAATGAAGGATTGCTAGGGAGAGATGGGATCCATCTAACGAAGAGAGGAAAGACCATCTTTGCATGAAGGTTTGCAAATCTAGAGAGGAGGGCTTTAAACTGGGTTCATCAGGTGATGGTGACAAGTCCTGATGGGAAGAAGGGAACAACAAAGTAGGATTCCTGGGTGAAAAGGAGAAAGTGAGCCAATCAGTCACTTCTCTAAGGTGCTTTAAGCCTGGGGGAAAACCAGGAAGAATTACAGGACCTTGCATAGTCAAAGAAATATGAGGTGGTTGGAATAACGGAGACTTGGTGGGATGATTCACATAACTGGATTACAGTCACGTAAGAGTATAAACTGTTTAGGAAGGACAGACAGGGAAGAAAAGGAGGAGTTGTGCTCTACGTGAGATTTCCCAGAGCTCCAGTATACAGATAGAGAAAAGCCAGGTGAGTGTCTTTGGGTTAAGCTTAGAGGCGGAAGCAACAGCAGTGATGTTGTAGTTGGTGTCTGCTGTAGATCGCCAGATCAGGGAGATGATCTAGAGGAGGATTTCTATAGGCAGTTAAGAGAAGCTTTCAAATCACAGGCCCTGGTTCTCATGGGAGACTTTAATCATCCACATATTTGTTGGGAGACCAACACAGCAACACACAGACAAACCAGGAAGTTTTTGGAGAATCCTGGGGATAACTTCTTGGTACAAGTGCTAATGGAATTCACCAGCAGCTGTGCACAACTTGACCTACTGCTCACAACAGAGCTAGTAGGAGAAATTGAAGTGAGTGGCAGCCTGGGCTGCAGTGACCATGAGATGGTAGCTTTCAGGATCCTGACAAAAGGAATAAAAGTAAGCAGTAAAATACAGACCCATAATTTCAAAAGAGCAGACTTTGACTCCTTGTGAGAACTCATGGGCTGGATCCCTTGGGAAACAAAAATGAAAGGGAAAAGAGTTCAGGAGAACTGGCAGTATTTTAAAGAAGTCTTGCTGAAGGCACAGGAACAAACAATCCTGATGCATAGTAAGAAATATAAATATGGTACGGAACCAGCTTAAACTCAAAAAAGATGCATATAAGAAGTAGAAACATGGACAGTTGACTAAGGAGGAGCATAATTATATGGCTCGAGAATGCCAGGCAGTAATCAGGAAAGTAAAAGCACAATTTGAACTGCAGCTGGCAAGAGATGTGAACAGTAACAAGAAGGGTTTCTAAAGGTATGTTAACAAAAAGAGGATTATCAGGTAAGGTGTGGGACCATTACTGGATGAGAGAGGTAACCTAGTGACAGATGATGTAAGAAAAGCTGAAGCATTCAACGCTTTTTTACCTCACTCTTCATGGACAAGGACAGCTTTCACACTATGGTATTAGACAATGCAGTATGGGAAGGTGGATGGCAGTCCTCAGTGAGAAAGGAGCAAGTTAAGAGCTATCTAGAAAAAACAGATGCGCACAAATCCATGGGTCTGGATTTTATGCACCCAAGAATACTGAGGGAATTGGCAGACATCATTACCAAGCCTTTGGCCATTATCCATGAAGAGACTTGGAGATCAGGAGAAATCCCAGATGATTGGAAAAAAAGGCAAATGTAGCTTCCATCTTTAAGAAAGAAAAAAAAAGGACATTCCAAGGAACTATAGACCAGTCAGCCTTACCTCAGGCCCTGGGAAAATAATGGAGCAGACCCTCAAGGAATCCATTTTAGAGCACTGGGAAGAGGAAAAAGTGATCAAAAGAAGTCAACATGGATTCACCAAGGGCAAGTCGTGCCTGACCAATCTGATTAGCTTCTATGATAAGGTAACAAACTCAGTGGACATCGGGAAGTCAGTGGATGTGATATACCCTGACTTCAGCAAAGCTTTTGATGTAGTCTCCCACAACATTCTTGCCTATAAGTTGAGGAAGTATGCATAGGATAGATGAATGATAAGATGGATAGAAAGCTGACTTGACAGTCGGGCCCAAGAGGTAGTGGTCAATGGCTCACTATCTGGATGATGGTTGGTTTCAACTGGAGTGCCCCAAGGATCAGTTCTAGGGCCAGTGTGGTTCAACATCTTTAGTAAGTACCTGGATGAGGGACTGGATTGCACCCTCAGCAAGTTCGCAGATGACACTAAACTAGGGGGAGAGGTAGATCTCCTGGAGGGTAGAAATAGAATCCAGAGCAACCTGGATAAATTGGAGGATTGGGCCAAAAGAACAAGAAGAAGTGTAGAGTCCTGCACTTGGGATGGAAGAATCCCAAACATTATTATAGGTTGGGGACTGACTGGCTAAGCAGCACTACAGTGGAAAGGGATCTAGGAATTATGGTGGATGGAAGGCTGGATATGAGTCAACAGTGTGCCCTTGTAGTCAAGAAGGCTAATAGCATTTTAGGGTGCATTAGGAGGAGCACTTCAAGCAGATCTAGAGAACATGTTGTTCCCCTCTACTCAACACTGGTGAGGCCACATCTGGAGCATTGTGTCTAGTTTTGGGCCCCCCAGTATAGAAAGGATGTAGATGTGCTGGAGCAGGTTCAGCAGAGGGCAACAAAAATGATTAAGGTGCTGGAGTACGTGACCTACGAGGAGAGGCTCAACGATTTGGATGTATTTAGTACGCAGAAGAAAAAAGACTGAGGGGTGATGTAATAGCAAATTTGACTTCCTGAAGTGGAGCTCTGAAGAGGATGGAGAAAAACTGAAAAATTGTAACCACTCAGTTACAGATGGCAGAACAAGGAGCAATGGTCTGAAGTTACAGAAGGAGAAGAGTAGGTTGGATATTAGCAAAAACTACTTCACTAGGATGGTGGTGAAGCACTGGAATGCATTGCCTAGAGAGGCGGTGGAATCTCCATCCCTAAAGGTTTTTAAGTCCCAGTTTAACAAAGTCCTGGCTGGGATGACTTAGTTGGGGTTTATCCTGCTTGAAGCAGGAGGCTGGACTCTATGACCTCCTGAGGTCCCTTCCAGCCCTATGATTCTATGATTCTCAACTGGCCATCCACCGAGCGTCTCACCTCCCATCATTGCAAGTAATCCCTGAAAATAATACAGGGTTCCAGACTGTATTGTAAAGTTAGAAGAAAGAGGACAGAAAAGTGCAGGAAAAAAATAATTTTTGACTTTTCCCCTACATTACCCGCATGCGGGAGTTCAGTGGGGGGTCAGATGAGGTGACAGAATGTTGAAGTAGCTGAAAAGGAGATGAGACTGACAATTAGGCCCACTGGTACAATGTTTACATGAGAAAATAATATAGAGGATGAGACTGATTTAAATCATGTACGTTCTGTAAAATATGTCCCCAGAAGAACCTCTGCTAAGGTAGTTTTGGAACAAAACAGAACAATGCAGAAAGAATGTCACTGTAGGTATAATAAGGTGATGGTGGAAGCCCCAAATCTCATTGACTGGGTGGGCCAGCTAGTGTACTGGGGGCGAGGGGCAAATGTTGAGGTTCCAGCTGATATGGACCCTACATGGACAATCAGCCCACCCTCAGCTCACGAGTCTTCCCCCTGGCAGCAGCAAGCCCCCAAGTATCTTAGCCACCAGGGGAGACTTCCCCACAGCAGCAGAAAGCCCCAAACATCTTAGCCACTGAGGAGAGGCTTCCCCACAGCAGCAGCAAGTCCCCGAATACCTTTTCCACCTTTGGAGACCTAAAAGTGAGCAATCTATGACACGGTGCTGCCTGGAAGTACGGTCAGCACCAAATGGCAGACACATCCTTTTATTGGATCGGGGGCTACTCACGTGATGTGACAGAGTGTGGGAAAGACCTGGACTGCATGGTGCCTGTGGGGGAGGGAAGGGGTTCACGTACAAACGTAAACCACTGAGAAGAAGTTTCCCAGTGTCTTATGCAAATACGACCCCACCACCACAGCTTTGTTGCCATATGGTGCGGTGGGTCAGTGGCTGGCACCTGGCAGCTCACAAAAAAATTATTGTAGAGACAGAGCCACAAACTCCCTCCCAGGGCTATTTGAATGGGTAGATGCGCGCTCAGTGCTAATAGCAAAGAAAAAGACATTTCTCAGGCTCTCATACAAACTTGAGCACCCACCCAAAGGCTTGCTGCTTCCACTTGGAAATTCATGGTCTTCTGTTGCTGGAGAGCAGTGACCAGAGCGCAGCAGTGAGGGGCATTGTGGGTTACATACGGGATACCTCTGGAGGCCAAAAAATTCAATTTTAAGAGATGGAACTTCCACACTGGCCTTTAATCGAACTTCTGAATTCGAGCTTGACGCCGTACCTGTCAGGTAACTATGATTTTGTAATCTCGATATTAGTGAACCCAAAATCGAGCTAATAGTATTTACAGTGAAGACAATCACATGGTAATATCAAGCAAACTGCCTTGAATTCAAGTTTATCTCATATTGAAGAGGCAGCCTAAGAGACCACATTACACAGTAATTAATAGAATGCCAGTGTCCACAGACACAAGTTTTAAAAAGCAACCTTCGCTACTGAGAGCACACAAGTCTGTTGGACCTCTGTTCTCCCCATAATATACAATAAGCTATAGTGACTTAAATGAGTGATTGATAAAGTCACTGCACTTTCTAAAGCAATTTAATTTTAAATTCCTTTTTATTGGATAACATGAGAACTGGAATACAAGTAATGTGACTACATGACTGCATAAACTAAAATTATTCTGACAATATGTTATCATAAAAACATGTGTGAATGATTTCTGTTTTATTATTAACTTATTCAATAACTACATTTAATCACTGTTAGAACAATCTAAACAGCCACTAGAATGAGCCTGTTGGCATCTGAAACTATAAACTTTAAATATATTCATAAATAAAATTAATAACTAATTTACATTTCCGTAGCACTTTTCATTATAAAGAATTCCAAGGCATTTTACAACCCTTATTGTTCACTCACCAAACGTGCTATTGCTGCAATGGAAAATGACTAGCACTCTATATCATTTTTTAGCTTTTAGCTGCTAAGATGAAGAGTAATCTTTTCCATTAAAATCACATGGGAAGTTTAGACAGATGAGTCACCTAGGCAAGGTGCTGATGATCATACCGACAGAGCGACTGAGATTACAGATAGAAATCCAGCAGACAAACAAGCAGGGTCCAGGAAAGATAGAAGTACCGTACAGCAGTTACTGGCATTAAGACGGATAGAGAAAGCCTGATGAAAGGTCAAGAACAACTACAATTGCTTTGTCCATTTTCAGAAGGCATTTGACAGCACAGATCAGAAAGTGACTTGGGCAGTGTAGGAGTGGCTAGCAGACTGATATGGTTGTTGAAGGATATCAGCAAGAATGCAGAGGCAGCAGTGAGAATGTGTGGAGGGTTGGGAAGTTGATTTAGAACGAGTAGAGGTACGGAACAAGGAGATTCAATATCACTGAGTATCTTTATCATACACCTAAAGAGAGACAGACAAGATGAAGGAAGGGGTAGAAGGGATATCAGAGCATGGGATGAGAATTAACAACTTGAGGAATGCAGATGATATAGTTATCATTGAGGAAAATGAAGAGAAGCTAGCAAGAACGGTGCAGGTGCTAAACGAGGAAGGGAAGTGGTATGGACAGATTCCGAACACCAAGAAAAAACAATGGTATTTGGAGATAAGGAAATAGGAAAAAAGATCAGTGTAGAGGGGACTGAATTGGAGAAGTTCATGTAAGAAGGAAATAGCGACTAGAATAGCGAAAGCAAGAGCGAGTTTGAAGGCAATGAATAAGATCTGTAAAAGCAAAGCAATTAGCTTAGGAATGAAGCTGAGTGTCTCAAAAATGTGTGTATTCAGCAGCATGTTGTATGGATGTAAGACATGGGTGATAAAGAAAGGTTCGAAGAAAAGGATATTAGCACTCGAGAGAAGTTGTTATAGAAAGATCCTGAGCATAGGATGGGTGCAGAAGATCACCAACAGGGAATCATATAGCAAGATACAACAGAAAGAGAACCTACTGCAGAAGGTTATACAATGCAAGTTACAACTATTTGGGCATATCTGCAGAGTAAATGACAAATGAAAAATCAAGACCCTGGTATTCAGCATAATGAACGGTTCGAATAGGAGAGACAGACCGCACAGAGAATGGGTAGATGATAATAGTAGATTAGTGCAGAGCTTGTCTACTGAAACTCAGCCACTGTCCACTGGACAGGGAAGATGGAAAGAAATAGCGAGGGAGGCATCGGACACAAACAGGTGCTAAGCCCACAGTGGTGGTGGTTGTTGACAATGTGTGTATTTTTCCAAGTTATAAAGACTTTGTGACATTGGAATTAACATATCCTTGCAAAAAACTGTACATTATCAAATGTTTTCAGGAAATCACAGTGCAGTTCTTGTGATTAAAAAATCAAGATTATTAAAAATGTTTAAGTAACAGAAAAGATTGTTCTTGGACCAAACAATACATATATTCATGAAGATATATGGTGCTGTAGGAGTTGAAAAATATTACATAAATTATTCTCGAAATTCAGATTGTTGAAAACCTGACTTTGATGTAGGCTCTTTAACAGGTAAAAAGGGGTGGGTTTTTTTTGGTTTTTTTTTTTTTTTTTTAAACTAGTTCATTCAACCGGAAACACTGAATGAAAATAGAGAAAGTAAAGCATGCTAATCTTTTGTTCTGTTTCAAGAAATAGACACAAGTCAGGTGGAAGATGAAGATTCTACGTTCTAGAAAACCTGGTTACAAAATCTCTCTGTTATTATTGCTATTAATATAAATAGCAATTTATTCCATTTGTTAAAATCAGTTGGTTTTAATATGAAACATCCTTTGATTATGACAAAAACTTTCCCTATACCAAACCTAAGTACTGAATTCAGAATAGTACTAACAGTTACTCCAGAATCCCAGATATCCAATTTTATTTATAGACTGTATAGTACATTTCTCATGGATCTTACTGTGAGAAAAATTATGTAGATATGCAAAGCATGACATATTGATTCAACATATTGAACTGATTGGTTTTCCTCAATTTTTTAAATGATTAGAATAGTTTAAAGCAAGCTTAGCCCTTGAGACAGATGGTTGTTAACTCAAATTTAAGTTTTAAATAACTTTACTAAAATGAAGTAAACGATTTTTATCCACACAGCTCCTAAAAACTCAGGAAAGACAGTAAAGGTGCCATGCCACAGTGTTCACCCACTCTCAAATGACACATGACAATAATTCAAATGAAGTTTCCTGAGTTATTTTTGCCAGGGAAGGGGCACACAGAGAAGATTAAATTCCCATCAATCTTAAAAAGTCCTTTTAAACTACAATTTTTCCTCATTTTTACATTTCTTCTCCTTTTTACAAAAATAGAGATTCCAAGTTGACAGGTACAACAAAAGCATAAAATAAAGTGCCAGTCTTAGGCAGACAGAGCAAACTAAGTTTACTGCAGTGGTTCTCAAACTGTTGGTTGGGACCCCAAAGGGGGTCATGACCCCTTTTAAATGGGGCTGACAGGGATGGTTTAGACTTGCTGAGGTCTAGGGTTTGAAGCCAGAGCCCCACTGCCTAGGGCCAAAATCAAAGCCAGAGTGTGTCAGCCCGGGGGAGAGGGGCAAGGACTCAGCTTGCAGGCCCCCTGCTTGGGGACTGAACCATTGAACTTCAGCTTTGACTCCACTCCAGGCCCCCACCCCGTTGGAAGCGTTGAGCACGGGGGAGATGGGTGCAATCAGGCTTTAGTTCCACATCCTGGGATCACGATGTAATTTTTGTCATCAGCAGGCAGTCAAAGTACAATGAAGTTTGAGAAACTCTGGTCTTGCTTAACCCATGAAAACTGCTTCTAATACCCATGGAGTAACGCTACATGATTTAAGTTGACAGCACATTTCCCTAAAAATTAGGGATCTGCTAACTTTTGTGTATGTGAGAGAAATATGGCAGGTTACATTATACTGCAGCAGCATCATACCTCATTAAGAACATCTACACAGCAACCAGACACCTACTGTATAAGTGAACTGTAGCTTGCAGCACTTGGGATATGGGGCTGTTTCACTGACATATAGACTTCTGGACATGGACAGGTACCCAGGCTCTGGGACTCTGAGAACTGGGAGGGTCCCAGAGCTTGAACTCCAGCCTGGGCACATAAATATATACAATAATGAAACAGCCCAGCAGGCCAAACCCCACGACCCTGATTCAGAAGGCATGGACCAGCTGCAGATTTTTCTTTGCTGTATCAGCCGACACCATAATGAGCTTCTTTGTTGAATGACAGCACTGTGACATTTATGACAAAACCACTACTTCCCAGCTTAATGAAGCAGGGTAAAGGTGCACACACACACACAATCAGTCATACCTAAACCCATTTGCTAGGGCTATCTAGGACTTAAATGTCATTTCCAAGTTCCACATGGCTAAAGATGCACTTAAAATCGGTTTAAACCACCATACTTTTCTGCAGCTCCACCTCAGAATACAGTTTCAGACTCTTCTATCAATGCATCTCCTTAGATGAATCCTCACAGAAGTGGAAGTCCTTCTGATAATCAGAATACTGCTGCATTTTGCTCTTATATATACCTTGCATTCTATAATTTCCACTCCACCTCAGCGGATGAAGTGGGTTTTACCCACTACAGCTCATGACATAGTAAATTTGTTAGCCTGTAAGGTATGACAGGACCAGTTGTTGTGGTAGGCTTGGAATTCTTGAGTCTTCTTCCTCACGTTCTGCATCTGTCATCTGTAGAGTTTGCCCTGTTGAGGATTCTTTTTAAGAAATGAACTGTTGAGGTCAACAGCTTCCGATGAATTTCCATTGTTAGCCTTTTTATCTATTGAACTATTTTTTTTTTATGTCTGGCCATGCTGGAGATAAAACTGTGCCAACTTTGGAAAAGAATGAGTTGTCTCTTCATCAAGAGTTGTGATTAATTATTTCCAGGAGCTTCTATTGGTATGGCACTATGCCTCAGAAGAGCAAATAATGGATCTTTCTGCTGCAGGATTTTTTGGTGCTCTGTACAAACCTCAAAGCCTCTCCATTCTGTTATTGGCAATACAGGCTACTACTACTATTATAAAAATTGTATTTCATTTGGAATCCCTTAAGTTTTGCTGAAGATCATTTTGGTCCATTGTCCACCACTGGTTATTTCGGTATACCAAAATGAAGAAAAAAAAGTACACTTCAGTTTCTTGATAACATTGCTACATGTTATGTCTTTCAAGTACATTATTTCTCTATACCTGACGAATGACCCACAACAAACAGGTAAATTTGCATAAAACTGAATTCACATAAATCTGCAGACAGTCATTTTCAAAGATTTTCTGATAGAACTGTTTGTATACTGTATGATTCAACACTGTCTCAAATTGATTTATACTGAATCTCCTTCCAAAAGGCCAAAACCATCTAATCAACCTTTAAGTTCTCCCACCTTTTTCACTAGGCCCATCATGGTTGCCATGCTAGATGAGAAGGTTATTGCTCTTTGGTCCCTTAATCACATACTTTTTGTCTTTGCAAATTATTTCTGTGCTCAACTGGTCCCTGTGGTTTAGAACACCTCAAGAGCTAGGGCAGAGCTGTGTCAGGTAATTTCAGCTCTGAAAGGGCTTTAACATGACTGTAGGTCCCTTTTCAGATTACTCTGACATCAATTCCTCAGTCAGTTTTGAAAGAAAGGTTACTCACCGTAGTAACGGTAGTTCTTCAAGATGTGTCCCCGTGGGTGCTCCACAGTAGGTGTCGGGCTCGCCCAGCGCCGCAGATCGAATCTTCCAAGCAGTTTCTGCCGGACCGCGCATGCGCCAGTGCGGGCCGCTCCCTTGCGAGCTCCTGGCCACGTGCGCGATCCGGTCCCCGCCAGTTCCTTGACCAACCGCCTCGGATGCTCCTGAAAAACACTAAACAGAGATCCGAAGCGGGGAGGATGGGCAGGCAGTGGAGCACCCACGGGGACACATCTCGAAGAACCACCGTTACTACGGTGAGTAACCTTTCTTTCTTCTTCGAGTGTACCCGTGGGTGCTCCACATTAGGTGACTACCCAGCAGGAACCCAAGATAGGAGGTGGCTAATCGGATTATGTGCAGCTTGTCCCCGAGAGGACCGCTGTCGAGAGCTGGGTATCCTCTTGGAATACCCTGTGAAGGGCGTAGTGCTTGGCGAAGGTGTCATAGGATGACCAGGTCGCCGCTCTGCAAATGTCTTTTAGCGCAACGCCCTTGAAAAAGGCTGTTGATGCCGCCACCGCCCTAGTGGAAAAAGCCCTCGGCGTGGCTAGTAAAGGAGTCTTTTTGAGTTCGTAGCACATTTTTATGCAGGATACAATGTGCTTCAAGATTCTCTGCAAAGAGAGACCTTCTCCTTTCGATTCGGGAGCGAGAGAGACTAGGAGTTTATCCGTTTTCCGGAAGGACTTGGTCCTGTCTATATAGAAGGCTAGCGCCCTCCTCACGTCCAGGAGGTGTAGGCGCGCCTCTTTGTTAGAGTTATGAGGCTTTGGATAAAACGAGGGTAAAACAATAGGTTTGTTAATATGAAACTCAGAAGAAACTTTAGGAACAAAGGCTGGATGCAGCCGTATGGTTACCGCCTCCTTGGAAAAAACAGTGCAGGGTGGCGTTGCCATAACTGCTGCAAGCTCGCTCACTCTGAGAGCTGACGTGATTGCGAGAAGAAAGGTCGTCTTTATCGTATGGAGGCGGAGGGAAACCGTGGCTAAAGGCTCGAACAGTGGTCCCGTTAGCGCAATAAGCACCAGGTCCAAGTTCCACGAAGGTGGAAGCGGTTTCCCGGGGGGTATAGGTTTACCAACCCTTTGAGGAACCTGGTAACCATGGGATGGGCGAACACTGTGTGCCCTTCCTCTTCGTGTCTGAACGCCGAAATGGCGGCAAGGTGGACCTTTAACGAGGATAGTGAGAGTCCTCCTCTCTTGAGGTCCAGTAAATACTCTAATATTACAGGTATAGGCACCGAAAGGGGGGGCTAACTGTTTGGTAGAACACCATGCCATGAAGCGAGTCCATTTCTGCTTGTAGGTCTTCCTGGTGGAAGTCCTCCTGATACTTTCTAGGACTTGTTGCACTTCCTCCATGCATGTGCTCTCTAGGGAGCTGAACCATGGATTAACCACGCTTGTAGTCGCAGGCCTTGGGGGTGCGGATGCACTATGGACCCCTGGGCTTGCGTGAGCAGATCCGGCGCCACCGGAAGGGGCATCGGTGGATGGTCCGACATGCGCAGGAGTAGGGGGAACCATTGCTGTCGATCCCACGTTGGGACTATCAGGATCATTTGGGCTCCTTCCCTCCTGGCTTTCTGCAAGACTTTGTGGATCAGCACTGCGGGAGGAAAAGCGTAAAGCAGGGGGCCCCTCCAGGAGATCGCGAATGCGTCCCCCAGGGACCCCCATCCCAGTCATGCCCTGGAGCAGAATCGTGGGCACTTCTTGTTGTGTTGAGAAGCAAACAGGTCTATCTGGGGAAAACCCAAGCGTGAAAAATCGGTCGTAGCAGATCGGGACGGATCTGCCACTCATGCATGAGTGCGAAATGCCTGCTCAGCTGGTCTGCCTTCACATTGTGAGCACCTGGTAAGTACGAGGCTTTCAAGGTTATATTGTTGGCGATGCACCAGTTCCACAACCGGACTGCTTCCGCGCATAAGGCACGGGACCGAGCTCCTCCTTGTCAATTTATATAAAACATGGTGGAGGTATTGTCTGTACTGATCCCGACTACTTTGCCTTGTATATGGTCTCGAAAGTGTCTGCAGGCGTTGAACACCGCTCTGAGCTCCAGTATATTTATGTGCAGTGACTGCTCCGTGGAGGACCACAGCCCTTGCGTCACCTCTTCGCCCATGTGTGCTCCCCACCCTATGAGGGAGGCATCTGTAGTAAGAAAAACTGATATTTGTGGTTGGTGGAAGGGTACCCCTGTTAGCAAGTTCTTGGGGTTTACCCACCATTGCATGGATTTGCGCACCTCTGTTGTGGGTGACACCACCCTGTGAACGGTGTGTGCTGCCGGTTTGTATACACTCGCCAGCCAGTGCTCCATACTGTGCATGTGTAACCTGGCGTTCTGTACTACGAATGTCGCTGCTGCCATGTGACCCAGCAGCTGTAAGCACGTCAGAACCGGCACCGTAGGGCTGAAGGTGATGACTTGCACGAGGGAGCCGATGGCCCGAAAGCGAGTCTCTGGTAGATACACTCTCGCTGTAGTAGAATTTATGCATGCCCCTATGAACTCTATGTCCTGTGTGGGGTCTATCTTTGATTTTGCCAGACTGATAACCAGGCCGAGCGAAGAGAACGTGCCTGCTGTGACGCGTATCATGCATAGTAGCTCCTCCTTCGAGGCCCCTTTGAGTAGGCAGTCGTCCAGATACGGGAATATAAAGACCCCCTGTCTGTGCAGGTAGGCTGACACCACTGCCAAGGTCTTGGTGAAGACCCTGGGGGCTGAAGAGAGGCCAAACGGTAGGACCTTGTATTGAAAATGTTCTTTTCCTACCATGAACCGGAGGAATCGTCTGTGAGCCGGATGGATAGTTATGTGAAAATACGCGTCTTGTAAGTCGAGGGCTGCGAACCAATCTCCATCGTCTAGTGCCGTAAGGATGGAGGTGATTGTGATCATCCGAAAGCGTTGCTTGCGCAGGTACCGGTTGAGGCCTCGAAGATCTAAGATGGGCCTCCAGCCTCCTGTCTTTTTCTCCGTGAGGAAGTACCTCAAGTAGAACCCTTTCCCTTGCAGTTGCTCCGGCACTCTTTCCACTGCCCCTATGAGCATGAGATGGTCTACCTACTGCTTGAGCCTCGCTACGTGGGAGGCCTCCTGGAGGTGGGGCCTGGGTGGAGGTCGTGGCAGTGGGAGCGACTGGAAGGGGATGGCGTACCCCATGGCTATGATCTCCAGCACCCATTTGTCTGTGGTGATCCTTTGCCACTGGTCGTAGAATGGTCGGAGGAGATGGGGGAATAACCGCTTCGGATGACCTTGTGCGATGGTAGTGATGGCGCAGCCCTGGATCTGTGTGTCAAACTTGTGGCTTTTGGCCCTGCCCCGAGGACGCACGGCTCTGTTGGGAACGTCGCCTGGGAGTTCTGTACTGCTGCTGCTGTTGATGTCGCCCTTGCTCGTAACCCCTTTGGTACTGGGGACGCTGTGTCTGGTACTGGTACCGTCTTTGTTGAGGGTAGTACTTTTTCTTTCTGTATGGAGGGGTGTAAATCCCCAGGGTCCTAAGTGTGGCTCTCGAATCTTTACTGGAATGAAGGACCGAGTCAGTTGATTCAGCAAACAGCTTCTGCGAGTCGAAGGGAAGATCGACTATCTTTGCCTGCAGATCCCTCGGTATACCCGAAGTCTGGAGCCAGGACTCCCTTCGCATCACCACTGCCGCAGCTGTGGAGTGTGCTGCTGTGTCCGCAACATCCAGGGAGATCTGAACTCCCGTCCTCGAGGCCGCATAGCCTTCTTGCACGATGGCCTTGAGCACCAGCTTCTTGTTCTCTGGAAGCGAGTCCATGAGGGAGGTTAACCTAGTGTAGTTGTCGAAATTATGGTTCGCTAGATGCGCTGCGTAATTTGCCATTCGCAACAGTAGAGTGGAGGAGGAGCAGACCTTTCTGCCGAACAGCTCTAGCTTCTTGGCATCTTTGTCTGTTCCCCCTGTCTTGAATTGAGATGTCTTTGATCTTTGTTGCGACAACTCCACCACCAAGGAATTTGGTTGTGGGTGGCTGAACAGGAACGCCATGCCCTTCGCCGGCATGAAGTATTTCTTATCCGCTCTCTTGTGGACAGGCGGAATAGTCGCAGGGGTCTGCCATATCATAGTGGCGGACTCCAAGATTGCTTCATCAAGCGGTACTGCTATTTTGGTGGAGGCCGGAGGTCTCAGATTTTTGAGGAGCTTATGGTGTTTCTCTTGCATCTCTGCTGTCTGGATGCCTTGCGTGAAGGCCACCCTCTTAAACAGCTCTTGAAACTGTTTGAGATCGTCCGGAGGATGGACGTCCCCCGGGGCCGTAGCCTCGTCCGGGGAGAAGAGCGAGGAACCACTAGGATACGCCTCTCTGGACCCTTCCGGTTCCTGTTGGTGATGGTACATCCACTCGCTGGAAGCTTGCAAGGGAAAATCTCGGGGTTCCATAACCAGTTCTCCCTGAGATACTTGAGTCTCTGTCCCCGTTTGCAATTGCCCTCGGGGATACAGGACCGTCTGTGGGGATCTTTCCCTGGTAGATTGCCGGTGGTGTCTATGCCCCGCGTGATAGGGGCGACCATGGCAGCATGGGCACTGTTCTTGGGAAGGTGACCTAGACCACTCCCTTGGTGCATACCCTCTGCGTCTGGGGGAACGAGATCGTCGAGAGACCTGGGACACTGGAGAGAGCGATTTGTGATAGTACTCCAGCGGCTCAAACTCCAGGAAGGGTGAAGGTGGTCTCAGCCAGGGCGAGGCTGGTTGTAAAAATGGAGACGGGGGCTCCGGGTAGGCTAGGGGAGACCCCTGCCTTCTAGTTGGAATCTGCAGCATGAGCGGAGGGCTGAGAGAAAGCAACTCTGCAGCCCTGTCTGGAGAGGGGCTGAGGTGCCTTGTTTTGTGTGCAGCCTTCCCCCTCCCTTGAGGGGGTAGCTCCGTCCCCTGACATGTAGGGGATCTTGGCCCTGTCCGCGCCGTGCTCGGCACGCTTATGGGCGGTGTCCTCCGGCGCCTGCGCGCTCTGCACCGCCGGTTCCCTGGGGGTCGGTGCCGCTGCATGCGGTGCTGCCGGTACCGGCGCTTGTTTAGCCGCCGCCCTGCCTGCGGTGCGGGGCAGCTGTTTGATTATCGGAGGCTGAGCCGCCTCCACGTGGCTCTCCGTGCCACCGCCAATCAGCTGTTGCTGCGGCTGGGGGCTGTGCGCTCCTCCCATCCCGCTCGCTGTTGCTGCCGGCAGGGATCGGGTTGGGGAGACTTTCCTCCGTTTTTGCGCTGATGGGGTGAGGGAGGCAGCTTTCCTTTTATGGGCCCCG
Organism: Carettochelys insculpta; assembly: GCF_033958435.1. Lineage (NCBI taxonomy): Eukaryota > Metazoa > Chordata > Testudines > Carettochelyidae > Carettochelys > Carettochelys insculpta. The sequence continues at coordinate 211,899,722 of NC_134138.1, read as the reverse complement.
GAGGGTCCCTCCTGCTGCGGCCGCTCCGGCACGTCTGGCTGGAGGGCCTTGTCGAAGAGCAGCATTTTAAGCTGCATCTCCCTGTCCTTCCTTGCTCTGGCTGTTAATTTTGCACAGAAGGAGCATTTCTGCGTGACATGGGACTCCCCAAGGCACCTTATGCAGTGACTGGCATTGCCTCTCGGCAAGACTCACATTTCTTGAATCCTGAAGAGGACATTGTTGGTGAGTCTTTCAGTTGTTAACGGGGTACTTAGCACCTTCTCTGTGCTGTTTTCCCCCTCTCCGATAGCCTGCTGCGGCAGGAGGGCTAATGGCCCTAGGCTCCTGGCCTCCGGTGCTCCGCTTGTTACTAGGACTGGACTGAATGCCGTCTCACTTGTTGTTTCTTGTTGTTTTTTTTTTTTTTGAAAATAACAACTGGCTAACTTAACAGTAGCCTAAGAACTTGAAAACTTTAAAGGAAAACAGTTAAAACCATTGAATATGCTAACTTGGCCGTAGCCTAGTCGGATTCCGTCTGCAGCTGACGGTGGTTAAGAGGAACTGGTGGGGACCGGATCGCGCACGTGGCCAGGAGCGCACAAGGGAGCGGCGCGCACTGGCGCATGCGCGGTCCGGCAGAAACTGCTTGGAAGATCCGATCTGCAGCGCCGGGCAAGCCCGACACCTAATGTGGTGCACCCACGGGGACACTCGAAGAAGAACTCAATAGTTCTGACCTGACTATTCAGATTCACTCTCCAGGCAGGCTCTATGTCATTGCAGATGACAGATCCGAGCGAATAACAAGGGCGTTTGACTGTCCCTGACTGCTTAGATACAGCAAACAGCTGCAAACGGTCCATATTTCTTGCATTAGTTATATTGTATACCTCTAGCTGGACAAGTATCTTCACTTGGTATATGACTTTTTCCACACTTCTACATATACGGTGGAATTTGTCACTCTTTCCCTGAGAGTTCTCTCTCATTACCATGGGGTTTTATGATAATGACAACACTCAAGTGTCTGTTTATAGTTTCTAAGCTATTTTAGATTTTTCAAGTTGCTCCTCCCTTTTGTTCTGGTGAAGCAATAGCTATCCTGCTTCTGATATTTTCATGTTTTGCATTTTCAAAGATCAAGAGTTTTCACCCAATATATGCAAGGCTTTTATAAAACATTCAATATTTAAGAACATAAGAATGGCCATACTGGGTCAGACCAAAGGTCCATCCAGCCCAGTATCCTGTCTGCCGACAGTGGCCAGTGCCAGGTGCCCCAGAGGAGGTGAACCGAAGACAATGATCAAGTGATTTGTCTCCTGCCATCTGTCTCCAGCCTTTGACTAAAGGCAAGGGGCATCATACTTTACCCTTGGCTAATAGCCATTTATGGACCGAACCTCCAAAAATTTATCAAGCTCTATTTTAAACTCTGTTAGAGTGCTGGCCTTCACAGCCTCCTCCGGCAAGGAGTTCCACAGGTTGACTGTGTGCTGTGTGAAGAAAAAATTTCTTTTATTAGTTTTGAACCTACTACCCATTAATTTCATTTGGTGTCCTCTAGTTCTTATATTATGGGAACAAGTAAATAACTTTTCAATATTCACTTTCTCCACACCATTCATAATTTCATATACCTCTATCATATTGCCCCTCAATCTCCTCTTTTCTAGACTGAAAACTCCCAGTCTCTCTAGCCTCTCCTCATATGGGACCCTTTCCAAACCCTTAATCATTTTAGTTGCCCTTTTCTGAACTTTTCCTAATGCCAGCGTATCTTTTTTGAGGTGAGGAGACCACATCTGCACGCAGTACTCAAGATGTGGTTGTACCATAGTTTTATATTGGGGAAGTATGATATTCTTTGTCTTATTTTCTATCCCTTTTTTAATAATTCCTAACATCCTATTTGCTTTACTGACTGCTGCTGCACACTGCGTGGATGTTTTCAGAAAACTATCCACTATAATTCCAAGATCCCTTTCCTGATCTGTTGTATCTAAATTTGCCCCCATCACATTGTATGTGTAATTGGGGTTATTCTTCCCAATGTGCATTACCTTACACTTACCCACATTAAATTTCATTTGCCATTTTGCTGCCCAATCACTCAGTTACCCTTACTTTCTCAATTCCCTGTTGAAAACATGCTCTTTCATAAACAACGTCTCTCTGAGGTATAAAGTATGCATCTAACCTAGTTAGAACCCTTTCATAGTCATGCTTTTGACTGTCTTCAGTAGAGTGAAAACATTTTAAAAGATGTTCTATCTGCTCGCCCATGGTATAAATTAGAGACAATATCTATATATTTCCAGTTTCTTTGTGGAGTCTGTTTGCAATTGGAGATCTTGCAAAATACTGTTTCCAGGATGTTTATTGTGAAAGCTTGTCAAAGTTGAAGATCTCTGTGGCCTTGAATTGTGGCTTTTTGGTGAGATCCTGCTAAGATAGCTGTTTTGTTCCTTTTGTCCATTATTTACATGCTGGTTTACTTTTGTTTTTGATCTTAGTTTACTACTAACACCATGTCATGTTCTTCTGTACCAGATACAGACTGCACAGAGCTTATTTATTCATACACTCCAGATGTGTTCATTATAACAGATGCATAAAATGGAAGGTAGGATCCCTCAGGGGAGAGTGAAATTTCATACAGGGCAGGGGGCACAGTACAAGCTATCATTAAAAGTGCTGAAAAATATTACTGTTTTTATGTATGTGTATTCACATTATTATGCTGATTAATACACTTTTAACATTCTACATACGTTTCTTACACATGCTAAAAGGTTTTGGTTTTTTTCAAATCAACGTAACCAAAATATCCACTGGTTTGGATTACATTAAACATAAGGTGACCATCCATCCCAGTTTCGGCAGGACAGTCCCATATGTGGGATACAAGGATGGCGTCCTGATTTATTTTGTCAAAGGGACTAACTGACCCGTATTTTCATGCAGCTGCCACCTGCTTCCCCTAGCTCTCCTGTGGCAGCGTAGCTGCCCCCCCAGCTTCCCCCTGCTGAGAGAGCTGGACCCACCCGCAGCTTCCCCAAACCCAGCTTCCCCATCTGCGCCAGCTTCACCTGTCTCCCTCACCACAGTGCAGCTGTCCCCCAACTTTCCCCTGCTACGGGAGCCAGATCTGGCCACAGCTACCCTACCCCCCCGCAGCTAGGGCAACTGGGAGACAGACCCATGCTGTGTCTCCCAGTTTGCATGCCCATCCCCAAGCTTCTCTCGGCTGGGGGAGCCAGAGCTGAACACGCACAGCAGCACAGCTGCCCCCCCAGATGGTAGAAGCCAGAAGCTTCACTGGGAGGGTGACAGCCCCCACAGGGCAGCCACCTCCTGACCCCCGGACAGAGTGACCATCCATCCCATTTTGTTTGGGACGGCATCATTCCCCTTGTCCCATATTTGGGTGGGGAAGATATGGTCATCTATTCAAACAGGTTGAGGGCCCTGCTAACTACAGGGATGAAAAGAGGAACCCAAGATAAAGAGCTTGCTCACTCTGAATTATAAGACCCTGCAATGCTCTGCCAACTACAGCTGAGGTGCCTTTAAATGAAGTATAGTAACAGAGAGAAAGCTGTGCTAGCCAATATACTATTTAAAAAAAAGGCAGTAAAGTAGCACTTTAAAGACTAACAAAATAATTATTAGGTGAACTTTCATAGGACAGACCCACTTCTTCAGACCATAGCCATACCAGAACAGACTCAATATTTAAGGCACAGAGAACCAAAAATAGTAATCCAGGTTGACAAAATGTTAACAGAAAAAATGTTATCAAGGTGAGCAATCCAGAGAGTAGAGGGGAAGGAGGAGGGGTAGTCAAGGATTAGATTAAGCCAAGCATGCAACAGAACCCCTATAATGACCCAGAAAATTTGCATCCCACTTCAAACCACGTGTTGTGTCGAATTTGAATATAAAAGAGAGTTCAGCAGCCTCTCTTTCCAAAGTAGTGTGAAAATTCCTCTTCAGCAAGACACAAACTCTTAAGTCGTTAACAGAATGGCCCACTCCATTAAAATGTCAGCTGACCGGTTTGTGGATCAGGAGTGTTTTTATGTCTGTTTTGTGCCCATTAACTCTTTGTCTAAGAGAGTTTGAAGTCTGTCCAATATACAAAGCATCTGGGCATTGCTGGCACATGATGGCATATATGATGTTAGTTGAGGAACATGCGAATGTACCCGTGATTCTGTGAATAACCTGGTTAGGTCCAGTTATGGTATCGCCAGAATGAAGTATGTTACACACAGGACCATCTAGTGGCTAAACAGTATAACACATTATAACATTTCCCTCCTTAAGGAGGCCACTGATGGGAAACTAACTGGTCAAACTACCTTTATCCAAGGTTCCAAAACATTCAATTTAAAAAATCACACGTTGAGTATTCACATCAATCATTTAAATGTAACGAATTGGACAGAATATCTGTTTGTATCAGGTAGAGGAAAATGCAGACAAGCGGACTGGAATTCCATGAGGAGGAGCATCTGTCTTCAGCGGAACGGCTTATATCACATTCCCATACCTAAAGACTAACAGCATATAGGCTATTCCAATGAAGAAGTTATTTACTTCCCATTTGCTTCCTTTAAAATTTATGTGGGTGAATTTATTCCTAAGTAATGGATTACACCCTTAATACGTGCTAAATATAAAATGGCAAGACAACATGACAGATTCCCAACAGAGCTTACATCTGTCACCACACCTCCACCATGATTAACAACACACAGTGGCCAGTCGAAACCCAGTTTTTCAGTGAGGAGAGGATGACCACCACACATTATGCAGAATCAGACATGGGTCTTGTTGTCAATCAAGAATAATCTTTAAATATCACCATACTCTTTGAAAGTACTATTTATAAACGCTTGACTTTTTTTTTTTAATTATACAAACTAGTCAGGCCATTTATTTAGACCCCTAAATACATATTTCATAGTTTGGCTCCAGGCACCATTTTGAAAACCCTGGCCCCAAAAATTGTCAATTTCAGTTTGTGTTCTCAATTGAAAACAACGGACTGGGCATGGGAATAGCTAAATCAACATAAAATTGCAGTAACAGGTTTCTAAAAATTACATATCTTAATCTACCTTTTCATTTTATATATACACATACACACGCCCTTTGGGTCATCTTATTTATCTTCCCACCATTTTGCATTTTAACAAAAATATGCTAAATAATACAGCAAAACTTGACCTTCTGACAGAGCTGTTTAAAGCAAGGACTTTCAGGTATGTGTGTAGTCAATATTCTTAACACGCATCTCGGACAAGTGAGCTCTTGTTGCCTTAGAAAGGAGGGTGACTGGAAATAGAGTTTGAAGAGTCATCCTTGAGTTTACAACCCCCTATTCTTTACTCTCCCACACATTACTTTTCCCAATTTATACTTACTGACAATATGCATTGCAACAGAGCAATTAGTAGTGGTGACATTTACCTTCAACTCAGACAGCCACTCTCCGTATCCTGTTCAGTCCTGTAGAGCCCAGAATGCATGAGTCTCAAAGTTACTTAAGGATCAAAGTTTCCTGACTCATTACACCAGCTTGGCCATCATGCTAGCCTTTGTTCGGAATTCCCTCTCCATGTCTGAGAAATCATAATTAACATTTAAGGATCTCAATTTTCCTGCCCTAGAACAGGATTTCTGAATTACACACATCACACCATCATGTTGCCATTCATAGGGCATTCATTCATCCCATTATTATTATATGTTAAGTTGCAAATTGGTTAGAAAAAAATCATCATGGCACCATACTGTTGTATTATGTAATAAAACAAAAAATTGAATTATTCAGAAGCATTAATAAAACAGCAAATAGAAGTGCTGGTAGTTGGATATCAATTAACCTGGACTTTCACATGTTTTCACAAATTTCTCAATAGAACTATTAAGAATAATAAACTATTTGGCTAAGGAGTAAATATTTTATTATGGATCAAGTGGTTAAGTGACAGCAAATAAAGTGCAAAATCCAAACATGCATATAAAAAGGGGGGCTTAAGGCAAAGTGTGATCATTTTGTGCAGTTTTATAATTATCTTGTAAATTTTCTTGATAACTTTTTGACATTTTTTAAAACTCTGGCCCAAAGGGAATTTTAATACAGAACTATCACAGCCATTCTCCTTTAAAAACTACCACTGCCAATTCCCAACCTAATTTTGTGCAATCCTGTAAGCATCACTACATGTAATATGCCCAATAATAAGTATCATGTCTAGAATATGTTGTTGGATCAGGCCTTTAAAGTATAAATGTCCCCCAGCAGGAATGATTTAGAAACAAATATTTTATTTTTGCCTCTTTTAGGTTTATATCATGCAATTTGCCATACTTCTCTACTGTGCAGCACTTCTCAAAACATACAATGCCTATATCACACTAATTAAAAAGCACTTGAAAGCATTCTGTTGTATTTTAAAATGTATTCCATGTTAAAACAGCACTTTTTGTATTCAGGTGTATAATAAAAGTTAAACATGAGGTGTGTTGTGAACAGAGCATAAAACAAATACTTTGACCATAAACCTGGGGCATTCTATGCCTTCAATCAAACCATTGCAATTAATATGAAATTCTAAATACAGAATATAATGCCACATAAATAGCATAACAGCCAAGTCCTGTCTAAGCAGCCATATGTTTTTTCCCATTGTTCAAAAAAAGGAGATGACTTCCCGTCACTTATGTTTCTGATTAGCAAGGTGATTTATGCCACAATCACTAAAAATGCCAGCAAGTGAATGAGAAAATGCATAGTGACTGCACCAGATGTGCACAATAAACAGGAATCCCATTGTAATCTCTGGTACTTAGTTTATATGAAGGTAATGTAAGAAACACTCTTGGATATAGCAAAGTCACTTTTTTTTTTTTACATTTGACTATAAATGATATGAAATAAATTGCATGTTTTATACTTTATGGCATGCATACATTGATAAATTAGGTACAGTTTTGTATCCCGACTTATCTACAAGACAAACCTGGCTAAGATCATGGGGATTAATTGCTTCAGAAGTGTGAAATGCAGCTTTTCCATTCTTCTCTGAACATTCAGTGAAGAAACAATGATTAATCACTGTTTAACTATTCTCTTGAGGATCTACAAGATTGCCAAAGCAGGACTTATCCTCATAAATCCAAAAAACACAGGTTTAGATTTGTTGCCAACAACTGAAAGAACATGAACTTAAAGCCATTTGTTATCAGATTAAAACAATGTCAAGGCTTTAGAACCAACACCAGTTCAAAATTCTCTTTAATCTCCATCTAGCAATGGAAATCAGATTATCAAATTAGAATACAAAAAAAAATTCTATGTATGATCTCACCCACACCACACTTATCAAAAGCAAAATATCCCACTGAAAAGCCAGTCTCACTACTCAAGTCCTAGCAGAAGCAGTAAACTTGAAGGATAAGGTTGTAATTGCTAGTAAGGTATTGTCAGAATTTAAACCAACACTTGTGGTTTCTGTTTGAGTGTGACAAAACCCACATAGCTGATCTTCTAATAAGACTTTGATTTTTGTATTATTTAAATACAACTTTTAAAAATGTCTCTGGCACTTCAGCATTTCAAGAATATAAGATTTTGCTGATTGAATTTTTTTTCCATTTATGTAGCAGCTTTTGACATTAATATTTAAAAAGGTGAAACTAATTACACACATGATCCATAGATTAAGTGACCACTTCATCTTTTTTTTTTTAAACAAAACTTTAAAAATTGGCTATGGCCCATGATTAATAGCTACTTTTTAATATTCTGCCCACTGTACAAGTACATTTGATTAAATATGTAGTCTTCTGTACTATCTTTGAAAATGCCACAACAGCTCCAAAAGGGTTGTTCGTCTATTGTGTGAATATTCACTTTAAAAACTCTCAGTGCTTTTATATATCTTTAAAAAGGGGGCAGAAGAATCCACTAAAGTGCAGCATCAAAAATACTTCTATGGACAATTTCTCTCTAAGGAGGGATATGATTAACATCTATAAAATCGTAACTCTTGTTCAGAAAGTAGAAAAGGAAGCATTAGCTACTTCTTATAACATAAGAACTAAGGGTCACAAAAATATTAATAGGTAGCAGGTTTAAACCAAACAAAAGAAAGTATTTCTTCACACAATACACAGTCAATCTGTCTCAGAGGGATACAGTTAGTCTGTATATTCACAAGCAATTCTACAGTACCTTAAAGACTAACAAATGTATTTATTAGGTAATGAGCTTTTGTGGGTAAAACCCATTTCTACAGATTTTCAGATTGGAGTAGACAATTAGAATCCAGGGTTCAGCAGGGGTTGTGGGGGGGGAGTAACAAAGTGGCGAGGAGGGGGGTGCGGCACCTGTCACTAATAGGACCAGTGGAAAAAAATAAATTAAGTTGGATGTGTGCCATTCCTGCGAATATTAAAAGGTGGGGAAATTGCCCTGGTAATGTGTGATAATTGAGATCTCTGTTAAGCCAGAGGTTAAATGTGTCAAACTTGCAAATGAATTCTAATTCAGATGTGTGTGTCTGTAATTTTGTGGTAAAATTCTTTTGTATGAGAATGGCTACTTTCAAATCTTTTATTGAATGTCTAGAGAGATTAAAGTGTTCCCCTATAGGTTTATGCATATTCCAGTGCCTGATGTTGAATTTATGTCAGCTCATTCTTTGATGCAGAGATTGTCCAGTTTGATCAATCTACATGGCACAGGGGCACTGCTGGCACAATACAGAATATAAATCTGTGGAACTCTGTTTGCCAGAGGATGTTGTGAAGGCCAAGATTGTAACAGTTTTAAAAAAAGAACTAGATAAAATTAATGGAGAATAGGTCCATTGATGGCTATTGGGAAGGGATAATATCTCCAGCTTCTGAATAAGGGACAGGGAATAAATCACTTGATAAGTGCCCCTTCATTCCCTCAGGGGAACCTGGCAATGGCCACTGTCAGAATATAGGATACAAGGCTAGACAGACCTTTGGCCTGACGCACTATGACCATTCTTACGGTCTCTTTGGCTATCTCCTTAGACTTGAATACATTACAACTGCAACCCTTCTGACAGAAGGAGTCGGCAGCAAGCAGGGCCAGGTTCAACATCTAGGGAGCTACTTTTCATCCATCTCACATATAACAAGCTTGAGCCCCCACCCAGCAGCCTGGGAAATTCACACGCCCCGGGGCTCCGTGAAGATGCAATGCTTCCTCACTCACAAGCACAGAGTCTGAGTGTAGAAAAAGAAACTTTTCATGAAAGAGGCAGAAAAGTCATAGGGCATAAACTAAGGAGAGTACTACACACGAAGTTCATAACCAACCCTCAAGTAACTGTCCCAGCTCAAATGGCTTGGGCAGTGTCCTTTGCCTCAGGCTCACCAGTCCAGTATTGTAAAGAGTCAATCCACACACCTAAACTTACTCCGCACCCCGCTTCAAATGCCCCACTTACGACTCAGTCCAGTCCGTGAAGGCCCTGAACATGACCTTGATGCATTCCCTCATTGAACCTGAGGCAATGCCACCTCTGTGCTGGGCCAGAGCCCTGCTTGACCCTGCCAGCTATTCCACCAGTTGCCCGTTGGTCACGCCTGCCAGCCGCCCACTGCTTCTCCTACTGGCTGCCCACCAGTCACTCCTGACAGCTGCCTGCTGCTTCTCCTACCGGCCACCCGCTGGTCACTCCTGCTGGCTGCTTCTCTCACAATAGTGCATCTGCTGTTTTACGGGTTTTTCTGTAGGCAAAACCCTGTGATTCCAGCTCTCCGTGGCTTCAGACACCAGTGATTTCAGCTTGCAGTGATTTCAGCTCATAGTGGCATTCAGCCCTGGGCCTCGCCACAGCATCTCAGTAGCTGTCAAGGTGGATTCTCACCAAATAACTATAAACCAATCTTTAGATCTACCTTTGAACAGTGGTGGTGGGAGGAGGGTGGAGAACTACCCAAACCAGTCTTACAGCTGTGTAGCCAAAAGGCTTCCAGCCAGCTGGTTCAACCACTGCTTCTCCCCCCTTCACCTCACAATGCTTAGATGGAGGGAGCCCTGTGCAATGCATATCTGATACAGCAGCAATGACTGCCCTGTAGTCCCACAAGAACTTCAAGCATTGGTGAGACTCCACAATTCTTGCACTGGACGATAGCATAAATTGTGACTTTACAACAACACGTTGTTTACAGTAGACAAAACTTTATTGTTTCACCTGGTCTCATCAGGCTTTGCTTACAGGGTATTACATATGCACACCTTTGTATTTTCATGCAAATGATCTCTAAAGGACAAGTTCACCAAATCCTTCAGCAGTACTGAGCTCCTGCTCGCACATTCCTTACATAACATTAAAAATATAACACAAGAAAAACTAAACAATTCAGAGTTAACCACTTACGTCCAATGGTAATACTTCAAAAGGGCCAGTAAGGATGGAAACATCAAGGGACTTCAATGCTCTTAGATCACTGGTTCTCAAACTGCAGTCTTTACTTACTGAGTATATATGCCCCCATATGTTATAGTGCCAGTAGCCTAACATGAGTAAGATAGTATTTAAGATATTCAGAGAGAAACTAAGGCATGTTGTCATCATGGGTGGTTAGCTGGTTGCCTACAGAAAGGTTTGCATTGGGCAGGATGGGCCCCTGGCCAAAATGTTGAGAACCACAGTCTTAGATGAACTGAAGCACAATAGCAGCCAACTCTTTTAGCTTCTCTTCTCCATCTGCCTCTTCATCTCCATATTCAGCTCCATTTCCCATGCCCACAGGTTTTTCCCTCTCACCAGTGGCAGAAAAGCAAAGTTTCCCCGTTGTGCACTGCTGATACATGCAGCTATCACCTTTACTTTCCAGCTAGCCAGTTCAACTGCAGTATTAGCAGAGTGCTGGCTAGTTATCTGTTGCCTTTGGTTTCCTTCCAACACCCGAGCTGTTTCCTGATCATCCAATATTCCAGTACCCCCACCACCACTCCCTGTTTTTTTCCCCATAGATATCAATAATAAGTTATCCTATTTCACTACTGAAAGAAAGTTTAGTATGTAGCGGTCGAAGCTGAAGCCTACTCTTTAACCTCACTTCTGTTGTCTGTATGTGGGTCCTTGCCACACTCAAGAACAGCAAATTAAGTTTAGGATTATGTAGCCATTTCATGGAATTATGTAGTATCTATCCATAACAGCTGCCAGCTCGGCTATAGAAACAAGTTACAATTATATATTTCAAATGCATTAAACATATCTACAAATGAAAAAATGCAAAATTACTACATTTCTTGCATTCTGTCTATATTTTTTTTTGAGTCATGTTCTGATGCACCGTGAAGGGAAGCAAATTCCAAAGCTGAAAAAACCTACCATTGACTAGGCTTAGGAACCCAGAATAATGATCTCCAATTGATATTAATAGTCCTGACGGAATATAAGGAAAGAGGGAACTGTGAAAATGCAATGCCTGTTCACAAACGCAACTGAATTTGTAAGGCTGTGTAATCTAATGGTTATATCACCAGACTAGGAATTAATTAATTGGGTTCTAGTCCGGGCTGCTGTTTGGGCTCTTTTTGTAGTCACACTGGCATTTTTAACTGTACCTCAGCTCCTCCAACTGTAAAGCCCTGATTTAGGAAATCACTAAAACATGTCCTTGACTTTCAACATCATTTCAGCACAGATTTAAGCATCTTTCCTATGGTGTGGCAAGGCCAGTCTCGTTCTCAAGCCCCAGGTCCTCCATTCAGTCCACTGGCCCCACCATACAAATGCCATTACCCTTGCTGGGGTAGGGGTGGTGGTCTGGGGGGAACCTGGTCCCCACCCACTTGTTCCAGGTTCTGGCCCAGAGACCCCAGATGGCTGCTGGTGAGGTCTAACTCCCTTCGCCCTTGCAGCACTTCTCCCTAGGCCACTTCCCCAGACGATTCTCCCCCGGACCTCCTCCTGGTAGTGGTAGCCATGGCAACACGTCCCCTCCTTTGTTTGGCTCCTCCAACTGACCAGTTCCCCACAGTCTCTGGTTGAGCTTCAGGTCCCCTGCATTGGGACAGCCCAGCCCCTGGACTGCTGAGGCTCTTCTCCTCTTTCGTGGCCTCTGGTGTTCCTCCAAGCCTCCTTCCCTCTCCTCACTCACCTTCCTAACTCTCCTTAACCACCCTCTCCCTGCCCTGCATGGAGAAGGGCTTATAAAGGTAGCCCTGAGTGGGATCAGCTGTCCCTAATTGATTTAGGGCAGCCTACTCCTCAGCTGTCCCCACTGTGATTGTCAACTCCATCTCTGCCTGGTTTTTACTCCTGTCTTTCTTCTCCTGGCCCCACCCTGCCACAGCGGATAATACTTAGCTGTATTTGTAAGGTACATCAAGATCTTCAAATGAAAATGCCATGTAACTATTACTAAAGCTACTTCAGGTAGGCTTATCCTATGTTTCAGCAGGTCAATGTAGTCTTTGCCTGTGCTAAGTTAAATTTGACAAAATGCTCTGTGAGTATCATTCAATCTTTGTCCTATCTTTGTAAAGCGAGGTGCAGTGTTACAAAGACAAGAAGCTTTTACTGTAAGGGGTCTGCACACAGATCAACCTTGAATCTACCACCCAACTGACCCATTGTTTACAGTGATTGTCATGAATGAGAACTAAGGCTCACCAGAAGAAATTAATAAGCAGTAGGTTTAAAACAAACAAAAGGGAGTGTTGCTTCATACAAGCCAGTCAACCTGTGGAATTCTTTTCAGAGGAAGTTGTGAAGGCACAGACCATAACAGGGATCAAAGCAGGGTCTATGAATGGAGCAGCGATAAGGTTAACTGCTTGCACAGACAGAAGAGATTTTCAACTCCATCACTGAATTTCAATCATGCTTTCTGTAATTATGTTGAAAACTGTGCTTTTCCCTTCTAATAACCTATTTTCAAGGCCCACTTAGGAGGCCTGGTTGCTTGTAACAATTGTTGGCAAAAGGTCAGTTTCTTAGTACAGTCTATAGGTACACTACAATATTTTTGTAGCTTACACATTGTTAATGCTGTGTTCCTCAAATAGGAAATATCACTCACTAAAGTATGATTACCTTTACATGTATATATAATAGAAACTCAGAGGTATAATCAGAGTTACAAACTGACCAGTTAAAAGTACACCTTGTTTGGTCCCAGAAGTACACATCGGGCAGAGCAGAAAGAAAGCAAATACAGCTGAGTACTGTGTTAAACATAAACTACTAAAATAGTGTAGGATGGAAATTTCTGAGGCAGGTTATGGTATTCTGCTAAAGACCCCCTACTCAAATCCTAAAGTCTGGAGTAGGCCTATAATCCTGTAGTTCGGAAACCCAATTAGCTTGAGTGAAAGGTTACCTCCACTTGGCCGCCCCCAGCATCTCAGTCACAAGACCCCAGGAAGGTTGTCCCAAGTTAGACAGGGCCTTGGAGTCTGCAGAGAGGGATACTTCCCCCAGCAGCCACATTCCAAGAAGAGGACATGCAAGGGAGAACCAGGATATAGCACCATCCCTGGCTAGTACTCAAAACAAATGTGTTATTGCTCTATGCTGTTACTGTCTCTTTTACTTTAATCTTCTAGATAAGCACCTCTGGATGTGCCCATGTGAAGGCACCATCATTACTCTTGGAGACGCATCATCCATCCAATTAGATACACAGATGTTATTGCATGTCTGCTTTGTTTAAGTAACTTAAGGAAAACCACTTGTACTAGAGATACAATGTTCTATAAGCAACTGGCAGGGATACGTTAATATAACCATTTTAGATTATTAGTTTATCATGTTCATTTCGTCTTGCTGCTATGACCTATCCAGGCTTGGGTAACACCCATGCCATAGTTTACATACTTTGCTTTATCTGACTCTTGACTTTCCCCACTCCTACCACCCCTCTGCTCTTCTGATTTGCCCAGCTTGATTACTTTTTCTGATTTGTCTCGCTTGATAACAATTTCTGATTCTCTGTGCCTTAAATATTGAGTCTGTTCTGGTATGGCTACGGTCTGAAGAAGTGGGTCTGTCCCACGAAAGCTCACCACCTAATAAATTATTTTGTTAGTCTTTAAAGTGTTACTGGACTGACTTTTTGTTTTGATAGAATATAGACTAACATGGCTCTCTCTCTGTTACTATATAAACAATTGTAACCTACTGTCTGACAGTTCTCCACTGAGTGCTGATGGGCAAAGAGACACTCCACCGTGCTATGTGTAATAAACCCTCCTGCGTGTTTCATACATATTATCCAGACTTTGTTCCAACAATAGTAAGGAGAAAGCAGCATATTTCTTCTGCACAATGAAGTTTTAAAGCTATTTTAAGACAATGATTTATTGTAAACTTTTGAATGAAAAATGTTTTGTTCAGAGTTACAAACATTTTAGAGTTATGAGCAACCTCCATTCCTGGGGTGTTTGTAATGGTGAGATTCTACTGTAAAATCAAATCCATCTCATTAATTGTACAATATATGATTCACAACTAAATCCCAAAAAATTCAAAATATTCAAGATTTACAGATCCATAGCAATTTGAGCACTTTTCGAAATATATGGTGATATTCTGTTTAACAGCTAAATTTATGCCACACATCTCAGTGCTGCACTGTATATTTTATGCATACCTACATAAATACAGTGTATTTTCTTTAGAACTTCTTATAAAGTATTTGCGAATATGGCAAGTTACATGCGTGCATACAATGGACTGTTTATTTCAGTTTGTGGTCATTCAAGATCAGGGCTTTAATATGCTTAATTAGCCCACTGAAGTTACTTTTTAAATATTTAATTAGGTCATATATTAAGGAAGTCTTTTTAAATATAATGTCTGACAAACAAATATTCAACAACTTATTTGGACAAAAATGCTCCTAGCTTAAAATTTAGTACCTGTTGTCTCTAGTAAGAGAAACATACTTAACTACTTACATCCACTTTCACTTGGTACTTTAACTACTACAATATTTTTAATTTCTCTTGGACCAGTCAACCAAAGCACCCAAAGTTGAGAGAATGAGAATAATGGACAATGTGAGGAACAATACACAAGAGGAATCAGTACCAATGACTCAGCAAATTTCCAGAGTGCTCTTGGAAACTAACATCACTCTCTGCAAGATTCTTCCAAGTACTTAAAATATGCCTTGTAATGAACAGGAAGTACACTACTGTAAGATGCACTGACATTAATTTTTGCAACCTGCATCTGTGAATTCAACCCATAGTTTAAGAGGCTTCCTTGATTCCCTGGTGTTGTTAAGTTTCCAGAAAAGCTTTGTCAAAGAAAAACACTATTATTGCCAGTTGGTTAGGAGACACCATCTGATCTCATGCACGATTTGGCCTTAATTATTCACAGTTTTGTCATCTACTGAACTACAGCAATGCAACATGTCTTGGCATGAAGCCTTCAGCGCTTAGGAAACCAGTTGGTACAGACAGCAACAACTGATACTGCAAACACAACAAAATTTTTCCTCCACATCTTACAGTGGCTTCTTATAGGTCTTGGTTCTTATCTTCAGGTCACTCCACAACCGAGGCCTAAAGTATCTAAGAGTGACTAATGCTTCAGAATGTGCCTTGTGGTAAATATCCCCACTCCTGTGGCACAACACAACTCAACGTGGCTTTTTCAGTGGCTGGCCAAGGAATGCAGAATGAACAACCATGGAAGCAAAGGACTCGATTAACATCACCTTGTTCCATTACACATGCAAGATGTGTTTCTTTGACTGTGTCTTCTCAAACAAACAGATGGGGATATTAAAACAAACATCTAAAACAAAAGCATTCCCCTGCAGAAACTTCACCTGGGGAGAGCATGAGGGAGAACATAAGACAGATGTTAGTCATGTTGCTCAATGCATCAGTGGAAGGTGGTTAGCTAGCACTGAGTTGTTTGCAGTAAGAACCTATATAAAATAGAAAGAATAAAAGCTTTGACATAGCAGCCTCTGTAATTAATGTTTTCTATCATCTACCAACTTTGGGCTTCTATCCTAACCTATTAGATAACCTGGTTTTGGTTACTCACTTTATTACTTCCCATGTTGATTACAGTGATACAATATACCCGGACACAAAGCCACAGGTTCTTTGGAAGTGACAATTAATGCTAGATGCTCTAACAAGTATTCCCAGAACACAGGCTACACAACACATCATCTCTCTTCTGCTCTTTACAATGGCTTCCCATGGACCCAATTTCAAGATCCCAATCCCTATTTTCACTGTGCTCAAAGGTCTGGGATCAGGAGACTCAAAAGATTACCTAATGCTGCAGGATGAGGTCTGTGGTCAACAACTCCATTTGTCAGACTTACTACCAAAAGAGTAAAACTTTTCTTCTCAAAAGAGGACATGAGAAAGTGAAATTAATTTCCACAAACTGAGACCCACCACTAACCTCACTGTATTCTGCTCCAAGTACATCACTGCAACACTGCTTTCTCCAATATGAACTCATAACAGCATTACACATAAATTACATGAAAAAAAATCTACTCAGCAGAACACTACATGCACAGTTTTCCCATGGGGAGAAGACGAAAGAGAACAAGCTGTGAAGTTCAGATGTTAGTTTCACTAATGCATCTCACACAGTTTCCATCTCCCAAGCACATTTTTCTGCATTCCAGTCCCCTCCTTCCTAACCACTCCAGGCTCATCTTTTCCCAGATTTTCCGAGAAAACAATCAGATACAGAATATTCTCTGCCCCACCTCGGCTATTAAGAGCATCCTCCCAATTACAGCAAGATTTTTGCCCTGCAAAAGCATTATTAAGAATGCCATCTTTCATCTTTGCTCTCCCACCTTCTGGGGAATTTTTGCAAGGAGCCTTCATTCTCTCCTTAAGTTCCTACCTTTTCCTCTCCTTCAGCAGCTACTCTGGAAAACTGAACACTCCCTACCACCATGTACCTCTTTTGTCTCTGCCGGAGACTTTCTGATCTCAAACAAATTCCTCTACACAGAGTTTCCTTGCAGACTTATATCCCTCATTAGGCCCCAAAAAGGCAAAAATCATTTGGTTGCAAGTGGGTTGCATCACTCTCTCTTTAAAGGGACTGAGCTCATCTATGACAATGCACTGTTCTGGTAGTAGACTGATGAGTCGCATCGTAGTTTTTAAATATTGTATCACATCATTTTATATATCATTGTATTTAGCCCTGTTATATAGAACATAGAAACTTCGTATTGTCTGTTCACATGGGAATTTTGCATCTTTTCATAGCCAATGTAGAAACTTTTTATTAAGTTTTTTACATAGAAATTTTATATTTTGTAGAATAGTTCCTAGAAGAAGGTAAGGTAAAGATAAACCGCTTTGTACCCTTTATTTTTGGATTGCTTAATTGATTAGCCTGTTGAGTAAATGAGGTCTGAATGGATAGAGAGTGGAAGACACGCACCTCCAGGTATTGCAAGGGTTGGAGAAGGGATAGAAGCTAGATCCGAGACCAATGAGAAGAACAATGGAACCTGTGAAGTGGGCCCACTGAAAGAAGATCAGACATATGGACACCTTGGGAGTCACCAGCAAGTGCCTGCTTTTGGAAGCACCACCCAGAAGAAGGTGCCACAGATGTCTAAATGCATATTCACAAGACTGCTCTTCCAGATTATGCACATGCATGAGATGGCTAACTGGTGTCAACATGCATGAGAGAGAAGACACTATAAATGGAAGACATCTTGCCCAGGGACCCCGAGTTTGTCCGGTCAGCACTGGAGCACTGATCCGGATCAGGAAAAACCCAGCTCTACCCCTCCCCCCTCTAACTCACCTGACCAGTGCAGTTAGGGGGAGCAACTGTTGGTAACAGCAACAAGACAGGAGTGTGCTTGTGTGTGTGAGAGAGAGAATGTAATACATCCTATGCATATGATGAGTGTTGATTGCAATGTGTGTATTAACTATAAATGTGGCTTTTTGCCCTTTCCCTCCTAAAAAGATCCCTTGCCACACTTCAGTACAACACGAGGACTGGTTAAAAAAGCTACCTACAACTGGCTATAAGGCATGCCTTTAATATTTTATGTGCTGTAAACTATATTATCTCTAGAACTACAGTTCAAAATGTTACTAGTAAGTGAGAATCCAGGTGTGAGTAAAATATAGGTGTTGGGAGACTTAAGAAGCCTAACAATTGATCAAAACATACTGGTCATAATTATGCATGGGGAACAATGCAAAATAAAAGTGGTCTGGGGAGAATATGTTTGGGCATTCAAATGTGTGGAGGTTTTGGATTTTATTATGAGAAAATATAAAGATTTCTATCAATTTCACTCATTTCTCTATGAATTTTGGTGAGTAGGTAGAAGGCAGACAGAAAGGTTTCACTGCCTTCTTTTGAATTATTGAGAGTCAAGATGATTTATGGTGCTATTTTTCAAATTTTTCACTTCAATTTTAAGGCAACCTGATTTTATACGTACAGGCCTCAGGCTGCTAGAATCGGAATCAACCTTTTTTTTTTTTTTTTTTTAAATTCTTAAAATTACCAACAATAGGCTTTCTATATAATCAAGAATTTTGAAGTGTGATTATTTTATTGTATTTTTTCTTGGCAACTTACCCTAGCTAGGATCAAAGATTGTAGAAGATAACAAGAATCTAACATAACGCAGCAAGTAGTGGTTCCTCAGTTACTGAACTTAAAAATTCCACTGATCTGGCACTGAAGATTGCCAAACCTGGATTTCAGTGCACTCTTCAACATTTGCTTTTATGTGATTCACTTGTAAGAAAAGAAACTTTTTATGGCAACTGATCATAAACACAGTATCCAAGAAACTAAAGGCCCACAGCAAATGCAGGTGAGGCGACCAGAAACAGACAATTATTTTAAGGGCAAAAATGTATTTAACTGAAATATAAAGCACATACTCATTATAGACTCATATTCGTTACATACATTATAGATTCCCATATACTGAATATTCAGATTTCCAAAATATTGATTATTACTGAAGGCACATAGCCAAAACAACTTTTATACACCTTCCGCTCTCTTCCCTCTGTTACCTGATTCCCTCATAGTGTGAGTGAATATGTGTGGTAAAGTTTAACACATCATTGTTTTTCTCCTGTTTGAATACATCTGTGTTAGTAACACAATTTAATGGTACACAACTAGATTATGGTAATTTATTTCTTCTTCAAGATATAAATAAAATATCCTTAATAGATTTTCATATAATACCATATTCTCACACATTTAATACTATAATACATCTGCCACAACACCAACTGCATATCCTGAACACACTTAAAAACCCTTCAATACGAACAATTGGTTTAAAACGCTAACCCTCTTCTTCCCAAATTCATCATCTACTTTTTGAAGCCTCTGTATGAAATTTATAATACAAGAATTCAAACAGTATGTTATAGAGCTAAAGTAGTAGAATTTTATCCTGAAATAATTACCTGAAACTTACTTTACAGAATAAAAATAAATTTGTGTAGTCTTTAATTGCATCATTACATACTTCATTTGCTCAGAAGTCAACTTTTTCAAATATTCAGTTCACACAGTGCACAAAATGTTTCTTAATGGACACAGAGATATGTAATTATTCCAATTACATCAGAATTCATTTTGGAAGAACTGGATCAGTGAGAAAAACAGAATATATTTGTACCAAAAGCAAATGAATTCTAGCTGTTTCAATACACATATATTCAGCTGTAAAACACACTTCATTTTTACAGATCCTCTCTGCTTTAGATGCTGCTAGGTTATAGTTTGCTGAGTGACTGTCAGGAAGCTGGTCTTTACATCACATGGATTATGTATTGCAGAACAGTGAGATGAGAGACATCAAATTAAAGGATGGGATATGAGGGGATGAAAGATGGTCCGAGAGAACCCTAACCCATCTGGAGTTGTATTTTAAAATTCTAGCATCCCTGATATCTGTAGGCAGTGAGAATGCTATCTCCATGAAAATAACTCAGATACTTACAGTACAGTCCTGAAGCCTTCAGATTAGACCTTTCTGGCAGGCAGTGTATTTTACAGGAACCACTGTCACCCAATGGAATTCATGCTGCAAGACAGGAATTCCCCTGGAAGAAAGGTGAAATTCTAAAGCGACAAAACTCTGCATAAAAAAAGAAGTTATTTTCTAGTCTTACTCACTTAGGAGTTGAATCAACATTCAGAAATACAGAAACAGATATACACATGCATATGCACATATAAAAGTTATTGTCAGTATATAAGTTACTGCTATCCTGGGACTATAATAATTTATGTAACATCTGTTTTCAAATTTTTCTAATTTTTTTCTAATTAACATGCATATTTAATGCATAAATGCTCAGACCATGTCTTTTTTTGCTGACTGTGTCCCTTTTTCAAAAGTGTATATTCCTGTGAGGTGTTCAGGATACACGGAACATTAAATTTGATTGAAGAGGGGTTAGGTAAATTGTAAACAGAAATATTTCAGAAAGTTATCTGGAACTGGTTGATAATCAGTTTTGACCAAGTACAAGAGTATTGCTTCAAAATTACATAAAATTATATTATATTAAATTAAATAAAAAAACGTACTCCAAAAGGACACATCTTTTTCTGAATGTATGAAATGTCCAAATGCCATGAGATTTACATACACGAAAACTAATCCAAAAAGTTTAAACTCCAATTTACAGTATCCCTAAGCAATGTTAGTTTTAATAAAAACATGGTGCACAAAATTGTGAACTTTTATAATTCACTTATTAGAGATATAAATTTATGTAAGTTATGTATGAAGTCCCCTATTCTCAAGCCTAGAGGTATTCACACAAACAGAACAAGTGGAGTAAAGTAATAGTAATCACAGTAAAAGAGGGATTATAATGTAAAAGTTGCTCTTGTAATGTGACAAGTATCAGAGGGGTAGCCAAGTTAGTCTGTATCTTCAAAAACAACAAGAAGTCCTGCGGCACCTTATAGACTGACAAATTTTGGAGAATAAGCTTTCGTGGGCAAAGACTGGCTTTTGCCCATGAATGCTTAAGCTCCAAATATCTATTAGGCTGTATGGTACCACAGGATTTCTTGTAATGTGTTCAGACACAAAATATAATTAAGGTTATGAAAGTAAATAAGCTCTTAGGTAAGTAAAAACATTCAGCCTAATGACTGAGCAAACATTTAACGTTGGGCCCCCCTTTCAGCCCTGCAATTAGTCTGATCCCGCAACCCGCGGAAGGACCAAAGGAAGGGATAGGAAAGCACTCAGGAATGGGTGGGATGCTTGGAAAGGGGGTCCTGGAGGCTCCAGGGGGTTCCCCGAAGGGGGGATGCTGGTGGGGGGGAGGACCACAGGAGGGTACCAAGGAGGGACCTGAGGAAAGCACCTTATCAAGCTGGGAACTCGCCAGCTGCCACCACCGCTTCTCTCAGGGCCTCTGTGCTTTCTAATTGGCCCAGTGGCTGGGGTGTGGGGGAGCACTTGAACCAAGGGAAGCTGCTGGGAGGTAAAGAAGGGCCCCCACAGAGAGGAGCAGGGACCAGAAATGAAGCCAGCTCTGCTGGCAGAGACAAGGGAGGCAGGAGGCAGACAGAGTGCTGTACGCGGCAGGAGACCGGAAAGAGTCTGTGGAAGGTAGTAGAGGGCCCCCACAAGGGGGGTGGGGGAGCTACTTGCTGCATTCCCCTTTTGAAATTTCATGCCCCCCCCAGTGGGGCACGCCTCCAGTTTGCAAACCCCTGTTCTAGATTATAGGCCTCAGAGCTGTTAATACAGGTATATGTTGCTCACTTCTTTTCTACCAGTTATGGGTTTCCACATTTTGTAAATACTGATACTTCTTACCCTTTTTTTAAAGCAATGTTTTCTGGCTTGTTTAATTTTCTGTGCACCAATATTTTCATCCCAATGTTATTAAGTGAACTGTGCCCATGCACCAGGAGAAGGAACAGAAGAGTGCATTGCTTTTTACATATCTTACAGAAGTTTCATTTTATTATACTACTCCTTCATTTGTCTGGAAGATTTGAGAATCCACAAGACAGTGTGCATGTGTGAAAGGAGGACGTTAACAGCTGCCCAGTCTGTCATCTTCTTCCCCATTTCAACATTCAGTGTAACAGGCTCACTGATTCCAAACACTTACATACCTTGATAATCCAAGCTTCAAATGGGCTTGCACTCCTACACATGCTACTATGCCAGCAAGACACCCCAACATGACAGTTTAGTGTCTTGTATCTCTTTGCTCATACAGTTCCCAACTAATACTCTCCACAGCTTTGGGAGACATTAATATTGCCTCCCTTCTTTAGTTTAAACTAACCTCTGCTGCCAGAGGTTATGGATCCAGGAACATTATGGTTAGCCAAAAAGCCCCATTCAAGTGATAGCATGCCATAGGCTGACAGATGCTTGCTACAATGCAGCTCCAAGAGCTGTTCTTGGTCCTAAGTCACAGCAATCTGCTATCAACCAACAGTACCAACACCTCTTTTCAAAAGAATTAACACCTCAGCAAACCATTTTTATTCCCAAAATAAGTTATTTTAAAATTAAACACCCTTCTCCCCCACAACCTACAAACACTGAGATATTAAAACATTTATAACTGGGGAAGAAAACACTTGCTTCCAATTACTCCATAAAGAACCAGTCCTTCATCTCTTCAAATATATATTTTTTCTTGATGTACCCCTAAATTGAAAAACAGATGCACTGATGTCTTATCAGTTTTAAAATAATTAGTTAACCCAGAATTGAGACATTGCAGAACATGCTATGTTTCCAGTCAGAGAATTCTACATGAGGTTTGATAAAAATTAAAAATATGAACCTTCCACTCGTATATGAAAAATAACAATCTGTCAGTATTTGAATACAAAAACTAAATCAAAATGCACTTAATGAATACAAAACAGCTGCAGTCATATCACACTAATCAATTTAGTTACACTGGGTTCTACTGAAACCGATCTGGGACTTGACCAAATATTCATGCTCCAGAAACTAAGCAAAGTGCACTCCGTTGGCTACACACATAGCACGTGAGGCTCACAGATATATCTATGTCTTACACTTAATGCAGGAAAAAAGCTCTAAATTTTCAGTTATCCTTGTTTCCCCACATCTTGCTTCATCTTCATTTAAAATTCAGTGAGAAGAAATCACGTCTTTTATAACAACAAGACCACCTGTGGCAGCTTATAGACTAACATATTTTGGAGCATAAGCTTTCAGGTGCACAGACTGTTAGTCTACAAGGTGTCACAGGACTTCCTGTTGTTTCTGAAGATACAGTCTGAGTCTGCATCTACACTATGAGATAAATTCAATATCTAATAAATTTGAATATTTAACGTCAATATTATGAATTCAAATAAAGTGTCACAAAGCTTCTTGAAATTCGACCCACATTTTTTCATGTCAAATCTCCACATCCCCTTTAGTGTGGCAAGTTCGACAGCGTGAGCACTGCATTGTGGGTACCTATCCCACGGTGCCTTAGCCCCGGTTGCTTGTGGGTGGTTCCATGTTGGAATCCCAGAATTCCAAACACTGTCCCAGAATTCACTGCATCATTAACTGCACGAAAAAAGAACTGGAGATTGGGCCATTTCCTGCTGCAGCACTCCAGCTCAAGCATGGATCCATGAACACTCCAATTCACAGCACTGACTGTTTCTGTAACCACAGTGGCTGTCACACAATTTGTTTTCAGTTCCAACGCCCAGTACCTTTGCTATCCTATTGGTACTGCTGCTGACAGCAATGACGGAGGCGGTGGTGGCTTGAAAGAGCAAACTGCGGTCCAAAAACTCAGAGCTGCTGGCTGACATTACTGCATTGTTAACACTGGAGTGGAGGTTTTGGACTCAAGAGACCAGCACACACTGGTCGGACCACATTGTTTTGGCATCCTGGGATGACCAGCAGTGGGTGAAGAACTTTCACGTGAGCAAGTCCACCTTTATGGAACTTTGTGATGAGCTAGCGCCCACCCTGAAGGAAAGCAACACCAAAATGAGGCTGGCTTTAATGGTTCTGAAGCACATGGCAATTGCACTGTGGAAGATTGCAACCCTCAACAGTTACCAGTCAGCGGCAAATCAGTTTGGGGTGGGCAGATCTACAGTGAGGCCTGTGGTGATGGAGGTGGCCCATACAATCTGTCGGTGTCTCCTCAGCAAGACTGTGACCCTGGGAGATGTACAGGACATAGTAGATGGCTTTGCTGCCCAGGGCTTTCCTAACTGCAGTGGGGCAATGGATGGCATGCACATCCCCATCAAGGCCCCGGCCCACCTAATTTCACACTGTATTAATCAAAAGGGGTACTTCTCCATGGTCATGCTGGGATTGGTAAATCACAAAGGTCATTTCACCAACATCAACGTTGGCTGGTCAGGGAGGATTCACAATGCGTGCATATTCTGAAATCTGGGACTATACCAAAAGCTCCTGGATGGGACTTTTTCCATGATCAGAAAATCAAGATTGGTGACATGGAGATGCCCATTGTTATACTGCGTGACCCTGCGCCTTGGACCCAAGCAAGGAAAACTTTAATCACAGATTGAGTATGTGCAGAACGTGCCTTCGGAAGTTTGAAAACAAGGTCCAGATGTTTATTGACCCATTTGGACATTTGTGAAGCTAATGCCCCCACCGTTATTACAGAGCGTGCTATTTTGCACAACATATGTGAATCAAGGCGAGAGACTTTCCCCATCTATCTGGAATTCTGAAGCAGAGGCAATAGGCAGGGCTTACTTACAGCCATCTACACTGCCATCCACCAGTAGCCACGCTCAGGCTGCAGCAATCAAGGACACATTAAAAAACAGCTTTATGACTGATCTGTAACGCACACGCTACCTATGTATTCCTCTGCCATAATGCCAATAAATAATACTGTGCCATAATGAATGAATGCTTTTACTTGGTGGGAGGGGGTTAAGTTGCAGTAAGCGGACAGGGAGCTGCAGACAGGGGAGTTTAAGAGGGAGAGCAAGTGATCCTGCAGCTGCAGAAGCCTGCAGATGAGAGTGCTGGCTTTTGGGGTGAGTGAGTGTGCTTAACTGTTTGAATTTGAACTGCCATTTTGATTTCAGGTGGATGAGTTTCAGTTTCTGTGGCAGTTGGGATAGCATGCCTGTCCTTTGTTCCCTCGATCAGCCTTCCCCTGTGTGACTCACAGGGGGGAGGGCCTGACCCAGGCCAGAAGGCTTTAAAAGCCAGAGGCAAGGGCAACCAGGGGAGCAAAGCAGACAGGGAGCTGCAGACAGAGGAGTTTAAGAGGGAGTTTGGGAGGGAGTTGGACAGAGGGAGGTCTATGATGGTTAGGAAGACCTGCAACACATGTGCCAGCACTACTACTGTCTCCTCCACCTGTGCCTGTAGCCAGACAAACTGCCTGACCATGGATGCCTCTACCCAGATCCTGGTGTGGCTCTGCAGGGACTGTGGCTTGCAATTCCCACTCACTGATATCCAGGCTGGGGGGACCATCCAGCGTGAAAGGTGCCTGCTGGTGGACTCTCTCAGGCAGCCCGTGGGAGAGCTACAGGAGGAGGTAGCTAGGTTGAGGAGTATCCGACTCCATGAGCAGTTCCTGGATAGTATTCATGTGACGACAGCTCAGGTAACTGTCCCAGTACACAGGACAGCTGATAAACCACTCGTGGAGGAAGAGCTAGATCAGGCTGGACACTGGCAGCTTGCTACTTCAGGTTGTAGGCAGTGTTCCACCCCTGCTCAGAACCCTCCCACCAGGGTACTAAGAAACCGTTACGCTGTACTTGATGCAGGAGACAAAGAATCACCCCATACATATGAGGAGAAGCCTCGTACCCCCAAGGCTAGGAAGTCTGCTGCCACCACTGCGAGAAGAAAACGTAGAGTAGTGGTGGTCAGGGACTCTCTTCTGAGGGGGACAGAGATGCCCATCTGTCGCCCTGACATTTCATCTCAGGAGGTACGCTGCCTGCCGGGGGCCCGTATCCGAGACATTACGGAGGCCTTGTCAAGGATTATCAGGCCCTCTGACTACTATCCCATGCTTCTCATCCATGTGGGCACTAATGATACTGCGAGGTGTGACGCTGAGCAGGTCAAAAGTGACTTCAGGGCTCTGGGGGTACAGGTGAAGGAGTTTGGGGCACAGGTGGTATTCTCCTCAATCCTGCCTGTCAGTGGTAGGGGCCCAGGCAGAGATAGGTGCATCCTAGAAGTGAATGCCTGGCTTCGAAGATGGTGTCGCCAGGAAGGCTTTGGATTCCTTGACCATGGCATGCTATTCCAGGAAGGACTGTTAGGCACAGGTGGCGTTCACCTTTCGAGAAGGGGAAAGACTGTATTTGGACACAGACTGGCTAACCTAGTGAGGAGGGCTTTAAACTAGGTTCAACGGGGGAAGGAGAGCAAAGCCTACAGGTAAGGAGGAAACACGGAAACCTGGGAGATGGGTCAGAAATGGGAGGGAGCATGGGCAACAATGTCAGAGTAAAAAGAGGGTCAGGGCAAAAGAGGGAGGCAAGATCAAACCAATATCTTAGATGCCTATATATAAATGCAAGATGTATGGATAATAAGCAGGAAGAACTGGAAGTGTTAATAAATAAATACAACTATGACATCGTCGGCATCAGGGAAACGTGGTGGAATGTTGGTATTGAAGGGTACAGCCTGCTTAGGAAGGATAGACAGGAAAGAAAGGGGGAAGGTGTTGCCTTTTATATATTAAAGATGTACACACTTGGACTGAGGTGGAGATGGACGTAGGAGATGGACGTGTTGAGAGTCTCTGGGTTAGACTAAGAGCGGTAAAAAACAAGGGCGATGTGCTGCTAGGAGTCTACTACAGGCTGTCTACCCAGGTGGAAGAGGTGGATGAGGCATTTTTAAACTAACAAAGTCAGGCAGGGCCCAGGATTTGGTGGTGATGGGGGACTTCAACTATCCAGATATATGTTGGGAAACTAATGCAGCAAGGCACAGACTATCCAGTATGTTCTTAGATTGCATTGGAGATAATTTTTTTATTCCAAAAGGTTGAAAAAGCTACCGGGTGAAGCTGTTCTAGATTTGATTTTAACAAATAGGGAGGAATTGATAGAGAACTTGAAAGTGGAAGGCAGCTTGGGTGAAAGTGATCGGGAAATCATAGAGTTCACAATTCTAAGGAAGGGCAGAAGTGAAAACAGCAAAATAGAGATAATGGATTTCAGGAGGGCAGATTTTGGTAAACTCAGAGAGCTGGTAGGTAAGGTCCCATGGGAGGCAAAACTGGGGGGAAAAACAGCTGAGGAGAGTTGGAAGTTTTTCAAAGGGACATTACTAAGGGCCCAAAAGCAAGCTATCCCACTGCATGGGAAAGATAGAAAATACGGCAAAAGACAGCCTTGGCTTAACCAGAAGATCTTGCATGATCTCAAAATAAAAAAGGAAACAAGGACATATTACAAAGGGTGAATATAGGCAAACAACACAAGAATGCAGGACCAAGATTAGAAAAGCTAAGGCACAAAATGAGCTCAAACTAGCTACAGGCATAAAGGGAAACAAGAAGGCTTTTTATAAATACATTAGAAACAAGAGGAAGACCAGGGACAGGGTAGGGTCATTGCTCAGTGAGGAGGGAGAAACATACAGGGAACTTGGAAATGGCAGAGATAGTTAATGAGATCTTTGTTTCGGTCTTCACTGAGAAGTCTGATGAAGGAATGCCCACCATAGTGAATGCTAGTGGGAAAGGGGTAGGGTTAGAAGTTGAAATAAAAAAAGAACGAGTTAACAATCACTTAGAAAAATTAGATGTCTGCATGTCACCAGGGCCTGATGAAATGCATCCTAGAATACTCAAGGAGCAGATAGAGGACATATCTGACCCTTTATCTATCATCTTTGGAAAATCATGGGAGACAGGAGAGATTCCAGAAGACTGGAAAAGGGAAATATAGTGCCCATCTATAAAAGAGGGGAATAAGAATAACCGAGGAAACTACAGGCCAGTCAGCTTAACTTCTGTGCCAGGAAAGATAATGGAGCAGGTAATTAAAGAAATCATCTGCAAGCACTTGGAAGGTGGTAAGGTGATAGGGAACACACAGCATGGATTTGTAAAGAACAAATCATGTCAAACCAATCTGATAGCTTTCTTTGATAGGATAACAAGCCATATGGACAGGGGAGAAGCGGTAGATGTGGTATATCTAGACTTTAGTAAAGCATCTGATACGGTCTCACATGATATTCTTATAAAAAAAACTAGGCAAATACAATTTATAGGAGGCTACTATAAGGTGGGTGCATAACTGGCCAGATAACCATACTCAGAGAGTAGTTCTTAATGGTTCTCAATCCTGCTGGAAAAGTATAACAACAAGTGGGGTTCCGCAGGGGTCTGTTTTAGAACCGGTTCTGTTCAATATCTTCATCAATGATTTAGATATTGGCATAGAAAGTACACTTATTAAGTTTGCAGATGATACCAAGCTGGGAGGGGTTGCAACTGCTTTGGAGGATAGGGTCAAAATTCAAAATGATCTGGATAAATTGGAGAAATGGTCTGAGGTTAACAGGATGAAATTTAATAAGGACAAATGCAAAGCGCTCCCCTTGGGAAGGAATAATCAGTTTCACACATGTAGAATGGGGAGAGACTGTCTAGGAATGACTACAGCAGAAAGGGATCTAGGGATTATAGTGGACCACAAGCTAAATATGAGTCAACAGTGTGATGCTGTTGCAAAAAAAGCAAACATGATTCTGGGATGCATTAACAGGTGTGTTGTCAACAAGACACGAGAAGTCATTCTTCCACTCTACTCTGTGCTGGTTAGGCCTCAGCTGGAGTATTGTGTCCAGTTCTGGGCACTGCAGTTCAAGAAAGATGTGGAGAAATTAGAGAGGGTCCAGAAAAGAGCAACAAGAATGATTAAAGGTCTAGAGAATGTGACCTATGAAGAAAGGCTGGAAGAATTGGGCTTGTTTAGTTTGGAAAAGAGAAGACTGAGGGGAGACATGACAGTGGTTTTCAGGTATCTCAAAGGTTGTCATAAGGAGGAGTGAGAAAACTTGTTCTTCTTGGCCTCTGAGGATAGAGCAACAGGCAATGGACTTAAACTGCAGCAAGAGAGGTTTAGGTTGGACATTA
Source organism: Carettochelys insculpta (assembly GCF_033958435.1). NCBI lineage: Eukaryota > Metazoa > Chordata > Testudines > Carettochelyidae > Carettochelys > Carettochelys insculpta. The sequence continues at coordinate 211,870,546 of NC_134138.1, read as the reverse complement.
GGAGAAAGTTCCTAACTGTCAGGGTGGTCAAACAGTGGAATAAATTGCCAAGGGAGATATTTAAGAACAGGTTAGATGGATGTCTATCAGGGATGGTTTAGACAGTACTTGCTCCTGCCATTGGGACAGGGGGCTGGACTCGATGGCCTCTCGAGGTCCCTTCCAGTCCTAGTATTCTATGATTCTGTGAAATAGAATGCATGTGGCAGACAGCTGTGCTTCAGCAACCCCCCACCCCCAGCCTGCTTGGTTACCTCAGCCTGCTGCAGACCAGGGAGTTTCACTGGCCAACTGTGCCTTCAGCAGCACGCATCCTCCCTCCACTCACCCATGTTGATTTGTGTTCTCCCTCCTCCCTGCAGGACAAGAAATCACATCGCGCTCAAAGGCATTATTTTATTTTGGGGGTAGGAGAGGTTTAAGTGGCCAGGAAAAGAAGCCTTCTCAAGGGTGCTTGAAGAGCCTTTTCAAGTGGCCCTTGGGGCTGGACTGGCAGGGTAGCCTTGCTCTCCCTTCCTTACATGCAGGGACCATGACGACAGAGGGTGGGCAACCTCTCCTCAGGGGACTCGACATGGGGACCGCGACCTCTCCTCAGGGGACTCTGGCCATCTGGTATCAGCTGCTTCCCTTCCAGGTTGGGAGTCCCTAAGCAGCTGAAGCAGGGAGCGCAGGGCCTCCGTCTGCTCATTAATGGCCTTTACAAGCTATGCAGCGATCTTATTCTGCTTTGCCACAGCTTCATTCATCTTTGACAACTGCTGCTGCTGGAAATCAAGCATTCTCTCATTAAAGTCTACTTGACTCTCAAGCCACGCAGTTGTACTGTGACGCCACTGAGCGTCAGGTTCTTGTGCTCTGCCTCAGTGTTTTCCATGTGCTGCAGGATCAGATTTTTTTGCATTTCTTGCATCATCTGGTTTTCTCAGCAACATTGGGTCTGGAAAATGAAGGTCAAAATTAAGATACAATTCACAATGTGCTTTGAAGTGCAATGAATGGGTCTCTCTGTGTACTATCACTGAAAGTACACTTTTGAAGGACACATGGGTTATTAAGGATAGGACAGTAAGCGTGCAATTCACAATACCTCATTTGCCATCACTTATCCAGCACATTTGCTTTGTGGACATGGTAAGTGATAAACAATTGTCTCTGCTAGCGGGAATGAGAAGGGATGCAAAGTAGGAGCAGCCACGAGGTGCCCTGGCTGGGTGTCCTGTGGCAGTGAAAAATGGACAGCTGAGTGTGGGGCCTCGATGTAAAATAAAAATAATGTAAAAAAAAAAAAATCCAAAGAAATGCTGGATGAAAAGGGACATGGGAGGGGAAAAAGCACAGCAGAGAAATCCTCTACAGGGTAGGGGGGATGCCTGAAAACTGAAAAGAATTGGAAAGAGACATGGCAGGGGAAACGCCCAGCAGAGCACGGCAGCTACATGGTGCCGGATAATCCTGGAAAATGCAAAGAAACGGCGGGGGAAAGGGACTTTAGAGGAGGAACGCCCAGCAGAGCACAGGAGCCACATGGCACCAGGGAGTCCCGGAAAATGCAAAGAAATGGTGGAAAAGAAATGCTGGGGAAAGGGACATGGGATGGGAAAAGCACAGCAGACCCCAACAGCACCATGGCAGGGAGAGTCATGAAAAATGAAAAGAAATGTTGGTTGGAAAGGTAAATGGTAGTGGGGAACCACTGCAGAGCCTGCAAACTGTTGTGGGGCGAGGAACAGAGCACCCACCAGCTGCTGTAGGTAAATGTAAAGGGGCAGGAAGCATACTTTAAAAAATAAACAAACAAAAAAGCAGATGTGAATAATTCCCATGCTTCTGCAAGTTGCCAAAGAAGACATCACCCCTCCTAAAACTAGCAGATATGGAGAAACAGCAGCTACTCCTGCTGTGTGATCAAAAGCCTGGAAAATTGCGAAAAGGCTGTGTGGCGCCATGACACCAAATTGCTACCCGGTTGCCTGGTGTGGCAAGGTGTGCCACAACAAATCAGGTCTGCCCAAGAACCTAGTGGAAAAAAAACACAAGAGTGCCTGGATGAGGCCTCCAAGGAGATCTCCAAAAGGAGAAGAGCTCCATCCCAAGAAACATTAACATGCTGTTCTGATGGGCACAGAAGCACAACTAGCAAACTTTTACCTATACACAACCCTACAGCTATACCCACCCCAAACCCATTTCTAGCATGTAGAATAAATGCTCACCCGAACTGCTGGCTCCAGGGGGTTTGGGGACTGGCGTGCAGGTGACCCACATGGAGGGGACTGCCATGGGGGGTCCCAGCGTCAAGGGGAACGCCATGCAGGACTGGTTCCAGGTCTATTGTGAAGAGCTCTGGGCTGTCTGGAACAACTTCCTCTGTCCCCTGCTCATTACTCCTTTCCTCCTCTCCATTGCCCTCTTTTTCTGGGGCAGCCTGTTCCTCTGGGCTCACCCCGAACTCCATACCAGGGCCTCCACAACTGTCATAATTTAGTCTGGGCTCCGTGATGGGGTCACTCCCCATAAGCACGTGCAGCTGTTGATAACAGAGGCTGGCCCAACTGCTGGTTGGCTTCCTGGACTTTTTGAGAGGCCTGCTGAAGTTCTTTTAACCTTCAGCTGGCATTGCCTAGAGTCCCAGGAGTAACCTCAGGCAGCCATCTCACGCACCATCTGATCACAGATGGCCAAGTTTCTCTTGGCCACCCAAAGTCTCTTCACCACCAACTGGTCTCCCGAAATGGCAATGAGATCAAGAATCTCCTGGTGGGTCCAAGCTGGGACTCTCTTGCGAGCCTGAGAAGTGCTAGTCAGATCACTACCCTGAGTGTTCATGACTGCAGCACACGGCAACCGATGCAATGCGATGGCTACCAAAGCAGTGCGACGTGATGGGTAAAGGAATTTTTTCATAATGGTGCCCTTTATATTTGCAGGGATGGGCTGCTAAATTCCAATTTAAATTTTAACTCAAATTCAATCAAAACTTCGCAGTCTTACTTTGAACTTCTTCCTGCACACCCAACAGCAGTGCACAACGAAGCGGCCATACTTGGAGGGTCACTGTGTAGCTTTATGGGATACATATGGGACACTTCTGGAGGCTAACAAATTCAAACTGAGGGCACGGTGCTTCCACATGTGCCTTGATTCGAGATTTTAAATTTGAAATTGTTGCTATATCCATCCTGTAATATCGATATTTTGTAATTGGTATTACGGCTCAATAAATCAAGTTACCAGTATTATATGTGAAGACAGTCATATTTTAATATCGAGTTAACGCCCTGAAATTAGAATTTGTCTCATAGTATAGATGCAGCCTAACTCAGCTACCCCTCTTTTATGTTTATACAGTGCCTAACACAAGACAGCTCCAATCTTCACTAGGGTTTCTAAGTGGAACTACAACACAAACATAGATGTGATTGTAACTTCCTCAGAGGCCCCAAACCACAATATCAACCATAGGTACAATACCCACATCAGCCTTCACCATTGCCTAAAACATCTCTTCCCTAATGGCAAACATTTCTAGTCTCTCCCACTGACTCGCCTGGCTCCTAATGCAAAGACAACTCTCTAACTCAAAACACAGCCCAGTCAGTGGTTTTGCATTCACAGACACAAAAGGTAATTAAAAATTAAAAACAACAGCAAGCTAAACAGGGAATAAATATCTTACCGTAAAATCCTAAGTGGACACTGAACTGTCGTGTTCACAATGAGGCAGCTAGGTGAATTCAGCAATTTAATCCTGACCCATGGTTGACATCACCTAGTTTACCTCAAGGTAAGATAAACCGTCATTTCCACTATGTTTTTGAGCAGGAAAAGCTAGCACACATTACTTATCCTGTGGCAAAACCAAACTTTTTTGTCAGTGGGGAGACAGCCTGAGAGCAGACTAATTCAGTACTTATACCTTTGGATTTGCTGCAAGTGCGTCAGTAGCATTAAACTGTGAGAGGAGTTTGACAGGTGCTCCAGTAAAAGGAACTGCTAAGGGGAAGTGGTGGAAACATCTGCCCTCCCGTAGGATAAAAGCCCTTGTGTGGGGTGTGAGGGGCTTCAATGACTCTGGAAGCTTGTAAATCAACTAGGAAAAGTATCAGAACAGATGACAAACAGATGGGAAGTGAAATGAAAATTGACATCTTTATTATAAGGGACTGCCTTATAGCATGACCCATGCAAATTTACAGTATTGCCCTGACTCTTTATTATATAAAGTATCTACCATTAACTACTCCATAAAACTCCTTTCTTCTCAAACCCTATTAAGAAAACAAATACCTTTCTGTTTAATGAAATGTTATTTAGCCCAATATTTGGGCTAAAATATTGGCTTCCTTTTACACGGTTACTCTTTCTTATAGGTTATGTCTAGATTACAGGGTTTTGTTGACAAAATAGCCATTTTGTCGACAAGAACTGGTGCGTCCAGATTGCAAGGTGTCTTCTGCTGACACTAAAATGACAAAAAGCAGTGCTTTTTGTTGACTGCTGTACCCCACCTGCCACAAGGAAGAATGCTGCTGTTGAGAGAGATCTGTGGAAAAACTGCCAGTCTGGGTGTTCCAGAGGGCCTTCTGTTGCCATAAAAGCCTCTGGAGCACCATGAAGGTGCCCCAGCAGATACCCTGTCCACAGCAAGCAGCCTCTATGGCTCCTGCTTATGGCCATTCTTAAAGTCACAGGGAATCTACAAAACCCCATGGCAGAAAGCTGAGAACATGTAAGCAGCAAAGCTACAATCTGCTGTGTTCCACCCTCACAGCTGCATGTGTGCAGCAAGCCACAACGGCAGAGGCCCTGTAACCCCCAGGGCTCACAAGGAAGCAGCCTAAGGGGTCCCAGGATCCTCCACAGGTGTCCAAACACCATGCCTCCTCCTGGAGTGGGGCAGAAATCCAGGCCCTCCTGGACTTTTGGGCAGACGAGGAATGCCTGCAGGACACCAAGGCCCACCAGAGAAATGTGGAGATCTACATCTGGGCCTGGGAAGCCGCTGCCCAATGCTCCAGGGCAGAACCAGCCATCTGCCCCATTATTGGGAGCTGCATGGGATCCTGGAGGTGGGGGGACACATCCCCCCCATGCCGCAGCATCAACAGTCATCAGCACAGTCCCAAAAGCACCGTAAATCCCCTGTGCAGCAGGGCCTGCTGTGCAGGCGACACATGGCTTTGCTCCGGGGACATCACTGTCCATTGACCCAGGGGGTGTTGGTTCCTTCTCATGGTGAGGGACAGGGCCTTAGGAGCTGCGTTGCGTAAATGACTCACTGTCTCTTCTCCTCGTCTCTCCAAGGGCCAAACCACACTCACCTTGCCAACAGGCTGAGCCTGCAGCCGGAGGGGCCATTGGAGGGTGTATAAGGACCTCCAGCGGGACCACAACGCTGCCCTGTGAGCCAGGCAGGGGACAATGGAGTGCTGGCTCAGGGTCAACACGGAGTGGCAGTTGTGGGCCTGGGGCCAGCTCATGCCCTGTTTTGACACCATCGCCAATGTCTAATGGGACATGGGGACATGGTGGCCAACCATCACCCATGTCGCCCCCACACAGGCACCCTGGATCCCTACCTTCTCCACTGAGTGATGGCCATGGCCACTCCCCTTGCGGCCCAGGCCCACCCCGACCCTGCCGCAGTCCCTACCTACCCATACTTCCCCCACTTCTGGACCTGGGGTTTGCAGCCCCCCACATTCCCCATGCTCTGAGGACCCCCACTCCCCCTCCCACCACCCCACCCCCACTATAAATAGTTATGCACATCACATCAGCGGGTTGGGGCACTTACCTGGCATCTTGGTCCTGGGGGCACATACTGCTGTGTGCCCAGCACTGCTTCCAGGCCTTTGGAGGAGCATATCACTGTTCTGACATTGGAACGCCATTGTTCGCACACATTTCATGTTTTGTTTTCAGTAAAACCCACTTATTTGTTCACCACACCCATGCCTGTGGTTACTGTGCAGGGGTTGGGGAGGGGCGAAGGGGTGAAGAAAGGGGTCACGGTGGAGATGGGGTAGGGTCATGGGCCTGAAGCCCCCACTGGGGGTGCCCTGGGGAGGGTTACTGGGGGCCATAGGAGTAGCTCTCCCTCAGAGCCTCACAGATCCTCAGGCCTGGCAGATGGCAACTGTGCCTAGCTGCTCATAAGCGTGCCCCTCATGGCCAGCATCCACCCCCCACCCTGTGAGAAAGGCTTTCCCCTTCCCTTCCATGATTTTGTGCACGGCACAAAATGCCACCACAATTTGGTGGATGTTGCGCTCCCCCACATCCAGGAAAGTGAACAGGCACCTGAAGTGTGCCTTCAAGTGGCTGAAGGCGCACACAGCCTGCATCCTGGCATGGTTGAGGCAGGTGCTGAACAGTTCCCAGATGAGGTCCAGCTGGCTGGTGCAGGGTTTCAAGCAGACAGAGCAAGAGGGGGTAGGCCACATCCCTCATGATGCAGAGTGGCATCTAAACATCCCTGACCGTCAGCTCATGATGAATTTGCCTGCCTCCAGTCTCCGGCACAAGCCAGAGTTGTGGAACACGCAAATGTCGTCTGCCCTGCCCACCCAGCCGACACAAATGTCTGAACCATCCACTGTAGTCAACCAGAGTCTGCAGCAACATCAAGAAGTAGCCCTGACAGTTTATGTACTTGGCTGCAATATGCTCTGGGGCACGGATCACGATGTGGGTCCCACTGATGGCTCCAGCAGAGTTTGGGAACCCAGGGTGGTGAATCCAGCCACTACCTCATCAAGGTCTCCCAAACAGTATGACCTGCAAAAGGAGGCAACCAAACACACACTGGGGACTGAGGGAGAGAGTTTCTGACCCCTCGGGGGTCCCCAGCCCTCTCCTGCTCTCCAAAGCCCACCAAAAGCCCCCCCTGTAGGCCACCCCCCAGCAGCATGGCTGTGTGAGGCTCCCCTCCCAACCCTGTCCCCAATCCCACTTCCCAAGGGTCCCTCTTTGGCTGAACACCCTCTCCCACATGCAGGGACTGCAGCCCGAGTGTACTACCTCCACGAGGAGGACCCTGATTATAGACTTCCCCATAGTGAACTAGTTGCTTACCAAGAAGTAGCTGTTGAGGATAGTGAGCTTCCAGAGGGCGACTGCAACTCGTTTCTCAGTAGAGATGGTGGGCCACAGCCAGGTGTCCTGTTTCTGGAGGGTGGAAGCAAGCCAAGCACAGAGCTCCAGGAAGGTGGCCTTCCACAATCTAAAGTTCTGGAGCCACTTACTGCCCCATGACCAGCCGGTCCCATCAGTCTGAACTGGTGACGTGCCTCAAGAGCCACCTGTGCAGCAGAGAGGGCAGCTACAGGTGTGAACATCCTGCAGCCATGGTGACATCCCTGAAAGCAGTCTTGGGCTCGCCCTCCATAAAGGAGAGGCCACTTCAAGCCTGGGAGCAGCTCCAGCAGCATGACTCCCAGGGATCAGCTGTGTCCCCCACCAAAACACAAAGCCCTGCACTAGCTGTGCTGTCCCTCAAGGAGATAGGCATGCCCGCAGCAGAGTCAGGGAATGGGTGACTGGTGAGATTCCTTTAAGGGTGCATCTCACCAGGGCTCCCAGAAGGAACTGGTAACCTGTGGCCTTGTCTGATGGAGTTCTGGATGGCTGTTTTGCTGATAGAGTGGCTGGGCAGTCCCACCACTCTCTGTCAACAGGGCAGATTGCTCTTTCAATCTGCCTTCAGGTCTGGCCACAATCTGTCAACAGAAGTTTTGTCACAAGATATGTTCCCACACAAACTTCTGCCAACAAATACCTGTAATCTAGACATAGCCATAGGGTCTGAGCTTAGCAACAAGGTGTTCCTCTGCCAAACTGGTCCAATCCCAACTAACCATCACATACATACAAGCATGTCTGGTACAATCTTTAAGTGATCAGCTCACCAGTCAGCAGGGCAGAGCAATAAACACAACTCAGTCACTCAAAAAGGAAAATGCTTTACACTTAAAACGCCGTACTCCGGGTGTCCCTGATCCAGGAACATCCGTGGACCTTAGCAAGGAGAGGAGGAAGTAGCTTTGGGCATTACCATGCCCCTCCTCCCAGCTGAAGAAATGTCAGAACGGTGATGTGCTCCTCCAAAGGTCTGGAAGCAGCGCTGGGCACATAGCAATGTGTGCCCCCAGGACCAAGACACCAGGTAAGTGCTCCAGCCTGCTAATGCACCCTTCAAAGTCTGGCAAATTTCTTAATCTGGCATACTCTGTTTCCCAGGGTTTCTGTATAAAAGAGGTTCAAGCGCATTTAAAACAATCTTTCTTTCTCTACAGCCCTAGACAGCACCTTATGCTAACTCGCTTGCCTGGCTTGATCCATCATATCATTATAACAATGTTGCCCCTAAAATAAGGAGTCCTGTGGCACCTTAAAAGCTAACAAATTTATTTGGGCACCAGATTTTGTGGGCTTGTTTTTCATGTGTCTGACAAAGTGCATTCCAGCCCACAAAAGCTCATGCCCAAATAAATTTCTTAGTGTTTAAGGTGCCACAGAACAACTTCTTTCCCCCTCTGAAACAGTAACAGAGCTCCCCCTCCGAACGTTGCCACTAGATAACCAATAAAAGCATTTACAAAAGTATCTTGTAAAATCTCTTTTCTCATATTAATTTTTTTAATATTATTTTCTTTATTGTATACTCAAGATAACACACCCTGCATTATAAGCGTCACCGATCCAAAAGCGTCACCGATGCAATCCACCTCTCCCTTAGGATTTAAGCACATTACCATGAGAGGCTGCACTGATAAGCTGCAGACCAAAAACTGCATGTACAAGCTAGCATCTTTTTCAATGATTTACTGAAAGCAGCAGCTCGTTTTAATAAAACCATCCCAAAACATAAAATTGATTGAACCAACTGCTGTGCAGGGCATATACAACAGCTGATCAAAATCATTCAAGATTTTTATTCCTATAGAATCTCTCCAGAGCATGTAGAGGTTTTGTGCCTCCCCTCCTCCTAACACCTTGTCACTTCAATTCTGATTCAGAATTTACTTACGCAAGCAGCAAATTCAAGCCCACTCATTTCTGTGTGGCAAAGTTCATAATTATAAATACAGCCAAGATCAAGATTTCTTCCTACTCTGAAAAAATTAAAGCCAAACATATTTTGCATACATGGTAGTACCCATAATACAAAATCTAATTCTACTCTCCTGTTTTTAGCTCAAAGGGATTTAGCATGATAGGGCTAACTGCATCCTGTAGGTCTCACGGAAAAGTTATATTACTTGCACCATAGATTTTGCTGAGACATACATTCAACATTTATAAAAAACAAAGAGGCAAATTTTGTGCTTTGCAATATTTTTAAAATGGTCAAATTGTGCAAGTTTACAAATTTGTTATAAAGAAAAGGATTTATAAGCGCATAGCTGCAAACATGCTTCTTTTATATATAAATACCATTGTAAAATGTGTTTATTTCACGAAGACTCACAAAAAAGTTCAACTTTTAACAACATGCTACATGAAGCTTTCGCTTTTCTAGTAAAGAAATTTTATGGTATTTGTGTCACAATGAAGGACAAAGATAAGCCAACTGTTTGGATTCCTTGCCTTTATGTTGTGGCTTTGATCACTAACAATGCTGTGTGAACAGCCAACAGAAGGCTGACATTTCATAAAATATGCAGTGATAAAAACTAATACTGTAGCATCTGGGAGCAATATATAAAATGCAGAAATACACCTAATAACTGTGATCTTAAATTACAAGTTACTAAAAGCTAAATAAGAAGCATAACTAAAGGAGAAAGAAAGATAAAGACAGGATTTTTGTGCCTCTGTTCCTAAATATAAACTTTAAATATAATAATCCAAAAAATGTAATCTATAATTCTTAACACTTCTGGTTCCCTAGGATCTTAAAAACAGGCTTCTAAGAAGAATGATTTTTTGCTGCATTATTAGATCTTAGCAAAAACTAAATATATAAAACCTTCTATGCAGTGCCTTTTTTTTTTTTTTTTGTAGTTTATGGCTGGGGGGTGCTGAGGTGCCAGTACTCAGTACTGGCAAGTACCCGCACAAAAAAAGAACTGTTCTATGTGCAGTATCATTAAAGGTCTAATGCTTTGTGAAGTCTTTTCTTTTAAAAATATAAATCACAAAATAGTTACTACTCACTAATGTTTCACTGTTGTGGCACTAGTTCAAATCCTGCCTGGGCCAAAGTTAAGAGTAAATCAAATTACTGTTATGAGATTCTTTAGCATATATTATGCTGTAGGGAAGACTAGATGATCATCAATGCTCCCTTCTAACCTAAAGTTTTAATGATAAGGTTAACTTGACCAGAGGCTCTTGCATGTTTATAGACCAGCTCCCTCCTCATCTGTGATTGTGTGGGCCAGCTACCCTCTCACTAAGTATTACTGAACATCTTTGTAGTAACTAAAGCAATCAATTACATAAAGAAATAATATTAGTAAAGTATTTTAGCTTTAAGAGAATGCATCATCTGGAAATGAGAAAAACCACCAGTACCATATGATTCAATAGCTTATTCAGATCACTGATAGGCCACTGTCCACAAATAAAGAACTACTGGTCTAGCCCATGGCAGCTAATAGGAATAGGAAACAATTAAAAGAATGGAAGCTCAAACAATGCCCTAAATTACCTGAGTATAATGCTGCAACAGCTTCTTATCAGCAATCAAAAACTGGGCAGGATTTGTTTAGAGCAGACCTGAGACCTTTATTAAACAGCAAAACAGCACAAAGATACAAACCTGTCTAGCAGTTGACATTGAATTCAGTCTTTAGCTTTAGGCTAACATGCATTAATATCATAACTTTATACACCAGGTAAAAAAGGATGGAAAATAAAATCCATAATTAGTGCCTGAAGAACTGTGAAGCATATTTTCTGTCTGAAAAATCCCATAACAACAGTTAAGTATGTGGGAGGCAATTGTCCTTGTGCTTATAATTAGTGTCTGAATTTAGGGATTTCACTGCTTAATGCACACCCACCCGCCTGTTATTCTTACCATGTTTTTTGTGTAACTTAATGGAGATAAATACTCTTTTCCCGCCTCATATTTACATCAGTGCTATTTAATTTTTTTTTACTGTTATAATAGGTTAAACAGTACTCTCAAATCATTCTTCGTCTCCCACTGGACAAAGAATACCATTACAGGACTGAGAGTAGATGAAGGCATATTTACCTTCATAGTCTTCTCAACTATAACATTTATGTAAATTATAATTTTACATTTGCAAAAACCCTCATTTTTTTGTTTCACTGAATACTCTACTACTCTTTCATCATTAACTTTCTATGTATATTACAAGCTGTGGAAAACTCCAATGGAAAATAAAGAAGCTGTCCAAGCACTGAAATAGTGGTTAAAAGCTAAATGCTTGCAGTAAAGGAGTATGCATTTACTTCTAAATTGTTCTTACTTCTCTGCAAACAGGGAGCTAGAGTTAATCTGTGAACCTAATGCAGCTGTCATGGTTGTCTGTATAATTTTACATAGGTCTTTAAAATTTAATCAAAGAGATTAATTACCACTAACTTCATAAAACAAAAGGTAGCCCCTTTCGCACATCAAACTTGTATCCCATATGTAAGTTGCCTCAGGATGATAAGAGCCCAATTCCAGGATACTCTTGGCAAAACTGGAACAGCTGGTAACCTTATTAGCTACCAGTCTCACAGGGGTAGCCATGTCAGTCTGTAGCACCTTAAAGACTAACAAATTTATTTACTAGGCAATGAACTTTCATGGTGGTGAAGTGGGTCTTAGCCATGAAAGGCCATTACTTAATAAATAATTCTGTTAGTCTTTAAGGTGCTACAGGACTGCTTGTTTATTTCTATTAACTAATAGTTAAGATTCATAAATAATATCCTAAATAAACATACAAATACACGCATGACCAAGTCTTCAACATGAAAAACTATGGAAATCACCAGCTCAGAATCAGTATTTAGCTATGTCACTTTAACACCACACAAATTAATATAGACTTCACATTTTTATGTGCACTTCACCACTTTCACTTTGATTCTGGTGACGTCAGCTTCCAATATTTCCTTTCTTTATTTCATGCCCGTGGCATGACCCTGAAAAACTACTCTTGTACATTTAAAATTTACCAGATGAGACATGGAAAAAGAATGTTTCAGGGGTAGGCCCTTATATGACATTTGCAAACTACGATTTCAGAGGCAACACAAACTGATTTTTGTCACTATCACAGCCTGTGACACAAACAAGACATGTCTATTGTGTTGATTCTTCCATATCCAAACAACATTACATAAGTGATGTAGAAATGTTAGTTACCTCAAGCAGGTGGAAAAAACCAAAAGTGCACCATATGCTAGTGTTGGTCTGTAGAATGCAATGCAACTATCTAGCCCAGAAATGCAAAGATACAGAACACTACAGGTAAGCCCTTATTTGTAGGACATGGGTACACCCTCCTAGACCACTGACATGAAAGAACAATTCTCTGCCTACTACTGCTATGTGTATATCAATATGCAGAGATGAGCCAAAAGAACTACGTTAGTGGAGGACCTTGACAAATTGAGAGCAGTGGCCATCTACCAATGGTGAGATAACAGCCCTTCAAAACGCTGCTTCTGCCTAACATCACTCAGTCCAGAAGACACAAACGATACAGATATTTTCCATGTAAGTTCCTATTTCCCTTAGACACAGGGACAGCAGAACTCTGCCCATTGTTTCCTGACAATGAGCGGAATAGGGCATTATTAACATATTGATATGAAGCATGGTTATCATTAGGCAATCGCCCCAGTGTCCCTACGATATGATGAAGGACAGAGGGTAGGATCAAGTTGTGGGATTCTGCTACAGCAAAATCTCTTAGTGGACCTGTCCATCAAAAATTCTTGGGATTTAATCATAGGAAAAAGTAAAGCCATTTAACACAACTCCTTCTAGAGCCTAAAGATGAAAATCTACAAGTCTAATGGTCTGTATCCTACATTCAATACTCAGGTCTCTACAGTATTTTTTACAAAGGACATAAGTACTTTTGTTAAGTTTTCCAATACAGAATAATAAAGATAATAAAGGGACACAATAAATAATTACCATAAGAGTTCAGAAAGCAGATTACAATCAAGGATTAAATCCCAATTTTAAAGGTCATTAGTAACAACCAATGATGTCATCAGTGCTGTCATCTATTGCATATGTGATTATAAGAATAAATACAATGACAATTAATCCTTTTACATAACCAATACAATTGTGAAAAACCCGAGTAACAGAAGGATAGCCTGCTCAAAGAAAGCATATTGTATATACTAATTTCCTGGAAAAATAAACCAGTTGATGTGAACCTTCAAAACCTTTCCCACCACGCTTTTTCCCCTCTATTAATCATATTGCTAAAATACTTCTACAAACAAAGCCTTTGAACTGGTTTAGGCAATAGTATGTGTATGTTCATATCAATTTTCATCCTCTGCTTTGCCAAAGAAAACTGAGCAACATCTTCACTCTGTTTTACACCCTGTACCTCTTTATTACTCAGCTGTGCAAGAAAGCACGAACCCAGCAACAACAACAGACAGACTACATTTGTCAAACTCTTCTTTCTATACAATCAAGGGGACAGAGCATTACCTTACCTACAGTAAAGGCTTTCATATCCAGCAGCCCCGGGACGGGGAAGTTGCTGGATGTTAAAATTTGACAGATAGATAATAAAGCAGGATCCCTTCACCACCAGTTCTTCAACAGCAAGGCCACACTGTAGCAGTGCTCCACTCCCTGAAGCGCTTGACAGCCTGGGCCCCAGAGTGCCACCTCTGCCCATGCAGCCTGCTCCGCGCTCTCCACCAGGGTTCAGCAGCTCTCAGCAGCTCAGGCCCTGTGCAGTCACTGTTAATGCCAGTTATTTGAGAGGACTGGTTCACTGAATAACAGTTAAAACAGAGTTTACCGTATAAGGATATGTTAGCCCATTTTATATATCTTGTTCTTTTAACCTAAGCCGCTATTATCTGCTATTTCCTCCACCTTGCACTCTTATTCTATTTTAGCACTAATGCAAGAGCCTACCTGCAGAGGTCATAGTCTGTAAGACTTAAGCATGAGCTAGGTAGGTGTGGACATCTGGACAGTTCCAGAGAAATACAGATAAGGGGAAGTGCATTTGCAATACCAGACTTCAGTTTAGCTAGTTAACAGCATTTTTTTTAAATCTTACGTGGTGCCAAAATGTTATAGCCCATGCTGGACACAACCCCAGCTACGGCCCTGGTGATGTGGGCACCAGCACTGCCCTGACTGGGCTGCTGGGATGGCCCCAGAGCTGCATGCACAGCCCAGGCCCTGCAAAGGCCACCTCCAGCACCATGGCCAGGATGCTGGACACTATCCTGGCTGCAGCCCAGAGGCTGGCTCTGGACCAGCTAGGTTGCCGGCATGGGCCCCCGCCCTTTGTGAGCCTTGTGTGACCCCCAGGCCTGTGCAGAACCCTGCTGAGGCCCCTGGCCGGGCTGCTCATGCAGTCCCCACACTGAGGTTGCCTGGTGCAGTCGCAGTCTGGCTGCTGGCCTGGTCCCAGGGCCAGGTATTCCTGGTGCATTCCCAGCCTCTGGCCAGGGATGCAAGCCCTGCTAGGAAACCCTGCCCAAGGAGCCCGAGCTCCCCTTACTAAGCTCCCAACCCGGGGTCTCTGGTCCAGTCACATTCACGGTCCTGACAGAAGATGGATGTTGCCAGAAGGGAGAATTCCAGTTTTGGGAGGTTTAATCTACAATACTACATCATTTGCAGTATTCATGAGATATCTGGAGGGAGGTTGCAGGACCTGCAGCAAAGACCTCTTATAGCTCCTCACAGCTGTGGTCTGGGGTGGAGGGTGAAGATAGAGATTCCACAGTAAGACTGGTAAACCGTTGCCCAAAACAACAGCCCTACCCAAATTTCTGTCCCCCAGTCAACAACCTAGAAAGCAAAAACCATCACAATTTATGGAATGAGACAGAGTTTAAGGCCAGAAGATACCACTAGATCACCTAACATGACCTTCTGTATACAGTATGACAGGCCACTAACACTGCCTCAGCACCTGCCTGCTGAATGAGCCAGTAAGTTACATGGATGCAATTGCCACAAACATGTTTTGCAGAATGGGGGAGAAAAGGATTTAAGTATTTCAAACATAAATGGAGTAAAGGTAATAAGGGGACAAAAATATGAAAGAATAAAATATTTTAAGCATGCTTAATCCTCTAACTAAATGAACAAAGCAAAAACACCATTTGCGCTTTTTGTAAAATTCTGAAAAATATTCTGCTCCAGGATGCACGTAACTTACGTATCTACAATAGCCACACACAAGACATAAAACAGTCAACTTGTATCCAATCATTCATGTATCATTCCATTCCATTAATCAAAATGCATTTAGTCATTGGCATGATAGTGTATAACTATTGTGTTTTTTTACTCCAGCTTCCGGACACTATTCATTTGTAGTGAGGATTTCTGTTATTAACTGTGCTTTCTTTGAACCAACACATGATCAAAGCTAGCTAGATGAATTCACAAGTGAACATTTGCCCACTACCCCCTACTGTTGACAGAGCTTACGATTGTAAGTGCCTTTGAAAGTTTCACTGTAGAAGCAAAGTAGACATAGTCTACCCTAGTACAACTTTGTTTAAAAAAATAAAAGTACGACAATATAACACAGCTGCTTTTTATTTACAGTATAGTTTTTTCAGTAAAAAGAACTCTACCCAAAATATGAAAAAGAGCTCCCTACTCCTGGAATATTTTACTAAACTCCTCCACAATAAAACTAAATCTCAGTGTTAAGGAGGCTATGGCCACTTATCCTAGAAACAGGTCCTGTACCATTCAGGGTTAAAATGAGATTCATGACCCAAGAGAGTTCAAGCAATAATGGTCTGTAAAAATACAGAATTCCATGTACCTTTGAAGCACTGAGAATCGGTGGGTACAGGCCTGCCTATTACTAAAGCCCTCTGCTTCCTCGTGTTAAAGAGAGGAGCTTCTGTGCCCAGGTATCAACTAATCATGGGGGACAACAAATCAGCAAAATGCAGAGAGAGAGTCACAGGAATAAAAATCAGAAATCTAGAGGGCAACACCAAGCAGAAAATCCCAACTAGGCATAATTGTTCCTCTGAAATGTCCCGGGAAGCAATAGGCACCACCCACAGGAACTATGGCTGGAGAAGTGACCTTCAAAGGGATCAGAAATGTGGTCTTAAAGTTCTATCGCCTGCCAAGGCATAACTAACAATTGTAATCTGTCTGTGATTTAGACATTTCTTCTGAATCTAACTTGACCATCTTTAACACATGCTAATAGCAGTAAGTACTACGTTTATTTTAAAAAGGTCTTGTTAGAACGGACATCAGGGAATGAGTAAAATGTTGTCATGATAATCGATGATAGTTGTACAGGTTACACCTCCCTGGTCCAGCACCTTGAGACCTCAATGGTCCTGATCGAGGAATTTTGCCAGACCAGAACTGCCATCTCATCAAAGACAGACTTGCCTCTGCTGGTGTGGTGATTTAACAACTACTGAAAGATGAACTTATGGAAACTACTAGTCTTGACAGAGCGCATGTGAGTGTGCACATAAGCACACAAAGGGAAACCTGTTGTAATTTAATTTCACAGGTGTGTGCAAGGCAGCTCTCAATCCCAAACCTGTTCCTCTTCCTTTCTCTAAAGCTAAAACTCCTGCAGCAGGGAGGAAGCCTGGCTTAATGGACTTCTCTCTCTGCCTCAATCCTGCAATGAAACTGTCAACTTAGTAAAAGAACTAAGGCTTGGTATACACTACCAACTTGTGTCAATGAAACTACGCTGCTCAGGACTGTGGATTTACTGAAGTAGTTTTAATGATGTAAACCCCTGTGCAGATAGCGCTATATCAACAGGAGGGGATCTCACATCATCAGACCTAGCACATGGTGGGGATGAGGACTACCTACACCAATGGGAAGAGAACTCTCCTCTCAATACAGGTAGTGCCTTCACTTCCAGAAGCACAATTGCACCACTGTAAGAGTTGACAAGCACTAAGTTTATAAAGCTGCTATAATGCAGAAGAGCATGGAGGAGAGTTTACACTGAATAGACTCAGTTTATTTAAGAATAAATATATATCCTGTACTTATGCAGCTCCATGATGACCTCATTATGTGCTGCAAACTGGTGCAACAAATGGGTAATTTAGTAGCTCCACGAGCCACAGATTCCTAAGAAGACACTCTATTTGCGACATTTTGGGGTGTCACCTAGAAGTGGTGTTAAAGATTGGCACATAAGGAGTTTATTAAAACACATATTATGTCAGAACTTTGTTAAATCTATATTAATTACAATGGAGTTCTATACAGAAGCTATGGCATTACAAGTGAATCTGGCCACAGAAGTCACCTTTAAGGTGCAGAAATGCAGTCTGTAATATAACCATGCAAACAAATACAGGATACAAGCACAGGTGGAACAATTCTTACTCTGGGAACGTACATCAGATTTCTGAAGTCATACCAAATAAATGTAAAGTTACACAGTATATTCATTTAATTATACATAACTGAATAAAATATTTGATCAGTTTCAACATTATCTAACTTAAAAACAAACCAGCCTGAATTATCCAACAAATTAATAAGTATAAAGTCCTACCCAACTTGATAAATGGTAAAAATTGACTAAAAACTTAAAGCAGTCTCATGTTGGACTGAATAAAAAGTAAGTACTTATCCACACTTAAATTTTTATCTTTCTACCTTAGGAGAAATTCTTGGTTTAAAATACAGGTTCAAAACTATCACTACCATCAATTATTTTTCTACCAAATAATGATGAATGTAATTAAACCCATGAATTGGCAAAAATACTACAGGATTCCAAAGACAGCGTCAAGCTTACTGTGAAATGCAACACAGGTATGTCATTTTAGCACAATTCCAAGAATAGTCTATATACATTAAAGTCTTTCATCTCCAACATTTCATCATCCAAAACTCTCAAATAACCATCATTTTAACCATAAATAAATTTTAGTTATGTTTTCCACAAGTACAGTATAGTAAAAGTAAATACAAATAAATACAGCAAATTCACAATGGCCGTTTCTACACAGGGCACTTTCCCCATGCCTCACTAGCTTACGGTCACGTGATTTGGAGTCCAGAAGACCATTCTTCCAGATTCCAAAACACTGTTCAGAAGTGCAGCCCCCAGGGGGTCTTCTGGAAGACAGTCCTTCTTCCAGAGGCCCCTTATTCACGAAAATTTTTGGCTTGGCGAAGCGACCCCTCCACCCCCCGATATCTCCGTCCTGTATTTTGGACAGGGAAATATGGTTGTCCTAAAATTAGAGCAAGGAGAAACTGGGAAGGAAAAATAACTTCTGTTTTAAATGTATGCTTTGAATATTGTTTTGATTTTATCCAAACAAGTTAACTTTCTCAACTAGTATCTTGCATCAACTTTTCCTTAAATGTGGTACCAGAGAAAATGACATTTGTATTTTGTTAGTCTCCATTTTTGTTATTTCCTGTAACAGAATTTTCTTTAAATCTATGTATTTGTGGCTTAACTGTGTCACTGGTTAATCAGTTAGATGACTGGTGATCAGTGATTCACAGCACAGGAAGAGTCTGCATGGATTCCAGCTGAAGATTCCTACAAGCAAGTGGATGGAAAATGTCTCAGACCCAACAAATTGTGCTTGGTGATCAAAGCCATTGAGACTTACATGAACTAAACCCCAAGCATTTGCGATCTCTCAATTTCTTCTGTATTCTGTATGGACTGAACTGCTCAAATTTTAATTTTGGCTCTTTATGTTTATTATAACTATGAAGATAATGTCTATGGGTTATGAAATATCTATATTATAAAATTAGATGATTTGTTTCTTCATCATGTTATAAAGTTATTAATGTCTTTAGTTCCTTTTGGGTCTTAAATGTGGGAGGCTGACCCCACATTCAAGCTCCAAACAACAACTAAAATCCTTGATGAAAATCCTTAGAGAATGAACTCCGGGTTTTCAGCTATTTTTCTATGTAAACTCTTTTTATTTATTTAGGCTCTGGGGAAGGGCAATGAAATAAAGTCTAGCCCACTCAAGGTTACACCTGCTTATTTTTACTTAACAGTCAAAAAGCCAATAAATCTATTGATTATATAAAAACTATACGTTACTGTATGAATAATCTCAAAACACCAAAAGGCTGGAAGAAAATTAATGTTGTGCCAATATTTAAAAACCAAGTAAACAAGATAACCTGGATATTTATAGGCCTGTCAGACTGACATCAATCACAGCAAGATAATGGAACATCTGATATGGGAGTCAATTTATAAAGAATTAAAGGAGTATAATAAAATTTTCCACAATCTGATCATTGGCTGATTGGCATTAGGTGATGTTGAGATAACATGATATTTTATTGATAAGACTGCAAGTTTGGTTGATAAAGGTAGTAGTGTTAATGAAAGGCATTTGACGTGGTACTCCACAACATTTTGATTCAAAAAGCACAAGGATATAGTTATCATGGTATACATTAAATAGAGTAAATCTGCTAACTGAGAAATCTCAAAAAGTAATTGTAAACAGGGAATCATCACAAATCATGTGAGTTTCTCATGGTCTCGGGGGGGCGGAAAAATCACTGATAAAGTTTGCAACTGACAAAAAATTAGGGCAGTGATAAAAGTGAAGAGGGCAGGTCACTGATTCAGAGCAACCAGGATCACTTGGTAAACTGGGCAGAGGCGAATAATGTCTGTTTTAATATGCTTACATGTAAATATATGTATTTGGGAACAAAAACAGGCCATAATTACAGGATGTGTGAATCTATCATGGGAATAAGTATCTCTTTGAAAAAATATCTGGGCATCATGGTGACAATCAGCTGAACATAAGCTTCCAGTGTGACATTGTGGCCAAGAGAGTTCTGTGATCCTTAGATGCATAAACAGAGGAATCACTAGTAGTAGTAGTAGAAGAGAATTTATTTTATTTCTGTATTTGGCACTTACATGATCACTGCTGGAGTAACATGTCCAATTCTGGTATTCACAATTTAAGAATGTTGGTAAATCAGAGGATTCAGAGAAGAGCCATGGCAAAACCATTACAAAACATGCCATATCGTGATAGATTTACAGAGCTCAATCTATTTTTTTAACAATGAGAGGTTGAGAGGCAACTTGATTACAGTCTAGATGTGCTTATACAGGGAGCACATATATAATCATGAGATCTTCAGTCTAGCAGAGAAAGTTATAACATGAGCCAATGGCTGGAAGTTGAGAGCTAGACAAATTCAGACTGGAAATAAGGCGTACACATTTAGCAGTGAGTGCAATTAAGCATTTGAACAATTTACCAAGTGTCATAGTGGATTTTCGATCATTGAACTTTTAACATCAGAATTGGATTTTTTTTCCTTTCCTAAAAGATACACTCTAAGAATGATTTAAGGGAAATTCTATTGGTTATGTTAAACTGGTCAGAGTAGATAATCACAATGGTCCCCTCCCCCTTGGAAACTATGAGATAAAGTCAGGAGGCAAAATACTGGTAAGACTAGCAAGCCCTGAAAGGGCATAAGCCAGTTTCAATTTATAGAAAGTCTGCAGCACACAGGCCAAGAGGTTCCTCTTGGCTTACACATACCACTGAATAAACATGATGGACCTTCTTCTTGAATAGAAGATATGTGCAGGTTAGACAGAGAACATTTTTCACCACCAAAAACCAAACAAGTATTGAGGACATTTCCCAGTTACATTAGGAGAAGAGAAATACATAAAATGTTATCCAACTACTAAACTAGTTTACCTGAAACTCAAGGGCCAACCTTGTCCAAAACCTTGGCATTCAGAGGAAAGATTTCCAGTACAATTCATTAAGTTGCACATTATAGTTTATTTCTACTCCAATAATGTTTCTAAATCCCCTTTGTTCTTGATATTCAATTACAATTTTCACTTTTTTTCTGAAACAATCATGTATTCTTTAAAAAACTGGCTAGTAGAAAAGACATTTGACCATTCAGTACATTTTTTTTTAATCTTAAAAGCAAACCATCCCCAAACTAGGCCACTGGAACCTAAATGTACTGTAACTTTCAATTAGAATATCGCAATTTCATTTTCAATTTTCAGACCCTTGGTTATGATGAGAAATGCTACTGAAATAACCAAATAAAAGTGATATGAAAAGATTACAATATTAAAATCACATACCCACACATGAATGCAGAATAAAAAAGACCTTTACTTCTAAACTGTTTTTTTGTATTTCCAAAATTCAAGCAGAAATCCAGAAGAACTTCTGCCCTATGGTCACTAAAGAAATTGAGGTTAACCTTTAATTTTTAATGTCACCTGCAGCCAGTGACTGCTTGTTCTAATGCAAGTGACAGACAAACAGGAAAACACTCCCAAGATGATACACAAAGCACCACACACCATAAGTACATTTTTATTTTTATACCAACTCTATTTCTCAAATGGATAACCAATGTTGCTACTAATTTACATTAGGAATTGAGTGAGGCATGAAAATTGTTCTGATGCATAGGTTCTATTTCTTTAATTTGCTTTCTACTGCTTCTATTGAAACAGTGGTTATACGAAATATATTTAAAAATGCACAGAAACACACACAATATTACTGAAAATGCTGAGTCTCTGACCCTTGCTGAAAATGTACTCTGTTTACTTACAGGCCATCCACTTTGCTCAAAGGAGCCCCATGACTCCTCTACTCAGACTGATTCCTGGCTTCAGCACTTATATTTCTCACTGTGACTCCTTCAGCAGGTCCAAATGAGCCCAGAACATGCTGGAGATTCAGACCAGATTTACTCTAAAAAAGCTGTGTCACCAGAACCATGCCAAAGGTATGAAAAAAAATTTCACTTCCTACCTAACACGTGTTGTCAAAAACCACAATACAGGAAATCCTTGATTTTATAGACCCCAATTTAGCAGACTTTGGGAACAATGGACATCTCACCCTCATTGATCCCAAAGTCCACTGGGGTCTGTAAATCATCCCCCCACCCCCAGCCCCCAAAAGTTAAGAGACTTACCCACTGATGCAGCCTGGAGGAGCCACCACCTCCTCCAGTGGAGCCACCATGAGTATGTGACAGTGGCTCTTCCAAGCTGTGCAGCTGCTCTTCCCGCCATGCAGCCAGGTGCCTCCAGCCACGTGCAGCGGTGAGACAGCTTCAGCCATGCGGCACCTCCAGCTGTGCGCGGCAAGGCAGCTCCAGCTGTGCAGTGGGGTGCAGCCGCTCATCCATCAGCAGCAGCTCCGTCGAGTGGCAGGGTTTGACTTTTTTCTGGGTGGAGGCTGGCGGGGTGGACGGACACTAAACCTTTGTATATAACGGACTTTTGGGAATAGCAGACAACCTTCCCTCCCTATTCGTCTGCATAGTGAGGGTTTACTGTATAGACACAACTATGCAAACAGAAGAGTGCTAACATTCCAGGAAGTGGTGTGAGTACACAAGCAAAATTCCTTCTCTTAGGTTATGTCTAGACTGCAAGGTTTTGTCGACAAAACCCAGGGAGTAGCCAGATTGCAAAGTGTGTTCTGCTGACAGAATGGAGCACTTTTGTCAATAGCCATACCCCACTTACCTGAGGAAGAACGCCTCCGTCATTAGGGATCTGTCGATAAAGGCAGGTGTGGGGGTTTTGACAAGGCCTTCTGAAGCAAGAAGAGGCCTCTGGGATGCCACACAGCTGCCCCAGTGGCACCATCCACAGCAATCAGTGCTCTATGGTTCCTGCCCCTGGGCCTTCTTCAAGCCGCAGGGAGCCAGTGGAACCTCCTAGAAGAAAGCTGAGAGTGTGGGAGAAGCCGCATGCCACGCAACTCACCATTATGTCCTCACAGCCACACCCAAGCCCAGATGGCTAAACAGCAGGCAAACTCTGACCCCACAGGCCCTTGAGAAAACAGCCCCAGGGTCCAAGGATCCTCCCCAAGGTTCCAAGAGACGTGTCCCAACCTGGTCCAGGGCACAGATCCAGGGCCTGCTGGATCTGTAGGCCAAGAAGGAGACTCTGCAGGACCCCAGAACCAGGTGCCACAGTGCAGACATTTACAGCTGGATGGCTGAGGTCCTGGCAGAATGTGGTCATCTCCATGACACCCCTGAACAAATCCAGGTGAAGGTCAAGGAGTGGCAGTAGGGATAGGTCCAGGCCTGGGACACTGTGAGCTGCTCCAGGGCAGAACCAGCCACCTGCCCCTACTACACGAAGCTGCACCACATCCTGGGTGGTTGGGGAGAACATCACCCTCTGGCCTAAGCCTGGACTCCAGGCTCAATGTCCCTCATGTCAAGCTGGAAGAGGACGACACGACACAGGACAGGCAGCAGCAGGACCCCAAGTCAGAACCCAGCAGCCTGACGATCACCCTGGACCCAGTCCCCAACAACCAGGATGCATCCCTGGCCTCCTCCAACCTTGGTGAGGATTCCTCAGGTGAGTGCCCCGTTTGTCACATACCTCAGGGCACGGGAGATAGGTGCAGAAGGGGTGGGCCGCAAGTGTCGGTTGGCCAGCTTGGGTGGAACCCCCCACTGCGGTCCCAGCATATGGAACCACACGTAGTGGTAGTGTGCACCACTTGAACCCAGCACACAGCCCCATAGTACAGGGGGCATTCGGCTGCCAGGCTCGCAGAAGACTGGACAAACATCAGGCCCCAGGAGCAGGGGGTCCCTCTCACACACACCAAGGAATGAGGCACACAGCACACGGGCATGCCTGCATGGTCAAGGCAGCACCTGCTGCTGCGGGCAGTGCTGCAAGCTGCGGGTGCATGACTGGGTTCTGGGGAGGACCAGGCTGCTCACAGCTTCTCCACCACCCATGAGGGAACCCTTCTGTGGCGGGAAAACCCTCATGGCTGCTAGCCCACCGACCGGGAAGGGCAGTGGCCAGCTTGGTCCTGTAAGCACCTCAGCCATATACGTTCTTGCTCCTGGGACATCCCTGTCCCTTGGCCTGGAGCGTGTTGATTGCTGCTCATGGTGGGAGTCAGGACCTTAGGAGCTGTGCTGGATGAATTACTCACCATCTCCCTATCCCTGTGCTCTGCACAGCTGGACCAGCCCTGACCAGGGGCTGGGCCACCCCCACAACACAAGACCACCCCTGGAGCCGGAGGAGATGGTAGAGGGTCCACAAGTAGATCATGAGCATTCATGTCACTCTCCTGAAAGGCATTCAGTGCCCCCTGGCCTACTGCATCTGGAAGGATGTGGAATGGCAGTCGTGGGCTTGGGTGTGGGGCCAGCTCATGCCCTGTGGTGACTTGGTCATCAGCATCTGACAGGACATGCTGGCCCAGCTGCCTGTCACCCTACAAGAGCCTTCCCTCCCACAAGGCATCCTGAACCCTGCCTGGTCCCTTGGGTGATGGTCATGATCCCTCCCCCTGCTCCCTCTATCCCCACTGCCAACCTACACCACTCCCCTGCCCCTCCTCATCTGTACCGCTCTGTTCCCAGCCCCAGTGGGGGTCCCGAGGCTGGTGGGAGGAGGGGGCACCCTCCACCCTGGGTTTGCAGCCCTCCTCCCCCTCCCAAATCCTCCCACCTCTAAGTTGAGAGGCCCCATACCCTTTGTCCCGAGGCCCCATCTCCAAGTTCAGAGGCTCCCCACCACTTCCCAGTCCCAGCCACACTTTTGTAAATATTTCTCACAATAAACCTATTTATCATTCACTACACAAGTGTGTGCCTTTATTATCCTGGGGTCGGGGAGAGGTGAAGGGAGGGATAACGGTGGGGATGGGGTAGGACTGTGGCCCCAAGGCCCCCACTGGGGGGGGGCCCTGGGGAAGGTTACTGAGGGCCATGGGAAAAGGTCTTCCTCAGGGCCTCCCAGATCCACACACCATCCCAATGGGCTTGGCAGACAGCAGCTGCTCATAGGCTCACCCCTCGCAGCCTCCATCCACTCCCTACCCTGGGAAGAAGGCCCTCCTCTTCTCCTCCATGATGCTGTGCAGAACACAACAAAGCTGCCACAACTTTGGGGATGTTGCACTTCCCCACATCAATGCACATCAGGAGGCACCTCGACTGTGCCTTGAGGCCTCCGAGCCTGCATCCTGGCACAGTTCAGATGCTCATTCAATTGTTCCCTGGTGGAGTCCAGCTGTCTGGTATACAGCTTCATCAGCTATGGCACAAGGGGGTAGGCCATATTCCCCATGATTCAGACTGGCATCTGCACATCCCCAACCACCAGCTCCCAGCGGGGGAGGAACATGTGCACCTCCAGCTTTCAGCACAGGCTGGAATTGCCAAACATGTGGGCAAGGTGCACGCTGCCCACCCACCTGATGTAAATGTCCATGAACTATCCGTGGTCGAAAAGGGCCTGCAGCATCATGGAGAAGCTGACCTTCCTGTTGATTAACTTGACTATGCGATGCTCCAGGGTGTGAATCAGGATGTGGTTTCCCTTGACTGATCTGACACAGTTTGCGAAACCCAGGGCAGCGAATCTGGCTGTGATCTAATCAAGATCTCCCAGATGGATAATCCTCTGCAGCAGGATTGAGTTGATGGCTCTTGGGACCAGCAGAGGGAGGTGACCAAACATTTGACAGGAACTAAGCAAGTACCTGCACCCTAAGGAAACACCTGAGCCCTTGGCGAGTACCTGGGCCCTTCCTGTCCAGTCCCCCTGAGCAATCTGTGAGCTCCCCCAAGTGAGGCCACCCCCCCAGCAGCAGGGCTGTGTGAGGGTGGGACACCATGATCCTCTGAGGATGGGGCTTCCCTCCCACCCCAACTCCACCCCTCACACCTCCCAACCCCACTTCCTGAGGGTTTCCCTTTGTCAGGACACCCCGCCCCCAATGCGGGGACCACAGACCAAAAGTGCATTACTTCCATGAGGAGGGCCCCAGCACTGGATGGCCCTGTACCAAACTGGCTGCCCACCAACTGGTAGCTGATAAGGGTAGCCAGTTTCCAGAGGGCAATTGCTACCCATTTTGCCATGGGGTGGGGGCAGGCCACAGCTGGGTGTTATTTCTTGGGGCCTGGGGGGAAGACAGGCACAGAGCTTGAAGAAGGTGGCCTTCCACATGTGGAAATTTTGGAGCCACTGCTGGTCATTCCACCACTCCATGACCAGCTGGTCTAACCAGATGGAACTGGGTGGTGCCCCCAGAGCCACATGCGCACTATGTGGGGTGGCTGAAAGTGTGTCACTCAAGCAGCTCAGGAGACAGCCCCAAAGATGATCTCAGGGTCGAGCACACTGAGGAACAGGAAGGTAGCCTGCCAGAAAGTTCAGCACAAGCCACAGCATGTCCACGTGGGCCATTGCAAGCCCAGGCACAGCTCCAGCTTCATGGCACCCAGGGACCATCTGTGTCACCCACAAATGAAGGACAAGCACAGAGAGCACTGTGAGAGCTTTGCTGTCCCTTACAAGGGTAGGCGAGCCCACAGCAGAGGCAGGGAACAGTTGTCCAGAGGGGTCCCATTAAGCACACATCTCTGCAGGGTTCTGGCACTGGCTCTCAGAAGGAACTGGTGACCTGCAACCCCTGGATGTGGTTCCAGGTGGCAGTTCTGCCAAGAGAGCGCCCAGGCTGTCTGGCTGCTCTCTGTTGGGTGAACAGATCGCCCTTCCAATGTGCCTTGGTATCTGGACATGCTCTGTCGATAGAAGTTTTGTCACAAGATATCATCTGTCAAAAGCTTCCGTAGACAAAATCTTGCAGTCTAGACATTGCTTTAGTGTACAGTTAGGGACTCTGTTAGCTATACTGGTATCAGGACAGAATGTGTAATGTACACAAGGCTTCAGTCTCTTGGGAGCTGTGCAGTCAGCCAATGTTTGCAGAAATACAAGAAAGTCTTTTCAAAACAAAGACTTTCCGTAGTCATTAAGTGATCAGGGACACTGAACAAAAAGAGTAAAGAAAAGTTAATACAACTCCCCTATAACTTCTCCTTTAACTCATTAAGAGGGTCCCTCTAAGCACTGACCTGGAAGATAGTCTGTAGGTCTGCAACTATCCTTCCTAATCCTGGCCAACATGACCTCAGATTGGAATTCCCCCCCTCTTAGCCAGGTGAGCAAGTATTTCCTACAAGCCTGAAATGGATGACTAGGTATTGAAAGTCACCCTATTTTCACTCCCCTTCCCTCTCGCAGCCCAGCTCCTGTAGGGAAACAGCTGTGGTCACAGAGGTGGTGATACATCCATAGTTCAAGAAGTCCCCTTGGCCAGTTCTCATTAAGAGTTAACGGGCAATCATTTGATGCTGGTACAGTAGGGTCTCATGATTCACGAACTTAATGTTTGCAAATTCAATTATTTGTGAGCGGACGAGTAGCTGCCTTCCTGGGGCCCTGGGCAGGAGTGCAAACAGCCGCTGCTTCCCCAGGGCCCCGGGCAGGAGTGCCAACAGCCGCTGCTTCCCCAGGGCCCCAGGCACCCCCAAATTTGCAAAAAATCAACATTTGCAAGGCTCCTGAACATGGAACACTTGCAACTGTTGAGACTCTACTGCAAATTGCTAATGTAGCTTTACTCTCGTGTTCACAAATTGATTGACACATCTGGCATGATACAAACAACATGTGGTCCACACCTAGTTGTTTCATCATGTATTCCCCTGCCCCCAGGGAGTGTCTTCAGAAATAAAACAATTCCTTGGAACCAAGTAGACAGTGATACGAAAGTACCCAAAGCGAATTACGCATTGCACAAAAATCACAGAAATTACACACACTGTCCACCTGCCTATATAAAAAACTAATTATAGTTATTGATTTGAATACAATGCAGGCCAATAGTGCCCAAAAGATGTTCCAATCAAAAAACCCATTGATGACCTAACATAAGTACGAATTGGTGTATTCCAGCAGACCAGTGCAATATTCTAAATCTGCAGTGTTAGCACTTCAACTTTTCAGTTGTCTTTAACAACTCAAGGAGGGTGTGGTGTTCTTTTATTAAACCAAACTTCCGCTGGTGACAGAAAAGCTTTTAAGTTCTCACAACACTCTACTTCAGCTCTACTCATCTGACATGGTTATTCCTAATCTAAGCAGAAAGAATATGGCAAGTATTGAAGGAATACACACTATTTAAGCCATCGTGGTGAAGTATCTAAAAGCCAGGCCTTTTTTTCTGCCAGAATGCCCTGGAATGGCGTTTCTGAACATTTTTTCAAAAGCCATCTGGGCAGGTGCAGCCAAGCCACATCTGGCCTTTAAGAGCCAACTGCAGCTCCAGACACAGCTATCTTGGCTGACTCTTCCTCCACTTCTACCCCTCCCCGAGATGCCAGCACCCATGTGGAGGAGGCAGGGCAAGGCAGCAGAGGTAGGGGGTGAAGTGGGGGCTGGCTCAGGGACTGCACGGGGTGAACAAGCACAGGGGGTAAGCCTTGGGGGGGGGCTTGGGGGGGGATTGGCGGTTAAACTGACAGGGGGGCAGCTGGGGTCCTTCATAGGGCTGTTAATGTAGTGGGGGAGGCAGCTAGGGCCCCATGTGGAGATGCAGCTCAGGCCCCAAATAGGTGGGGCAGCTCAGACCTCACACAGAATGGTTAAGCTGCCAAGGGGTGGTTACCGGCCACCCCGGGTTGCAGCCTAGGTCCCCACAGGGTGCCTAAGCCACTGGGGGGGCTGTCTGGGCCCCCCATGGGGGCAACTCAAGCCCAGCGCAGGAAGGGCTGCTTGGCCCCCATGCAGGGTGGCTAAGCCACTGGGGGGCAGTAAAGTTGAGGGGGAGGTTAGGGGCCCCACCGGCAGGGTTAAGTTGCTAGCAGGGGGGGGCTCAGGGTGGCAGTGCAGCTCGGGGCTTGAGTTCTGCCACCTTTTTTATAGAGGGGAAAAAAAGCACTGCTAAAAGCAAACTTCGCACCATTACCAAATAATCCATTTTTGAAAGGTCAGAATAGGTTTGAGTCAAGTAATGAGGCACACTTGTGAGAAAGCATAGAAAATTTTTCACAGATTTTTTTATGTTGCATCTGGTCTGTGGGCAGCAGTTTTAAATATGATGGGCTGGTACCACTAAATATTAATGAATAAAAATCAACTATTTGGGATCATTTATTTTTAATCTGACATTAAATTGAGGAAAATCTGTTTATTCAATTAAGTACATAGTAAAGGGAATGCACAGAAGGAGGCATCATTTTAAAAGGATACTGGATTTAAGCTTTGGATAACTATGGAAAACATGTAACCAGTTAATAATCAATGAGTCCATAGATGGCAGAAGTAGAACAGGACACAAGAAATATCATCAATAAAACCAAGGAAACTGAATAAATTTGTGAAAAAATTACAACAGAATTATCTTGCTTATCATTGACAGGTGGTTCAATATAAGCAGGAATATCTTTTCTTTAAAGAAATGTACTCTCAGAACATTCAGCACTATAGACACACTACTGGGATATGACCCAGTCATCAGAATAACCAGGCAGCTAGATCAAAATTTCTGACACTAAATCTCTGAGGCCTAGCTTGTTTCTAGGTAAGTGAAAAAAAGTACCTGGAGGAAAAAACTAAACAAATTACTAAACTTTTTTAATTGTGAATTTGACCTACTGCATGGAGAAACTATAATTTACTCCAGTTTATTAGATTAACGAAGACAGGTATGGGATTATTTGATTGCTGTTCATAAGTAACGACATGAGAACTAATATTTAGTAATAGTCTAGCAGAGAAAGATATAACAGTTCAGTGGCTGAACACTGAGCTGAACAAATTCAGACTGGAAATAAAGTTTCTTTATCACTGTGACAATAACAAACCATTCAAACAGTCTACCAAGGATCACAGTGGATTCTTCTTCATGGACAATTTGTAAATCTATATTGAGTATTCTGCCCCGCACACGCGATGGAGCCATTGCATTTCTTGAGAGAGAATTCCAAAGTTTAGGGAAAAACATCATTAAGAATGGTCCCCAAAATTCAACCTAAGCTTCTATTTTCCTTTATTTCAGACTATGTCTTAGTACTATTGTGAATCCTCTCTCTGTGTTAGAAACTTCAAAGATTCTAGTGGACAGTCAGTCACACTTTGTATTTGAATAGTATGTGTGGGATAATTGTAAGCACATCGTCAAAAAAGAATACAAATTGTTATAGGATAGTTCAAAGCAAACTTTTCAATGATTGGACTAAGCAGTTAACCAATTATGAAAACATCTATTGTTACTTATTAACCCCTCATGAACGGTTTATAAATGGATGCTACGAGTGTGAACAAATACATAACTAATATAAATATCTTTAAATACAAACCACGTACGTTTAAATTTAATCTTGTTGAATGGAAAACAATGTGTGTTTTTCAGAAGAAAACTGTAATGCTATTCTAACAGTTACATCAGAAACCATTGGCCTGATGCACATAAGTGCTTTGAAAATCCAACTTGGATGCCTATTTGCATCATTATGAACCTAAACACCTTTGAAAATCTGGTTCTTACTGTCAAGCTAGTAAGAGTTCATTTTGAACACAAACTTTGGAAAAACTACTACTTATTGTAAAAGGTTAAAGTTCTTAAAAACAAGTTGGGGGAAAATAATATATTTTCAAATGGCCCAGATGCTGGCTAGAGAACCTAAACACTTTTAATTTTAATTGGATCATGATCATCACACACACAGGATAGTAAATATCTATTTCCAGGTTTCAAAGGATCTTCCTCAGCCATTTGTTATCAAAATGAACAAACATATTCATCCTAATTTCAATATTTTAAACACAAAATTTATTTTAATCCAGAACATAATTTGATTTATCAATACTGTTGTAGATCCTGAATTAGATGCAACACAGTCAGTTAAAAAGAGGACTCACAACATTCCCATGTTATTTGTTAATAACTTAAGTGAATGGCATTTATAGAACTGGTTGCAGCTGAACACTCTACGTTACTAAAATGTGTGATAAAACTCAATCATCAGATTATACAAAGGCCATGAATAGTACTCACCACTGTTTTACCACAAAGTGGGGAAAATCACTGTCTAAATAAAAAACCCAGAGATTTCAGACATTTACTTTGTAGCAAGGGTTCTCAAATATGTCATTGTGGTCCCTCAGGGGATCACAGGCTATCAGCCCCACACATCAAGGTTGCAGCTCCAAAGAACAGGCACCCAAACAGAATCGCTCCTGGCACCATTTTCCCTAAGATCACCCTGACTAATTGACATCATTACAGGGCTTGATTGTTCAGAAGCTGAAGAGTAGCATTAAACCACAGACCATTTAGAACACTACAAACAACAAAAGAAAGAAGTTTATAATTTAACAGTCTGACATACAGGTGGAGTAGCAGTAGGGGAGACTTACAGAGGCTATAGCTACTCAAAATTTGCCTTACCCACACCCTACAAAGCAGAGATCAAAAATTATGCAGAAGTAAGGTTGATATGGTATGACACTGCTACCCTTACTTCTGCAGTCCTTTACTGCTGCTTGTGGGCCTACTGCTGCCTTGAAAACTGGGCACATAGCCAGCAACCATCACTCTCCAGCTACCCAGCTCTAATGACAGCACCTGCCACTAATAGAAGCAGAAAGGAGTGACACAGGCACTACGTCTGCTGTGATCATGGGTAGTGACAGAGTCTCTTTATGCCCCCATCTTCCAAGTATCAAACAGTAACTATTTAAAAAATATATTTTCTGCTTACAATTCCATAAAAATGTGTGAGTCTAAATTTAAAAGCAGTGAGAAAAAGCAAATTAATTTTAAACAGATTTACAGATTTAGAAATGTAGCATTTAAAATAGAGTGAAACATAAAAATGTGTTTTTAATTTATAAGAGGAGCTTCACTTAAGACTTACTGTGTGAAAGAAATTGCCAATACAAAAAGTTTGTGAACCACAGCCTCATAATACCATTAAAAATCAAAATGTAAATGGTTGGTGCACAATGTAGAAGCCATATGCCCCTCTGACTATGTTTTCTCTTTGCTTGACCCAATTGATATATCCTCTCAAATTAGATCGTCAATTCTGAGCAAGGATTGACTTTCTATATATTTGTTCAATGCCTAATGGAATGGCACCCAGTACAGCCTGGGATATTTGAACACTAAAAATAATACAATTGATCATAAATAATACAATTGATCATTGTTAAATTAGATGTAAAAATGTATAAATCTAGCAGTTCAATGTTTAGTTTGGGCAAAAGATCAATACAGGTTGAACCTCTCTAGCCCAGCACTTTTGGGACCTGACAAGTGCCGAACCACAGGAGGTTATTATTGTCTAGCAGCATTACCAACACTTCAACTGCTTACTGGGCTCTTCGAAGACATTTGAGGGAAATTAGAGCTAAATGACAGCACAGAACACTGAGAGCCAAGATTGGTGGCTGTAAAGAAAACTTTATGGTACTACAGGAAACTTGGCCACACTCATGATAAATGGACACCCAGCTAACTAAAATCATGCCAGACCACGGATGCTGCTGGATTAGGGAGTGCTGACCAGAAACGTTCAACCTGTATGTTTAACACAGTAACTCAATGAAGTGAACAAATCTCTTTACCACTGGTTTAAATAATGTGTGCATAGTGGGAACAAGGAAAATATTACTGTAGAAATGTTTTGAAGATAATAGTGTCAGTTATTTCATATCAATGGGATGCCACAAGCCAGTCTGCATGACACATGCCATGACATTCTAAGCTTCTGAGACTATCAATGAAAAGCAACTTTTAACAAAGGAGATAGTACTGTGTTAATGTAATTGCATTATTTAAGGATAAGGGATTTTTTGGCATGAACACCCAGATTTACGTAGTGTATGACATCAGATTACAGAATGAATTATTGATCTTGGAAAGTAAGAAAATGTTCAGGAGTACTAATTGAGAGTTTTCACTTTTCTGTGAAGCAGCAAATACCAGCCACTTTGCTAGGCAGCGCATAGGACAATGGACCAATGAAAAGGCATAACCAAGCAATTCCTTCTAAATCACAGACAGGCAAGATACAACCTCACAGCCAACTCCAGCTAGCCAAGATTTTGAATCTGGTACACGACACCAGGATCTTCAGGCAGAGCGCCCTGTGGCTGCTCTAAATGGCTGGCTGCTCCATCTGCCTCTCTGTACTAGGAGGAGGGGAAGAATCACATGCTGCTCCCATAAACACAAGAACCTTTCAGCTGCTATTGGCTGGTTCCATCGAATGGGATCTGAGAGACTGTGATGGGGACTGGGGCAGTGCACAAATCCCAGCCCCCTCCTGAGCCTCCTTCACAGAGAGGCCAGACGCTCTAAGCCCTGGGGCTGCAACAGGCACGAAGCTGGCCTGAGGGACCTGCAGTGCTGCAGGCTGAGAGCCACTCAGGTCAGCGCCTCCTATCCAGAGCCTGCCTCTGGCACCCCACTCTCTCCCACACCCTTGCTCCCTGCCTCAGATCACCACCCAAAACTCTGCACCCCTCCTCCAGTTCAAACCCCTTCCCAGACCCACACCCTGTCCAACAACCCTCGCCCATGCCAGAATCCTCTCCTGCACCTATAGCCCCAAATGGATGGACCTTGCACCTCAATCCTCTGTGCCGAGCACTCTTCTGCACCCAGCCTTCATCCAGACCCTGCATATTTGACCACTCACCAAAATCTTGTAGTGGCCTCTCCATCAAAGATTACCTATGCCTGTTCCAATCCTACTTTTTGAAAATCAAATAGTAATGAAAATGCCAGATGAGGAGCATCTCCGGCACCAACAATAGGCATGTGTGCATCTTTGAGGTGGAGGCACGAGTGATAGGTCAGACTGATTAGGTTCTTCACAGTTTGAATTACTGGCCCAGGTTCCAAAAAGAGGATGTTATCTTTCACATAATCTTGTTACATTAATTTACGAAAAACAAGATTGACCTAAAGTTCGATGTACTCAGCAGTAGTCTTCTCCTTTGTCAATCAGAAATTTCTATCCGGATTTAATTTTGAGGTTGTATGTGTTGTATTTTTATGACAAATATCACTCCTAATATCTTCTTACAGGATTTTTAAAAAAGTAAAAAAATATTAAAGCCGTCATGATGTTGTGTAGTTGACCAGAAAGAAAATGTGTCATATAAAAGTGGATAATCATGTAGTATTTTTAAGGTTTGAAATATGGATATTCTAAAGAATATACAAAATGGAGAGTACCTCCAAATGTTCCACTTCTCCAGATTAAAAATTACCTTCCTTCTAATATAAGTGGGCAAAAATGGATTAGAAGACCCAGACATGGAGTAAGGGGATCCCTAATACAGGCTTATTAAAGCTGAGAATGCAGAAAGTTCTCCACTACAGCAGTCTATTATTTATATGACAGAATGAAGATCTGAAAACATGAAATATAACCTTAAATTATTCACTTATTCTTTTCACAAAAGAAGAAACCGTCAATCTTACACTAAAAGACTTCAAGCACATTTCTATAGGTTTCAGGAAAATTGCCTTATTTATCAAAACTTTATTCTCTCCTTTTGTTCATTAAATACTGTAGCTTTGCATTAAGGTCAAACAGTGTCAGCCAATTACTGTTCCTGGAAAAGTTCTATTTTCTTAATATTCAAAGTAACCACAATACACAGTGAGTTATTTTGATAGGCAAATTGAATGCTGTTTACTCCAAGTACATTTCAACCATAAAAATGCATTTTAAGAGTTTCTATCAACAATCAATTACAGTACTATTTATTATCAAAGCAGCATTAAACATGATTCTTACTTGTCTACTTAAATGCCAGGATAAAAAAAGAAAAAAAAAAATCAGCCATACCTATATTAGCATATTTAGCAAAAGTGTCTTTTTAGTTCATGCTACAGAAATGTTGCAAATATTAAATGACCTGGAAAATATAGTTAACTGAAAGTTTAAAAAAAAAAAAAAAAAAGCTCACAAAGAAAAAATAGCATTTTAAAGAGAATCAGTTGGTTAAAAATACATTTTGGGTTCCACTTTTATAAATTATTTGGGAAAGGAGATGCGCAACACACAACTGGGAAAATATGTGGCCTTTAATACTCTTCAAAAACAACAAGTCCTGTAGCACCTTACAGACTAACGGATATTTTGGAGCATAAGCTTCCATGGGCAAAGACCCACTTCATCAGATGCACGAGTGGGAGATGGATGAATTTTCATTTATTCACTTCCGGCTTACCTCTAGAAGATGGTACAAATCACTATACATAAAGAGGTACATAGGATTACAATTCATTATGTTACATCAGCCATTTTCAAACTTTTTGAGCTGAGAGCCCCTCTCTGCCCTATTTTGAATTACACTTTTTGATTGTATCCTTCACCAACCCAAAGAAAACGATATACAACACCCGTCTTTTCTCCCTCAGATTTCAGGTTCAGGGAAAGCATATGTGACAATCTCTGGAGACAGAGTCAGTGGTGTGGAAACTGTCAGAAACAGTTTGGCAGAGGCTATTGGATCCAATGAGGTGAGCCAAAGAGTGGAGGTTATGCTACCTCCTGGTGCCCCCAAGCATGGAATTACTGCTCTCCTTCCCAGCCTCACCTTCCCCATTCCTCATGCCCCACAGTTTGAAAATGTCTGTGTTCGGTAAACATACCATCAGGGAGCATGCAATACTAACTGTATAAAAACCTAATGCACAACAAGTAGACAAATAAGTGCTTATAATAAAAATGTGTATTTTTCCCTACTTACTGAACTATTTCATTTCTAGCACGTTGTGATTCTCTACCTAATAATTTACAAATCCAAATGAACTTTCAGAATAAAAGTAGTATATTAGTCAATCATTTTTTGTGCAACCTTAAGTACAATATTTAGCTACACAGGAAAAGTAAATCACAGTACAGTAGGTATAATGAAGGATTTTATGCAATGAGAAAATCATCCTCAGAAAAATAAGGGGAAGACGTTCTACCTTCTCTTGATACCCCAGCTTCACTCGATACATTAGCCTGCAGTGGGAGATATGGAGTTGGCTTGTAAGATAAGGGAACAGGCTGGAGGCAAGAAAAGCTGTTATAATTGTAGGTAGGAAGACAAAATTTGTTAAAGGAAGTCTACTGCATAATTACATTTGAAAATTTAGAAAGACGCCCAGGGGCTGGCTTGCAGCTATGAGCAACTAGTAACTCATGAGGTAACCACTACCGTAGTCGCAGACACATTCCTGTACTTGAACTGACTTGGATTAGGCAAAGGAAGGATTTTGTAGAATCTTCCTTATTTCGATAGATATGTCAGATTACACCTCTTCTGAAAAGGGTTTGTTGAGAGACTATAAAACTACTGTATAAAGTGCATTCATGTTCTAAAACCTAGTGTCGTCTGTGATGAGTTCCAACAATGTTAAATATTTGGTAATTAACCTAACATATGAGGTATTTGGAGAATTCATCTTCGGTGCTACCACACAGCACCAGAATTTGAAAATATTGGAAAGCTAATTCATAAAATTGATTCATAAATTAACATTTATGTTTATACCAAACCATTACTTTCATTTTGGCTTAACTGACCCAGTCTATGGGTGGAGTGTATGATTTAATGGAACTCAAGCCAAAATACAAATTAAATACATATTCCCAAACTTTGAGTCAGAGATGAAGTGATTTTGCAGGCAAAAAACAAAGGGTCACAAACACATAAATAGTGTCTATTTATAAAATCCATGCAGGCATTAAATAAATGTTTATAAATCAGTTATTTACTTATTAAGAACACTTCAGAAGTTTTAAAGGTGATTTGCAATATACTTTGAATGCCCAAATCACTCAAACATAATTATTTACCACATTAGGTCAATGGTTAAAACTCATACTCAGTGCACATGCTGGAAGTAGTATTCTCCTTACAGCCTCTTCTCTTAAATCCAACATCATAGCTTCAACAACACATCTCAGACAAAATCTATATGCTAATATAACAGCCTTGCACATGATCAACATATTAGACAAGAGATGGGACTAAACAATTTAAACTCATGTGAACAGAGCACAGAATTGGTGTTAAAAGCAATCCAGTAATAATATTTAAATTCCAGCATTACAAATGTCAGTACCACTTGAGTCTAACCTAGATGAATAAACTAGCCTTTACGGTTATACCTAGAACTAAGAGTTTTTAGATTTACTTTGGGATATGATCCAGCACTGAAGCCAAAAACTATTACCACCAGTATTTGTTTTTGTGACTTCCCTGTCTGAATATACATAATTACTATATTTTCATAGAACTGCTATTTTGAATCTTTTAGCACAGTTTAACGTTCTCTGATTCCATCAGTTCCAATTAATGCAACAAGTAAATAATCTCCACAACATACAGCTTAGAGTATAAAATTAAAACAAAACATTTTAATAAAGTTTCGTGTTAGGACATCCATTTACTTTATTTCACATTACTATTTTTTATGAGAGGTTAGATTTTGATACACCAACCTAATCATCTAATATTTAAAAGGTAAAGCAATTATGTTTTCTTAAGGGTTCAGTCTAACTATTCCATGTGTCCACTTCACAATAAAAATATTCTGAGATTTGATGCCACACTATTAAAATCCATTTAGAAATATCACATTCCTCTTTTTTTGAAGAAGATCTAAGCATTTATTACTATATCTACAACCTTCGTTCAGTTGAAAAATTATACTAAACTCGTACTGGATATGGTTAGGTGTGGCTTCAATTTAATATATTACACCCACATTCTGTTACTTCCAGAAGTGTGGTTTTCTTAAGTGTGATTTTCTTATTTTCAGGCCTTCCACCCAACCAATATTTCCTCAAACTAACAAATGAAGGTTTTTAGTCTTTAAACACTTATCAATTCTTGTGTTTCTACTTTAAGAGACAAATTGTACAGCAAAAGACTTATTTGAAACAAGTAAGACTGGGGTCCTAGGGACAACTAAAATCTGTAATAGTCACTTGAACTCAAAATGAAAATTGCTACTGATAAGATTTTTATATGAGGAATGAGATATAATTTTTGGATAATTCTGATTTGAATCAAACATGAGTTCAGGGAGAGTTTAGCAGGACTTTATGGTGTGGGGGGTGGTTTTGCCATGTATTCATACCTATTTAGTATTCTGGTTGAACACAGTTTGGTTTCCAAATAATTGAAATAAAATTTTTAGGAGTCAATTTAAGTGAGGGATCATTTGTGCTAGCCCAGTCAATGGACAATTAAAATTGGCTGAAATTTTGGCTGAAACTTTTGTACAGGAAAGCATATAGGAACCCCTTCCTAAGACTATCTGATGTTTGTAATCAAAAACAACAGCTTTACATAAGGATTTGGACAAATGTATCTATATTACATCTCAAAGACAACACAGTCTATAAACTTGAGAGTTACTATCTTCAGAAGCTTACAGAGAACCGAGTACACTCATCCCTTGCTATACAATCACAAGTGGTTCCCAACTTTCTGCTCGTAGGCAAAAACTCATAAGAGGGACACAGAAAAACCTACCAAGAAACCATCCTTTCAGAACTTTGGTGCCAGATAACAGTCCCAACACCCATGGCATCCCATCCAACATTATTAACCTGATCCATTCAATGTACAAACCATCAACATGCCAAATCATGCGCAACAGCTTTTTGACAGAATCCTTCAACATGTTTGCAGGATTGTAACAAGGCTGCCTCTTGTCACCTTTCCTGTTCTTGATCAGGATGCACTGGATTATGTGCAGGGAAACAAACAGCCATCAATGGGGCATTCAGTGTACGCTTTCAAACAGCTAGAGGACATTGATTTTACTGACTGTTGCCCTCCTCTCACAATGACATGAAAGCATGGAAGAGAAGGTCGCAAGACTAGAGTAAACTGTATCAGTGACTGGACTGAGAATAAACAAGGGAAAGACCAAGATAAATGAGGATCAACTAGTCCAACACCACCATCATCATACTAGGAGGGGATGACCTGGAAGATGTGGAGCAGTTCACTTACTTGCAGAGTATTATGGGCAGAGATGGAGAAACAAACAAGAATATCAATGCCAGAATATGGAAAGCAACAGCTACATTCAAGACTCTTTGTCCCACCTCATCCTCCTCTTCGGCTCAGCACCCATCGGTGTCTGATAACTCTCTATTTCCTTCCATCTTTCCCTGTACAGTGCAGAGTGACTGCTTCTGTAGACTAGCTCTGCACCAATCTACTATATGATCTGCTCATTCTCTGTGCAGTCTGCCTCTCCTATGTGAGCCATCCATTATGCCAAATACCAGGGTCTTGATTTTTATTCATCATTCATTCTGCAAATATGCCCGAAGAGCTGTAATTTCCATTTTATAACCTCCTGCAGTATGCTCTCTTTCAGCTGTAGCTTGCTATATAATTCATTGTTGGTGACCTTCTGCTCCATCCTATTCTCAGGATCTTTCTATAACAACTCCTCTTGAATGCCAATATCCTTCTCTCCATGTATCAGGTAAAAAGTTATAGAGATAACATATAGGATCTGTGAAGATGAAAATGCAGATCTTAGACACAAATGTGAAGAGTATGCTCTTGTATAGATGCAAGAGTTGGCATAATAAAACATCTTCAAATCATGAGCTACAGGCATTCGTAAACAGATGCCTGACGTACCTCCATTGCATCAAATGGCAAGTCTTGGTCACAAATAAGGAGCTTTGGAACACAGCAGGGTAAGAACCACTTGACGTTCAAATCAAGAGAAGAAAGTGGGGACAGCTAAGCCACACTTTCACAAAACCATCATCCAGCATAGTTCGTCAATCTCTCAAATGGAACCCACAAGGAAAACGCAGAAGAGAAAGATGTCAGACAACATGGAGACGATCTACTGAGACTGAAGGACAACAACTGGGGTACTCCTGGGGTCGGCTAGAAATTTTGTCTCGAGACAGGGTGAAGAGGAGGAGACTTGTAGATGACCTATGTTCCACTTGGGGTACAGGGGTTTAAGTCAGTCAGTCAAGCATCAGCAGGGAAGAATCGTCATAGAACTATCTCCATCAAACTCTATGTCACCTTACCCCTCTGCAAAAGCACTGGACTTAGAGAAAGATACATTAAATATGTCAACTGGACTACACAAGAGAGGGGCAAAGAACCTCAGACTCCCTTTTATCCAAGAACACAGAATTGAACATTTTGGACTTTGTGGGAGATCCTAATCAAGAAAGCAGTTAACTATCTGGCATGGAGAGGGTGTGGTAAAAATCTTCTGTTGAACCCAAATTGTAGTTTTCTGATGTTTTGGTAACTAGAAAGTGATTTTAATGTCTGTGTGTTTGTAACTATCTCTGACTTTATCCCTCTTCCCTGAACTCACACAAAACCTCTGTTTTGATTAAATACACTTGCTTTACTTTCACTCCAGAGCAACCCAATTCAGCGTGTAACTTAAAATGATCATCAACTCCAGTAAAAGTAATAAGCTGCTATCCTTTTCTCTCTTTAAATAAACCATTGGCAGTTTTACTCCACAGTGTTCTAGGGCAGGGATGGACATTTCAGGGCAGATGACTTTGGGGAAATTTGAGACTATGGTTGTGCTGTGGTCTCTTGACTGGAGCAACCAAGGCTGTTGGAAGACCATAGTGCAATTGTGGTGTAACAAGCATGCTGACAGAGTCAGGGCTGTTGAACAGCGCTGTTCAGCATACAGACACTAAGGCTATGCCTAAACTTACCAGGAACATCAACGTCCGCTACACAATTTTAGGTAGGCCAACTACATAGCTAAAATTGATTTTGTAGCTGTCAACTTTGGTCCCTGTTCTCACCACAGAAGGTCGACAGGAGCACTCCTCCCACCAACATTCCTTAATCCTTGCAGCTTGTAAGGAGTTCCAGGGTTGACATTGACCCTGGTACAGGACATTTCACACACGTGTGAAACAGCACCCCAGAAGCTCATCCATCCCTAAGCAGCCAGTGCAGTCCTGGGCTTAGTGAATGCTTGTATGCCAACTAAAAGCAGTTAGACAAGGAGCTACAGCAGCAAAACATTTTCTGCCGGTTACGGTTAAAGGGTTGACAACCTCCCACAAGCCTGGACTACACCCCGAAAAGGTGAGATTGTTTTCCTAATGTTCATTTGAAAAAGTTTAAAAATATAATAAAAGAAAGATACATAAACAAAACAGGAAAAAATAAATGTTCTGATAAGCTGTTCCGGAAACTGAAAGGTGCATATTCTATCTACTTACTTGTTTCTTTTATCCACAAGTAAATTAATACATATTGCAAAAGTTTCTACTTTGACCATTCCTTGAGAGATGCAAGCTAAGCACAATGGCATGTCAACATTTATGGAGGATACTTACATTTAGAAAAACTAAAATCCCTTAAATTATTCTCAGAAACTGTTTATTATTTACCATCCATTCTTTTCTTTTGTTGTAAATTAACTCCACAAATGTCAAAGAGCATAAAACATTATCTAAATTCATAGGAAGGAAATAAAATACACAATATATGCAGTGTAAGAATAGACAGACAACTTCATTAGTCTACACCATACAACATCCAGTAGACTATTATAATAATAAATGGGAAAAGTAGGTGAGATTCTGTCAACAGTGAGATCTGGAAAGAACAGCTTCATCTGTATGACAAATACGTCTTCCTTAAATATACATAGGTCATGCTGACATTCAAAAACCTACCAGTTAAATAATTGTTTCTTCCTTTCATCTGTTCACTTTTCAAGTTTAACAGCATTTTTGTTTTTGATTTTTTTTGCAACTACGCAACAAAAATTACCTTAATTTACCTAAGCTATATAGAGTATGATTTAATTTGTAATGCAGAAGAGTTAAGTTTGCCACTACTCAACAGGTGAAATCTGAGCAGAATTAACTCATGTTCTGCACTTCAACCACCACAGTAACAATGCAAACTAAAAACCTCTGTTGTCGACCATACAATTTGAAAAGTCTCTGCTAGGATTTCTGACTCCCAGACAACACACAGAAGTCCAAATTATTTTAGTTCTGCAGCTAACGTGTAAACCATCATCTTATGGGGATCACACTATGCATACGGTAATGTGTTCAAGCTGCAAAATAATTTTCTGATATCAAAGAAACTTTCATGTTGCCCTTTAGGCTGTATGTTTAGCTCAAATTCTACATGATGAGATAAGTCAGAAAAAAACTGCTCTACATGCAAAAAAGTTGTAATCAATTCTTTACAGGGCATTAAAATATCATGTAACTATAAAAACAGCATACATTCTACAGATATTTTAGGCCATTCACAATGCAAAACTATAAGATAAATGAAATATTTACCAAATTTAAACAACTGTGTGCACTTATATAAATAATGGGAATTTGTTGGCCATTGAAATAGGAAACTGCTGCAAAGTAGCATAAGAGGCTTTTGACTCTCACCAGTCTGAGAAGTGTATAAAAATATTTTATCAGGCAACATTCCTCAAGAGATAGATGGAAAAGACACCAAAACAAATCTGCAAAGTCAGAGTAATAAGTAACACTCAATATCTAGAGGTCTCATTTTACTGACACTCATCAATCTAAGTATTAACCTGAGGCATTGCTGGATGAGGTATCAATGGATTAACATGAAGTAGCCAGGCTGGATTTCTGTACCTTTCAGCTTCTTTCAATACAACTGATTATGGGGTATTTACCATACACACATACACTAGAGTCTTCTGCAGAAGTTGATGGCATTACTCTTAAGTGAATTCATTCTTCTGTCCAGAGAAAATCCTAGAGGATAGTACAGTATTGAACAATTGTGCCTCTACCACAAGAGCAATCACATGGGCCATGTCTACACTGAAACAAAACTTCAAAATGAGCATGCAAATGGACATTTCGAAGATTACTAATGAGGTGCTAAAATGCATATTCCGCACCTCATTAGCATGCCACCAGCCAGGGCTCTTCGAAATTGCCGCATTTTGCTGCCGCTTGGCTCATCCAGATGAGGGCCTTTTTCGAAAGGGCCCCACCAACTTCCTATCTGCTGATAGGAATATGGGGATTTCAAAGTTGGCAGAGTCCTTTTGAAAAGGGCCCCCGTGTGGACGAGCCATGCAGCAGCGAAACATGGCGATTTCAAAGAGCCCTGGCCGGCGGCATGCTAATGGGGTGCTTAATATGCATTTCAGCACCTCCTTAGTAATCTTTGTGTTTTGTTTCAGTGTAGACCTACCCATGGCGTTGTATAATCTTCAACCTGTTCTCTAACTTGTTCAATATATGTATATGAGGCTGTGAGGAGAATGAGTGAGGAAATGTAGGCTGTGCTGTCTTCAGCAAATTGATGACACTTATTTGTGTTTCAACCTGCCCTCACACAGAAGATAGGACTGAAATGACTACCTTCCCCAGTGTCTGATGGAGATGCGGGCATGAATAAAAACAAAATGGGCAGAAACTTAATTAAAGTAAGAAAAATGTGATGTTGGTGGGTTGAAGAATGCAATTTGAAGGTAAGGCAAAAACTGTATCTTTGCTATCCATTGGAAGTATTTTTCCACCATTTTTATTCCTATGTTTAGAAACTAGGAATTCAACCAGACTCCAAATTATTAGTGAACAAGCATGTTTCAGTACTAAATGCATAAGACCAGTGATACTGTGTCAGGCCAAAGGTCCACTTAGCCCAGTACCCTGTCTTCTGACAGTGATCAATGCCTGATGCCCGAGAGGGAATGAACAGAACAAGTAACCATCCGCTGATCCATCTCTTGTCACCTGTTCCCAGACCGGACAAACAGAAGCTAGGTACACAATCCCTGCTCATCCTATCTAACAGTCATTGATTTATGTATCCTCCATGAATTTACCTAGCTCTTTTTTTAACCCTGTTTTAGTGATGGCCTTCATAACATCCTCTGACAAACAGTTCCACAGGTTGACTGTGCAGTGTGTGAAAAAGTTTTGGTTTTTTTTGTTGTTTTTGTTTTTGTTTTAAACCTGCTGCCTATTAACTTCATTTGGTGACAACTAGTGTTTGAGCTTTGGAAAGGAATAAATAATGTTTCCTCACTGGTCACAATTTTATAGACCACTATCTTTACCCACCCCTTGGTGGTCTCT
The DNA here is from genome assembly GCF_033958435.1 of Carettochelys insculpta. Classification (NCBI taxonomy): domain Eukaryota; kingdom Metazoa; phylum Chordata; order Testudines; family Carettochelyidae; genus Carettochelys; species Carettochelys insculpta. The sequence goes on along the minus strand of NC_134138.1, from coordinate 211,826,364 downwards.
TTTTCAAGTTGAAAAGTTCCAGTTTGATTACTCTCTCCTCATAAGGCAGCAGTTCCATACCCTTAATCTTTTCTGTTGCCCTTTTTTAACCTCTTCCAATTCTACTATAATTTTTCTGAGATGGGGTGATCACACCTGCATATAGTATTTAAGATGTGGGTATATTAAGAATTTATAAAGAGTCAGTAAGATAGAAAACTTTCTTAATGATTACCAATATTACATTTACTTTTTTTGACTACTGCTTCACACTGAGTGGATGTTTTCAGAGAACTAACCACAATGATTATTAGATTTCTTCTTAAGTGGTAACAGCTAATTAAGACCCCATCATTTGATAGGTATACTTGTGATTATGCTTCCAATGTTCATTATTTTGCATTTATCAACACCAAAGTTCTTCCGCCATTTTACTGCCCACTCACTCAGTTTTCTGAGATCCTTTTGAAGCTCTTCACTGTCTGCTAAGAACTTAAATGCCTTGAGCAATTTCGTATCATCTGCAAATTTTGCCACCTCACTGTTTACCCCTTTTTCCAGATGATTTATAAATACATTTAATAGGATTAGTCTCAGTTATGTTTCTCCATTCTGAAAACTGAAAATTTATTCCTAGTTTTCATTTCCCATCTTTTAATGGGCTAATGATGCATGAGAGGACTTTCCCTCTTATTGAATGACAGCTTATTCTACTTATCAAGGGCCTTCTAGAAATCAAATTACACTACCTCCACTGGATTTCTTTTATCCACATGCTTGCTGACCTCCCCTGACTCTTGGGTGAATGCCATCTGGTCCTGGTGACTTATGACTCTTTAGTTTATCAATTTGTTGCAAAACCTCCTCTCATGACACCTCAGTCTGGGACAGTTCCTCAGATATGTCACATAAAAGAATGGCTCAGGGTTGGGACTCTGTCTCATGTCCTCACACATGAAAACCAATGCGAAGAACTCTTTCAATTTCTCTGCTGAGTATGTTTACCAGATCTGAAAACAACCTCTGTGTCAGTTCAAAAGCTTGTCGCTCACATCAACAGAAGTTGGTCCAAGTTATTACACAAACCTACCTTGTACATAAAGGATGGATTATTGTAATATGGTCAACTTGGAGCTACATCAGAAATTCATTCAAAAGATAAGGCTAGTACAGAACATTGAGCTGGCTAATTAAGCAGACTGTCCAAATACATATTCAATCAGTACTACATGAGCCACACTACCTGCTTGTTGGTTTCAAGGTTGAATTAAATGTTAAAATTAACCCATAAACTTAAACCTTTTAGGACTATTCTATCTTAGATATCCCATGTACCTCCTCCTTAATTATGACAATAAGTTCTAAGGAGGCATATCATCTCCGCTCAAAAGCAGGAGATCAGTTACTTGAAAGCACTTTCCTCTTGGAATACGCTCCACATATTAACCAAAATAGCCCAAATCCCTTTGTCTGGAGGACATGCTGTATGGTTCATGTTGTTAAGATGGGGTTTAAGGAAAAACAATGAGAGAATGTATAAGAAAAGTGGGCAATTTTTGTAACTTTATCTGTGCTTTATGGCTATTCAACTATTGTATTTTGTAGGGCTACACTGTGGGGTTTTTTGTATATTGTTGCATTTATTTTATGCTTTAATCAATTGTCCAAAGCAACATAAGTAATTGTCTTTTGCTAAACCTGAACGCATATACATATGTTCAAAAGACAAATTTAAAAACTCAGGTAGAAATCCTAATTTAGAAGTGACGAACTTGTACCACTGCTGCAGTTAGTACCAATTAGCATAAGATGGTATCTTATTGCTACATTCTAATAATGGACAAATGTTCTCGTGTCATTCGTTTTAAAGGAACTTTTTATTACTCTTTATAATTAATAAAAGCCATATGTGCAACATAATGTAATTCTCATATGATTCAGTATTTACAAATAAAAAAAGCAATTATAAGAAGAATTTCACCTTACCAAGAGCAGGCCGAATGAGAAAAAAGGTCTCTGGATCCACCTTAGGAAATGTGTTCAGCCCCTTCTTCACCCCTAAAGGTAAAGGTATAATGGTATGTATTAGCTTCATGCCCACTGGGATGCAGATTTAAGCAGAACCAGCATATATGTTATTCATACCCAAGAGGGAGCCCTGTAGCAAGATCAGGAAACTAAGATTCTTTTTTTGGCTTCCCTGTGTCAGAGATCAGACAGGAATATTCCACTTCCCTATGCAGTAGTAACAGGGACAAGGCGGTGGAAATGCAATAACCTCCCTAAAAGGTCAAAACAAAAAGCAGTCAAGTAGCGCTTTAAAGACTAGCAAAATAGTTTATTAGGTGAGCTTTCGTAGGACAGACCCATAAGAAGTGGGTCTGTCCCATGAAAGCTCACCTAATAAACTATTTTGCTAGTCTTTAAAGCGCTACTTGACTGCTTTTTGTTTTGACAGTGTATAGACTAGCACAGCTTACTCTCTGTTACTACTCCCTAAAAGGTATGTGATAATAACTACTGCTGACCAGAGGACAGCACTCATTTCTCAGCAACTTTCAAGGTTTCAGAATACATTTTCATTCTCTACTGAATGAAAACACATGAACATGTCACATCATTGCCTGGCAGCAAAGTTATGAGTCCAGGAGACTCACGGTCAGGTCTCATCTTGTGTAGAGCAGTGTTTCCATTCCAATCTGGGAGCAAAGGGACTTGAACACCTGTCTCTCCCACATTCAAGCCCAATACCCTAACCACTCAGCCAATCTGTCTAGCAAAGGTTTCACAATGAAATTTTTTGGAAAGCGTAGCTTCAATGAATCAGCATTTTTTGCCAAACTGCCAACAAAGTCAGTCAGTTTCTGCTGTGGAAGACAGGAAAGGATGCAAGTAGGGATGGGGAACACACACACAGCAGAGGAAGCACAGACTATCTTAAGACAAGGCCTTATTTATGAAAGCTAGAAGGAGTATAGTAATCATTTAGCATTCATGGGTAAAAGACGACAGACCAGATTTCCAGAAGAGCACAGGTCCTGTTTAGGTACCTGAAAGGAGTGACTAGATTTACAAAAGTGCTCACCACTCAACAAAGGTTAGAGCAATCTGCACTGTTAGGTTTTGAATAAAATGTTCCCATTGATAGAAAATTCAATAGGAGTCTAAGAGTATACTAAAATCTCAGACTTTTATCTTGAAAGTCAAAGGATTTCAGGCTTTTTAAGTCGAACTACTGAAGTTTGCCAGGCAATATTATGGTGTCAAAAGAAATGCTTTGTACTGCATCATGTCAATTATTTTAAATCTAGCAAATAGCATGTGGCCATATTTGTTAATGGAGCACCTATCAAAAACAGCTACAGTATGTATTTTTAAAGGGAGAGGAAGTGGGAGGCATTTCCAAAACAGTTTTAAAGGGTCATTAAATGTAGCAAACTTCTGGAAGAAAAGGACATACAAAAATCACAACTGCTAGCATTTAAGACATAAGAGGAACTAACACATTTCACACAAGTTAAATGAATTGGACTAAATGCTTTCAATACTTTTCCAAGACTGCTCATGAAATGCAAATGTCAGAAACAGATCTCAAACTTAACCCTCAGGAAATATCTAGAAACATAAAATCTCATACAGTTTTCATAAATAAAAATGTAAACGAACAGAAATGGTTTGTGCTACATATTTCAATTAATTTAATTTCAGGGTGGGAGGTTCATAGCAAAAGTTATCAGATCATATTTGCTATTGGAAACTTTCTATTCCTAATGTAAACTTGAAGTAATTTGATATTCAATCACAGTAGCTGAATAACTGGTTAATAGCCAAAATAAATAATACATTCAGCATAGATTTTAGTTTGTGGCATAAAATGGTTGACAATACATTTCTCAACAAAGAAAAACTGAATTAAAGCATGAAGGTGATTTAATTTGGTACAAATTTTGAATATCATATACATTTCCAAAACAGATGCTAAGAGACTCTACAAGGACATTGGTTCAATCAGAAGCCAGATTAAAGTTCCATCTGGAACTTAACACTACCACTGTTCTATTACACTTACCAGAATAAACAATATCATACTCTACAACTGTGCAACACACACCTCCTCCTCTTCAAGATGTAGCTTTCACTGCCCCAGAAACCAAGTAAAACACCTCATAAATACATCTAAAAAGAAACTTTCTCAAGCAGTGAAAATGATGTCTATCTATAACCTGGTTAATACGAAATTCCTCCCAAAGCTGCTGGTGAGTTTAAGTAGTTCCATGTGATTTCACACTATTCTCAAGACACAATGTATGATTTGGCACTCAAATTACACTCTACAAATATTGTGTCCATGCATCATTAAAATCATAAGTCTTCAGTAACTGCAATGTTCAAAATCTCAGCAAGCCAAAAAATAAAGACGACACCCCTCCCTCTTCAACTTCAGATCATTACTCCTTGTTCTGCCATCTGACACCACTGAAAACAATTTCTCACCCTTCTCTTTAGAGCTCCCCTTCAGTAAGCTGAAGGCCGCTATTAAACCACCTCTAAGTCCTCTCTTCTGGAAGCTAAACAATTCCAAATCCCTCAGCCTATCCTCATAGGTCTTGTGCTCCAGCCCCTTAATCATTTTTGTTGCCCTCTGCTGAACCCGCTCCAGCAAATCCACATCCTTTTTATACTGGGGGACACAAAACCGGACACAATATTCAAGATGTGGCCTCACCAGTGCCAAATAGAGGGGAATAACTAACACATGATTCTTAACAAGTACTACCCTAGATAATTGAATTTTTGGTTGCATCACATGCTTGTCTACAGTTACAGCAGCAAATATAGTACGGGGCCTATACACACAGGCTGTAACGATACACCACAGTTAAAGCAGGCTGTGTACGCATTTGTCACTCCAGTGTGTAGCTTACACATGGCAGCAAAAGGTTCTGGCAGCAGGATACTACACTGCTAAAACCAGCACAGTAGAAGCAGGAGGTACTTCTTGGGTGTGCAGAGAGCCATCTGGAGCATATACCCTTCACATTACAGCAGCTAAGGAACTTTTGTCTAGTTGCCTCACCTATGTCTCACTATCAACATTGCTATTTTACACTTATGGTAGTTAGGCATCCATTGCCTGTATTCTACTCACCACCATAAGTACCTTCATAATCAAGCCAAGAGATCCTTATATGGAACAGAAGTAGAACCCTGATGACAAATATTAACTGAAAAGCTTCCTTTGCTCAAAGATTCAACCTAAGATGCTTTTCTTAAATTTTGTGAAGCTAGGTATTTTTAAAAGTAACACACAAACTCCCTTAAAACCTACTATGTTTAACAAAAAATATTAAATGAGTAATTATCTATATAATTACATCTTTATTTCATTATCAAATATTCTGTTAAAGGAACACTTCTATTGCAACCAGCAGCTGAAAACCACTTCAGTGGTCCGTTTCCTCATTTTAAATAGCATGGATGAACTCCAGCAATGTGAAGCTTGGGCTGAAAGCATTAAACTTGGAAAACTTCAACTAGTTCAGAAAGCTGCACTATACCTTTGGCAAAACACTAGCTATAAAGAGCACAATAAAACCTGTTCTCCACTCTCTACATTGGCTTCCCATGGAATAGTGAACAAAGTTCAAGCTGCTGGTGCTAATTTTAAAGGCCGTCAAATGTCTGTGCCCAAGGTGTCTAAAAGATCACCTGAAGGTCTGAGACAAAGATCATGATCTGGAACTATGCTCCTCCAGCATGCTAGAACTCTCTAAAGTAAGGATAATGCTTATCTGTGTGAGAAACAGAACTTCTTGAGTCTGGTCTATGGAATTATCTTCCTTAAGATCTAGGTACTTCCAAACTTTGCCATCTCCCAACTTCAAGTGCAGGGAGCATGTACTTGATACACAAAATACACAGCAACACATATTTTTAAGGAAACAGAAGAAAATACCCCTAACCAAAAACAAAAAAAAAAGACACAACACACTTCTCTCCTTGTGGAAAGCATGAGAAAAACATCACCTGACAGATATTACTCAATCTCACTCCATCTCTGAGGCTCTTTGCCAGTACATCCTCTAACGTTTGTCCTACAGCTGTGATTGTTGCCAGAAGTAGGGAAACCAACAGCATAATTTGTGACTCGTTGATTAGGATTCACACAGAAAGAATCACTGTTGTTCTACTGCAAACAAAAATCTCAAACTGACTCCTAAGATTATCTATGTAGTAACCATTTTCCAACCAAAAATGCTGCTGTAGCACACCAGTTGGAGAACTCGTTTAAAAGGAGAGATGGTGTCTCCAGCTTTTGTCAGTTTTCTATCCAGTACACAATTATTTCCTATTCCATAATTTTGTAGCCAGATTCTCTTCGAAACAGTAAGTGCATTGCATCCAAGAAATTTCTCTCATCTCATCTATTATGGCAGTAATATCTACACAGAACTCCAACAAATTAGATAAGCATGACCTGTCATGTCTGAAACAAAGCTGGCTATCCTCAGACAGCTTTTCCAGATGTACTTCTACCACAGTCTTAAAATAATTTCCAAGAGTCCCCATAGCAGATGTTAGGGCCATGGCCCTATTGTTTCTGGGTTGTTTGTGTTTGTTGTTTTCAAACGCAGAAGTTGCCATTTTCCAGCTCTTGGGAATGTCTCCCAAATCTAACAAACAGCTGAACAAATATCCGTTCAGATGTTGTTCCCTTGCCTGTCTCCATTAGCATTCCAAGTTTTTTGTGATTCAGTTCCTTTAACATCATCTCCACTTTGTGTAGTTCAGCCCACCCAAACTAATCTTGATCACCTAATTGGAAAGTTCCACCTTCCTCCTCCTTAAGGAGATACAAAGGAAATATTCCTTACTTAATGTTTTAAAATCTTTGATATCATGGCAGGAGATAGTACCTTGCTCCCAAAATAATCAATTCTCTCGTTGATGACATACTTCTACTTACATGGGGAAGTTGAAATTTTGAGAACAATGGCCATGTACGGGCAACCATCAAATTCAAGGTTTGTTTGTTTTTTTCAATTTCTAATACTGTAAACCAAACCTTGTATCAGTCATCTACTAATTGCTTCAGCAGCGTGGTTTGCGCTCATAGGAAAACATGAAAAGATGAGGAAAAATTCACCTTCCCTTTTCTTTCATTTTCTAAACCAGCCCAAATGACTGGATCTTTCAAAACAGTATGTTTTATTTCTACTACCAGGTCCACCAAGTGGACATTTATTGCTATATGCAAAAAATGGAAACCACATCGAATTACAAATAATGATTACAAACAAAAAGCACACATATGCAATGACAAAATCAGAAAGGCCAAGGCACAGAACTACCTAGAAACATAAGAGGTAACAAAAAAGATTCTATAAATACATTAGAAACAAGAGAAAGACCAAGAACAGGATAGGCCTCTTAGTTAATGAGTGGGAGGGGACAGTAACAGAAAATGCAATAATGGCAGAAGCTATTACTTTGTTTCGGTTTTCACAAGGAAGGATGTTGGTGATTGGGCATCTGTCATAGTGAACACCACTAAAAATAAGGTTGTATCAAAGGTTAAAATAGGAAATAAGTAGTAATTACTTAGACAAGTTAGATGTGTTCAAGTCACCAGGGCCTGATGAAATACATCCCAAAATATTCAGGAAAATGAATGAAGCGATCTGAGCCATTAAAGTCATGCAAGACAGAAGACTGGAAAATGGCAAACAGTGCCCAGGTATAAAAAAGGGGGAAAAGGACAACCTGGAAAATTACAGACTAGTCAACTTGATTTCAATTCCCAGAAAGGTAACAGATCAAATAATGCAGCAATTTGCACACATCTAAAGATAATAAGGTGATAAATAACAGCATGGAGTTGTCAAGAATCTGCCTTTTTTGACACAGTTACAAGCCTTGTGAATGGGGGAAAGTGGTAGATATGGTATACCTTGACTTTAGTAAGGCTTTTGATACTGTCTCACATGTTTTTCTCATAAACAAACAACTATGGAAATGTAACCTAGATGAAGCTATGAGGGAGGGGCACAAAACTGGTTGCAAAACTGTTCCCAGAAAGCAGTTATCAATGGTTTAAAGCCATTATGACTGGAATCCCCCAGGGCTCAGTTCTGAGTCTCCTTCCAGTCAACATCTTCATCAATGAGTTAGATGATGATATACAGAGTACACTTACAGTTTTTGTTTGATACAAACCTGGAAGAGGTTGCAAGTGTTTTGGAGGATACGATGAAAATTCAAAATGATCTGGACAAACTGGAGAAATGGTCTGAATAATGATGAAATTCAATAAAAGACAAATGCCACAGGAGGAAAGATCAGTTGCAAACATACAAAATGGGAAATGACTACACAGGAAGGAGTACTGTGTAAAGAAATCTGGAGGTCATAGCAGACCACAAGTTAAACCGCGTAATGCTTGTCCAAAAACTAGTTCATTCTAGGATGCAGTTTTGGAGTAAGACAAGAAGTAATTATTTCACTCTATTCTGTGTTGATTAGGCTGGGGCTGAAGCACTGTCTAGTTCTGGATGCCACATTTTAGGAAAGATGTGGACAAAATGGAAAAAGTCCAGAAAAGAGCAATAAAAATTATTAAAGAGCTAGAAGACTGAAAGAGGGAAGATTGAATGAATTGGGTTCGTTTCATTTGAAGAAAACAGAGGGGACATGATAACAGCTTACAAGGGGGGGGGGAGAAAAATGGTTGTTAACATCTGAGAATAGGACAAGAAGCAATGGGCCCACATTGCAGAAAGCATGGTTTAGGTTAGACATTAGTAAAGCCTCCCTGTCAGAAATGTTGAACACTGAAATAAGTTGCTAAGAAGGTTCTTGAATCTCCATTTTTGGAGATGTTTAAGTGCAGGCTGGACAAACACCTGTCAGGAGCTGTTTAGATAAAAACAGAAGTCTTGTTGTGAGACCAGTGACTAAACTAGATGACCTCTCAAGGTCCCTTCCAGAGTTATGCTAGTATGATTCTATAAACTCACATAGATATACATTTAAAAAACAGGGAAAGCTTAGTTCTTAACACCTGCTTGTAACAGGCTTCTCTAGTGGTTACAAAGTTGTACAGATATGCCGATAGCCATTTTTCAGTCTTCTGCCGAAGAAGCTTCCACTGCTCTTTGCTCCATTGATTTAGCTGAGCGTACTTTAATGGCATCTGGAACATGCTTCCCTGCACTCAAAGAAGCTATTCTGTTCTCTTCCTTAACCTGTTTGAGAATTATCTGCAGAAAGCAAGGGATTTAATACAGGAATGGGCTCCTGAACCTCCTTCAGCATTCACTACTTCAGAGCTTAAAATTTGTAGACAGATCCATGCCTTCGTATTCCTCAGGAAAATCAGTAAGATTTTCACTAGATTAGTCTCTTCTGAGCTAGAAAAGCTAAGTGGAAACATGTATCCAGAAACAAAAGCCCAATCACAAGATAACAGAGTTCTTCTTCTCACTTAATATCCAATTTCTGAGGTCCAGGATGCTGCAAATTTTATTAATCACTTGTGTGACCAATTGCTTAAGTTTGTCACAAGCAGTTATCATGCAACCTCTGCTTCCTTAATTCAGCTGCCAACAGTGCCACGATCTTGGTAAACATTCTTGGAATTGTAGTCAGTGTAAATGGAATAGCCTTTGGATGGTACAGAATAAGCACTGATGCATACTGAGATTAAAAAATGAACAAACATTGATAATCATTCACCGGAACATCACAACTCAGACTCTGTCCTGAAGACTAACATCCTGAAGACCAAGAAAAAAAGATTTACTCTCCAAACCAAAGACGTATGAACATTTCCTATGATTCTTGGGACAGTGAAATAGATCAAAAACTCCTCTAATTCTCTGGAACTGAAGCTATGGCTTCAAGAAGGTAGCTGTGAATTACTTGTATTTTGTGTGGTTTTTTTTTTTTTATGATGGACAAGATCAGGCAGACAATGAAAGAACTTCTGAAAGATTCTACACTATGCCTATGACAGATAGTACACTATCTAGGGCACACAAACTAGTCTTTTGGATCCAAGCATGAAAAAAATATATATTTTTTATCTCCAGTAATGGGGATGTGTGAATTAGCTGCTGCCACGTCAAGCTGATTATTTGATTCTCTTCTAACTCTCTTTTTGGCAACAAAAGCTGGTTAAAGCTGTCTTCACAAAGCTCGTTGACCGAACTAATGTTCCTAAACCTGGATTTATGGAAACCCTCCTGGAGCCACAAGCTGGACTTGGGGAACAATAATTTTGAACCCCAGAGAGGGACAGGAACCATATTTTCTTGAATTCTTTCCTATACAGCAGTCCCTATCTTTAACTGAAAAGCTATTTAATGAGCGTTGAGTACTATCTTGTAAATATATATATAATTTTTTTTTGCAAAGGAGACCACCAATCCAGAAGCCCCTTGTGAGTAACGTGTATGTATCTGTTTAATATTTTTGTAGTTTCCAGTTCTAAAATGCAGACAATTCTACTGCAGAACAGCCCACTCGACCTGAGGCCAGCTACCTCCATTTTTTTCCTGCTATTCAATTTCTCCTTCTCTAAAATCCTTCCCACACTTTTCAGTTATCTTCCTCTACTGCGGTTCCCTCATCCAGTTTCTTTCTTCTCTTTCCTCAACTTACTTATCTCAGCTTTTCTTTCCTCAATTTGCCAGAGCAGGGGATGGATCAAAATAGTTCCTCTTTGCAGGCAATAAGTATTCTAGATGTGGCTTCCTGAAAGAACGTGAAGAGAAGCCAGCAGGTGACAAGATGAGTTGAAATTGAATTCCCAGTCTGCTCTGCAATTTCAAACAACCTCTAGGGTGTTTTTGAAAGTGGATAGGCCTCTTTACCCCTTCCAAATCAAGAGCCATCTTAGTGGTTTGAAGTGAGCCTTATTAGAGTTATAATGGAGATACGGTATAATGTGTTCCTTCAGTTGCTTGTTGAAGGAAGAGAAAACAAAAACAGCCTTCATTGGTTGGATTCAGGCACACACCTCTGGATCCACAGCAAATAGCTCAATTTTACAGCACCACCCTCAGACATTTGTACATTACGTATTGTAGCTAGTGTACATATGCAATGAAAAGGGAGCTACAAGTGATGGGGCTTGGGGTTCCTGGGAAGAGTAATTCTCTCTCCAGCTTAAAGAAAGTTAAGACAAACTTGCCTTTGATAATCGACTGAACAAGCTGCACGGCAAGCATCAAGGGATGGTGTGGGGATATCTAGCAGGTGCTGCAGTTTATCACAAAACCGTCTAAAATAATTGGAAGTGACAACCAGCACTACCACAAATGATTTATTAGTCTTTCACTCAGCTTTTCAGCTTCCTCAGGGCCAGAATAAATAATTTACCAACTCTGTATCTTCCAATCATTAATTCTTCCCTGTGCATCCAAACTACATTTAACTCTGCTGGGTTCAGTTGAATTAGAAATACAATAAGAAGATTTCCTCCTCCTCCCTCCCCCACCCACACACTCTCTCCCTTCAAGTATAGTATGATCAGACTTTATCTAAAGGTAAAATTGTCAATCACTTTTTATATCTGGTGATAGATGAATTTCAAGGATTAGATCTGGTAAGTGATGTGGAATCAGAATATTCATGGCATAGCATTACAAATTAAAACTGGAGGGATAGCAACAATAAAACATTTCCAGAATGTGAGGAGTGTGTTCAAGATAAAAGGCTCATATGCGAACTGAGCATGTTGATCAATATTATCCCTCTGATCCATAAATTAGTACCAGCATTAGATAGAAACTGTAATGTATCCTATAAGATAAACATAAGACAAAGACATTGGATGGGACAAGTTTGGAGAAGTAGTAAAACACAGAACAAAACAAAAAATGAAAGATTCATTATTCTCACACTTACAATAAAGTAAGTGAAGACCTATGGAATATATATTATTTTAAATACATTTTAATTAACTACAGTACACATTTACTAGTATATGCCTTTTAATTCAAAATATAAAGAGTGAAAAAGAGTATTATATAGGGCAGATTTAGGACCAAGGAGAATATAATATAAAACTATAGTATACTTTCAAATTTAGAGTATATAAGGTACCACAGATCTATTAATGATGTAGAAAAAAAAATCACACCCTAAATCCATTTTTGATGTAAGCTAGTCTTGTCTCATTAAATCAGCATCTATGATTAAAACAGATTTTTTTGTACATAATGTATTGCATTGTTAGAGCAGCATCTGTTTGTTGTTCAGCACAACACATTTTTCAGCTTTAAGAAACTGTACTCATATGGAAGAAACCACCAAGACTTTGATGATATAAAAAATATTTTGCTTCCAAATGTATTTTTGTACAAAATGGGTTAATAACATTAATGTGCTAATATTCCACATTCTCAGAAGAAGCTTCAAGCTGTTGGAAACATACAGATGAATTTCATGGTACTAACAGCTTTCTTTTCAGTCCTATGGGACTGAGACAACTCAAACTTTAAGTGCTTAGAAGAAAAGCTCTGTAAAGCTATGAAGGCTAATCAATAGGGCTTTCACCAAATGATAATACAGTCTGAAATTAAATAAATTGGCCATAACAGAAATGCCTTACCCTTTTTCTCCTCATTAATCTCAATACAGGGAAAGCTACAGTATGAACAACATGAAATAAAAAAAAATTCAACAAACCATAACTATGGCATTTATTTACACTACTTTAAATAATACACACAGCTAGTCTTAACCATTCTCTAAAATGAAAAGTGAACACAATACATTTGAAAGGAATTAATGGACCCTATATGTCCTCTTCTCAAACATTATCAGTTAATTCTGTCTTTAAGATCTAAGAATGTATTCTAACTCTAGGGGATATCAAGATTTCCTTCCTGTAGTTCAGATCCAGAACCTTACCTGCTGTGATTGGCCCAAACATGACAGTATTAACTGAGTCAATCTCTAAGAAACTAAAGGAACTGAAAGAATTCCTTCATACTGGTAAGACGGTCTAAAAAGCTCCAAACCAATAATGTATTTTGGCAGCAAAATGAAACATACAGAAACCATATTAAAACACAAGAAATTGCCATTCTCAATGTCTTATCTCAAAATGTAGAACAGAAACATAAGAAATGTACCTTGAAAAATATATTAAAGAAAAACATATAGGAAAGGCACTCAGGCTACCTAAACAACAAGTCTTCGGCTCATTGGGCGAGTCCCTCATACCAACTGGAAGACTTCTACTTCCAGCCCCAGTATTGGATGGGAATACATAGTTCCCAGCTGCATCAGGCTTATGTTGTTGTTCTCAAGCTGAAACAATATCAGCTGCACCTTGCTGTTGAATACTGCTGCTCAAGACCACCTGCTGCAGCCCTCTGCCAGCTCCAGCTCCACTCCAGATGCCAGCTCTGATGCTGTCAAGAGCTGATAAGACGTGTGTCCTAATCCACCGTACTGCTTATTCCTCAAGACTACAATAGCCAGCAGGATTCAGGAGGCACATGTAAGTAATTTTTAATCCAGTAAGGTGGCATTTCCTGTATTCCAGTAATATATAAGTCAAGTCAGACAGAGTGGGGACAATGTTGAACTGTGGGGTGAAAAGAAATATTTTTAATATACTGTTTAAGCACATATTCCCAGTAAAAAGTTCCTCTTCTTGGGAAGAATAATCCAGATGTCCCTAACAAGACTTCTCTCTCCTCTGTGTATTTAGTTTTACATCCCTTCACACCAGCTTCATTTCCCTTCCTCTTCTACATGTACGCAAATTAGTCATTGTGGTATCTATTCTTCTAAGCAAACAATGCTTGTGACATTCCTGTACATCTCTGATGCAGAATCACTAACTGAGGGCTAAGGATATGTCTACACTGCAATGTTTCAGCAACAAAAATAATGTCAACATGCAGAAGCCAAAAAAAAAAAAAAAAAAAAAAAAAAAGAAAGTCACCAAATCACGTATACATTGCCACTTTCTGTTGACACATTGTGGACTCATTTTTACTTCTCCTCTGGAAAGAAGAGCAAAACAACGTATATAAGCATACCACAGTGCCTGGTGTCTTCAATCACTGGGAACTGTGGGAACGCAGAATGTGGCACAAGGTATCCTGGGAATGTTGAAAACATCCCATCTGCCACTTCTCAGCATCAAAGCCTTCCTAGTACTTCAGGGTTACCTGTACGCCATTTGAAACTGCCAATGCCTGCTCTGCACTCTAGCACCTGCTATGAGAAATCATGGATCCCAGACTTCTGCTCCAGGAAAACCAGCACTGAGTGGTGGAATCACATCAACATGTTGGTGTGGGGTGAAGAACAGTAGCTAGAGAATTTTAGGATGCCTAAAGCAACTTTCCTGAAGCTGTGCGCTGAGTTGGCTCCCAACGTGTGGCACAAGGATGCCAGAATGAGAGCTTTGTGAAAGCTGGCAACCCCAATTGCTACTGTTCAGTTGCAAATCAGTTCAGAATGGGGAATCCTACCACTGGGCCATCACCATAGGGCAATAAAATGCATTTGCTGCATAGGACTGCAACTCTCAGAAATGCAGAAGACATGGTGGCTGGCTGTGCAGAAATGCATTTTCTGAATTGTGGAGGGGCAATCGATGGCGCACTCATTCTGATAATAGCACCATCCCACCTTGCCACAGCAATGAGCCTCAGGACTGGGGAACAGCTTCTGGCTGCCTCCAAGATGGGGTGATCCCACTGCCAGCCCCATGTCATCACCCAGCTTCTCCTCTTCATTAAGTACTTCTTGCCTGGGATTAACCCGTGTCTCCTGACACTGCACCTGGCTGAAGTATCCACAGGGCTCTCAGCTGTGGCCATGGGGTCTAAATTCAGGATTCTGTTCACTTCTTTATAAAAATAGCCTGTCTGGGGTGCAGCACCTGAATGCTCGTTTGACTCCCTCATCTTATGGCATGCTTGGTGTAGTTCTTTTATCTTAGCTCTGAACTGAAGGGTGTCTTCATCATACCCCTAGTCACAAAAGGATTGAGAAGTGAGCCCATAAGCATCCCAGTGCCTGGGGGTCCCTCACAGTTGTGATAGGACTGATTCTTCACCCCATACACTGATCAGATCAAAAAGCTCAGCAGTTCTCCACACAGGTGAGCATTTGGAATGATAGCCAGCTTGATTCCCTGAGAAGACTCACCATAAGAGCACTCCACAGAGGCAGCCTGAAGGAAATGGATTTTAAAAGTTCCCAGGGCTTGTAGGGGAGGCAAGACACATGGCTGTGTCTACACTTGCACTCCTCTTTCAAAAGAGGCATGCAAACGAGGGAAATTGAAAATGCAAATGAGGTGCAGATTTATATATCTGGTACCTCATTTGCATATTCTTCTTTCAGTGTAGATGGTGTGTGTATACTTTCAAAGAATATGCAAATGAGGTGCCAGATATGTAAATCTGCACCTCATCTACATATTCAATTTCCCTCATTTGCATGCCTCTTTCGAAAGAGGAATGCAAGTGTAGACACAGCGATTCTGACTATCTGTCTGCAGAGCAGTAGAGTTCAGAGTGCTGGCTAGAGCGGCCACCTGGGCACAGACAGAAAGCTCGTGGAGTTCACTAAAATCAACAATCATCATCATCAATAACCATGAGCTCAGTGCCAGTTGGTGTCTCATGCCTCTCTCACTATTCTTTTACATCTTTTCCTGTCCAGTGCAGAGTGGCTTGGTTTCTGTAGACGATTTCCACACCAATCTACTATATCATCTATCCATTCCCTGTGGGGTCTGCTTCTCCTATTTGAACCGCCCATTATGCCAAATATCAGGGTCTTGATTTTTTGTTCATCGTTCATTCTGCAAATATGCCCAAATAGTTGTAGCTTCCGTTTTTTAACCTTCTGCAACAGGTTCTCTTTCAGCTGTATCTTTCTACATAATTCCTCATTGGTGACCTTCTGCATCCATACTATTCTCAGAATCTTTCTATAGCAACTCCTTTCGAACACCAGTATTCTTCTTCTCGAATCTTTCATTATCACCCTTGTCTCACATCCATAAAACATGCTGCTGAATACACACATTTTCAAGACGCTCAGCTTCATTCCTAAGCTAATTGCTTTGCTTTTCCAGATCTTATGCATCGCCTTCAAACTTGCTTGTGCTTTCACTATTCTAGCCACAATCTTCTTCTTACAGTATAGATCATATGATATGTTGCTCCCCAGATATGTGAACTTCTCTACATTTTCTAGTTCAATACCATCTACACTGATCTACCTTCCTAGTTCCTTATCTCCAAATACCATTGCTTTTGTATTATTGATATTCATAATCAGTCCGTACTGCTTCCCCTCTTCGTTTAGGACCTGCACCATTTTCACTAGCTTCTCCTCATCTTCCTCAATGATAACTATATCATCCACGAACCTCAAGTTTCAAACCAACTTCCAAACAAGTAGAGGTATGAGACAAGGAGATCCAATGTCACCAAGTATCTTCATCATGCATCTGCACAGAGCAACGGACAAAATAAACAATATCAGCCTATTTATACACATTTCACAACTGTTGACAGGAAAGGAAGTGGGAGGGACAAAAGCCCCTCTGGGAAGGCAACGTTTTTTTTGTTCCTGAAGCTAGCCTTTTTTCAAGATTTTGGTCATGTTACTGCTTGAGTGATCTCTGTGCTTTGCTGACAAAAATGGTGAAGACATGCCCTAAGAGAGAATAAAGATTGTAGGGCTCTAAAACAGGAAACAGGTAATTTAACATTTTAAACTGCAGTGTCTTGTTCTGAGAAACAAGATGGCAATACCTTTAACTGGACCATGTTCTGGTGGTGAGACTCACAAGCTTTCAAGCTACACAGAGCTCTTATTCAGAGCTCAAAAAGGTACTTGCAGCGTCATAACTAAACGCAAGGTGAAACACTGCTTAACATTTGTATTTAGCACAGATTCCAAGGGGCAATTCAAGATGGTGTGGTCAATTAAAACCTCTGTAGTCATAGAACAAGAGGGGATTAATGGGTTACAGATTTTTGCAGTAAACCCTAAATTCAATATTTGGGTCCCATGCTGCATTCAGCTGTGGTGCCTGGAGTATCTTTTCCAGACCTGATGTATCAGCCCTGTGTGGGTCAAATGCCTGTCTCCCTCAGAAACAGAAGTTGATCCAGAAAAAGATATTAACTCACTCACCATGTCTCCAAAATGTTCTGGGACTCTCACTGCTACCATTAAACTGAATACAACAATAGCATCTTCTTCATATAGTTATGCAAAACTCTTCATCCCAAGGGCATGAAGGTACTTGCTGTGGATATAACACTTTGTTCCAAATGCAAAATAAGGGCTGAAATCATCCTGATAAGGAAATGGGGCATGATTTTATGTTTTACTGATGAAAAAATCAATACTAATTCTTGCTTGATATAGACTGAAGCTTCTCAAATTAACTGAACATATAAGAACTAGTAAGCCAACTGTGAGAGAGCAGAATTGTCAAGATCTTTCTTAGGGATTTGGTGAAAAAGTGTTTGAGAGACCACTTTGCAATAGATGGAAATCCTAGAAAGCCAAAATCAAATCTTCAGCTTACCAGAAGCTCCAAAAAAATTCATGACCATCTCATGGGAACCCACAAAGGAATGGTTTTTTGTATGCTTCAAGACGCAATAGCTGTTGCATCTGTATATAAGAAATGGACAATGGACCTTTAGTCAGGCTGTAATAAAAGTCACAAAACCAACAATACTTAGTTTTGGAAAAGTACATTATGCAATGATGAAGAATTTAGCATGTTACAATAATTATGTGTAGCACGAACAAGAATAGAACTTTCAACAGATAGGTAGCCATGCTAGTCTATCTTCACAAAACAAAAAACCAGTCTTGTAGCACTTCAAAGACTAACAATATAATTTATTAGGTGATGACCTTTTGTGGGACAGACCAACTTCTTCAGATCTGAAAATTCTGATAAATGAAAACTGAGAAAGAGAATGTAACAGAAAGATAGCAAATAAATGAAATAAAAACTGACAAATCAGCTACATAGGACAGAAGTATGGGAGAGAGGGAAGAAAATTACTTACTGCAAGTGTCTATTAAGTTAAGTGGGCTGCCTGGGATCACTACCAATATCAAAGGTGGGGAAACTGTCTTTGCAATGCGTATGGTAATTGTAAGGTTACTGAAATCTTTGGTAAAGAGACTCTTGAAGAATTTCACAGAGATTTCAATAACCTACATCCCACCAACAATCTCAGCCTCGATCTTTCCACACAATAGATCCATTTCGTGAACACCACAGAACAAATTACTGATGGGCAAACCAATACTACTCTCTACCAGAAACCCACCAACTGCCTCCAGCTTCCATCCAGGACACATCACATCATCCATCGTTTATAGTCAAGTCTTTAGATACAACTGCAACAGCTCCAATCCTACTGAGAGAACAAAAAACTTCAAGAGCTCTACCAAACATTAGTAAAACTGAATTACACACCAGGAGAAGAGAAAAAAACAGACTGACAGAGCCAGATGAATAGCCAGAAACCAGCTACTTCCAGATAGGCTCAAGAAAGTTAATAAGAGAACACACTTGTCATCACTTACTGCCTCCAACTCAAACTCCTCCAACACATCATCAACAATCTACAACCTATACTGGAATATGATGCTACATTCTCACGCACACCCTAGGTGAAAGACTTGTCCTTTCCTAAAGACAACCACCTAACCTCAGGAAAATTCTCACTAGCACACACCATTGCACAGAAATACTAATCCTGGAACTTTTTCCTGAAAAAAAAAACCCTGTTGCCAATTTTGTCCACATATTTATACTGGAAACTCAGTCACTGAACCTAATCACATCAATTACACAATCAGGGGCTCATATTCCTGTACTCCCACCAATGTGACATATGCCATCATGTGCCAGAAATGCCAACCTGTTATGTATATTGGATAAAACTGGACAATCACTTCACCAGAGAACAAATGGATGCAGATTCGACATTAGGAATCTGAATACACCTGTCAGTGAGAATTTCCATGGAGCAGGCCATAGAATTCAAGACTTGAAAGCCCGAATTCTGAAAGAGAGAGACTTTAATAGCAGATTACAAGGGGAGACATCTGAATTGGAGTTCATTCTCAAGTTCAATACTTAACATCTCTGTCTCAAAGGGATCAATTACCTTACACATTACAAGGACAGTTTCCCCATCTTTGATATTCATAGTGATCCCAGGCAGACCACTTAACTTACTAAACACTTGCAGTAAGTATTTTTCTTCCCTCTCTCTCCTCTACCCCGACTTCTGTCTATGTAGCTGATTAATCAGTTTTATTTCATTTTTTTCTCTCTATCAAAGTTTCTTTATCTCAGTTTTCATTTATCAGAATTTTCCAGATCTGAACAAGTGGGTCTGTCCCATGAAATATCATCACCTAATAAATTATTTTGTTAGTCTTTAAAGTGCTACAGGACTGGTTTTTTTGTTTCTTGAAAAACAGAACTTGACACACATCTGCTCTGATAATAATTCGCCAGCTAAGGCATAAGGCCACAATTTTTATATCAAAGTTAACCTCAGTATAATTTTTTCCAGCCCTCTCCCTGTAGTTTCCACCTTTCAAGTTTGTTGGTCACAAACCGTTTGTATACCTAAGCAAATCATGAAGATAAAGTCAACAGAAGGGATATTCAGGACTAATGCCTAATTCTTACATAGCATTTTTCATCTTTCAGTCTCACATTGGAAAGAAAAAGGTTGTCTCCATTTTGCAAAGAAGAAAACTAGCAAAGTGACTTGCCCAAAGTCATATAGCAGGAGCAGTGATAGAACCAGGAAATGAACCCACAAACCAGCAAAACACTGGTGTAAAGAAATTAACATCTTCATTTGGATCTGTCTTTATATCCATGCTGTTGTTCACATTTCTTCTTAAAGAACTTTGTTCTAAGCTCAAAACACCACAAAGCTATTTTCCCTCTAAAGAAACAACAATCAAAATGGATTTGGAATATTGTAAAGTTGTCCACAGCAGTCCATGTTGACAGTTGACAGACTGTATTACTACAGAGAAAGCTCAAATGAGATTGCAGAAAAACATCTTAACAAGTGAAGGAAAATTTTATTTAGGAGAATATGTTTAGATATCATTTTCCCTGGATACCAATTTTTCCAGCTGCTTTATCAAATCTCTTGCCAAATAAGCTCCATAAAAGAATGCTTGTAAGGACATCTGTAACTTTTAAGAGGCACCTCAACTTCCTAGTCAACTTAGAGCCACAAGGCATCAAACAGTTGAGTAGATTTCTTGGCTACTTTTCAGATGCTGAATCCACCCTAAGGCTACACAAACCACATACCCATGAACATGTAAAGCCACCTGAAGAATCTAAAGGGATGTAATTTCTTGCTAGGAACAGCCTGTGTAGTGATGCATTGTCAATAAAACAATCAAACAACAAAAATCTTCAAGCCATTGCCAAAATAGCTTCTCCTCATCAACAGACCCTACAGAATTATCTTTCAGTTTTAATGTGCAAGCTATTAATTCACGTAGTCAGCACATGCAAATTACCCATTTTGAAAAATCTGACTCCTAACAAGTCCAGCTACTCCCTCATAAGATATTTCATCCTCTACAATTCCTGCATCAACTATCAATATTAAGTTTGCAAGAGAGAAACATTACTTTTCTTGCTTAAAGAGAAGGAACAATCACCCTGGAAGGCTGTAAAGGACAAATATAGGTAGAGGTAAGGTAGGAATTGGCACTACTTTGGAAAGAGGAAGGAGGGATTTGTCCATCCTGGCAGAGGAACGATCTGCTCCTCTGGGGTAAGCCAGACATTCAGATTCCCCAGAGTTATGCAAAGGTGCTAGGATTTTTTTTTTAAGCAGACAAGATAAAAATATATTATTGTAAATTCCTTATTCAGGTTGCTTATTGGGACATCATCAGGAGCCTGTTAACAACAAGCATGGTTAGCGTAAGTGAAGAATAGTGCTAATTTGTATCCAGAAGTTTTTCCCTCGGAAATGACTGACTTATTCCTGCATAGTAACTACAGCAGCACCAGATGCAGTAGTCACCCACAGGCTGCACCATGAATTTTGCTCAACAGGTACAAGAATGAAACCATGTGAACACTGGTGAAATGTGAAGGCTGAATGAGTTTGATCCACCTCTGTGGAGTGTCTGTTAAATCAAAACTAAAACTTTTGTCCTTTATAAGATACTGAACAGGATGAAATCAGAGGGTTGCTTCTTCAAAGATTTTTGCCCACCAATTAGCGCAAAAGTGAGAAACCACAACCCGTGGGGTCACTCTTCACAAAGGGCACTTATTAACTTCCCTTGAAGAGAAAGTGTTTTAAAGCATTTTCTGTATGACCACCCAACTCTAATACATGCATTTTGATAGAAACAAAAAGCTTGGGTAACGAAATAAAAAATAATAGCCAAACTGGTCAGAAGAGCCTCTTCCATGTGCTGGAAACCATATAATTACCAAGGTTGAGAGCCACCAAAGGCAGGACTAACAGAAGAACATACAAATAAAGCCTTTTAATTTCATGATGTGAATGGACATGTTTTGTTAAAACCTTTGTAATCTTCACAACAATTTTTATCTTACAAAAATACTCTCTTTAGAGAGTTACAGATAGAAGGTAGAGGTGGCAATGACCAATAGAATTAAATCAAATAACCCATTCCTTCCAGTCTATAAAGAATGTTTCCCTACATATATTTTTTAGTGCATAAAGAAAGTCTCTCAGGCTTAAGATGTGGTTTCTGAAAAGATTCACAAAAGCAGAACTGAGCAGAATATAGAAGAAGATGACAACAACAGTTGCAAAGCACAGTAGAAACAGAGTTATGAAAATCTCAGGAACGAATGTTGCTTTAATTCTGACAAGTTCATAATTCTGAACAAAACGTTTCTTTCAAAAGTTTGTAACTGAACATTGACTTAATGTAGATTCAAAACTTCACTATGCAGAAGTTATAACCATTCTAATTTGAATGAAACAAGCACAGATACAGGGTCCTTAACTAAGATATTTAAAAAAAAAGTTTTCCCTTTATATTTCATAGTTAATGTTTACCAAAGTTCAGTACTATGTTTGCTTTTTCAAAAAAAATAAAGTCTCTGCTGCTACCTGATTGCATAACAACAGAGGTGTATTGTTGACTGGTCAGTTTGTAACGTTAAGGTTCTACCGTAGTGCCATAGAACTTTAATGATCAGAAGTTTCCATCATTCTTGACATATTATATAGCACCAGGAACACGGTGCCTCATAACACCTTATTAAGTCACTAGTGAAGTAAGAACGCAGAATGAAAACTATCTACTAGTTCACAGGGTCCTAAACTTTATCCATGAGCTACAGGCGGTTCATAAAGCAATAGATCAGTGGTGGACAACTTGCCATCCAGGGGCCATAAGCAGCCTACCTGGGTTATACCTGTGGCCCAAGGAGCCTCTTTCTGTCCCACTCCCCGCCACGCACCTCTCGTGCACCAGGGAAACAGAGCCCTGCTCTTTCCAGTCCTCCCACTTCACCACAACACTTTACAAGTGCCACGAATTCACTGGGTCATATTAGTCCCCACCCCCCTCCCTCCCAGAGCTGGAAAAGCCATGAACAGCTGATTTGTGGCATTGCACCTCTGTCAGGAAAAGGGGAGGAGCAGGGACAAGCACAAATCAGCAGATTCATGGCATTCCTAATGTGCTGGGGAAGAGCAAAAAATGCAGGGCTCCAGTGCCCCATGGTGCAAGAGGCATGGGGGCACACAGAGTCTGCGGGGCTATAGGTGGAACCCCAGAGGGACAAGGGTTGCTGCAGCCCACTGACATAAAGGAGACCCACTCATACGACCCACTCCCAACATCTGGCTGCCCATCACTCCATTCGACAGTCATCCACACAGTGCTGGCTCATCATATTATGCTGGTGGTTTTCATTTCAAGCTGCTAAATCGCATTAAAGACAGCCATATGTAAACAGAATGTTTTTCTAACATCTTTTTTCCACGAAAGTAATTGTGAAATTCCCACAGCAATGTTCTGCACTGGCAAATGAAGGGGAGGCACACAAGATAGTCTGAACATGTGATTACAGAAAACTTGAGAATCCTTCCTCAACTCAACGATACTTAACGTCTGTCAATGTGATCACAGGATGGTGTGATTTTAGTTGAGGCATAACTCACCAATATACAAGCAATTTCCACAACTTCAACTGCCAGTGATGGAAAGGTGGGTGTAGGAGGGGAAAACTAGAAAAGCTCTGAACAGGAGGAAATGGATTCTGTAATGGATTGTTTTAATCAGAAATCAAATCTAGTTCACTAAATATTTCTTCACACTGTTAGCTGACCACGAAGAAAACAACTTGTTCCCCTTTTTACAGAGAAAAGTTTCTGCATGCAATCCCTTTACTCAATCCCATGCCCCTATCAGCAGTTTTACCTTGATTTCTTTCACATTAGTAAAATTAACTCAGCTCAAGCTCTCTCTCAGGCAGCATTGGGATACTTTTAGTGTCATGTTGTTTCCCCCATAACCCATTGCAGTTGGCTTGTGCTTTATCTTTTTTTTTTTTTTCTTTCCTCACCAAAAGATATTCACAGGATCAATCCTTAAGAGAAACAGTATCCAGGAACACAAGAGGGAAAAAAAACACTCTGCAAGTTTTTTTAAAAAAATGATTGAGATAGAAAAAGGAAAAGTGAAGAGACCTTACAAAACAGCTGTACCATGTAAGAGATATTGGCATAAGTAACTGCAGGAAAAAAATCAGCCATAGACTAAAGAAATCTGGCTGGGGTCACTGAAGAGAAAACAGCAGCAGATGTTAGGCTGCCTGGTTCAGGTCACTGCAGGGAGAACAGCTGGCTGTGTGAGAGTCTTGCCTGGGACATACAGTTGGGTGCTCGAACTGTGAAGCTCTTTTGTAAAACATGCTTAATAATTGCATGCTTGATAATCTTAATGTGGGGAACTAGTCAGATATAATCAAAACTGGAAGTTTTGAGGCTGGTGCAATCAGGGCACAGATCAATGTAACTTAGTAAAGTGTAGTCACAATACCACTCAGCACATTCATTCATGTACATACATACATTGGGAAATGAAGATGAACGGGAAAAGAGTTCAAGAGAACTGGCAGTATTTTAAAGTAGTCTTACTGAAGGCATGGGAACAAACCTTCCTGCTGCGTAGTAAGAAATGCAAACATGGTGGGCAACCTGCTTGGCTTAACAGGGAAATCCTTAATCAGCTTAAACTCAAAAAGGATGCACACAAGATATGGAAATGTGGACAGTTGACTAAGGAGGAGTATAAACATATGGCTGGAGAATGCCGGGCAGTAATCAGGAAAGCAAAAGCATAACTGGAACTGCAGATGGCAAAGGACGTAAAGAGTAACAAAAAGGGTTTCTACAGGCATGTTAACAATAAACACATTATCAGAGAAGGTGTGGGACCATTGCTGGATGAGGGAGGTAACCTAGTGACAGATGATGTAGGAAAAGCTGAAGTACTCATTTTTTTTGCCTCAGTCTTCACAGACAAGTCAACTTCCACATAACAGTCCTAAGCAATGCAGTATGGGAAGGTGGAGAGCAGACATCTGTGGGAAAGGAACAAGTTCTGAGCTATCTAGAAAAACTAGATGTATACAAGTCCACGGGTCTAGATTTAATGTACCCGAGGGTATTGAGGGAATTGGCAGAGGTCATTGCTGAACCTTTGGCCATTATCCTTGAAGGATCTTGGAGATTGAGGCAGATACCGGATGACTGGAAGAAGGCTAACATAGTGCCCATCTTTAAAAAAGGAAAGAAGGACAATCCAGGGAACTATAGACAGGTCAGCCTTACCTCAACCCCTGGGAAAATAATGGAAGGAATCCTCAAGGAATCCATTTTGGAGCACTTGGAAGAGGGGAAAGTGATCAAAAGTAGCTAACAGGGATTTAGCAGGGGCAAGTTCTGCCTGACCAATCTGGTTAGCTTCTATGACAAGATAACAAGCTTTGTGGATATGGGGAAGTCAGTGAACGTGATATACCTTGACTTTAGCAAAGCTTTTGATACTGTCTCCCACAACATTCTTGCCCATAAGTTGAGGAAATATGCATTGGATACTTGGATGATAAGAAGGATAGAAAGCTGGCTTGAGGGTTGGGCCCAACGGGTAGTGGTCAGTGGCTTAATATCTGGATGGCAGTCGGTTTCAAACTGAGTGCTGCAAGACTCGGTTCTGGGGCCGCGTGTTATTCAACATCTTTACTAACGACCTGGATGAGAGACTGGATTGCACCCTCAGCAAGTTTGCGGATGACACAAAACTAGGGGGGAGAGGTATATACCTTGCAGGGTAGAGAGAGAATCCAGAGTAACCTGGATAAATTGGAGAACTGGGCCAAAAGAAAGCTGATGCAGTTCAACAAGTGAAGAGTCCTGCACCTCGGGCAGAAGAATCCCAAGCATTGTTACAGGCTGGGGACCGACTGGCTCAGCAGCAGTACGATGGAAAGGAACCTAGGGGTTATGGTTGATGAAAGGCTAGATATGAATAAACACTGTACCCTTGTAGCCAAGAAGGCTAACAGCATTCTAGGGTGCATTAGGAGGAGCTTTCAAGCAAATCTAGAGAAGTAGTTATTCCCCTCTATTTGGCACTGGTGAAGCCACATCTTGAATATTGTGTCTAGTTTTGGGTCCCTCAGTATAAAAAAGATGTGGATTTGCTGGAGCAGGTTCAGTGGAGGGCAACAAAAATGATTAAGGGGCTGGAGTACAAGACCTATGAAGATAGGCTGAGGGATTTGGGCTTGTTTAGTTAACAGAAGAGAAGACTTAGGGGTGATTTAATAGCAGCCTTCAACTTCCTGAAGGGGAGCTCTAAAGAGGAGGGTGAGAAACTGTTCTCAGTGGTGTCAGATGGCAGAACAAGGAGTAATGGTCTGAAGTTGAAGAGGGAGAGGTGTAGTTTAGATATTAGGAAAGACTACTTCACCAGGTGGGTGGTGAAGCATTGGAATGCGTTGCCTAGCGAGGTGGTGGATTCTCCAACCCTCAAGGTTTTTCAGTCCCAGCTGGACAAGGTCCTGGCTGGGATGACTTAGTGGGGGTTGATCCTGCTTGAAACAGGGGGCTGGACTAGGTGACCTCCTAAGGTCCCTTCCAGCCCTATGATTCTGTGATACATTTACTCATGCTCCAATACAAATAGACCTGTGGCGTCCAATAGGTTCGCTACTCACGGTGACTATGAGGATGACCAACCCACAGCAAGAGACGCAGGCAGCTCTTGGAGCCTTTAAATGTGGCGATTCCTGAGAGCCACAAGCAACGAGACCCATCCACCCACTCCATGTACACGCCCCATCACTTGGAGGGAGAGCCGCACAGCAGCAGCCCCGGTAAGTCGCTGGTATTCAGTTAGAGTAGTGGGGAGGGCTAGAGGTGCTTAGCTCTTGTGATGGCATTCGTTAGAAGCGGGGGAGGGATAGGGGTGCCTGGCTGTGGTGGACGGGGCAGACATTTATTTAGAGTGGGGGAGGCTGGGAGTGTGAATATTGTGGTGAATATGAAAGACGACAACCACAAGTGTAGGGATCTTCCAATTCCTATCGGACACCAATGAAAAGAGAAGTTACTCACCGTAGTAAGGGTGGTTCTTCGAGATGTATCCCTGTGGGTGTTCCACGTTAGGTGTCGGGCTCGCCCCGGCACCGCAGGTCGGATCTTCCAAGCAGTTTCTGCCGGACCGCGCATGCGCCGGTGTGCGCCGCTCCCTTGCGAGCTCCTGGCCACGTGCGCGATCCGGTCCCCGCCAAGTTCTTTGACCAACCGCCTCGGATGCTCCTGCAAAACACTAAACAGAGATCCGAAGCGGGGAGGATGGGCGGGTAGTGGAGCACCCACGGGGACACATCTCGAAGAACCACCGTTACTACGGTGAGTAACTTCTCTTTCTTCTTCGAGTGTCCCCGTGGGAGCTCCACGTTAAGTGACTACCCAGCAGTAACCCAAAATAGGAGGTGGGTAATCGGATCATGTGCAGCTTGTCCCCGAGAGGACCACTGTTGAGAGCTGCGTATCCTCTTGGAATACCCTGTGAAGGGCGTAGTGCTTGGCAAAGGTGTCATAGGATGACCAGGTCGCCGCTCTGCAAATGTCTTTTAGCGCAACGCCCTTGAAAAAGGCTATTGATGCCGCCACCGGCCTAGTGGAGTGAGCCCTTGGCGTGGCCAGTAAAGGAGTCTTTTTGAGTTCATAGCACATTTTTATGCAGGATAAAATGTGCTTCGAGATTCTCTGCGAAGAGAGACCTTTTCCTTTCGATTTGGGAGCGAGAGAGACTAGGAGTCTATCCGTTTTCTGGAAGGACTTGGTCCTGTCTATATAGAAGGCTAGTGCCCTCCTCACGTCCAGGGGGTGTAGGCGCGCCTCTTTGTTAGAGTTATGAGGCCTTGGATAAAACGAGAGTAAAACAATAGGTTGGTTAATATGAAACTCAGAAGAAACTTTAGGAACAAAGGCTGGATGCAGCCATATGGTTACCGCCTCCTTGGAAAATACTGTGCAGGGTGGCGTTGCCATAACTGCTGCAAGCTCGCTCACCCTGCGAGCTGACGTGATTGCGAGAAAGGAAGGTCATCTTTATCGTAAGGAGGCGGAGGGAAACCATGGCTAAAGGCTCGAACAGTGGTCCTGTTAGCACACTCAGCACCAGGTCCAAGTTCCACGAAGGTGGAAGCGGTTTCCAAGGGGGGTATAGGTTTACCAACCCTTTGAGGAACCTGGTAACCATGGGATGGGCGAACACTGTGTGCCCTTCCTCTTCGTGTCTGAACGCCGAAATGGCGGCAAGGTGGACCTTTAACGAGGATAGTGAGAGTCCTCCTCTCTTGAGGTCCAGTAAATACTCTAATATTACAGGTATAGGCACCGAAAGGGGGGCTAACTGTTTGGTAGAACACCATGCCGTGAAGCGAGTCCATTTCTGCTTGTAGGTCTTCCTGGTGGAAGTCCTCCTGCTACTTTCTAGGACTTGTTGCACTTCCTCCATACATGTGCTCTCTAGGGAGCTGAGCCATGGATTAACCACGCTTGTAATTGCAGGCCTTGGGGGTGCAGATGCACTATGGGCCCCTGGGCTGCCGTGAGCAGATCTGGCACCACCGGGAGGGGCATCGGTGGATGGTCCGACATGCGCAGGAGTAGGGGGAACCATTGCTGTCGACCCCACGTTGGGACTATCAGGATCATTCGGGCTCCTTCTCTCCTGGCTTTCTGCAAGACTTTGTGGATCAGCACTGTGGGAGGTAAAACGTAAAACAGGGGGCCCCTCCAGGAGATCGCGAATGCGTCCCCCAGGGACCCCCCGTCCCAGTCCTGCCCTGGAGCAGAATCGTGGGCACTTCTTGTTGTGTTGAGTGGCAAATAGGTCTGTCTGGGGAAAGCCCCATGCGTGAAATATCGGTCGTAGCAGATTGGGACGGATCTGCCACTCGTGCGTGAGTGCGAAACGCCTGCTCAGCTGGTCTGCCTTCACATTGTGAGCGCCTGGTAAGTACGAGGCTTTCAAGGTTATATTGTTGGTGATGCACCAGTTCCACAACCGGACTACTTCCGCACCTAAGGCACGGGACCGAGCTCCTCCTTGCCGATTTATATAAAACATGGTGGAGGTATTGTCTGTACTGATCCCGACTACTTTACCTTGTATATGGTCTCGAAAGTGTCTGTAGGCATTAAACACCACTCTGAGCTCCAGTATATTTATGTGCAGTGACTGTTCCGTGGAGGACCACAGTCCTTGCATCACCTCTTCGCCCATGTGTCCTCCCCACCCTATGTGGGAGGCATCTGTAGTAAGAAAAAACTGATACTTGTGGTTGATGGAAGGGTAACCCTGTTAGCATGTTCTTGGGGTGTACCCACCATTGCAGGGATTTGCGCACCTCTGTCGTGGGCGACACCACCCTGTGAACGGTGTGTGCTGCCGGTTTGTATACGCTCGCCAGCCAGTGCTGCACGCTGCGCATGTGTAACCTGGCGTTCTGTACTACAAACGTCGCTGCTGCCATGTGGCCCAGCAGCTGTAAGTACGTCAGAACCGGCACCGTAGGGCTGAAGGTGATGACTTGCACGAGGGAGCCGATGGCCCGAAAGCGTGTCTCTGGTAGATACACTCTCGCTGTAATAGAATTTATGCGTTCCCCTATGAACTCTATGTCCTGTGTGGGGTCTATCTTTGATTTTGCCAGATTGATAACCAGGCCGAGCGAAGAGAACGTGCCTGCTGTGACGCGTATCATGCGTAGTACCTCCTGCTTCGAGGCCCCTTTGAGTAGGCAGTCGTCCAGATACGGGAATATAAAGACCCCCTGTCTGTGCAGGTAGGCTGACACCACTGCCAAGGTCTTGGTGAAGACTCTGGGGGCCGAGGAGAGGCCGAACGGTAGGACCTTGTATTGAAAATGTTCTTTGCCTACCATGAACCGGAGGAATTGTCGGTGAGCAGGATGGATAGTTATGTGAAAATACGCGTCTTGTAAGTCGAGGGCTGCGAACCAATCTCCATCGTCTAGTGCCGTAAGGATGGAGGCGATTGTGATCATCCGAAAGCGTTGCTTGCGCAGGTACCGGTTGAGGCCTCGAAGATCTAAGATGGGCCTCCAGCCTCCTGTCTTTTTCTCCGTGAGGAAGTACCTCGAGTAGAACCCTTTCCCTTGCAGTTGCTCCAGCCCTCTTTCCACTGCCCCTATAAGCATAAGATGGTCTACCTCCTGCTTGAGTCTCGCTTCGTGGGAGGCATCCTGCAGGTGGGGCCTGGGTGGAGGTCGTGGCGGTGGGAGCGACTGGAAGGGGATCGCGCATCCCGTGGCTATGATCTCCAGCACCCATTTGTCTGTGGTGATCCTTTGCCACTGGTCGTAGAATGGTCGGAGGTGATGGTGGAATAACAGCTTCGGATGACATTGTGCGATGGTAGTGATGGCGCAGCCCTGGATCTGTGTGTCAAACTTGTGGCCTTTGGCCCTGCCCCAAGGACGCACGGCTCTGTTGGGAATGTCGCCTGGGAGTTCTATATTGTTGGTGCTGTTGATGTCGCCCTTGCTCGTAACCCCTGTGGTACTGGGGACGCTGTGGCTGATACTGGTACCGTCTTTGCTGAGGGTAGTACTTTTTCTTTCTGTATGGAGGGGTGTAGATCCCTAAGGTCCTAAGAGTGGCTCTTGAGTCTTTACTGGAATGAAGGAACGAGTCAGTTGATTCAGCAAACAGCTTCTGCGTGTCGAAGGGGAGATTGACGATCTTCGCCTGCAGATCCCTCGGTATACCCGAGGTTTGGAGCCAGGACTCCCTTCGCATTACCACTGACGTAGCTGTTGAGCGTGCTGCTGTGTCCGCAACATCCAGGGCGATCTGAACTCCCGTCCTCGAGGCCGCGTAGCCTTCTTGCACGATAGCCTTGAGCACCGGCTTCTTGTCCTCTGGAAGCGAGTCCATGAGGGAGGTTAACCTAGAGCAGTTGTCGAAATTGTGGTTCGCTAGATGCGCTGCGTAATTCACCATTCTCAACAGTAGGGTGGAGGAGGAGTAGACCTTTCTGCCAAACAGCTCTAGTTTCTTGGCATCTTTGTCCGTTCCCCCTGTTTTGAACTGAGACGTTTTTGATCTCTGTTCAGACGATTCTACCACCAGAGAATTTGGTTGCGGGTGGCTGAATAGGAACTCCATGCCCTTCGTCGGCACGAAGTATTTCTTGTCCGCTCTCTCGTGGACAGGCAGAATAGTCGCAGGGGTCTGCCATATCGTGGTGGCGGACTCCAAGATTGCTTTGTCAAGCGGTATGGCTATTTTAGAGGAGGCCGGAGGTCTCAGATTTTTAAGGAGCTTATGGTGCTTCTCTTGCAACTCTGCTGTCTGGATGCCTTGCGTGAAGGCTACCCTT
Source organism: Carettochelys insculpta (assembly GCF_033958435.1). Classification (NCBI taxonomy): domain Eukaryota; kingdom Metazoa; phylum Chordata; order Testudines; family Carettochelyidae; genus Carettochelys; species Carettochelys insculpta. The sequence continues at coordinate 211,795,386 of NC_134138.1, read as the reverse complement.
TTAAACAACTCTTGGAACTGTTTGAGATCGTCCGGAGGATGGACGTCCCCCGGGGCCGTAGCCTCATCCGGGGAGGACAATGAGGAACCGCTAGGGTACGCCTCTCTGGACCCCTCCGGGTCCTGTTGACAGTGGTACATCCGCTCGCTAGAAGCTTGCAAGGGAAAATCCCGGGGTTCCAGAACCAACTCCCCCCGAGATATCTGAGTCTCTGTCCCCGTTCGTGATTGCCCTCGGGGATACGGAACTGTCTGTGGGGATCTGTCCCTGGTAGTATGCCTATGGTGTCTATGCCCCGCATGATAGGGGCGACCATGGCAACACGGGCACTGCTCCTGGGATGGTGACCTGGACCACTCCCTTGGTGCATACCCCCAACGTCTGGGGGAGCGAGATCTTCTGGAGACCTGGGATGCTGGAGAGACCGATTTGTGATAGTACTCAAGTGGCTCAAAGCCCAAGAAGGGCAAAGGTGGTCCAAGCCATGGGGAGGCTGGCTGTAGAAATGGAGATGGGGGCTCCGGATAGGCTAGGGGTGACCCCTGCCTTCCCGTTGGAGTCCGCAGCACGAGCGGAGGGCTCAGAGAAAGCAGCTCTGCAGCCCTGTATGGAGAGGGAATGTAGTGCCGTGTTTTCTGTGCTGCCTTTCCCCTCCACTGTGGGGGTGGCTCCGCCCCCTGATGCGCCGGGGATCTCGGCCCCGTAGTCTGCACCGCGCTCAGCACGCTCCTCAGCGGTGCCGCGCAGGCGGTCTCCCCCGGTGCCTGCAGGCCACATGCCTGTGCGCTCTGCGCCTCCGGTTCCCCGGGGGTCAGTGTCGCTGTCTGCGGTGCCGCTGGTTCCGGCGCTTGCTTGGCCGCCGCCCTGCCCACAGTGCGGGGCGGCTGTTTGATCATCGGAGGCTGAACCCCCGCCACGTGCGTCTCCACGCCGCCGCCGATCAGCTGTAGCTGCGGCTGGGGGCTGTGCGCTCCACCCGTCCCGCTCACTGTTGCTGCCGGCAGGGATCGTGTTGGGGAGATTTTCCTCTGTTTTTGCGCTGATGGGGTTAAGGACGCGGCTTTCCTTTTATGGGCCCCGGAGGGTCCCTCCTGCTGCGGCCGCTCCGGCACGTCTGGCTGGAGGGCCTTGTCAAAGAGCAGCATTTTAAGCTGCATCTCCCTGTCCTTCCTTGCTCTGGCTGTTAGCTTGGCGCAGAAGGAACATTTCTGAGTGACATGGGATTCCCCCAAAGCACCTTATACACTGACTGTGCCCATCAGATGCTGGCATCTCCTCGCGGCACGACTCACACTTCTTGAATCCTGAAGAGGATATTGTGGTAAGTCTTTGAGTTGTTAATAGGGTACTTAGCACCTTCTCTGTGCTTGTTCCCCTCCCGGATAAAGCCTGCTGCAGCAGGCGGGCTAATGGCCCTAGGCTCCTGGCCTCCGGTGCTCCGCTTGTTACTAGGATTGGAAGCTTTGAATTCTTTTCCTTTCTTTGTTTTTTTTTTTAAAACAACAGCCGACTAACAATCTAAAACTGAAGAAACTTTAAAACAATTAAAAACGTTAAATACGCTAACTCTGGCCGTAGCCTGAGCAGATTCCATCTGCAGCCGATGGCGGCTAAAGAGGAACTGGCGGGGACCGGATCGCGCACGTGGCCAGGAGCGCGCAAGGGAGCGGCGTGCACCGGCGCATGCGCGGTCCGGCAGAAACTGCTTGGAAGATCCGACCTGCGGCGCCGGGGCGAGCCCAACATCTAACGTGGAGCACCCACGGGGACACTCGAAGAAGAATAGAGAGTTACTGCAAACCGTGAGTGTCTGCATGCTTTTGTATTCTGGAGCATCAGACAATGTTCTGAAATGTTCTATCAAGCTACCAATATTTTAACAACCTTAACAGTTTTATCAGCAGGCATTATACTGTTAGGGACTGTACCATAGTTATTCTGTAGCAACTGTTGCACACATTGAGTTTTGCATTCCTCCTCTACGTAAATAAAGAAACACACAAAATCTGTTTTATCCAGTCCATTAGACAGAGTCCACTCACCACGTGACACCCTGTCTTCCCACCTTCCCGGACCCAGATGTTTCCTGTGGCACTCACTATGAAAGTGTAAGTTAGAAAGTAAGGGATATTGTGATTTCATAATTATTATTTAATGACCTATAGTCTCCTGGGGTTTACATAATTAAGTACAAAGAGGGATACAGACTGTGCAAAATCTATGCTTGTAAAATGTTTCACAACCACTGCACGCCTCAGAGAGCTAAAATGTAATTCAAAAACTTCACATCTTTGAGACTGAGTTTTGACGTAAGGGTGAGGGTTACTGCATTATTTCAGGGGTCTGCAAAGATTCTGGAACCTAAGGCAGCTGTGCAGCAGAGCCCCATTTCAGAGAGGGACAGCCGGCAGTCCCCAGCGAAATGTGCCAGAGAGAACAAGGAACAAACTAGTGCCACAGTTTGTTGCGGCTCCAGAAGCTTAACACTCCATCGAATCAAGAACAAACCTACACAGCAGTATTAGAGGGTGACCAGAAGGGAGTGCTTGTCAGGGTTTGACACACACCTCTGAATGGCTTTAGCAGTGACTGAAAGCCATTGTACTGTACATTGTACAGTAAGTGGCCAATGCTACACTACAAACATTTACCAGGCATGACTGGGTCAGTCAGAAGTGTGATGTGTGAGCTCTGTCCAACATAGCTATACTAGCAAAAATCCATAATGCAGATGAAGTTATTCCAGCAAAACTGCACTTTTACGGGCATAGTTATTTCATTCAGGGACTGGAATAAGCTATACTAGGCAAAGGGAAGATTTTCTGATATATTCTGCATCCACACTATACTTTGTTAGTATGTATAATGCTATAGTTGTATCATCCAAGTATTACAAGTATAGGCTTTGCCCGAAATCATTAAGAACATACTTGAGAAAGAAAAGCAAAATTCATCATATAAGCATACTGAGTTTGTGGTTCTCAAACTATGGTCTGTGAATCACTAACTATTCGTCTGCAGAGAGCTGATTGGTCATCTCCATTTACTGCTGGCTCCTCCTTACTTCATAAAGCTGAAATGCATTAATAAACCAGAAGGACATTAAATACTTCCCCATTATCACTTTTAAAGCCAAGTACAATTGCTATAGTTTCCAGAGGGTGATACTTGATTGCTAATTGCCTGGGAGAGATTTACTTCTGCAGGAAGCACTGCAATACAATGATGCTGGATGACCTTATAAAAAGAGAGATAGTGGTGGTCCACACACTCACCGAAGAAAGAGGAGGAATTCTACAAAATTAGGTATCATGTTGCCCACACGAAGTGTCTGAGAACCCTTGCTCTCTCTCAAAGACAACAAAAATCACGTAAGTATAAAAAACACTACAGATGCGTAGAATGTTATCGATAAAGTTGCCTAATATTACATGTAATTACAGGTTGTGAAACCTTAATGTTGTGATGTTTTCTTTGAGTGCTTAATAATTGTATAATATACGGTTATAATGCACAAGTGTACATGCAAATAGATTTTTGTTGAAGTCGTACTATACTTCAATGGTACTTGAAGATTTATCCCCGGTTTTGCTCACAATTGCTCATCAAAGTCCCTGTGCAGAGTGCCCAAAAGCACGTGTCTGCCACCAGCCCTATGCCCACCAGTTCCTATCCTTATACTGACTTCTCATGCCTACACTATTTCCTCTTGACTTAACGTTTCCACAACTCTGTCTTCTCCTGGGACTCTGAGTTCAATTAACTACAACCGTTTACTACTCTCTGACCACAGCACAGTATGTGATCTTAGGTTTCCTGTAACAGTCTCTCCAGAAGAAATATCGCTGCCACCCTCCTCCTCCTCCAACCCCAGGATAATTTTTTTTTTCCTGGTCATTGCAGCAAACATTTATTGTGGATTTCTTTGTAAATAAATATTCTACATGCCTCCAGTTATTTCAACTTGAAATAGTAGACATTCTGTGGTCTTCACGTTCTTTGAACCTATTTTTTTAAGACGCTTGCAATTTTTCTGAAAAACGTCATAATGTCATCAGTATCAGTTCTGACCAATCTTACACTGCAGATTGAAAAAATATGCGAAAGAGTTGCTTTTCTAGTAAGTGACATAAAACTATCACTTTCATTAACCTTCATTTTACATAATCCAATGCATGCATTATCATTGCAAGCACTTCATGCACAGGTATTACTATTTCTTTAATAATTCTTTGATCACACTTTTGAAATACATCGATAAATTGAGAATATGGGATCACCAGTCTCCTCAAATCTATATTCTGGTTGGCTGCATCTACACTAGGAAATACGTCTGAAATAAATTTTAAAAAAGGCCCCCTTTCAAAAATTCCCCATGAAATGTCTACATATAAAACTTATTCTTACAAAAGGACTTTTGAAAGAATGCAGCTCACCTTCCAAATTAGCTCTTCCATTCCCATTTCAGGAAGAGCACCCCCTTTCGAAAGGCTCTTTCAAAAGAGAATGTGCATAGACGCTCCAGTGGTTGCTCTTTCAAAACATGGGGTCCTCCAAAGCACTGGCCAGCTGGAGTACAGAGATGCCCCTACCAGCACAAGGAGGGCTCTATGGTTGCTGCGTCTGCCTACATTTGAAGACAAAGTGACCCAGAAACCCCATGGCAGGAAGCTGACAGCGTGCTGCCAGAAGGGAGAGCATAAGCCTCCTCCAGCATGCCCTCGCAGTGATGCCAGAACACCAGCCTCCACCCCACCAGCAGCATGGCAAGCAGCCAGGAGCACCACAGCCCACAGGAGCCCTCCCTGGAACACTCAGAGAGCTCAAAGGAGCCTAGTGAGGGCCTAAAAAAAGGGCCCCTTCCTGGTCCACACATTCACTGAAGGAAGAGGAGGAGTTCTACAAAATTACATATAATGTTGTCTACACAAAGAATCTGAGAAGCCTTGCTCTCTGTCAAAAACATAAGACAACAAAAATCCTATAAAGTATAATAAAAGGCTAAAAATGTGTAGAATGTTATCAACAAAGCTGCATAATATTACATGGTCCTCAGACTGTGCAGGGATGAGGAGGTTCTCCAGCACGACTGGCCATCGGTGGAACACCATTGCATTCACCTGCCTCTCCACCAGCCTAACATCTGAGGGGAACCCCAGCTGCACGCCTCACCAGGTGTGCTCCAATGTAATGGAGCTAAAGCAGACTAACTGCCATGCCTGGGATGTGGCCAGCTGCTCGGGAACAGCACTCACTGGCTGCGCCAACTTTGAGGAGGTGGACAGCCTCCATGGGGCGAAGCAGGCAGCCCCCGCCACCAGTTGCCCTCCTGGATACCACCAGGCCCGAGCCAGAGCAGGAACCAGAGACAGAAATGGTGGACCTGCCAGGACCATAGGGTGCCAGCGAGCCCCACCTGAAGGAACAGGATGTCCAGGCAGGAAGAGATGGTGAGGCACCCAGAGATGGAACCCTCGTCACCACCATCCACTAAGTCACTGACCTAGGACCTCTCCCCCAGAGCCTCCTCCAAATTCCTGGAGGGAGCCTCGGAAGGGGGTGCCCGCCTCTGCCACAGCCAGTAGTTGGACACTCACATGGCCATAAGCCCCAGTCCAGATGCACCCCGGACAGCTACGCTCCCTGGGCCACGGAGGGGAACGGACGCAGCACTTGGCACCTGACTCTGTGGACAGCACCACAGTCTGTTTGCCCAGGGAGAGAAGGGGAGGGAACTGAATCAAATCTGGTGCAAGCCCCACTCTTGTGGGGACCCCTCCACATCTGGGATTCCACAGGGCCCCTGGGCCACCGGTTGAGGGGGCCACAAGGGGAACGGCCCCCAGGGTCAGGTCACAGCACAGATCAGTAGTCCCTCTGTCACTTTCTGTATCCACAGGTCCACCAGCCAAGGGCAGGCTGAGTCCTATCCGCAGCCAGAGGAGCCCCGGAGCAGACAGCGAAGGGACCAGGACACCCCCACTTCCCACATGCACTGGCCCCATGGGGGGAGGAGACTGCTGGCGCCCACACAGCTGCCTTGCGGAACATGACCTCCATCCGGCGGGAGTGGCTGAAGATGGAGTGGGAGGCCTGGGATTAGGTGGCAGGCACCCTGGAAACTCCTACCCAGGCTGTGACTGCCTGCCTGACCCAGCCTCCTGCTCCCATGTCAGGCATTCCCGCAGTCCCACCCTCCCCTCACACTCCAACCTCACTGCCTGTGAGTGCATGGCCACATGCTCAATGCCCCGCCTCCCCCATCCCTAGGCCCTCCCACACGTCCCCAAGGGTCCCCCTTGCCTGGGGGCCCCTCCCTCCTCCCCATGGTGGGTTTGTGACCCAAGCATGGCTTATCTCCATGAGGATGGCCCTGATGGTGGCCTTGCCCACCCCAAACTGGTGGACAACTGACGGGTGGCTGTCCAGGGCAGCCAGCTTTCAGAGTGCAATGGCTACCCTCTTCTGCAAGGTGAGCATAGGCTGCATGTGGGTGTCCTGGTGCTGGAGGGATGGGGGGAGCAAGTGACATAGTTCCAGAAGTGACTGCTTGGTCTTGCAGAAGTTCTGGATCCACCAGTCATCATCTGAGTCCCCCAGCACCAGCCAGTCCCAGCACTTGATGCTGGTGGGGTAGCCTTACAGGCACCAGATCACCCGAGGGAGGGGGCGCAGATGTTGCCCCACTGAGCCTGCCTGCAAAAAGGCAGCTATGTGGGTGGCCCCCCAGAGCCACTGGAGGACAGCCGCTAGCAAACGTGCCCAGCAGAAGTAACACTGCCTCAACAAGGTTGACATCAAGAAGCTGTTCGGGGTGCAAAATGGCTTCTCTGCATGGTGGGAGTCTGCGGTGCTCCAGGTGGCAAAGCAACCCTCAACGTGTCCAGGACAAGTGTGCTTGGGAGGGGCCCTTTAAGGGAGCAGCTGTCTGCAGCCCCCAGAAGGGCCTGCCAGCCATGCAACCCCATCTGCAGTGTTTGCTTATCCTTTCTTTTGAAAGAGATCCCTGGGCTGTATCGATGCTCTCTTTCGAAAGAGCTGACCAGTCTTTCAAAAGAGCAGTTTGTGACCTCAAGCCACTTTTTGTGTGCAGAAAGGTGATCTTTCGAAAGGTTGCTTTCAAATGCTCGCCCTTAAAATCACGCTGTAGTGCAGGCGCAGCTGTTATGTCTACATTGAAAAAAATATATTAGCTTAAGCTAGCTAATGTAGGATAAAATAGCAGTTAAGACATAACAACTGAGCTTTTAAATCACCTTAGCAGCTCAGGTTGAATCCTATAATCCTGAACTACTAACCCAACTACTAACCCAAAAGTAGACCTGCCATGTCTTCACTGCTATTTTCACCTGGCTTAGCTGACCCAGGTTCAGGCAGTCTCCCTTTTGCACATTAGACGCACCCTATGTCATTATGATGGCACAAACAAACTGTGACAAGAGGAAATATTGCCTGAAGCCAAGCATAATCTGCTGTTTCATCCACAAACCAGCTCTAGAGTCAGTTTCAAAAGCAAACACTACAGTCTGATGTCACAGCTGCATGTTTTACACAACAGCACTAAATCTTAGAGGTAAAAAAAAAAAAAACACCTTAAATTATCATTATAAAAGTTGCTCATCTAAGAGAAAAACACACTGACACATACTGCACACACATTGTTATCCATGTATATAAAGCAAAAGAAACACCTTTGCAGAAAATTGACCAGACACTGCTGGATGCTTCTTATTTCCTAAAACTAAACAACATTAATGAACAGAAATACATTAATACTTCCCTACTACCACTTTGAAGTGCAAGCACACTAGCTGTACTTTTCACAGGGTGTTTTTTTGATTAAAATGATGTAGCAGTATAGTGGCAGCCGTGCAGGTCTCAGGCTGTTAGAGTGACAAAGAGGGTGAGATAATCTCTTTTATTTGAGCAACTCTGAGATTACTTCACCCACCACACTTGTGTCTCTAACTGAGTGGGAGATGTTTACTTCTCTTGGTGCCTCCATGATGATGGATGATATTATAAAATACTTTCTAAAACTGCTTCACAGAAACTATAAGAACAGCAAAGAGAAGGAGGAGACAAAAGAAGAAATGCTAAACATTGAAATATTAATTTAATTACAACAGGGAGACTACATAATCCAGAATGATTTACTAAGAAGATGTAAAACCTTATATGTATAGGGCACGGGTTTAAATAGGATCCAGTCTGACTACTATGAAGCCATACTGTTCATGACAGTAGTACCCCTAAAGTCAGGCCATAGACTATCAACCCAATGGCTGGTCAGCATGTTAGTAGTTTCCCTTCATTTCCTGATAAACAAGTGTTCACATCACAAAAACTTGTCATTTTTATCATTTTGGTTGGCAATTTCAGGACAAAGCCAAGAACAGAATTACCCTCTCACCCTTAGTGGCAGGATCCCTTTAAGTTGAGGCTAAAAACCAGCGGGTCAGCCAGCAATGGCTTGTATTTCCTTTTCCTGTTGCTAAACAGTAAGTCCTCAGTTACCAGAATGGTAAGTCTTGCACTTAAGATAAAATTCACATACAAAACTGTTTAAAAAAAAAAAATCAGCATTTTCCCATTTCACTGTAAGAGAAAAGCCATCCTTATACATATGCCATGTTAATGTAAACATCCATTTGCACACATGAACATAAACAATTCGTGTTCTAGAATATGAAATTTTGCTTTTAAATGTACATAAAAGATAAAATATAGTAAAGCAGAAATATTTTTATTTATACATAAAATTATATCTGGAACTTAAGTAACTTTTGAGTACTGTAGTAGAACTTCGGTCAATATGCAAAAGTTCTAAACTTTAGTTCCTGAATTATGAGCAATATAATATATAAACCAAGGAAAAAAATTCAGAGCAACTGAACCAGTGCTTTATTTTTCTCTTTAAAAACACTAGCTTCGGGAGTAAATTCATTTTTGTGCCATCCAGAAAAAGGATTAATTGTGAAAGAAATCTCTTGCTTAATGCAGTGTTGGCGGTACTTGGTACACTTGTCATAATTATGAAGTAGCTACTCTCAGTGCCAACACATAAGCTTCATTATATTACCTCTATAACTACAGTAATGCATATTTCAGGAAATGTTTCATATTATGAAAAACTGGAGGCAGAATATACTGACAGTACTTTATCTACTATCTGTAACAATGCCTAACATCTTGCTGAACAATAAGATTTCAAATATGCAGAGAAATAAGCATAAGTGTACAAAATTTCAAAAAATATGGCCACATAACATTAATATACACCCAGAAACCCCCTTCCAGTTTTCAACTTGTACCACAGTATTCAAATTAAGAGAAAACAAAAAAAAAAAAAAATCAAAATCAAATTCTTCCCCAAATAGTGAAAATACTTAAGGTTGTATGAGTGTATTAAGAGCTGCAATATACCTGACCTTTCTAAACATGTGGAAAAAAATCTCTATAAAGTAAAAGAATGCAAAAGAGATGTGTCACACATGCATGTTTTATACACAGTGGTAAATCTTTGAATAAAAAACTTTAGCTATCATTATGTAATGTTGCTCATCTAATATTGTAGAGAGAAAAAGCCATTGATACACACTGTACACACATTTTTATCCATGTATATAAATCAAAGGAAACAGCTTCCTTTAAGGCAAGCATATGAAGATACTAAAGCAAGATACAAATTAAATATTCATACATTCAATATTTCAAAATAAGGAATTTGGATATACACATGCATAATTTAAGTTCTATAGTGAAACCTGTCTACAGAGGCCATTTCTACTGTATTTCAACAGCATCCTAACTTGAAATGTGCAATGCAGCCTTTTCATGCTGTATTAAAACTTTAAAGTATCTAGTAATTCATTTCAAGCACTAAACATAGAATAAAGGCCATGTTATGCACACGGCACTTTTCTATGGGAATTACTGCATTGCCCTGCTCATTAACTCCCTTCAGTGCTATGCAAAAAGGCCTCAGTCACTACGCTTTCCTACAAATTAGGAAGGTAGAGTATTTTTTCACACAGGGTACCAGTAGCTTCATATTAAAGAAGCAATTTACTTATTTGATTTGGAAGCTAAATAGATAATTTAGAGATAAGGTAGATAGTTCCTCAGACTAGAGGATCCATAAGTTATACAGACATATTCAGACCTCAGATATATGTATACAACTCCTGGAAGTCTACTTTCATATATGAAGCAAGAATTTAGCCTTTAATTTCAAGAATTCTTTGAGTAAAAGCCCAGATTTAAGAGAACTGCCTAAAGAAAGCACCATCAAAATGTGGTCACAATAGCCAGTTCTTTATGAATTATCTAAAACAGTGGCTACCAGTCCTATGGGAAAACACCTATGTGAAGTTTGAGGAATTCATAAAGTCCATGGCCTCGTATTATAAACATGTCAGACAAACAAGTTGCAACTTCTCCTCCTATTCATGCAGAAATATTAATCTTACCTATACTTCTACACATTGCATGTTAATGTACAGATCACATGTTTAAAATGGACTCAGTAGAACCGATTCTCCCCTTGATAAGAGTTCTATAATTTTAAATGCATTATTTTCTTAATGCAAATAGTTAAATTTAAGATATTTTTGCTATCATAAGGCTTCATAAAAAAAGTACTTTTTTTTTCCACTGGAGATGCTGGGATCAACCTCAACAACTTTAAGAAAAACAGTCAATAGGTGTATAAAAATAAATTTATTTTTACATTTTTTTTAATCTTTGCTCCATGAAGGATCATTTATGAATAACTATGTATTTCTACGAATAAGTGTAGTAAAAATTCATGCAGGTACACAGTGATGTTCAGAAAAATACAGCTATGCACAATTTGTCTCTATAGGGTAAATTACTTTGTATGCAAAACATCTATGGATATTCCAGTGACTATACTTTTCTCTCAGAGCTAATACTTCAATTTTCAAGAACCCAGTCAGAAAAAAAATCAAAACTAGTCAGTAACAATGCAGCGTCGAAAAGCAATAAACTCAAAATTAAGTTATAAATAATTTAAAGCATGTCATGAAGATATATTAATAATTCATCAGATAAATAATTTACTAAATAATCAAATAAATAAATAATGAAATACATAAATAAATCAGCAAATAAATAATTCTGCAAAATAACCTAAACAATAAGTCACTAAAACAAATGAGAAACCTGCAAAACTACAATAATTTTCTAAATTCTGATAGTTTTAAATAAACAAATGTATATAAACTAGATCAATCTTTGTTGGCCAGAAAAATATTTTTCACTGCTATTGGCAAATTCCTGATTACACTGAATAAGGATACAATTCAGATTTTACAAGACAGTTTTTTCCTTATAAATTATTAACACAGTTCCAACAATACATCCTGCTCTGTATTTTACATGCAATCCTTTCATATAGCTCATTTTTCCCTAATATAAGTGGACAGCCTCTTTGTAACATTCTTCATTCATGTTTTCTTTTCAATGCAGTACTCACAATACTGGTACAACCTTCTTGGTGGTTCTCTCACTATCTTCTCTAATCCTTTAGAAGTTGTGCTGCAGAGGAAAACAAGTAGAATAACCTTAATTATTACAGATGGTATCTCATTCATTAGTGGATGACAACATTTTATTTGAAAGCACAAGAAAAGCTGTTTTATAATTCTACAAAACATCTTAATGTGAAAAAACCATTGCTGTTTGCAAACTACCTAACTTTTTAGAAGTCTTTGGTGGAATGAATTCAAGCAAATGGAGGCCTGTTTCTTTATTTAAGCTGACATGCAATCTGTGAAAACTGGCATTAATTCAGATGTGAAGACAAAATGTGAGAAGGACAATTGTTTGGCTGACACGTAATGTTCTTGTGGATTCTGGAACCTCATAACTCTTAAAAGAATACAATAAAACCACTAAATTTTCACTATCTATGTTCATTCACAATGTAATTAGAACAGCACTTTCCAAATCCAGCCATTATACCAAGAAGAGCCAAGAAATTACTGCCCCAAGAAACTGGGCCTTTTTTTTTTTTTTTTTTTTTTTTTTTTTTTACACACTACATTGGTTCTCACTGTGGTTTACCTCAAAAAGTCATACCCTATAAACAGTCTTTTTAAAGAAACATGAAATATGAAAAAATAAAAGGATCCAGAAATATTAAGCATGCACCGACTATACCCATACTCTCCCAACTGAGACTTACTCGCTCCCTCTTTAAACACACCTTACAGGCAAGTCAACCTACAAGCATTTTGGGCTCTGTATGAAGTTGGTGAAATTACATGAAGGTGTTATGTGCAAAAATCACAGCATATCACTTACATTTCACATGCTTGTGAATTTTGCTATTCAAGTCAAAAGAAATGGGTAGGAAAAGTTACCCTCTATAGAAAATATTTTAAACTGTGTTGTATTTCAACAAAGTACAACAAGCAATTCATTCCTAGAAGAATTTAGACATGTTATATTTAACAACTCTCAAATTCTCTTTAGGGAGTATAATAGGGAAACACTTGCTTAATCATAAATTTTATATTTATCTTGGCTAAACACCTTCCTTTGGATAGGCTGCCATGTTTTGTCATGAAAAATCAACACAGTGGAAACAAAGTTCTTGTTCTGTTGTGTGGTCATTCAAAAGAGTATGTAGAAGTAATGTAAATGTGCACCAGTGCTGCTAATAATTTCACGCTCTCATGCTCTCGTTTCAATTTGCTTTAAAAAGAACTATTCCTCCTTTTTAAATATAGTCATCCTGAAAAAGTACACCTCCTTTTTGAGAGAACATTGCAAGCCCTAAAACAGCAGTGGAGAGACTTCTATTTTAAGGAATCTGAAATACACCTGTCTCAAGATGAAAACTTCTATATTTAGGACAAATAAGTACCTTAAAAGATACTGTCTCCTGGTATTTACAACGCATTGTGTGAATAGGAAACATCTTTATATCTTTAACAATGTTCCTCTCCTTCAAACTAAACAGTTTTGAAAGAGCCAGTGAAGCATCTACATGCAAAACGTGTTCTTTCTAAAGTAAATCGAAAGAAACTCTCTTCCAATCCCAAATGAGGAAGAGTGCCCCCTTTCAAAAAAAAAAATTATTGATGCCCCGTGCACATTCTTTCAAAAGAGGACTCCTCCATGGTGCCGGCCAGCTGGTGCACAGAGACACCTAGTCAGTGCGAGCTGAGCTCTATACCCCTCCCCCGTCCCCGTGTATGGCCGTGTTTAAAATCCAGGGACCCAAAAACCCTGTGTCAGGAAGCTGAGAGTGTGCTGGCAGCAAAGGCCTCTTGCTGCACACCCTCATGGCTACCCCCTGCACCCAAGAACTGAACCATAGCACCAGCCAGCCTCCACATGAGGCCTAGGGGCCCCCCTACACAAGGCTTGCAGGAGCCCACCCAGCCACACAAAAAACAGGCCCCGTCATGGACAGAGCTGGAGCTCAGCAACCTCCTTGGCCTGTGGCTGAACAAGGCGGTCCTCTGGGAGATGGCCAGGAAGCAGCAGAATGTGTCCGCCTTTACCCACCTTGCCGCCAGCCTGGCCACCTGGGGACACCCTACCTGCACACAAGACCAGTTCTGTAGAAAAGCAAAGGAGCTTCGGCAGGGCTACACCCAAGCCCAGGACACAACCAACCAGTCAGGGGCAGGACCTGCCCCTACTACCAGGACTCTAGAGCCTCCTGGTGCTTCAGAATACCACACACTGTCATGGACAGCTCAGAGGAGGAGCCACACCCTGAGGCAGAGCCAGGGCCCCATGACCACACCACCTTGCGCGGCACTGAGCCGGAATCACCCTCTGATGAATCCAGCGATGATGGGGACCTTGTCAGTGATGTGCTATCACGGTCATGCAACCAGATAACAGCCAGAGGGGTATCGCTGGACCTTGGTGAGTGACCCTCCAGTAAGAACTCACTGGGGTGCACTCCCCCGCCACAGGGAGATGGAGCCTGCCCTCACCACAGCTTCCAGTGGGTCATCCGCACAACCAGCAGCCCCAGCCCAGACACAACCACAACACCATGGCACCTGGCACGATGTAATGGCCCCAGCAACTCAGCACCCATTGCCATGGACAGCACTGTAAGCCACACGCATGGGAAGGGGTTGGGCTGTGCCTGACCACACCCAGGGCCTGCCCCACATTGACGGAAACCCCCTCAGAGCCCACTATTCCCCATGGCCGCTGTGCCACTGGACAGGGGGCACTGCCCACGGCAAGGGGGCACAGCCCTCGGGGCAGTAGTGTTTGGACTGACATGCCATCCATCTCTTCCCTTCCAGCCATACAGCTGCACCATCAGAAGGTCGGGCAAGCCCTGTCCCATTTGTGGTGCTGGACACGCCATGGGAGGTAGAGGAGAGAGATGGGGCACTCCTCCCAGCAGCACCCCGGTCAGGGATGTCACATGAATAGGCCTCTACCAAATTCAGCACCATGCAAAATGCACCATGGACCATAACGTTTTGTAAGCTTTTTCCTTATACTACACAGATTTCACAGGGAGGGCCACTGTTTTTCAAATAGGGAGTCCTGAAGCAAAAAAGAGCGGCAGGGAGCTTACAAGGTTATTTTAGGAGGGTCCCAGTATTTTCACCCGTACTTTTCTGCTGTGTTCAGAGCTGGGCCAGGGGAGAAAAGTGGTTCTAAGTTCATCAGGAGCACAGCTCTGAAGGTAGCACCCCATCAGCAGCAGCTCAAAAGTTAAATGTAGCAATACCATACCCATATTATCGTAAATTCTGGACTGCTGCTTTCGGAGCTGGACACGGATTTGCAGCTGGCAACTAACGTCCCATCTCTGCAAGTAACAGTGCAGAAGTAAGACTGGCAAAACTACACCATCTTCACTTTTGTGCTGCTCTTGGTGGTAGCTATATCTCCAGAGCTGAATTCCCAGCCAGCAGCCACTGCTGTCCTGCTCTGCCAGCACCGCCTCCACCAACAGCAGTTCAGAAGTAAGAGCAGCAGTGCTACAACCCCTCTACAATAATCATGCAATCCTCACACAACTTTGTGGTTTAGGACCATTTTACACACACACACACACACACCGTGAAACTTCCATGTTAAATACATGAAATCTTGAAATTTACAAGTCTAAAAATGCTACAACCATGATATTGATCAAAATAGACCTTGAATTTGGTAGGGCCCTAATTATGCACTAATGAATTACAGTAAAGTTAAGAGCATAATTATACTCATATAATTATAATATGGTTTAGAAAAGCATGGGCCAAGGTAAGTGGCTCAGTTTCTGTCAACTCTGCTTTGTGTTTAATTACTTTAATGCTTAATTTGGATGTTATGGGGCCCTCAGGATTGACCTACTTATGTTTCTTCTGGCTTCTGCAGGCAGATTTGTACATCATTACATTGGGAACACCTAAGCTAGCAGAGACTGCAGATATTTCTAAGACCAGCAGCTCAAAGACAGGCAAAGAAGGCTCAAGAGGGATAACAGATTCATCATCTTGAAAAGAAACTGGGAGAGCATCAGGAAAATCTAAGAAGAAAAAACTTACGTTTCATTCTGATACACATAGTATACGGGACCTTTCAGAGGGTGCACTCCTACACCAGCCCTTTCAGGAATTCCTGGGACGGGCTGAGGAGCAAGAAAAGAAATATTTCCGCAGAAGCACAAAGCAGCTTGGAGATTAATTTACCAGCATACAGTAGTCCCTCAAGTTATGCGAGGGTTGCATTCCCTCACACCCCTGCATAACTCAAATTTCATGCAAGTTGGGGGGGGGCAGCTTTTACCCTGCTTTTATCTTACTGTATGCTGGTAAATTAATCTCCAAGCTGCTTTGTGCTTCTGCGGAAATATTTCTTTTCTTGCTCCTCAGCCTGTCCCAGGAATTCCTGAAAGGACTGGTAGGAGTGTACCCTCTGAATGGGGGAATGCATATTCTGCAGACGGGGAAGCAGCAGGAACATCTTTTGAAAGGTAAATCCTGGGGCCGGGGGGCAGTTGGGGAGGGTTATGCCTGGCAGTGGGCTGGGGCCATAGGAGGGGAGCAGGGGAGTTAAGTCTGGCGGGGGTTAGGGCTGCAGGGTGGGGCAGGGGGATTGAGCCAGGCCCATGCAGTCCTGTGGGGAGTGGGGCAGAGCCACAGCCATGCAAAGGGGGCAGGGCCGGCAGTGAGATGGAGGTGGGGAGTTTGAACTGGGGCCACGCGGGGCCAGCTGGGTTGGGCCAGGGCCGCCGTATTTTGAGCTGCACTTAACTCTCATTAATGCGAGTTAATCACAACTCGAAATCACGTTGTTTGAGGGATTACTGTATCAAGAATCTGGGAAACCTTAAGAAACATAGCCACTTTGGGAGGCAGATTGAGAAGCACTTATTTCACAACCCACAAAATCTGGGGACAATCAGACAGGAACATGAAAAACCAAACATCTTTCTCTTGTCAAAAGTGCTGTATGCTGCCAGGTTAGTAGGAGACAATGGTGCAAGGGAATCAATGCAGAAAACTTCATAATATAAAATCGGCCATGCAGGTCACTCCAATGGTCTGTTTAGCCCAGGAGCTTCAGAGGATGTGAACACAAAAAGGTGATTCACCCCTATCATTCAGTCCCAGCTTCTGGCAGTCAGAGGCTTAGGGAAACTGAAGGCATGGAGTTGCATCCTGCATTTTAGCTAACAGCCACTGACAAACCAATCTTCCATACACTTCTCTCATTCTTTTTTTGAACTCTTTATACATTTGGCCTTCACCTCATCCCCTGGTAACACGTTCCACATGACTGCATTATGGGAAAATATTTCCTTGTATTAGTTTTAAACCTGATCTCTATTCATTTCATTGGGAGACCCCAGTTTAAATGTTACGTGAAGTGGTAAATAACACTTCCTTATCCACTTTCTCCACATACCTCTACCATATTTCTTCCTCTCTCCTGCCCCCGCAAGCCATCATTTTTCCAAGATGAACAATCCCAGTCTTTTTAATCTCTCCTCATACAGAAATTGTTCTACATCCCTAATAATTTTTGTTGTCCTTTTCCATACTTCTTCAAATTTTAAGAGATCTTTTTATTTTTTACATGGGGTGACCAGAATGGCACACAATATTTACAGTGGGCGTACAATGGTATTATATTTTGTTTTCTTATCTGTCCCTTTCCTAATTGGTTCCTAACATTTTATTAGCTTTCTTGAATGCTACTGCACATTGAGCAGATGTTTTCAGAAAACTATCCACAACAATATTACGATCTCTTTCTTGAGTGGTAACAGCTAATTTATATGCCATCGTTCTGTATGGATATATGGGATTATGCTTTCTGATATACATTAATTTGCATTTTTCAATATTTAACACGATCTGCCATTTGCTTGCCCTCGCACCCAATTTCCTGATGTCCCCATGATACATAGGGGGCTCTGTACCTGGAGTACATTCAGTACAGCTGGGAACGTTTAGAGATTTTAACAGCAAGTCTCTGGCGAATTCTACTGATGATCCACAAATTACAGTTTTCAAAGGTTTGCATCGTTTGATAAATCTCAGTGGATTTTAAAGGAGATGGCAAAGACTCCTGTCTCTGAATCCAATACCATCCCTCTGCCTGATTTAAAATTCCTGTTTCAAATTATAAAATTGCTACAGTGTGCCAAAAAATGGTTGGAAAAATTTTTCTAGCAAAACTATTTATTTTTTTCCCAGCATCACTCTCAGAAGTGGCTAAACCATTTCTACTGTAAAATTTTCTAAATTCAGCATGAGGCAGAGAAAAAACATCTTACCTTGAATGGTTACTGTCTGGCAAAGTTATAAGTCACTGAAAACAACGTTTCTAATGTACAGCTGAGGCTGTCTTTCCACGACTCTGACATCAATACCTAAAAGAGCACCATCAACTGCCATGGGTGAAGATGCTATGTTTCTTCTGTTTACAGGCATCAGCCTGGGGTGGACAACCAGTTAGAAACAAAAAGCCAAAACAGGGGTGGATAGAGTGCAAAGAGCCACATATTATATAATTTATTTATATTATAGATAGATAAATAGATAATTATATAAAAATAAATATACAATATGTGACTCAATGCCCTCCTCCTCCCCAAAGCCAAGCACCAGCAGCCTTCCTGCGCTAACTGAATGCCCTTCCCTTTCCCCAGAGCCAGGCACACCCCTCCCCACACCAGGCACCCCCAGTTCCTCCCCCCAAATGAATGCCCTCCAATGCCAGGCAACCCCAGCCCCACACCTGCTCTAATTTCATGCTGGCGACTTGCCAGACCCACCGCTGAAACCACCGCCACACGATTACTGATGGATTGGACAGTGCCCCAGAGAAGATGGAAATTAAGAAAAGTACATCATTTTAAAATCAGGATCAAGAAGGAGTAGTGTTCTAAATGAAAATGCAAACAAAAAGAACTGACCGAGGGGGGAGAAAGAGGAGGGAGATATACACACATGCATTGGGTCTCAATCTGACCAAACTGTATGCAAAGAAAAGTTCTGACCATTTACTATTCACCCATATTTCAAGATTAATTGAAATCTAAATATCAAAGGGAGGTTGACTTCAGTGGGTCATTCTATTTACAAATTTTAATACTATGGATTACACTGAAGATGTGCAAGAGAATGGGCTGCTTTTTAAACTGTTTTAATTACCACACTTTTGATATATAAAGGTTTTCATCTAGATCCTCCTCTTTACTAAGTGTGAAAATGAAATATGACTGTAGCATTTACTGTATTATAATTTAGTACTCCATACGACTAGAAGAGATCACTCACCTGTGCAGTAACTGACATTTTTTGAGAGGAGTGTCCCTGGGAGCACTACACTGTAGGTGTCAGTGTACCTGTGCTGTCATTCAGAGATTTCTTTACAGCAATGTCCTTTTGTGCTATGCACACATAGCACCTAACTCCCGCATCCGCAGTGCCACAACACTGTGCATGAGCAGCCCATCTCTTCACTTCCTTCCTTATAACACACACGCAGACACACACACACACACCTCCAAACTAGAGAGAAGGCAGTTAGTGACTTTCATCTCAAAAAACATCAGCTACTGCACAAATGAGTAACCTCCTCTTTGAGAGAGAGTAAGACTTCCCTGGTGCTCCGCTGTAGCAGACTCAAAATCAGCAAGTGTTAAGCAGGTACGGACCACGGATCTGGTAGGAAGGCTCTCAAGGATACCGGCCTGGCCATTCTAACCTCAGACAGTGGTCCCCATGTGAGGGCCTAGTGTTTTGCAAAGATGTACTTGGAGGCACACGTGGCGGCTTTACAAGTATCAGTTAGCAAGATTTTCCATAAAAAAGTTATGGAAGTAGATATCACTCTTGTGGAATGCTATGTGGGGGAGGGAAGGGGTATCAGGTTTTTTTGCTAGTAGTATAACTGGATGCAGGCATACACCCAGAGCGAAAGACTCTGGGATGACACATTTTTCCCTCAGCACAGTCTACAGTGGATATAAAAAGTTTAGGTGAGGAGTTAAGCGGTTTCATTCCATTGAAATACAAGGAGAGTGCAGTACTCAGGAAGAGTATGTGCATGGTGGATTCAAAGGTGGATAGGTTATGAAAGGAGAAAAACATCTGTGAAAAATGTGGGGTGTTTGCAGACAGTGATTGATCTCTTTCAGGGTGCTATTGAGTTCTGCTGCTACTCTCTTAAAGAAGTCTTGAAAATAAGTGAAGTCATCAGCTCCATTAGGAGAAGGTAACATGATGGCCTTGTCCACTGAAGATGAACTGGTATTCTCCAGTGGGATGTCAGATGTCACTGGCTGTGTCTCTGGTTGCACCAGTTCCTCATGCAACTCTGTGGCTGAGGAGTGTTGGGGCTGGACTGGGCTGGGGACTGACTTGCCACTGCACAGGGTTGGTGTCTTGTGGAGCAATATGTATACTGGGTACCCCCCAAGGGCACCAGTATTGCCACTGGTCAGGATAAGGCATGCATGGTTCCATCCACAGGTGACCATACAATAGCAGGAAGTCTCTGGTATAAGATGACCTCAATCGAGTTGGTGCCAAGGGAGTAGGTGTATTAATGGGGGACAGAGGAAGTGCTGTAGTGAGAAATCTCCCTCAATGTCTTCCTTGTCCTCACTTGAAAATGGAGCTCATGACAAACAAGGGTATGATGCCACTATTCCTGGGGAGACATCAATACCGAATAGTGGAGAACGGAGGATTAGAGATATAAGAAGATCCCTATGATTGGAGAACTGTGGTTCTAGGATGTATTGCACCGCGGTTGACAAGAATGCAGCTAGTTTGGCCAGTGTTGCTAGAGATGGCAGAGCTGTCAGCATGCAGGACAGTGAGCAAGTGTTGTCAAGGTGTTGGTAGGCACTGGCACAGGTGACACAGCATTGTCGGAGCTGGCTGGTGTGGTGGTAAGAACTGGCAATTTCATCATAGTGAACAAAGTATGATGCTTTGTAATTATCTGTTTATTATTTACCCATAATTGTAATCGCAATGGTAAGAATTGCACAGAACTTCCCCTTCAATGAGTCTATCCTCCACCATTCTTTGGCTGCACTATTTTACTTAGTGTGCGTTTCCGAAACATCATCTCCAATATGTTGCATCAGGTTGTTCATTTGGACAAAAGTCATGCACAAAAAAGTAGTCTTGTCTTGTTCTCACAACAATCAGACATGACCTCATTCCACTTACAAAAGGTTCTTCTCATTTAGGCCTCGTCTACCAAAAGTTCACAAGAAACTACAAAGCAAGAATTGTTCATTTCCCCAATTAATAAAATTTCACTGATGAGAATATTTCACAATCTGTGGCAAATACTTATTCACCTATAGGTTCTGTAGTCATCTTTTAGCACATCAAAAATGTTTTCCAATTATAGGTAACAACAAAGAATGGAATGAGATCAGAATGTGTAGGATGTGTGTATCTAATACAGTCATACCCCGAGATACGCCCATTCGGATTACAAGAATTCGAATTTATGAGGAGTTTCATTTAATACCCTTACTTCGTCTTACGAGGCACTTCCTCAAATTTGCAAGGATGCACTGAGGTGGCTGGTCTGGATCTCCGCCTTGGCACTGCAGCAGCGGTGTGCCCCGGCCCCGTTGGCGGCCGTGGGCTCCCAGGCACTCCTGCGAGACGTGGATGCTGGGCACGCAGCCCATCCCGGTCCCACCCTTACCACTCGCCCCCCCGGGTGGCTAGGGAGCCGCTGCCATCGGCCCTGCACAGCTGTGCCTCACCTGCTGCTCACTGCCTGCAGCGTTCCGTCACTTTTAGTGCCTCAGCCACTGCCGGCAGGGCCCCTCCACCACGCAGCTCCACACGAGCGAGGCATCATCCCTCGCCAGCGGAGGGACCCCTCTGCCTGTGCCTGCCTAGCTCACCTAGCAGCCAGCTCCTGGCACCGCCCCCTCCCCACTTAACCTAAGCTATGCTCAGGCCAGCCTGCCTCCCCGCGCCCTGCTCTGCCCTGTCCGCCCCCTTGAACCGGCCCCGCTTCTGCGGCCGCGGGCAGCTACCCGGCTTTGCCCCCCGCCAAGCACTCTTCAATTTCCGTTCCCCTTGCAGCCCTGTCTCTGCACCTGGGACAGCCCCTCAGCCCTGGGCTCTGCTCCCCAGGCTGCACTACCAGGAGGACTTTTCTGAGCTCCGTGCCTCTCCTGAACTCCTGCTTCCTACTGCAGCCCAGCCACTGCATGCTGGTGATGATGCAAAACAAGGCAGCATTGTCTTCCTGGCAGATCTCCCTCACCATTTTTTGTACTGCAATTAATGAAGGGACAATGCCTTGTTAGTTTGTGTTCTGATAACTAATGTTAACTATTGAAGTAAATTGTGTTCATTTTAATGGGATTTGGTGTTGTTTTAGCATAAATGGGTGTAAATTTTGGGGCTCAGGAATGCATAACATTTTTTCCCATTGAAATTAACAGTAATTACGTTTTTGACTTACAAGAATTCGCCCTAAGAGGGGTTTTTCAGGAACAAATTACCCTCGTGAAGCGGGGAAAGACTGTACATACAATGTGTAGGATGGTTATCTAATACATTAAAGGTTTGTAGCTCATTTAGGAAATCACAAATAAAATAAGCAGACTATCTCCAGCCATTCAAAATAACCTATATGTTAAAGTCTGACTGTGAAATAGCTTCCATTTTAATAGGCAGTAAGCATCAAATTAAAGAATAATCTGTAAAAGTCAAGTATAACAAATTATCAGAGAGTGCTAATTTCTACAGTAAGCGGGTAAGATAGCTGTGTCATTATATCTGCTATCTAGTATATCCTTATTAAAAAGAAAGTTCTCATTCCTGAAGATGCTTCATGTTTTAAGAAAAAATGTCGTTTTAGAAATTATAGACACATTCAATGTCTCAGTTTTGGGGGAAAAGGTGACTGGAAACAATTAACACTTGCATAAGTATAAAGTGATTGGCTGTGTCTACATATGCCAGTTCTTCTGGAAGCAGCATGGTAATGAGCTGTCCAGAAGATGCTAACAAGGTGAGGATGTAAATTTCCTGTGCCTCATTAGCATACGGACACGTGGTTTAGAGTCTGGAAGAAGCTCTTCCAGACTCCAAAATACATGTGTAGACACACAGCCCATGGGGATCTTCCAGAAGGAAACTCTCCTTCCACAGAATCACAGGGCTGGAAGGGACTTCAGGAGGTCATGTAGTCCAGCCCCCTGCTTCAAGCAGGATCAACCCCCACTAAGTTATCACAGCCAGGACCTTGTCTGGCTGGGACTTAAAAACCTCGAGGGATGGAGAATCCACTACCTCTCTAGGCAACGCATTCCAATGCTCCACCACCCTCCTGGTGAAGTTGTCTTTCCTAATATCTAAACTACACCTCCCTCTCTTCAACTTCAGACCATTACTCCTTGTTCTGCCATCTGACACCACTGAGAACAGTTTCTCACCCTCCTCTTTAGAGCTCCCCTTCAGGAAGTTGAAGGCTGCTATTAAATCACCCCTAAGTCTTCTCTTCTGTTAACTAAACAAGACCAAATCCCTCAGCTTATCTTCATAGGTCTTGTACTCCAGCCCCTTAATCATTTTTGTTGCCCTCCACTGAACCTGCTCCAGCAAACCCACATCCTTTTTATACTGAGGGACCCAAAACTAGACACAATATTCAAGATGTGGCTTCACCAGTGCCAAATAGAGGGGAATAACTACTTCTCTAGATTTGCCTGAAAGCTCCTCCTAATGCACCCTAGAATGCTGTTAGCCTTCTTGGCTACAAGGGTACAGTGTTTACTCATATCTAGCCTTTCATAAACCATAACCCCTAGGTTCCTTTCCATCGTACTGCTGCTGAGCCAGTCGGTCCCCAGCCTGTAACAATGCTTGGGATTCTTCTGCCCCAGGTGCAGGACTCTACACTTGTTGAACTGCATCAGCTTTCTTTTGGCCCAGTTCTCCAATTTATCCAGGTTACTCTGGATTCTCTCTCTACCCTGCAAGGTATATACCTCTCCCCCTAGTTTTGTGTCATCCACAAACTTGCTGAGGGTGCAATCCAGTCTCTCATCCAGGTCATTAGTAAAGATGTTGAATAACACCGGCCCCACAACCGAGTCTTGCAGCACTCCGCTTGAAACCGACCGCCCTCCAGATATTAAGCCACTGACTATTAACCGTTGGGCCCGACCCTCAAGGCAGCTTTGTATCCATCTTGTAGTCCAAAGATCCAATGCATATTTCCTTAACTTGTGGACAAGAATGTTGTGGGAGACTGTATCAAAAGCCTTGCTGAAGTCATAGTATATCACATCCACTGACTTCCCCATGTCCACAAAGCTTGTTACCTTGTCATAGAAGCTAATCAGAGTGGTGAGGCAGGACTTGCCCCTGGTGAATCCATGTTGGCTACTTTTGATCACTTTCCCCTCTTCCAAGTGCTCCAAAATGGATTCCTTGAGGATTCCCTCCATTATTTTCCCAGGGATTGAAGTAAGGCTGACTGGTCTATAGTTCCCTGGATTGTCCTTCTTTCCTTTTTTAAAGATGGGCACTATGTTTGTCTTTTTCCAGTCATCCAGGATCTCTCCTCATCACCAAGAGTCTTCAAGGATAATGGCCAAAGGTTCAGCAATGACCTCTGCCAATGCCCTCAGTACCCTTGGGTGCATTAAATCCAGACCCATGGACTTGTGAACATCTAAGTTTTCTAGATAGCTCAGAACTTCTGGAAGCCCCTTCTTCCTCAAAGGAAGAATCTTCCTTTAATCTTCCTCTGATTAAAATAGAAGCTATTTCAAAGAGGAAGAATGGACTTCTGGAAGGACTGCTTCCTTTTGGAAGATTCCCACGGGCCACGCATCTGCATATGTATTTTGGAGTCCGGAAGAGCCTCCTCCACGCAGATCCCCTCAGCACCTCTACTCCCTTCCCCCACGTGCAGCATGGGCAGTTCCCTGCCCTGCCACTCTGAAATGGGACTCAATACAATTGGTTTAACGGCTGGCTCTGTCTTGCCAGCCGTTAAACCAATTCAATTGAGTTCTATTTCTGCACAGCAGGGCAGGGACTGGGAGCTCAAGGAGAGAGCGACAACAGTGACAAGAGCTGCAATGGCTCCCTCAAGAGCCACCCAGCCAGCAACCCTTAGAAAATCTAACAGCAACCCATGTTTGGGTCCTGACACATAGGTTGGGAATCGCTGCTATAGGGGGAAGCTTTAACCTCCCCAGGCATGCAATAAAGACTTTAAAAGTAGCCATTCACCCACCAAAGGATTCTACCACAAGATTACTGAGGGAGACACCTGAATTGGAATTCATTTGCAAGTTCTGAAACATTTAACCTGGGGCTTAACAGAGATCTCAATTACAACTAACACATATACTATCAATTGAAATGTGCAATGTCCAAACACTCTGGGCAACTGGAAAGTTAGAGCTGCTTTTAAAGGAGATGGAGATGCAATATACATGGACTGGCAGAGATGCGTTGGAGGGCATTGATAGACAGGTGTGGCTGTCAAGTCATTCAGTCAGGGAACAAAACAAAGGGCGAGGCAGGAGTCAGATTCCTTCTTAGTGAAAGAGCTAGAGGACCTTTTGTTAGGATACAAACCGGTGAGTGCAAGAATGATGGTAGCAAGATTCTAAGCAAAACTATTTAACATCTTAGTCATTCAGGTGTATGCACCCACGTCGGACAGTACAGAGGAAGCTATTCTATCAAGACTTGACAAAGATGATGGAGGAGATATCAAAGGGACGTGCTGATCGTCGAAGTAGATTGGAACATGAAGGTCGGAAGAGATAAAGGTGGGGAGAGAGTCCTGGGAAGGTTTGCATGTGGAGAAAAACGAACAAGGTGAGAAACTACTCGAGTTTGCTATGGAGCACGAGATTGTGATCTGCAATGCAAGATTCCAACAAAATGACTGTAGGAAGTGGACATGGCAATCAAATGACAGGAAGTCCAAGAATATGACAGATATGATGTTGATAAGAAGATGGGTAACATCAGTGCTGAACTTTCCAAGGAGCAGATACAGAGTCAGAACACAGTCTAGTCATCGCAAACATCAAGATGAAACTTAAGAGAAAATATAAGACCCAGTTTAAGAAAAGAAGAGACATGGCAAGGCTAGGCAAGGAAGAAATAGGGAATGTGTACAGAGCAGCACTTGAAGAGAAGATTAGGAATGCAGGCACAGAGAAAGATCTAGGTAAGAGTCAACGGGATAGCCACAACTACAGAAAATGCAATCGAGCAGACTGGTTCTAGACAATGAGAAGATCAACAAGAAGTAGATTATGTAGGAGACACTGAAGTTAGTCCAAGAGAAGACAGCATTGAAGATCAGAAGGGATGTTTCCATGAGGACAGAACAGCAATAGAGAGTGAAATGCAATGAGGTAAGGAAAGCAGCCAGAAAAAATAAGGCAAAATGGTTAAAGGAGCAGTGTGAAATTTAGAGATATTACAGTGAGTGTAAGACCAGGGAAGTCTATAAAATGATTAGGAATTTTAATAGGAAGTGGCAGCCGAAGCAGATGAAAATCAAAAGATGAGAATGACAAGGTGCTCATGAACAAGAAGGTTGTGCAGCGATGGATGATCTAGTGCACCAATCTGTACAAAGCATACTTGGATCTGAGCGTCTCAGAGGTACGGATTAAGAACTGAAAGAGCTCTCCACTGACCATCAAGAACGAGACCAATATTCCGAAGGAGGAAATAGAAAGAGCAGTAAAACAACTAAAGAACACAGAGAGCCCTGGAAATAAGATCACAGGAGAGATTATCAAATACAGTGGAGAAAGTATGATTCAGGAAATTTACCGACTACGTAATATATCGTGGAAAGAAGGGAAGGCACCTAAAGAATGGACAAGACCCATGCTAGTGACAATACACAAGAAAGGAAACGCACTGGAGTGCAAGAACTACAGAACGATTTCTCTAACAAGTCATCTAGGCAAAGTGCTGATGGTGATACTGTAGGCAAGGCTGAGATCACTGATAAAAGAATATCTTAGTGGATGAGCAAGCGGGATTCAGGAAAGATAGAAGTACCATACAGCAGATATTGGCACTAAGACTGATAGCAAAGAAAGCCTCACGAAAGAACATGCCAAATTCCTTTGTTGATTTTCAGAAGGCATTTGAGAGAACTGATCAGAAACTGACTTGGGCAGCGTTGGAGTTGTACAGACAGGATAGCAGACTGATACAGCTGCTGAAGGATATCAACTACAATGAGAAGGCAGCGGTGAGAATGTGTGGAGAGTTGGGAAGTTGGTTTAGAATGAGTAAAGGTATGAGACAAGGAGATCTGATATCACAGAGTATCTTCATCTCGCTCCTAGAGAGAGTGATGGACAAGACCAAGGAAGAGGTAGAAGGCATGGGATGAGACTCAACTGGAGGTTCACTTTGGAACAGGTTACTGAGTTGCTGACATGCATATTCAGAGCCCCATTAGCATAATGGCAGCCAGTCAAGCTTTGAAATAACCCCCAAACTTCAAAATTCCCTTATTCTCAATTTTGAATTGTTTGCGTCTATACAGCCAGCCTGCATTTTGAAAGCAGCACTTTCAAAGCGTGACTCACTACCATTATGTTAATGAGGCACTGAGTATGCATGTCAGCACCTCATTAACCTGTTCCGAAGTGCCTCATTAACATGACCCTTCCAAAAGGGAGGGGCATGTGTAGACACGACCTACATTGCACCTCACAAAACCAAAAGGGACACATCCCATGACATATTTCTTTGTATTGGCCATTAAATAATTTTCTTTGTTTCCCATTTATAAATATGAGAAAGAAGAATAAATAGAAAATCCTGTATTCTTGATGAAGAATATCATTATCTGTGCCTAACTTGTTAGTGGCATCCATAATTTTTTCTCTCTCTCTCTCTTTTTTTTTTTTTAAACAAAACAAGGTATTTCTTAAAACAAACTCAGGGTGTATGCCTGCATTTAAATCCCCCTCACATTTAGCTGTTTACTTAAAGTAATATTGCAAAAGAGCAAGTGTTAGATTTTTTGCAAGCATTTTCTATTTAGGAATTCTTTAATAATTTTCATTTTTGCTTTTTTGAAAGTACATCTTTTGCCCTCAACCCAACAGTACAGAAAGATACAAATGCCCCTTGCATGCTCCCTGAACAGTGAATTCTGTGTTCCAGAATATCATTTCTAAAAAGTATGTGATCAAAACCTAATTGGGGAAATTTGAATGCTAACATACATAAGAAGTTTTTCTCTGTAACATAAAAACAAGAGAATGAACTGCAAAGTAATATAATAACCAAAGTGACATCAAGATAACATACTCAGATACAAACCTTCATGAAATGCAAAAAGATGATGCAGGCTTGCAAACTATTGAGTTTATCCATGTTTATAATTTTACAATTTTTTAATTCATTTCACAGTTCATTAAAAAAACTCCTTTATTTTTATGAAATGCCCTGTTTGAGGTTTTAAAAATAGAAAAACAGTAGTGCTGGACTCCACTTAGTGGGAAACCACCAAATGCCTGAAGAACGGTGTCCAAAGACCTCTTAATGCCAAATGGCAAAGAACACAATGACACAAAAGCACACAGGGATCCCCTGCATTCACCAAAATAATGTCCTATAATATCTCTAATGCAAGCCTGCATAACACCATTCATCATCATCATCATCGTGAAATATATGACCAGAAAGTAAATGATATGTTATGTACAGATGCTGAAAATTATAGAATCTTAGATGGCTAGGGCTGGAAGAAACCTCAGGAGGTCATCTAGTCCAGCCCCCTGCCCAAAGCAGGACCAACCTTATCTAAATCATCCCAGCCAGGACTTTGTCAAGCCAGGAATCAGAAAGCACTAGGGATGGAGATTCCACCACTTCTTTAAATAACACATTCCAGTGCTTCACCACTCTCCTGGGCTGTGTCTACACTAGCCCCCAACTTAGAAGGGAGCATGGTAAGTAGGGTGTCAGGAGATTACTAATGAACTGCTGCAGAGCATACGCAGCACTTCATTAAGCTAAATCCCCCCCACCCCCTGCGACAACTTCTAAGTGGCAAACTTCAAAGTATCAGCTTCCATGTAGCTGTGGCTAAAATTCTGAGGAGTAAAGGGACTTAGAAGTACCCGTGGCTACACGCAAGCTGCACTTCGAAGTTTGCTGCTTTGAAGTTGTCACGGGGAAGAATTAGCTTAATGAAATGCTGCGCTGCATATGCAGCATTTCATTAGTAATCTCCTGGCACCCTACTTCCCATGCTCCCTTTGAAGCTGGGAGCTAGTATAGACACAGCCCTGGTAAAATAGTTTTTTCCTAATATCTAACCTACACCTCTCCCTCCTTAACTTCAGACCACTGCTCCTTCTTCTGCCACCTGTCATTACTGAGAACAGCCTCCCTCCATCTTGCCCCCATTCAGGAAGCTGAAGGCTGCTATCAAATCACCCCTCACTCTTCTCTTCTACAAACTGAATAAGCCCAAATCCCTCATCTATCCTTGCTAGGTCATGTGCTCCCGCCCCCTAACAATTTTTGTTGCCCTCTGCTGGACGCTTTCCAATGGATCCACATTCTTTCTATACTGGGGTCCCAGAACTGGATGCAATACTCCAGATGTAGCCTCAACAGTGCCAAATAAAGGGGAATAGTAACTTACCAAAATCTGCTAGAAATGCTTCTCCTAATGCACTCCAACATGCCATTAACCTTCTTGGCTACAAGGGCACACTGTTGGCTCATATCCAGCTTCTCATCTAATGTAATCCCCATGTCCTTTTCTGCTGCACTGCTACTTAGTCCACTGCTTACATCCCAAGAGCAGGACTCTACACTTGTCCTTGTTGAACCTCATCAGATTTCTTTTGGCCCAATCCTCCAATTTGTCTAGGTCACGCTGGACTCTAATCACACCCTGCAAGGTATTTACCTCACCCTCTAGCTGAGTATCATCCACCAGCTTACTTAGGGTGCAATCCATCCCCTCATCCAGGCCATTAATAAAGATGTTGAGCAATACCAGCCCTAAAACTGATCCTGGGGGAACTCCACTTGAAACCAACCACCAACCACTGCGGCCTTTTTCACTACCCATTGGGACTGAAGATCTAGTCAGCTTTGCAGCCACCTTAGAGTTCATTTATCCAAGCCATACTTCCTTAACTTGCAGGCAAGAATATTGAGTGAGACTGTAACAAAAGCCTTGCTAATGTCAACATATATCACATCCACTGACTTCTGCATGTCCACAGAGCTTCTTACCTCATCATAGAAGCTAATCAGATTGGTCAGGCACGATTTGCCCTTGGTAAATCCATGTTGACTATTCCTGATCATTTTCCCCTCTTCCAAATGCTTCAAAATGGATTCCTTGAGCATTCCCTCTATGATTTTTTCCAGGGACTGAGGTGAAGCTGACTAGTCTATAGTTCCCTGGATTGTCCTCCTTTCCTTTTTTTTAAAGATGTGCACTACGTTTGCCTCTTTCCAGTCATCCTGGACCTCTCCCAATCACCACAAGTTTTCAAAGATAATAGCCAAAGGCTCTGCAAGGACATCTGCCGATTCCCTCAGAATCCTTGGATGCATTAAATCCAGACCCATGGATTTGTGTGTGTCTACCTTTTTTAAACACCTCTTAACCTGTTTTTTCCACACTGAAATAAAGTAACATACAATACTAATGGAATGTGGAAACCTTCGTGTGCACGGGGGCGGCGGGGGGGGAGACTGTCTGGCAGCGGGGAGGCAGGGGCTCGGGTGGGGGACTGGACTGGAGGGGGGGCTGGGATGGGGATTGGGTCAGTTGGTTTGAGGCACAGGGGGCCAGGAGCCACATTGGTCACAGCTGCCCCTACGGGCCCAGGACCGGGGTCCCCTGCAGAGCTGTAACGGGGCCGGGACCATGGGGAGGTAGGGCTGAGGTGGGGGTGCCGTGGACTCTGCCCCCAGGGTGTAGACAGGAGGGACCACCAGATCTAGGCCAGCAGCACCCGCCTCCGTCAGCAGCCACCAGGCCAGCTCAAGGTGCTCAGCTGGTGACAGGTCTGCCACACATCAGGCAGCAGCTGGAGGGGTGGCCGCAGGATGGGCTGGTGAGGGAGAGGGAGGCTGGGCAAGGCGGCCAGCCAGGCCTGGAGCACAGCATCCATGCTGTTGGCCAACCTCACCCTCCACGTCCCGCTCCATCACCAGCCATTCCTACAGTACGCTGGTGAGCTCCCGCATGACCGCCCGGTTGGCAGCTGTCTCCTCATCCCTCCACTGCCGTCTCTGAGGGGCCCGTCCATGGCCGTGGGGGGGATGCAGGCTGGGGCGATGGGGCGGACCTGTGGAATCCCGGATACCCCACTTGGCAAGAATCAGCCTGTGCTCTCCCCCTTCCCCCATTTGCAAGGGTGTGGACTGTGGGGCTATTCTGGGAGAGGCCCTGTCCCCATTCCTTGCGATGTCCCACTCGCCCCAAACGTAACAGCTGTGACCTGCTGAGGCTGGGGTGAGGCCCAGCTGGATGATGCCTGGCATGGTGTTCTGGAGCGGAGGGCAATAACTAGGGTCCCGTCACTGGAGCCCCCATCACCACCCTCGGTCTCGTTGGGCCAGTCTCCGTGTGGGGGGTTGGTGGTGCTGGAGGGGCCCGCCTCCTCGCCGCTGTCCGCAGGGGGGTGGGAACAGTGGTGTCCACAAGGTGCTCCGGGCTGGCCACCTCCCTCAGCCCCAGGAGCCTGTGCAACTCCTGGTAGTGGGGGCAGTGAACGGGCTGTGCCCCCAACCGGCTGGCAGTATCACGTGCCTTGACATATGCCTGGCGCAGCTCCTTTACTTTGATTTGGATGCTGCTACCAGGCCGGTTGGGGTGTCCTCGGGTGGCGAGACCACTGGCCAGCCGGTTAAATTCCTCAGCATTGCGCTGGTGGATTCTGGTTTGCCTCAGGACCTCCCTCCTCCCGCCGCAGAGCGAGGACGTCCTTCAGCTCTGCCTCTGTCCAGGTGGGTCCCCTCCTGGTGCCACCCTTGCCTGGGCCCTGTGAGTCCTGGAACCCCTCCTCTGGAGCCCCCGGAGGGCAAGGGAGATCCTGCTGTGCAGCCATGGTGGGTAGGGGCTGCAGAAGCTGGCAGGTGCTTCGAGCAGGAGCAGTCCAGGGCAGAGTTCATGCTGCCCCTGCTTGTGGCACACTCTGAGCTTCCTGCCTGCGGTTTCCAGGGAGCTGTTTCCTTTAAGTCAGCCAGCAGGGACCAAAGAGCCCTGCCTGGGCTGGCCAGACTGTTTCCATCCTCTTGGGGGGTGCGCCTCCTTGGAGGACTCCTTACTTCAACGTAAGGAGTGCAGAGCATCTACACACATTAACTTCGAAGTTACAGGTTGAAATAAGCCACTACTCCATTCCCGGGAACGGAGTAGTGACTTTGAAGTTAGCCTCCCTTACTTTGATGTTAACTTCGAAGTAAGGAAAAGTGTGTGTAGATGCTCTGCAGGCTACTTCAAAGTAGCCCCTTACTTCGAAGTTAACTTCAAAGTTAATTTGTAGTGTAGACACAGCCAATGGGAAGTGACTCAAAAGAATGGAGTAATACATAAAGAGATCTAGGGGACATAGTGGACCACAAGCTGATTATGAATCAATAGTGTGACGCTGTTACACACACACACACACACACACACACACACACACACACACACACACACACACACACAGAGCAAACATGATTCTGGGATGTATTAACAGGAGTGTTGTGAGCAAAACAAGAAAAGTAATTCTTCCGCTTTACTCTTCATTGATTAGTACTCAGTTGGAGTAATGTGTCCACTTCTGGGCACCATGTTTTCGAAAAGATGTGCAGAAACTGTAGAGAGTCCCAAGAAAAATAACTGAAATGATTAAAGGTCTAGAAGATATGACCTATGGAAGAAGATTCCAAGAACTGGGTTTATTTAGTTTGGAAAAGAGAAAGCTGAGGGGGGACATAGTAGCAGCTTTCAAGTACCTAAAAAGGTACTATAGGAAAGAGGGAGAAAAATTATTCTCCTTGGCCTCTGATAATAGGACAAGAAGCAGTGGTCTTAAACCGCACCAATAAAGGCTTAGGTTGGGCATTAGGAAACACTTCCTAACTGTCAGGATGTATGACTACTGCTATAAATTGCCTAGGGTGGCTGCAGAATCTCCATCATTGGAGATATTTAAGAAGAGACTGGATAAGTATCTAACAGGGATGATACAGATGGCTCTTGGCCCTGCTGTGAGGACAGGGAACTGGATTTGATAACCTCTTCAGGTTCTTTCCAGTGTTGGTATTTCATAAGTCCATTGAACAATTTGAAGAGCTCCAATTTATGCTTTGTCTTTTCTTCAAGTTTTTGACCATTGACTTATTCACACGTATCACTGGAATGAAAAATCAGAGAAGCAGAACCAAAAATTGTTACATATAATTCCAGGCATTTTGACAGCCTTTGCAAAAGGCTTACTTACCTCAGTGGAAACTATAACAGTTATGTTACACAAATTTTTTCCAATTCATAAGAGAAAAATCTTCTGCCACATCAAAAAAATTATGTTATAAGATAGATCGCAATATCAGTGGTGCAGGAGCAGAAAAACCTGTACGTCTTTCTCTGCCTATGGACTTCACCATTGCCTTATCAAACTTATCAAACAAAAGTTATCATCCCAGGCACAAAGCCCTTTCCATGAAAATGGAAAGAAAAAGTAGTAATGATATTTCATTTGACCTTTAGTAATTCCCAGGTAAACAAGCAAGTATAATTTTTTCTAACCTTTCCTACAAAATCAGTTTGCTTTAAAAATAATATTTATATTAATAATGACTTTACACTTTTTTAAAAAATATAAATGACGGCCTACTTACAGTGGTTTAAGTCTGACAGTGCAAGCTGTGTAAATATTCTTATTTAATTTTCGGAATGTACTTCCCTCTCAAATTGAATATATGCACTATTCAGATTCCAGACTTCTTACATAGAGAACACCCCCACCAGTAAATTATGTGGTGAGTTAAAAAAAATGTCCCTTCAAGCATAGATTAAAATCAAACTTGTGAGATAAAAAATTTGAATTCCAGAATCCACTAGCTTCTATCACTCTCTATGGACTTTTCCAATAAAGAGATGAAAAGGGAGGAAAACAAAGAACATCCCTTCATCTTTTTAACAGCCAGAGGGGTTGGAGGCTTTGTTTTATCATACTTACTCATCAATGAGATTTCAAAAGACTACCTTAATAACTCTGAGGACACAGGTAAAAATACTAGCACTCTTCTCCTGTCTAACAACAATGCAGAAGGAGAGGCTCAGCTTCTCACCTGTGTACTGCCCCTGAACACTAGTCTCTGCTTTGTTTGTTCAACATTTAATAAAGAAAGAATTTGGGGAGGGGGAGGGAGGCAAAATATTACAAGGTGGTAGAATACAAGGTAGGGAAGAGAAATTGACATAAGGGACTGTACACATAATAGAATCATAGGGCTGGAAAGGACCTCAGAAGGTCATCTAGTTCAGTCCCCTCCTTCAAGCAGGATCAACCCCAAATAAGTCATTCCAGCCAGGACCTTGTCAAGCAGGGACTTAAAAAGCTTAAGAGTTGAAGAATCCATCACCTCTAGGCAACACATTCCAATGGTTTGCCACCATCCTGGTGAAGCAGTTTTTCCTAATATCCAACCTACTCCTCTCCTTCTGTAACTTCAGACCACCTGTAACCACTCAGAACAATTCTCCTCCATCCTCTTTAGAGCCCCCCTTCAGGACGTTGAAAGCTGCTATTAAATCACCCCTAAGTCTTCTCTTCTGAAAACTAAACAAGCCCAAATCCCTCAGCCGATCCTCATAGGTCTTGTGCTCCAACACCTTACATCATTTTTCTTGCCCTCCACTGAACCTGCTCCAGCAAATCCACATCCTTTTTATACTGGGGGACCCAAAACTGGACACAATATTCAAGATGTGGCCTCACCAGTGCCAAATAGAGGAGAACAACCACTTCTCTAGATCTGCTTGAAATGCTCCTCCTAATGCACCCTAGTATGCCGTTAGTCTTCTTGGCTACAAGGGCACACTGTTTAAACATACCCAGCCTTTCATCCGCCATAAGCCTTAGGTCCCTTTCCGCCGTACTACTGCTTAGCCAATCGGGCCACAGCCTATACCAATGCTTGGGATTCTTTCACCCCAGGAGCAGGACTCCACACTTCTCCTTGTTGAACCAAATCAGATCTCTTTTGGCCCAATCCTCCAATTTATCCAGGTCACTCTGGATTCTCTCTCTACGCTCCAAGGTATCCACCTCTCCCCCTAGCTTTGTGTCATCTGCAAATTTGCTGAGGGTGCAATCCAGTCCCTTATCCAGGTCATCAATAAAGATGTTGAACAACACCAGCCCCAGAACCAACCCTTGTGGCACTTCACTTGAAACCGACCGCCATGCAGATATTGAGCCATTGACCACTACCCGTTGGGTCCGACCATCAAGCCAGTCTTCTATCCATCTTATCATCCATCTATCCAACCCACACTATCTCAACTTATGGACCAGAATGTTGAGGGAGACGGTATCAAAAGCTTTGCTGAAGTCAAGGTATATCACATCCACTGACTTCTCCATGTCCACAGAGCCTGTTACCTCATCATAGAAGCTAAACAGACTGGTCAGGCAGGACTTGCCCCCGATGAATCCACGTTGGCTACTTTCGATCAGTTTCCACTCTTTCAAGTGCTCCAAAATGGATTCCTTGAGGATCCTCTCCATTATTTTCCCAGGGATTGAGGTAAGGCTGACCTGCCTATAGTTCCCTGGACTGTCCTTTCCTTTTTTAAAATGGGCACTATGCTTGCCTTTTTCCAGTCATCTGGAATCTCTCCCGATCTCCAAGAGTCTTCAAAGATAATGGCCAAAGGCTCAGCAGTGACATCTGCCAATTCCCTCAGTACCCTTGGGTGCATTAAATCTAGACCCATGGATTTGTGTACATCTAGTTTTTCTGGATAGCTCAGAACTTGTTCCTTCCCCACAGATGGCTGCTCTCCACCTTCCCATACTGCATTTTCTAGGACCATAGTGTGGGAGTTGACTTTGTCCATGAAGACTGAGGCAAAAAAAGCACTGAGTACTTTGCTTTTCTTACATCATCTGTCACTAGGTTACCTCTCTCATCCAGTAACAGCCTCACACCGTCTCTGATAACCCATTTATTGTTAACATGCCTGTAGTAACCCTCCTTGTTACTCTTCACTTCCCTTGCAAGCTGCAGTTCCAATTGTGCTTTTGCTTTTCTGATTACTCCCTGGCATTCCCCAGCCATATGTTCATACTTCTCCTTAGTATACTGTCCACATTTCTATTTCTTATATGCATCCTTTTTGAGTTTAAGCTGAGTAAGAATTTCCCTGTTAAGCCAAGCTGGTTGCCTACCTTGTTTGTTTTTCTTACTATGCAGCAGGATGGTTTGTTCCGGTGCCTTCAGTAAGACTTCTCTGAAATACTGCCAGTTCTCTTGAACTCTTTTCCCCTTCACCTTTGTTTCCCAAGAGATGCTGCTCACCAGTTCTATCAGGGAGTCAAAGTCTTCTCTTTTGAAATCAAGGGTCTGTACGTTACTGCTCACCCTTCTTCCTTTTGTCCGGATCCTGAAATCTACGATCTCATGGTCACTGCAGCCCAGGTTTCCACCCACTTCTATTTCTCCTACTAGTTCTTCCCCGTTTGTGAGCAGCACATTACTATCCCCATTACTTCTCCATGAGTGTAATCAAAATTGTATGTTGCTGAACTGTATCAGCACAACCACCAATATTCGCAAAACCAGTGTTTTTAGTGATAGAGGTGAAATGGAAAAGGAATGAAGGAACAGGCTAAGTGGGGATGGGAAGAGATGGAGCAAAACCAGTTACTACACATGGAAGCTATGGGGGTTCAGGGTAGTCACCAACTGGCATGATGTTGGAAGGCCACGAACATTTGTGGACAGACCCAGATGATGTGAGGAAGGACGAGAAACCCCTCAGTGAGGGACAGCAAGAAGGTGACAGACAATCATAGAATCATAGGGCTGGAAGAGACTTAGAAGGATCAGCTCTAATTAAATGATCCCAGACAGGACTATGTCAAGATGGGACTTAAAAATCCCTAGGAATGGAGATTCTACCACCTCTCTGGGTAAAGATTTCCAGTGCTTCACCACACTCCTGATAAAATAGTTTCTCCTGATAAAATAGTTTTTCCTACTATCCTACGTACCCCTCTCCCGCTTTAACTTCAGACCATTGCTCCTTCTTCTGCCATCCGTCACTAGTGTGAACAGCCTGTCTCCATCCTCTTCAGAGCCCTTCTTCAGGAAGTTGAAGGCTGCTATCAAACCGCCCCTCACTCTTCTCTTCTGCAAACTAAATAAGCCCAAATCTCTCAGCCCCCACAAATGTGCGCCAGCCCCCAATCATTTTTGTTGCCCTCCACTGAACCCACCCCAATGTATCCACATCCTTTCTATACTGGGGGGCCCACAACTACACACAATACTCCAGATGTGGCCTCACCAGTGCTGAATAGAGGGGAATAATAGCTTCTCAAGACCTGCTGGAAATGCTTCTCCTAATTCACCCCAATATGCCGTTAGCCTTCCTGGCTACAAGGGCACACTGTTGACTCATATCCAGCTTTTCATCCACTGTTATCCCCTGGTCCTTGTCTGCTGCACAGCTACTTAGCCAACTGGTACCTAGCCTATAACAAATCTTGGGATTCTTCCATCCCAAGTGCAGGACTCGGCACTTGTCCTTGTTGAATCTCATCAGATTTCTTTTGACCCAATCCTCCAATTTGTCTAGGTCATTCTGGACCCTGTCCCTACCCTCCAATGTATCTACCTCTCCTCCTAGTTTAGCATCATTCACAAATTTGCTGAGGATGCAATCCATCCCCTCATCCAAGTAATAAAGATGTTGAACAATACTGGCCATACAACCAATCCTTGGGGCACTCCATTTGAAAGTGACCACCGACACTGAGCCATTAATTACTAGTTGTTGGGCCTGATCATCTAGCCAGCATTCTGTCCATCTTACAGTCCATGTATCCAATCCACACTTCCTTAACTTATAGGCAAGAACATTGTGGGACACTGTAACAAAAGCTTTGCTAAAGTCAAGGTATATCACATCCACTGACTTCCCCACGTCCACAGAGCCAGTTACCTCACCATAGAAGTTAATCAGATTGGTCAGGCATGATTTGCCCTCAGTGAATCCATGTTGGTTACTCTTGATCACTTCCCCCTCTTCCAAGTGCTTCAAAATGGATTCCTTGAGTATTCCCTATATGATTTTTCCAGGGACTGAGGTGAGGCTGACTAGTCTATAGTTCCCTGGATTGTCCTCCTTTCCTCTTCCTGTCATCAGGTTACCTACTTCATCCTATAACGGCTCCACCCCCTCCCAGATAACTGTCCTACTGTTAACATGCCTGTAGAAACCCTTCTTGTTGACCTTCACATTCCTTGATAGCTACAGCACCAATTGTGCTTTTGCTTTCCTGATTACTCCCTGGCATTCTCCAGCCATATATTTATACTCCTCCTCAGTCATCTGTCCAAGTTTCCACTTCTTATATGCATCCTTTTTGAATTTAAGCTGACTACGGATTTCCCTGGTAAGCCAAGCTAGTTACCTACCATATTTGCTTTTCTTACTGAGCATAGGGATGGTTTGTTCCTGTGCCCTCAATAAGACGCCTTTAAAATACTGCCAGTTTTCCTAAACTCCTTGCCCCTTCATATTAATTTCACAGGAATCCTACCCATCAGTTCTCTCAAGGAGTGCAAGTCTACTTTTCTGAAAACAAGGGTCTGTATATTTTTGCTCACCTTTCTTCCTTTTGTCAAAATCCTGAAATCTGCCATCTCACGACTGCTGCAGCCCAGGTTGCCACCCACTTCTATTTCGCCCACTAGTTCTTCCCTGTTCATGAGGGTCAGGTCAAGCTGCTCCATTTCTTCAGCACTTGCACCAGGAAGTTATCCCCAACAGTCTCCAAAAATTTCCTGGATTGTCTGTGTGCTGCTGTATTGGTCTCTCAACAAGTGTCAACAACATGAGCACCAGGGCTTGTGATCTGGAAGCTTCATGTAGGTGTCTGAAGAAGTCCTCATCTACCTGATCTGGTGGTCTATAACAGAGACCAAGCACATCACCACTTCCGTTGCTCCCTCTTCTAAGCTTAACCAAAAGATTCTCAACTGGCTTTTCTCCCTCTATATACTGGAGCCGGAACAATCATTCTGCTCTCTCACATACATCGCAACTCCTCCTCCTTTTCTCCTCTGCCTGTCCTTCCGGAACAGTTTATACCCTTCACAGTGCTCCAGTTGTGCGAGTCATCCCACGAAGCCTTCAGTATTCCAATCACCTCATACTTGATGGTGCCAGGGCCTCTAATACTTCCCGTCTCCCAGGCTTCTTGCACTTGTCTACAAACACCTTAGATAATTATCTGATTGGCTTAGTTTCTCCTTTCAAACCAGGGATCCTCCTTTGTTGTTCCGTCCTCCTTCCCCACTTACTTCAGGATTCGTGTCACCATCTGCTGACAAACCTAGTTTAAAGCCCTCCTCACTAGGTTTGCAAGCCTGCCCACAAAGATGCTTTTTCCTCTCTTCGTTAGGTGGATCCCATCTCTTACTAGCAATTCTTGTTCCCAAAACAGAATCCCATGGTTGAAGAAACCAAATCCCTCTCTACATCACCACCTGCGCAACCACACATTTACTTCCATGATTTGGTGATCTCTAGCTTAACCTCTTTCTTTGACAGGGAGGATGGATGAGAATTCCACTTGCCCTCCATATTCCTTGATCTCCCTTCCCAGAGTTGTATAATCCGCAAAGATCTGCTCAAGGTTGTTCTTTGCTGTGTCATTAGTTCCTACATGGAGAAGGAGGAAGGGGTAATAATCTGCACGGTTAATGATTTTTGGAAGTCTCTGACATCCGGGATTCTAGGTCCTGGTAAGCAGCAAACTTCCTAAGATTCCAGGTCTGAACACTGGACAGCAGATGGATGACTCCATCCCTCTTAGAAAGGAGTCCCCAGCCACCACCACCCGTCTTCTCTTGGGGGTGGTAGTCATAGACCGCCCATCCCTACGACTATGCATCCCATGCCTTCCAGTCAGTGGGGTCCTCTTCTGACCCCTTCCCTGAGAGGTCTCTGCCACAGTATTCCCCACCATATCACCTGTGCACAGAACCAGAAAATGGTTGTTTACCTCCACCAGAATTGGAGATACGTGAATCGGCTTTCTTCTCCTAGAGCATGTTTTCCCAAACTGGAGGGGGTGTGCTCCCCTGCGGTGGGATGTGAAGAAATTCCAGGGGCAACGCAAGGCAACCCAGCCCCCGCACCAGTCTCCCCACTCCAAGAAAGAGCTGCCCTTTGCTTCCAGCTCTCAACTCCTGCCATTTTACGTGGGTGACCCAGCTCAGCCACTATAAACAGCGGACAGCCAGCGAAGACCCATGTGGAGCTAGCTGCCTCCTACAAAGATGAGTGAGGGTGGGTCAGGGGAGGGGGAGTAGGAGTAGGATGGGGTTACACGGGGCGGGGGGTAGTAGTGCCTGGCTCGGGGGAGGGAAGGGGCAGAGCTCAGGTGAGCAGCTCATGGGGCTCAAGTATGTAGCTCACAGGGCTCGGGCTGGTAGCTGGTCCCGGCAGCCCGGGTCAGGTGGGTGGGTGGCTGGCTCTAGCAGTGCGGCACTCAGTCAGCTAGGAGGGTGGCTCTAGCAGCACAGAACTCGGGCGTGTGGGCAGCTCGGGCAGCTGATACAGGGCTCAGGCAGCTGGCCAGCTGAGGCTGCACCTGGCACCTGTCAGGGGCCAAGAAAAACTATGTATGCTTCTTTCTAATTTTAAATAATATTTTTCTACAAAGTTTGTGTTTATTTTAAATTACAAATTGAATTTTTTGTTAAAGGAGGGGGTGGATGATGGTTTCTCAGAAATCAAAAGCGGGGGTGTGATGCCAAAAAGGTTACATACCTCCCTAGAGGTTACATGTTCCCAGTTTTCTTCCTTGTTTTGAACCTCCCTCACTGGGTGCTCAGCCTGCTGTGCCTGCAGTACTAAATGCTGCCTTCCATCGGAGAAGATGAAGGCTTCCTCGGCAGACCGGAGGGTTGATATTTGCACCTCAAACCCTCTAATCTTTATTTCCAAGATGGACAACTTTCAAAGAAGGGGGAGAATAAAGAAGTAGGGAAGAGGCTTTTTGAAGGATAACCCCAGCTTAGAGTAATGGCACCAAACTGAAGGAACTTGGGCTGAACATGAATGAGCATTGACCTCACCCCCTCAAAACCCAGGTGTTCCCTTATGCACCACTACCTATTTTTTATGTCTCACTACTAGAAACAGATTCTAAGCAGCTGGCAATTATGAATTCTTAACAAGGCCTGGAGCCAATCTAGCTCTAAGTCCATTCAGACAAGATTTAGATCCTTCCTGTGTGGGCTCCTTTTGCAGAGACCTAAAAGAAAGTGTGCAGGAAACCCAAAAAGGACAGTGGCAGTGAAGATATGTTGTACCCTGTTAACAGGGCTATACTCCAAGTGAATAGGTGTAAGCAAATAATTTAAGTAATCTTATTTAATTGATAAGCTATCTGCTCCATGGTCATGTGTACAATCATGAAGCTTACTAACGCAACATGTTTAATAAATATTAAACAAGTACTATTAATTTAGGAATCAACTAGACACTACAAATTCAAAGAAAGGATGCTTGTTTACTTCTCATTATAGTGTCAAAGAGCTGACCTGAAACAATAAAGGAAGACAAGGCTGGCTGCATTTTATTCTGTGAAACACATGTAACAAAAAATCAAGCCTCAAGTAATTGTGCTATTTGCCTGAATTTATAAAATGAGTCAGTCTTTCGAAATCTAAATATGTAATATTTTACCCAACTTTCTGAGAAAAAAATCCATCTTTCTTCTTCCATCAATTTACTAATGTCACCTATCATGGTGTATTTCTGGAAATTCCTAGTGAGAAAAGTTCAAAATGAACATTGAGACCCAAGGCCTATGAACATCAAGATCAGAAACCAGTCAATGATATTGATTTAAAGTATTAGCATTGTTTTTAGTGTTTTGATACATAAATGCCAGTATCATTAAAACAAGATTCAAATCATTAAGGCTATGCCTGCAATACAGAGTTTTGTCACCAAAAGCCAGGGAGTGTCCAGATTACCAAGGCGTACTGTTAACAGTATATCGACAGAATGCAGCACTTTTTCAACGGTCTTATCCCGCTCTCCACAAGGCATGACGCGTCTGTCAGCAGAGATCTGTTGACAGAAAGCCGGTTTGGACATTCCAGGAGCCCTCTGTCAACAGAGCTTCCAGGACACCAGACAGCCCTGTCTGTTGTGCTTCTGGTTGGCCATTTTGTCAAAAGCGCGGTTGGGCAGTCCAGCCACTCTCTGTCAACAGCGCAGATCACTCTTTAGATCCACTTTGCAGTCTGGCCACAATCTGTCAACAGAAGTTTTGTCAGAAGGTATTTTCCAACAGAAACATCTGTCAACAAATCACTGTAATCCAGACATAGTCTAATTGTAAATTAAAGCCTTAGCCACCCTAATTAATTTACTCTGAAGACAGAACTCCTGCATTTATGCATACTCGGACTCTCAAATGGAATCTTTGGAAAAATTGTGACTGTCAATATTTCAAAGTCAGATGTTTCTCTGACACACAAATGCAATCTAAATCCATCTTGCTGCAAAGGTAATGTCCATAATTACTCTTACCTCAAACTTGACAAACATGATCTTTCCTACAAAACAGCCTCTCCTCCATCCTCACAAGTTCCTTCTTTGTGAGGGTACCATCACACTGTATGCATCACTGAGGCCTCTAACCCACGAGTTCACTTGCAACTCCCCCCGCTCTCTTGCCACACAGTTCCAGACAGCATCCCATCTTGCGATTTCACTCATTTTGATCCATTTCTTGGTCCACACAGATAAAACCATCACGGAGATCATCGTCACTTCTCCTACTTCTAACCTTTTCCACACCACCTACCACAGTGCAGATTTTGCTCCATTTCTATTCTCAAGGAAAAAATGTAACTACAAAGATAATTATATCTCCTGACTACGTGGCTTGCCCTCTTCAAATTCTTCCCTGAGTTCCCACAGCACACCAAGCTCAAATTCCCTTCAACCACTTTCAAGGCCCTATTTAAGTGACCATTTCATCTTAATTACTTTTGATTTTAATTCTTTAGAAAATGCAAGTATAGTTCACTCACTAAACTTCTCTCAGTAGTATTCTGGCTATTACTTACTTGAAATAGGATCCATTACTGTTTATTTTGATCTTTTAAATTTCATGTCATAGGTAACAAAATTTTAACTATAAGAAAAATAACTAATTTGCACATATTAAATACATTTCAACCACCACCACCACCAAAGATCAATAAAGACATATAAATAACAAAAACAAAGACAAAAACCATGAAGAAAAAGCGGTTTAACTTGATAATTGCCTGATATGCTCCAACCTCACCCTCCCTCTCTAGCTTCTTAGTAAATTTATATAGACTGTAATTATATTGAACAGTTATTTCAAAGTTTATTTAAATGGAGACTTTTCCACTGCTGAAGTCAGCAGCAATGCCACTCAGGACCCCATGCCTATGAGAACAGACCCATTTTCCCTTCCTGGAACAAGTTTCAAAAAA
Source organism: Carettochelys insculpta (assembly GCF_033958435.1). NCBI lineage: Eukaryota > Metazoa > Chordata > Testudines > Carettochelyidae > Carettochelys > Carettochelys insculpta. The sequence goes on along the minus strand of NC_134138.1, from coordinate 211,752,109 downwards.
TCTGAAACCCAGGACTGCAATGTTCGACTTCATGAACTAAGTGCTTAATCAGCAGGCATCCAGAAGCTAATGCATTACTCCACTTTACCATCCCAGCACTATTATCCATTTTACATAATCTGTAACAAAATACCTAGTGTATTATTTGACATACTGAAAAAAAACATTCAAGCAAACAACAGATATTTTGTCTGACCTCTGTCAGGTCAATTAATTTCCTTATGGTGATAAAATATCAGAAGAATAGCAAAACCAGAGAACAGAAAAAAAATTATCTAAAATATAGGTGAAAGCCAATGGCAACCCAAATGTTCGTGGAGAGATAAAATGTCTATGTAAAAAAAATAAATGATTCTGAAGTAATTTTCTACTCCCACAGTATAAGCTTCATCTTTTGAGTCATGTATGGTATCAAGTGCTATACTTCACAGTAAACTAATTTTATGCAATCATATGGTAGTCAGAAAGAGACAGCATTATTTTATTTATTATTTATAAGGCACCTATCCAGAGCTCCATTCCATTAGAGGAATTCATTTTCTTTTAACCTTATGTTTTACATGCAGTACATGTAAGTGTTATGTTTTTATATAGCTAATGAAATATCTAAAGCCCAAAATCTAAACATGAAGCAAAATCAAATATTAACAGGAAAGACATCCACACAAGTTTTGTAAAGGATAGTTTCTAATCTTATGTATTTTTCACTAAAGCAAAACATAGCAACTTAGAAAATGTAATCTTAACGTTCTTTAACATTTGTGATTAGGGTGGATTACTTTCAAGATATCAAGCAACACTACATGAATACTAATCTCAAATGATCTTACTCCAAGACTAAATTTGCTCAATTTTCTAGTCACACGACAAAATAAAGTAAATCAAGATGATTAAATCATTTAAGATTTTTTACAGGATAGGTATATGCTTAGTTATTGACATTTATGTCACCATTTCCCTGCCATCCTCAGTCCTTGGAGCTAAGATTCAGTGATTCTTGCAACAAACATTCCTGTTCATTTTCTGTAACAACTGTTTCAAGTGAGTAAACTGAAGAACTGTGAAACTGAAAACATGCAAGCTGAATTTCTAAACGAAATCCAAACAGCACATGCTCCAAGGTTTCTTATTTCTGTAAATAATCTTAAAACTTTATTTATGATCACTCAGTTCTGCTTCAAGAAAGAACCATTTTTACCTGTTGTAAAAGAAAGCTGTCTGATGAAATTTTGTCTTTCACAATAAAGCAGATGAATGATCACTGCTGACAGCTGGTGTCTTGACTGTCCAAAAGCCAGATTTATTATTATTGTAATTTTGATACTGCTTTCATACAGTGTATGCTACACAATCAGAGAGACACTCCTAAAACAGAAAAACTCAGACACCCAGTTGGGATGAAGAGACTCTTCAAATGGATACAAAATGTCAAAGGTAATTATGTTGACTTTAATCAGTAATTATGTGTAAGGCATCCAATTTAAAAGTCTAAAATACACATCCAAAGCATCTTTTAAAACAGGCAAATAAAAATCCTTGCCCTGCACACAAGTCTGACTTTATAACGAAGTTGTGGTGGCAAATAGGTATGGATGTACTTAAATCTGTTGTTACGTGTAACAGTGTAAGGATATTTGAATTAAAGGCCAACATAATACACAACAAGCTAATGAAGACTTAATACCTGGGCTGATAAAGCCATCAGAGAATTAAAAACACAAGGTTTCTGGCTACACAACGAGACAAGTCAAGGCAAAACTCTCGTACACTGACCGTGGACACAGCTTAATCAGTCATAAAAGACAGAGACCGATGTTAAGACAACAATATACTGCTGTTTGGAGGGACAAAGCTTACTAAATCAACAGACTGTTACTAAGTTCAAACACAGCTATGTTTGCTCATCAGAGGGATAACTGAACACTTTTGTTTATTTCTGGTAATATCCCCTTAATTTAAACTCCAAAAAGAATGTCAAAGTATCCAACAGTGTTACTAAACAATTTGAAAACTACTGAAAGGAGACCCATCTTTGAGTCCAGAGAATGCCAAATCAAAGGGAAATGAAATTCCACCGAGTATTGCAACTGGGCATGGTGATGAATTGTTAGAAAAATAGAAAGTTTGTACTTTATGCTGCAGAAACATTCTGGAGTTAAACAAATATTTCAATTCTTGTAAAATTCAGCAAAATAAACAGCAATATAGATCAGTATACCCATTATCTGTACCAATCAAAATCCTTAACTGTTTATTGAAAATTGGACCCAAGTCAAATGGAAGCTATTTTATTCCTGTCTGTTCCTAATACCATATAATGACAAAATCATTGAAAATTGTAGCTCAGGGCTTTGAAAGATAATTTCTTACTGAGTTGGAAAAAAAGCAGAACTAGTACTCAAGTTTTCATTTACTACGAGGTTAATCTGACTACTGATGCTAGCAGTAGCCTGGTCACAGCACATGAGAGATGTTAGTTACAGTGTAACACTTTAGCAATTTAGAGACCCACTGGCTACAATTTTTGTTTTTAAAAAAAAAAACTAGAGGGAAAAATATATACAGTAATTAGCACCAACACAGCCCTATAAATCTCAAAGACTAAAGTAATCATTAAAGCATTAATGCTGATTGTTTTCCCCTTATGCCAACTCAGCCTGAGCTGCCTCAACAGATTATTAACATCGGTGACAGTTAAAACCATTGTCAGATGCCAGTTACAGCAAGTTGTAATCTAAGAGAGAAAGTTTTGTGTAGTTGCACTAAGCAGCTATAAAGCAGTAATGGCTTTCACTCACTAGGGACCTGTAGCAAATTTGATCTCCTTCTCTATATGTATAAAACTATGTACTGTATTCCAATTCCAGTAGCTGGAGGTCAGAAAACATAACTGACTCTGATTAGACCAGGACCAGAGAAAATGCAGCCTGCATGCCAGATGTAGCCCACTAAACCAGGGGATCCAGCCTGCAGGAGCCTCAGCTGACTCCCTGCCTGCTCCTCCCCCACTCAGCACAGCCAGCCATTGGACTCTGTGAATGCAGAGAGCCAAGGGGTTGGGGAGGAAAGGGCCCCCCTCCACCACCACCATCTTACCACTCCCACTGGCTGATTACTGGCAAAAAGGAGCTGCCTGTTTGCAGGACAGGTAGCAAGTAAAGTACCCCCCCCAAAATTCCCTCCCCCGACATGCCCCAGCCTCTCACAGCAATCAGTTCCGAGCAGTACAAATGCCCCTACAACTGCTCTGAGAATGTGAATGGGCACAGAAAGCAGGGACCCTGATAAGGAGGTTGCTGGCTGGAAGCTGCCCAGGTAAATGACTCCCATCCAGAGCCTACCTCTGGCAACACACTCTTCCCACCCCCCTGCACTCCTATCCCACATAGCACAAACCCTCTGCACCCCCACTCCCGTACCCCCTCCTACACGCATCCTCCATGTCACAACACCATCCCAGACCTTGCACATCAATCCCCTACTACTGGTCACAACCCAAATCCCTGCACCCCTGCTGCACATTTGCCCCAGGTCATAAACCCCCACCTAGACTGTGCACCTCCCTACAACCCTCCTCCACATCAGAATCCTCTTCTGCAGAAAACCTCCTTCTGGACCCTGCACCCCACCCTCAAACCTTTGTCCCCCCTACCCCAGGTCACAATGTCCTCTTTCATCCAAACTCCCTCCCATATCCTAGACTGCCCCCTGCACCCCTATCCCTTACCCCAAGGTCCCTTGTGCACCCAACCCCCATCCCACACCTCCTCCATTAACATCACGTAACAGCACATCCCTTGATCACCTACCAACTCTTGGAAGTGCTGCCCGCCCCATCAAAAACTATTGCCACCCCTGGATAAGACCAAGGACAAAGCCTATTAACTGTGGAGAAAAATATTCATGTTACTATGCCAGCCAAGATCATAAAATATCATATTACAATTTAGGGCTATACCAGAGTGCATTGAATATTTGTACTGGTTTTATGCTACTTTTTCTTTACTAGAATAAACCATGGAGTACCTTCTAGTGCGTTATCTTCAAAGCCTGTCTCCTCCTCTTCCCTCTCTTCTGCCATCTCATCCTAATTAGTCTCTCTTCTACTTCCTCCCACAAAGTCTAGCCAAAACATTAGTTTCTGTTCTTATCTGGATCAGGTAAACGTCCAGTCTTTGAGACAACTTTGTCCAACTGATTCACCTGGATTATCAAATACTAAAGGTATAGAGTCCTGTTTGACAGGTTTATGATTTTTCTTCAGAATCATCTCCTTTCACTAAAAGTAAGTTGTACATATCACTACTACCAGAATCACATGCAAATTCAGCTGCATTTGGAACAAGGCAAGAAAATTATTGGTTTCTTCTGTATCATGGATCTTAGTTGGTCTGACCTGGGTATGATTTCAGAAAGCACGTATGTCCATTGACAGCAATGGCTATTTTCCATTGCTTTTTTTTCCCATCCCATTTCCTCAGGACTGATTCACCTCATAAGCTCATACTGCATTCTAATGGGCAAATTTGTCACAGACATAAATTACACATACTATACTGCACATATGAAAGCACAAACAATGCGATAAATTTAAGTCAACTTTGACCACCTCAGCTATTCTCTATTAACTTACCCATCTCCCAGGATTTAGTCTATTCTTTCAAAAAGCTGACATTTAAAAAAAAATTGACAAAAATGTTTTCATTGCCCCAAACATGGAATTTTCTTCCAAAGTTACATCTGCCCAAGGCCAAGGATAAGACAAGATTCAGTGTGAGTCTAATTGCAGCTTTTCTATTCCTCATATTATAATTTAATCATGTCACCGTGGAAATAGGTACGTAAGCTAAAAGGCAAATTCATAAACCAGGGAAGAGGGAATTAAGTAACCAACCACCATTTTGTTGATGTCCCTTTCTTCAAGGCAGGTTTCATTATTAATAAGATGCAAAAAACCTGAAAATAATATCAAAACCATTGTGTAGCCAGCTAGAAAGGGTGTGTACATACTACTGACTTCTTTCAGAGACTTTTGCAAGAGTTTTGACACAGTTCTCTCTCATAAGAGGAAATCACTAACTTCCTATATTTAGAATAGTAACAGAGAGATAGCCGTGCTAGTCTATAGACTGCTACTGGACAGCTTTTTTGTTCCTGAATGTAATGTTTTCCCCAGTGCTATCCACTGTTTCTTCATCAGACTAGGAAACAAAAATTACAAGAGTCCCACTCTCTGAACACTTCAAAAATAGAATTCTTTGTTAACTTCATTTCCTTCATGGGAAAAGGGAACAGGTAACAAGGCATAAGAAGAGTGTTACGTGAAAATGAGAGTCTACAGGTAGGGGAAAAAAAAAAAATCAAATTCTTGTCCTTCTAGTCTAGACAAGTGAATGTAGCTTGTGTAAAGATTAAGGGATGTAATGAATTTTATGTATCCTCACAGGCAGTACCTGCTTCATTTTTTCAGCATAGAGAAGTGATAGAAAAAAGCCAAAAGAAAAAAAGAATAGATATGGTAGCTGAAATTATTAGCTCTCCTAAAGGGAGAAGCAGTATTCCACTGATTCATGACTAACTGAAAGTCAAGCAAAGCATCTATTTTCAAATAACTATATCCAGTATTTGGTTCTATATAGAGATATTTTAGTGTTGGGACAAAAAGAATTTCCTTTATTAACGAAGTAATTAGGAAATAAAGTTCACTGAACATAAAGCAGCTTTCCCCCAACTATTATCATTCCAGTACAAAAGACTTAAGGGAAGAAGGGAAACAAAAATCAGGCATCAGTAATGTTCTACAAACTAAAAACAATCCCCTAACTAAATCCATAAACTAAGAGCCACTATTTCTCTTACACTAACTCCACAGATTTCTATGGCCTTATTCTAACAGCACCTATGTTCCTAAACACTTCTTTGCGGTTTTCCCTAAAGGCACTAGGACCATCTCATTCAGAGCTTGTTACCTCACTGTATTTCTGGAATTTCTTGTAAAGATACCACTAATTAATGTGTTTAGATTGTTAAAACTTGGAAGGATAAACTCAGTTAAACCAAGTGACTTATTGAAGAGTTTGGTTCACGAAGGCAGACTGACTCTGGCATGGGGGATCATAAGACCTGCGTTCTGATTACAGCTTCATCACTTTTTTGTTCTTAAGCCTCAGATAAATAACTTCCCCTATCACAGAAAATGCTATGCACCTTTGTAAAGCACCAACATCTACCTATGGAAAGCACTGTAAAACCTGTTGTATTAATCATATGAATAATTCAGAAAAAATTCTTTCCTCATTTTTGACTACCTTGTGATCAAAGACTGAAAAGTGACTATGTAGAGATTATTCTTTATTACTCAGATTTATTCAAGTTGCAGTCAGAGTTATACCAAACAGAGCACATTTGATATGGAATCCATTATGCGATTAACATAAATCTACACTGCCATTTTTACAAGTTACTTTTCAAAGAAGATCTTATATACATTACTTAATGTAGTGTGGAAGCATACAAAGTAAGCATCTTACAGAAGATAATTTCAGTAACATGCGTACTCTGTATGCTGAAGAGAAACAAATCCATACTGGTTCTGTAAATGAAAACCTTGCTTCTCTAATCTATGGAAAATCTTTAAATAGATCAACAAAATAGTAGATAAAGAAGAAACTTCCAAAAAGGTCTCTGACAGTATTCCTCATCATAAGGCTGTTAAGGAAAGCTAGTTATGATATAAGTACGTTACTACTACAGAAAACAGTACATCTTCGAAAACACATGTACAGTACACCCTCAACTTATGTAGAGGTTGTGTTCCTGCACAACCCCGCATAACTCAAATTTCATGTTACTCAGGGGAGCCAAGAAACTGATCAGCTGCTGCGCTAGTCAGTTTCCTGGCTGCTGCCCCTGAGGAGAGAAGGGAAACTGCTCTTGTCAGGGATCGCAAGAGTCAGGCTGCCGGCCCTGACAGGAGGAGGAAAACCACTCCTGTCAGGGGCGGCAGCCTGATTCTCCCTGCTTTTGAGGGGGACAGCGAGAGTCAGGCTGCCACTCCTGACAGAAGCAGTTTCCCCACTCCCGTCAGTGGTGGCAGCCGCTCCTGAGAGTGGCAGGGAGGTGGCGCCTGACTCTCAGCTGCCTGCCACTCACAGAGTCAGGAAACGGACCGACGCTGGTACATTGGTCGGTTTCCCAGTTCCCCTGAATGGCGTGCAGCCTGGAGCCAGGCAACAGCTCCCCGCCACTCAGAGTTGCATTAACCCAAGATTCACACAACTTGAATGTGCATATTTCAGGGTTCTGCTGTACAGACTATTTTTGGCATTATAAGAGGTGGGGTTTCTAACAGCTCAATACAGTTGAACTAGCAGAGAAACAAAATTGTTTACATTAGTCAACGGGGTGTCCAACACACAGCCTGTTTGCCAGAACCTGGCTCATGGAGCCGGCAGCAGTGCCATTTTTAAAAGGCAGCTGGGCAGATCTGAGCCACATGTGGCTCTTTAAGGAGCCATTTGCAGCTCCCGCCTCTGCCACCTGACTCCTCCTCTGGCTCCCACACATCATGGCAGGGGCAGACAGAAGCAGCAAGCGGTATGCAAGTGGGTTTCAGCAATAAAATGCTCAGAGCCATGGGAGTGCTGTGCGTCACTCTGTAAGCAGATCCCTCCCCAGCGCTTGTAGGGAGAAGCATGTGGCACCAGCAATGGTGGCAGCGGCAGCAGCAGCAGCAGCAGCTCCAAAGACTTGCCAGCAATTAATTATAGCGGGAGTGAGCTGGCTCTAAATGAGGCCGGAGATTGGGTTAAAACGGGGACCTGGGGCTGCCTGGCTCTGCAGGATGGGAGGGGGGATTAGGTTAAAGCAGGGAGAATGGGGGTGCCTACCTCTTGGGGGAGGGAGGATTAGGTAAAAGCCAGGACCTGGGGCTGCCTGTCTCTGGAGAAGGGGAGGGGATTGGGCTAAAGCAGGGAGCCAGGGGTCCCTGGCTGTGGAGGAGAAGAGGGGGGACTGGGTTAAAGTAGAGGGCTGGGGCTGCCTGGCTCTAGGGGAGGGTTGGCCCCTGCCATGAAAAAAGCTTGGATCCCCCTGCTATAGAAGACTGAAAAACCTCAAAGATATTTATGAAACCTAGATTATTGGACAGCATGATGTTGATTAAACTTCTTGTTGACAAATGCAAGGCAATGCATACTGGAAAAAATAATTCAAAATACTTGTAAGTATTGTTGTGTTCTACATTTCTCTAAACATTCAAAAGAGTGCTGAGCAATACTGTGGGTAGTTAAATAAAAAAAAAGCAATGTTAGTATTTGTATAAGGATGAGATATTTGTACAGATAATGAAAACATCCACAGTACAGAAGACATTACAAAAAGAAATACTCTAGGGCAGGGTTTCCCAAACTTTATATAGTTGGGAGCTGATTTTTTTCAGTACCTTTTTTTGCAGCCCAAAAATAGAAAAGCATATAAAAAAGAGAAAAATGAATCAATGTTCACTGTTTATTATTTATTCACAATAATAATAGTACAGTAAGGTCTCAGAGTACATGAGGGTTCTGTTCCACACACCTCACGTAAACCTGGATTTCACATAAGTAGGGGTCTGGCTTTTTCCCATGCAGAACACATGTTCTGCAGCTGGGGAAGCAGCAGCAGAAAGGTAAGTCCTGGGCTAGGGGGGCAGTTGGAGGGTTAAGCCTGGTGGTGGGTTGGGGCTGCAGGGGGGTGAGGGGTGGAGTTGAGCCGGAGCTGTGCGTGGCTGGTGAGCTGGGCTGCTGGGGCGCGGGGTGGGCACAAGCGGGCAGCTTGTGAGCCAATGGGGTTGCATCGGAGTCATGCAGGGCATGGGGCAGGGGGAGGAGGCAGGTGGCTTGTGAACTGCCAGGGTGATTACACCGGAGCCGCGTGGGGTGGTGGGGTGAGCAGGGGGCTTGTGAGCCAACAGGGGGGTTGCACCAGAGCCGCATGGGATGGCTTCAACCAGAGCTGCTTGCAGGTGGTTTAAACTGGGACTGGGGGATTGGGGGTGAGCTGGAGCCATGCGAGAGTGGTGGTAAGCCAGAGCCAGGTGTGGGTGTGCAGGGTGAGCAGGAGCTGCGTGCAGGTGGTGAGCAGAGCTGGGGAGTGCTGCTCTGGAGCCATGCAGAGCTGAGGGGGGTTGAGCCAGGACAGGGGCTGCAAGTTAAGCAGAACTGGAAATCACAGTACAGTGTTTACAATAGGAATCAGGGTCAGACACATAAGAGTGGGGTCACGTACTCTGAGTTTGCGCACTGAGACCTTACCGTACATAGCAATAATTAGCATATTTTTAAAGGACTGTTTTTTTTCCCCCTAGGACCAGTACTGGGTCATGGATCACACTTTGAGAAACACTCTTCTAGGCGATACAAGCTTTCAAGCTTGAAGCCATACGCCAACTAACAGGTACAGGAATTCATAGAAACCTTTGCTGTAACTAGGTTATTCTACAGTTACATATTTTGTGGGCTTTTTGAAACTTCCTCAGAAGCATGTGGTTTTGGACACTCTGAAAGACTCACTAGTGGTCTAGATCAGTCATTCTCGAACTGTGGGTTAGGACCCCAAAATGAGTTCTGGATTACACCTGCTGCAGCCCAGGGCCAGAGCCAGAGCCAGAGCTCAAGCCCCCCTTTCCCAGGGCCAACGCTGAAACTCAGGCTCCACTTCCTGGGTCCAAAGCCTGAAGGTTTCAGTCCTGAGCTGCAAGGCTCACATTACAGATCCCCTGCCTGAAGTTGGCTTTGGCCTTCTGGCCCAGTGTGATGGGACTCCAGCTTTGGCCCACCACTTGGGGTCGTGGGACTCAGCCAAACTCAGACTTCAATTCCCACTCCTGAGGTCATGTAATAATTGTCAAAAGAGGGTCACAGTACAATGAAGTTCGAGAACCCCTGGTCTAGATGATCACCAGCCTGATCCAGAATGTCAATTCTCATGCTACACGGGAACAAAATTAAAATACCAAAGATATTTATTCACAGCTGTTGCTTGCCCTTTAAGATTCATACTGTAATCCCCACGCTACACGTAGTTTGGGTATTTAAATCGATTCCTGTTTTATCAAATAACCATATTTCTTCCACCCAGTATAAAGTAAAAGCTACTCACAAAGCATATTTAAAGAAAAGATATACATTACATAATCATGGGCCTGTTCATCAAATATATTAATTTATTGCTTCAAGCTAAACACAGTTCTACATTCCTTTTTTAGGTTATCAATAGCTCAGACCTGCGGGACCTTGAATACTTATGCATCAATATGCTAACTAAAAACTTCTAGGCAAGGGTACCACTGAGGCTATATTCTAGATAAGGCTATGATTTAGTCACAGAGGTCACAGAAGTCATGAAATACCAGCCTGAGATGGCCAGAAGCTCATTGGTTCCCTGACACCCATGGGGATGATGAACTGAATGGTATCCCTGTTCCTCCTGGTGGCCTACGGAGCTCAAATCACCATGACCAGCAGAGTTACTCTGGAGATGCAGGCAGCAGAGGAACTCCACAGCAGCTAGCAGCTGTGGATGGAAGAGCGAGCTGCAGGTGACAAGGCACTTCCTGGTTTCTTGCCTCTGAGGGGTTTACTAGAACTGCAAAGGATCGCAAGGGACCACAGAGTCCAGTTCCCAGCATTCGTGGCAGAATCAAGCACCATCTAGATCGGGGTGAGCAAACTTTTTACGTTGGGCCACACATTTCATCCCTGCAATGAGAAGGCTCCCCCTCTGCAACCTGCCTAATGTGATCAGAACCAATGGAAATGTTGGTTACGTTCATACAGAAAAATACCCTTTCCACGAGTGAGAAAACAATTAAGTAGAATGTAAAAACATTATTAATCTGTATATAAGTGTGAATATACATACACAAAAACAGTAACATTTCAACATTTTTAATGAGATGCATGAGCCTGAGACCCAGCAGATCATTCCGTGCCCCCCTTATGAAATTTCATACCACCCCTCAACTTTCCGCACCTCTGATCTACATCACCTGACAGATGTTTGTCTATCCTGTTCTTGATCTCTAATGATGGCATCTCCACAACCTCCCTAGGCAATTTATTCCAGTGATTATCCCCCCCAGTAGTTAGGAAGTTTTTGTTAATGCTCAACCTAAACCTCCCTTGTTGAAATTTAAGACAATTGCTTCTTGTCCTATCATCCAATGCTAACAAGAAAAATATTTGTTCTATCTTTCTGGTAACAACCTTCTAGGTACTTGTAAGCTTTTCTCATATCCCCTCTCAATCTTCTGTTTTCCAAACTAAACAAATCCAATTCTTTCAATATTTCCTCATGGGTCATGTTTTCTAGATCTTTCATCATTTTTGTTTTTTTCTTCTAGACCATCTGCAATTTCTCCACATCTTTGCTGAAATGCATTAAACAGCATTGGACACAGAACCTCAGTTGAGGCTGTAACAGCACAGAGTAGAGCACAATAATTTCTTGTGTTTTGCTTGCAAAACTCCTGGTAATACATCCCAGAATGATGTTTGCTTTTGTTTGGAACAATGTCACACTGGGACTCATATGTAGTTTGTGGTGCACTATAACCCCTACATCCCTTTTGCAGTGCTCCTCCCTAGATAGTAATTTCCCATTTTGCATATGCAAAACTGATTGTTCCTTCCGAAGTGGAGCATTTTGCATTTGTTCTTACTAAATTTCAGCCTCTTTACCTCAGACTATCCCTCCAGTTTTTCCAGATCATTCTGAATTATAATCCTATTCTCCAAAGCACTTGCAACCCCTCCCATTTTGGTATCATTCCCCAAGTTTATTAGACTACTCTCTATACCATTATATAAATCACTGATGCAGATATTGAACAGAAACCATCCCCAAACTGATCCCTGCGGAAACCCACTTTTTATCCCACTTCCAGTATCATAATCAAAATCCCTAGTTTTTAATGGTGCCTTTTATTAGTACAACTCAAAGAACTTTACACCAGTGTCCAGATGTTCACTGAATGTCTCCAAGAAAGCATAAGAATCAGACTCAAAGACTACAGCCGGCCACTTTGGGAGTAGGATGTGGGAGTAAGAAGGGCACAGAATCTCCTTCCCTTCTTATGAGCCAAAAGAGAGTCTATAAACAGGGTTTTTTAAAATAGCTTTTGCATTCAGCTGATCTATTTGTAGATCATGTGAATTAAGTCATCATAAAGCACAAAAATAACACATACGCACACTGCCACATGTGTAGGTCTAACAAATTGACAATTACCTGTTTTCACACTTGGTTTCATCTGCACACCACAGTTCACACCATAGATACACAAATCAGAAAAGGGTACATGAACATCATTGGCTCAGTTGTAACTAAAATCACTGTTTTGGAGTATGAACCTGTAAAAATAATCCAAACACTTGAATTACAAATTCTTCAGCACTAGGGGGTTTCTGTCTCAGTGCTTCCCTGGCATATTCTGGGTTCTACCACAAAATAAATAATAGGAAAGTCTGCTGGAAATTGACAAACACACATCCTATTTCATTTCTTTCACCTCCGTACTTCAGGGACAGCAGCTAGAGCTTTGATACTGAAATTGGAGCTCTCCATACTAGGTGGGCCTACGAAAATATGTTTAACAATGAATTTCTTTGCATGGCTTACTGTCATCGCTCTTATTATATTTTCAAAACAGGCTGATTTTACTATTTTCAAACCATCCGATTTTTTTTTCCATAGACCATTATCAAGGAGTAGATAATCCCAAACTAGCCAAGCCCCAAGCCTAACAGTATGTGATGACTCAAACTGAGGTATGCACACATCATCTGATGAGAGGTTATTAATTCCGTTTTCTCCCTCCATATTTTTAATTAAATATTTTCAATGTCAACAATGTAAACCAGATTTGTTTGGAAAACATTTGTAGAGTTTTTGGCCTAAAATCCTTGACAGAGATAATACAAGTAAACAAATAACTATGGTGTAATAAGCAGAACTAAAAATAACATTGATCAATTAGCACATTTTACAAAAGCAAAGGAGATGGCCACTGGCATAACAGTGCTTTTCTTACACAGAGATTTTCACCCATAAATCTCAAAACGTAGGTATCACCAATTTTTACCATTGGGAAAAACAGAGATACAAAGTGTCTTTCTCATGTCAGACAGGAGGCAAGAGGCAGCACTGGTAAAAGAAGCCAAGTTTCCTGACTCCCACTGTGAGTGGTCTACCCTCTGGAAAATGCTTTTTCCATAAAAGAAATGGCTTATAAATATTTATAAACATGCACAATCACAGCATTAAGGTAAGATGTCAATATGGCAGCAGCAAAACTTTTCCTAGGATTAGTCCAAAGTGGCACCATGATGCAAAAATGCGACAGGGACCTCTAGCTAAACCAAACTACTTGAGAAGTTTTAGTATAGCACTCTCACTCCCCAGGGTGTACATCACTTTGTAACACTCAGAATGATGTCAACAACAGTCCTTCCCTTGAAACTGACACTAAAGTAATCTCATTACTAAACCCAGACGAGAGGAAGACAATATGAAAGGGGCAGTTAAATGTCTGAAATTGAGTCGTTTTTAGGGCAACAGAATGACAATTAGAGTGAAATGAAACCAAAAGTTGGAAAAAAGAAGAACTGGAGAGAAGGGCTGGGAAGTGGAAGGAAACAAATTCTGTGACCAGTTTGCAGCAGACTGGGAGGAACTCTGAAGCTCTTAACTTCCCCGAGAGCGGAAAGAAAACTTAAAAAATATAAATAAATAAACCCGAGGAAGAAAAGTCAGGTGACAGCGCATGTCCCCCTCCGCCCGATCACTTCCCCGGCCAGGCATAAAAGCGAGCCAGAAAAAAAAAACTGCATGAGCCTGTCAGCTCTCAGCTAGTAATAAACTGTCCTGCGACAGGGACTGATCAGTTCCCCCAAAATGCGCCCGGGGAAGTTTCTGCGAGGCGAGACGGTCCAGCCTGCAGCAGCTCCAGCGCATAGGCCGCACCGCCACTCCTCGCCCTCCCGCGGCAGGACTGTGGCAGCTGGGGGCCGAGAGGCACAGGGCGCGGGCGGGAGCTAGGGGGCACTTTTATTGCAGGGAGTCGGGTGGAGGAGGAGGGCGGCGGGGGAGGGGTAAGATGCTCTGGGGCTGGTTTTACCTGCGGCGGCCGCTGCGGCACGGAGATCTGGCTCAGCCTCTCTCCCTCCCCGCCTCCCTCCCTGCCTGTGCTGCCAGACCCCAGCCCCACGCCGGCCCGCAAGGCGAGCGGGGAAGGGGACGGGCTCTGCCCGCGCGCAGGCGCTCCAGCGGCGGCGCTACCCCCGCCGCACGCACGCACGCAGGCGCCCGGGCCGCGAGGAAGCTGAGGCCCACACAGGCTGCCAGAGCGCGCCCAGCAGCCGCTGGGAGGGAGGACTTCCGGGGCGGGGCTGAGCGGCGCGGGGCGGGGCCTCGAGAAGCTCCCGCCTCCCGCGAGCTGGGCAGGAGGGGGCGCGCCGGCGGCCAGAGCTCCCGGCTAGGGCGACGGGCGGTGTGCAGGGAGGCTGGAGATGCCGAATAACCCCGTCCCGCCCCCTCCCCCGCTCGCTCCACGCTCTGGTTTTCAGGTGGGGGAACAGACGCTGAACGGGGGAAGGTTTGGGAGAGGGGGCCCAGGAGAGAGCGCTGAGTCGGGGTGGGGTGCAGGGCAGCGGAGACGGGGGGCTCTAGCTAGGGGGTGAAGGCTCTGGGATAGAGCTGCGGATGTGGTATTTGGGGTGCGCGGGGTGCAGGATGGAGTTGAGGGGTTTGGGTGCAGACCCCAGGCAGTGCTTACCTCAAGCTGCTCCTGGGCCCAGCTGTAGCCGGGAGGCTTTGTGAGCTGCTCTTGCCCATAGGCACCACCTTCACAGCTCCCCCTGGCTTCAATTCCTGGTCCGTGGGAGCTGTGGAGGTAGAGTCCTGGGGGTGGAACCTGCATCCAAGAGCCAGAACGTGCCAGATGCTTCCAAGCAACTTAATGGCTTGGTCAGCGCTGCTGACTGGAACTGCCAGGGTCTCTTTTTGAACAGGTGGCCTGGTCAAAAACTGCATGCCTAGCAATCCTAATGGCTGCAGAAACAGAACAGCAGGTTCCCCCATCTAGCAGGGCAGGAGGGAGGGTCTATATAGATAGAGGTGGGAGGGACCAGGGCTGGGTGCACAAAAGCAAGGAGCTCCCTTTCCAGCAGGTGAGGAGTGGGAGACTGTGTAGTTGGAGACAAGGGATCTCCCCCTGTAGCAAAGGAGGAGGGGGCAGGCTGTGCAGGCACAGACAGGGGGCACCCCACCTGTAAGGTGTGAAACTGTCAAACAGAGGCAGGATTTCCCTTCCCATTTACAGGGTAGAAGGGGACAGGCTGTATAGGCAGGGGTATAACTCCCCATCTAATGAGGCAGGTAGGTTTGGGCAGTGTGGTCTGTTTCCCACAAGGCAAGCGCTATGATCACTGAACATGAAGCTTCATTACCTGTGTTTTAGTGTGAATGGGGGGAAGCCACTGTATGAATCATGTTATGGTGCAACCTACCCTGCTACCTTGAGTCAGGACAACTCCAAGACCAAGTCCCAGATTTACCAGGAATGCCTTTTGCTGAGCATAGGGTTTACCATGTCCCTTGCAAAGACCAGGTTACATTGTCTGCCATAAAAAAAAAATGTAGCCAGCTAGTCATGTCCATAAAGTGTTACTAATGAAATTGAATGAGAGAGGAGAAGAATCAGTCTGTGGCTGAAAGAAATGTAGGCTATGGTGCCACAGGGGTGTTCTGTGCTCTTTTCTTTGATCACAAAATCATGTTTGAAAATGCATTGTAAGTTGGGATAGTGTGAGGATAGTGGTGGCAAAAGTGCTTTGAGAGCCTTTAAACACAGTACTATAAACATACATTCTATTTTATATTAAGTTGCACAGATGTCAATTTTACATGCATTCAGAGCCTTTTACCCTGGGGGGAGCCCAAGGCATTTCTATATACATAGAATGTCTACAGTTTAGTAAGCTCTGAGGTGAAGGTTGGCATCTAAGCCCACAGTTTAAAAAAAGAGAATTTAAAGTGAATTTAATTCACTGGTCTTTGGAAATGACTGACCGCTTCAGACACACCTGGAAAACTCTGTCAAATTAGGAGACTTGAATCACTTTAGATATTAACTTCAAGTGAAAGAAAATTGCAAGTGACTTGGTTATGTTCCTCTGAATAATCATAAAATTGTAAGTCTGGAAGGGACCTTGTGAGATCATCTATTCCAGTCACATACAAGCTGAATGGGATCCCCAATATTCTTGTTTTATAATTCACCTATCATCCTAAAGATCCCATATTCTTGCTCTGAAGAAAATTAATGATTTTCAGATGGACTGTTTCTACACTTGCATTCCTCTTTCAAATGAGAGAAATCAAAAATGCAGTGAGACACTGATTTACATTTCTCTTCAGAAGAGATTCTTCTGAAAGAAAAAAAAAGCAGTATAGATAGGGCTCTTTTGAAAATAAACTCCATCTTTGAAATAATCCTTCTTCCTATTTTGTTTCACGAAGAAGGGTTCTTTCAGAGATGGGGTTTATTTTCAAAAGAGCCCTGTCTACACTGCTTCTTTTTCTTCAAAAGAATCTCTTCTGAAAACAGATTATGCAAATAAAGCATGAGATATGTAAATTAGCACCTCATTTGCATTTTGATTTCCCTTATTTGCATTCCTCTTTCGAAAGGAGAATGCAAGTGTAGACACAGGCAAGGTATCTTGTTGGCTACTTATCATTTGTGCTCTACTTAATTTGATGGAAAACGAGATATTCACACTAGATTATGTCTTTCACCACTGAAGCTGGTCCAATAAAAGGTATCACCTCATCTACCTGGTCTCTCTTGTATCCCGGCACCAATACATCAATTTCAACACTACAAACTTATTTTTTCTACAAACTAGTAATTATTCAGATCAGGTAAAATATATGGCTTTTCAATTTAGACTTTACCAGGGGATGTCTGCTTGAGGTCAAATCTATCAGAAAGGTACACTTTCAGAGCTTCATTTTAGGAATTCAGTACTTTTTTTTTTTTTTTCAAGTGGCCATTTCTTCATTAGAAATGTTTAAGAATTGACAATTTTAAGAGTCTGTGCCACTTGAAGGTTAATTTAACTTGCAAAAACTTTAGCAATATATGTAATGATCTACATATATTTACTTGACCTTAAATAATTATAAATATTTCCTGGGTTATATTGTATTAGACTAGAGTGCTACTTAGATATAAATATAAGTATTGTATGAACAAGGAACAAAAGTTGACCAGGTAGCAGAAGATATGCCACACAGCATATTCATCATGTAAGATATACTTGTAAGGTATCTTATAAAACTTTCCTTATCTCAACAGAAGAGCCCATTTCTCCAGGTCTTTTTTGGTTATTAAGGACCCCCTAGCTGTTTAACTTTGCAAAAAGTTTTCTTAGGAAGAAATTTTACCTTCTTAGCAGCTTATCGGTATTCATGATCCCTCAGTAGTAGTAGGCATCCTTCAGTCTGCATAGACTATGGATCGCGCCCTTTATAGTTTCAGTTGAGGACTTCATTTACAGCATCTACTGTGACTATGAAGACTCACACGAGAGTGACAGTCCTTGCTGCATCTCTTGCAGATGTGGTGGGTGTCTGGCAAGTCCTTAGTGTGCTTTCTGTGCACTTGCTTCTCCTCTGCTAGCTGTCTGATCCTCATCTCGCCCTTCTGAAGGCCCTTGTGTAACCCCTGCCTCCATCTGCTGCGGTTGTCTGCTAGTTCTTCCCAGTTGTCCAGCTCGATGTCTACCTCTCTGAGGTCTCTCTTGCAGACATCTTTGTAGCGCAACTGGGGACATCCGGGAGGTCTTTTGCCAGAGGCTAGCTCACCATCAGGATGTCTTTTGGAATCCTTCCATCATTCATCCTGTGGACGTGGCCAAGCCAGCAGAGCCGACGCTGCCTGAGGAGGGTGTGCATGGTTGGGATTCCGGCTTGCTCGAGGACGGTGGTGTTGGTCACTCTGTCCTTCCATGATATTCCAAGGATGCGCCTTAGGCAGCGCAAGTGGAAGATGTTCAGCCTCTTTTCCTGGCGGGCATACAGGGTCCAAGTCTCACTGCCATAAAGGAGGGTGCTGAGGATGCAGGCTCTGCATTTGCATTTGCATTTGCATTTTGGTGTGAGTGTACAGCTTGTTATTCCACACTCTCTTGCTGAGTCTGGACAGAGTTGTGGCCGCTTTTCCGATCCTCCTATTTAGCTCCGTGTCCAAAGACAGGGTGTCAGTGATGGTGGACCCGAGGTAAACGAACTCGTGGACGACCTCTAACGTATAGTTGTCAATGCTGATTGATAGGGATTCAGCAACATCCTGACCGAGTACATTTGTCTTCTTTAGGCTGATGGTAAGCCCAAAGTCCTTGCACACTTTGGAGAACTGATCCAGCAGTTTTTGAAGCTGGTCTTCTGTGTGAGACACTACAGCAGCATCGTCTGTGAACAGCATGTCTCTGATGAGGACTTCCTGCACCTTAGACTTAGCTTTCAGCCTTGCAAGATTAAACAGTTTCCCATCAGATCTTGTCTGTAGCAAGATGCCCTCTGTTGAAGATCCAAAGGCATGCTTCAGGAGGAGTGCGAAGAAGATCCCGAACAATGTCGGAGCAAGCACGCATCCTTGTTTGTCGCCGCTCCTGATTCTGAAAGCATCCGATAATGCGCCGTCATATTGGATGGTTCCTCTCATGTCTTCGTGGAACGACTGGATCATCTTGAGTAACCGTGGAGGACAGCCTATCTTGTAGAGCAGTTTGAACAGACCATCCCTGCTGACTAAGTCAAAGGCCTTGGTCAGGTCGATGAAGGCTGTGTAGAGTGGCTTCCCCTGCTCCCTGCACTTCTCCTGCAGCTGCCTTAGAGAGAAGACCATGTCAACGGTAGACCTCTCTGCGCGAAATCTGCACTGCGATTCGGGGTACATCCTCTCAGCAATCTTCTGGAGTCTGCCAAGGATGATGCAATCGAACAGTTTACCAGTGACGCTTAGGAGGGAGATTCCACGGTAGTTGTTGCAGTCGCTTCTGTCTCCTTTGTTCTTATACAACGTTACAATGTTAGCGTCACACATATCCTGTGGAACCTCACCCTCTTTCCAGCACAGGCACAGTAGCTCATGTAGGGGTTCCAGGAGTGTGTCCGCGGCACACTTGATTACCTCTGGTGGTACACCATCGTGACCAGGGGCCTTTCCTGCTGCAATGCTGTCGATGGCTCTCTTCAGTTCATCCACAGTCTGTTCTTGATCCAGTTAATCCATTACTGGTAGGAGCTCGACGGCATCGAGGGCTGCGTCAACCACAACGTTCTCTCGTGAGTACAGCTCGGAGTAGTGCTCAACCCAGCGCTCCATTTGTTTGGCTTTGTCAGCGATGACTTCACCAGATTTGGATTTCAGAGGTGCCACCTTGTTCTGGGTGGGTCCTAATGCCTTCTTCATACCCTCGTACATTCCTCTGAGATTACCAAAGTCAGCACAGGTCTGGATGCTGCTGCATAGCTGGAGCCAGTGGTTGTTGGCACAGCGCCTGGCTGTCTGCTGTACTGTTCTTCTGGCCTCTCTAAGTGCTTGCTGGGTACTCTGGCTCGGTGAGCATTTGTACTCCAGGAGTGCAGCGCGCTTCTTTTCAATGACTGGAATCATGTCATCAGAGTTAGCTTCGAACTAGTCGTTCGTGTTTCTAGCTCTTCTTCCAAACACCGACAAGGCCATGTTGTAAACTGTGTCCCTCAGATGTTGCCATTTGGATGTCACATCGGCGCCCCCAGGGCTGCTGCGCAGGTTTTCCTGGAGGATCTCTCTGAACTTTTCAGCTTTCTCCAAGTTTGCTGTCTTTCTGGCGTCAATGCGGGGCCTTCCAGCAGGTTTAGAGCGGTACAGCTTCTTGGGTCTCAGCCTGAGCTTGGAGCAAACTAGTGAGTGATCTGTATCACAGTCAGCACTATGATAGCTGCGTGTCAGAAGGACGTTTTTGAGGTTATTACGCCTAGTGATGACCACGTCTAGTTGATGCCAGTGCTTCGAGCGTGGGTGTCTCCACGACACTCTGTGCTGTGGCTTCGTTTGGAAGAATGTGTTTGTGATGCACAGATTGTGGTACGTGCAGAGTTCAAGGAGACGCTGTCCATTGTCATTCATTTTTCCCACACCGAAGTGTCCTAAGCAGGAAGGCCATGAGGCCCAGTCAGCTCCAACTCTTGCATTGAAGTCACCCAAGATGTACAGTTGTTCACAAACAGGTATTTGCGCTACAGCAGCACTAAGCACATCATAGAACTTGTCTTTTACTTCTGGTGTGGCATACAGGGTTGGAACATAAGCGCTGATCAGGTGGACGGGACTGGCGCAAGTTTGAAGCGTGATCCGAAGAAGTCTTTCTGATCTGCCCATGACTAATTCCACCATTTGTAGAAGGGTGTTTCTGACAGCAAAGCCAACACCATGCTCCCTGGGTTCTTCCTGGGCTTTACCCTGCCAGAAAAAGGTGTAGTCCTTTTCCTTTAGAGATCCCGAATCTGCGAGTCGCGTCTCTTGCAGTGCAGCGATATCAACTGGGAGCCTCTTCAGTTCCTCGTTGATGACAGCGGTCTTTCGGGTGTCACTGATGGCCTGAAGATCTTCAGTCAAGCCGGTCGGCATGGTCCGCACATTCCAGCAAGCAAGCTTAAATTGTTGATATTTCTCATTTCTTGTTAATTTTCTTATTGGTTTGCCTGGTGCCC
This sequence comes from Carettochelys insculpta, assembly GCF_033958435.1. Taxonomy (NCBI): domain Eukaryota; kingdom Metazoa; phylum Chordata; order Testudines; family Carettochelyidae; genus Carettochelys; species Carettochelys insculpta. Next base: position 211,731,307 of record NC_134138.1, on the reverse strand, counting down.
AAATTTCAGTCGCTTGTCAGGTTCAGGAACCTTAAGCCTCACGCACCCAGTGAGGCAGGTGAACTGTGACGGGACAGTACCCTATTGGCTGGGGGCTGCCCAGCTTGAGGCGGGCGGTGACTGTCCAGTGAGATGCGAGGATCTCTCCCACCATCGAAGGCAACCCCTGGCGCTCGTTCTCTATGCCAGTCGAGCAAGAGCTTATAACCGGTATCTGTTGCCTCCCGTGTTGATGCAACGCTGTTCAGCGATGCCGGAGTACCTCTCCAGGCGCGAGCCTGGGCACTTATTATGGAGACTCTGGGCTGCCCAGACACCAGTGTCCCCCTCTCGGCTTTACTGATATAGTCGAAAGGAGAGGATAACCTCCACGTCTGGTACCAGCTCAGCTGCAGGAGTTGCCGGGACAGTGCCAGAAGTTGACACCGAACCGCCTTCGGACTCCACTACGGATTTTCTGTTAGGGTTTATTCCCTTAGCCTCGCTCCTTCCCAGGATAACCCACAAGGCAGTGGGGTGTGGAGAATGTGGTTCAGGATCCCACTACTTCATACCTCCCTGTCACCATGAGTCACCATAGCTCCCTGTGGAGCAATGACCTCATATCCCTGGGACCCTCCTCCCCACCTTTCGCCCCCCACCAGCTACCATCACCATAGGACCCTCCCCAACCCACTACCCCCATCTGCTCCCATGTCCGCCCTCCTCACTCAGCTTTTGACTTAACAATAAGACCAATGTAAATAATAGTTTGTTTCAATATCCTGCTTTCAGTTACGCAAAGTAAAGTTTTTAAGCTCACTAGAGTAACAGCAGTTGAAAGTTAACTTACCAGTTTAGTTAAAAAAAAAATCAAAAAACCTGCTGAATATGCACAAGATTTTTCTTCATATCCTTTTCATTCCAATTGTACTTTGTGTGCAAGATAATAAGTTTCCATTTGTCTCGTTACATTTACTTAGTTGCAGAGAATTCTGATTATATTAAAAACCATGTAATCAGCCATCTAGGCTATGTCTAGCACCTCATTAGCGTAATGGCAGCCACGCACGATTCGAAAGTGCTGCTTTCAAATAGCACACGACCCCTGTAGACAGGGACCTTTTGAAAGGACGCCCTAGACTTCACAAACCCCTTCTTCCTATTTTGTTTTAGGAAGAAGGGACTTTTGAAGTCTGGGGGGGTCCTTTTGAAAGGCCCTCCCACCTACCAGGGTGGCACGCTATTTGAAAGCGGGACTTTTGAATAGTGCGTGGCTGCCATTATGCTAATGAGGTGCTGCATATTCATGGAATCACCTCATTAGCATCTTCTCAACTCACTCATTACCATGCACCTTCTGAAAGGAAGGGGCTAGTGTAGACATAGCCCTAATGTTTATCTAGAGATAAAAACCATTAGCAAAATACAGGTTTCAAAATATTGGGCAACTGAGATTATGTCACAATAGATATTCTCATCTGCCCATTGGACAACTGGTAATAGTGAATCATCAGTACATCATATAGTTCTTGTCATAGAACAGTGATGGACAACCTACGCCAGGGAGTGGACCATGAGTCATCCACCTTCATTTCAGTGTATTGCAAGACTGTCATAAGCAAGGTGGTCTGCTGTGACAGGATAGGTTTGCTAACTGTGCTTGCATACCTGGAATTTGCAGCGAGCCAATTGAACCATAGCAGCACTTTTATTGGATGCAGAGGGAGTTCACAGCTCTCTCAGTCAATGTTGATGTGCAATCAGCATGTACCTCATTTCATATACATGTCACCTTAGTAAAAGTGACAGGGGAGGAAAAAAAACAAACACTACTCTAGGTGGGTCCCACTAGTGGCAGGGTGGTCTAGTGGTTAGGTCTCCATGGCACCTAGAGGCCCACAGTGTAGAACTCCAGCCTACTCACTAGTCTGTCACTTTAGTTTGGGGCCTCAAGAGTCTAGTTTCAGATGGCAGTGGTAACGTTTTCTGGGTGATTCTGCATCACCCACTCCCTTCCCCCCAGAGGGCAGAATCTGGGTGAATTGCTCAAGGAGGATCTGCTTAGCCACCTACACACTGGTTTTCACCTCCGGCTTCAGGCATTTCCAGCAGGCATCCCACAGCTTCTGGGCAGCTAGAACGGGTGGGGCTCCTGGAAGGTATTGCTCCCCGCAAAAGCAGGGGCAGAAGGTTTCTTCTAAAATGTCCAGGGCATCTAGGATTGCTACTTTGACCTGGACATAGTCCTGGGCAACCCCTGTCAAGAATGGGGCCAAGATGCCCACCCGCTGCCCTCTAGCCCACTGGACTAGTCTGGTGACCCACTCACAGGTCTCCAGGTTTGCCTCTGGGTCATCTTCTAGTCCCATCTTTAGCAAGCTTGATCAGCACCGGCACAAGGATTGGCAGCTCAGTTGGGGTCAGGGGTTGTAGCAAGGAAGTCATTTGCTATATTAGCTGTTCTTAATGCCTTGCTAATTCCCCAATTAGCCGCTACTGTTGTTGTAGTTGCTGCTGGCTGGCATGTTGTTCCATCATCCCCTTCAACAGCGACTCCATCGTGCTACAGTGGCTAGGCTCACACTCGCTAGGTCTATGGCTGGCATTCTTGCTAAGGTCCTTCCCGCAGGGCTGGCGTTTGCCTACATTCTCCATCACATGTAGGTAGGTCCCACTAGTGGCAAGGTGGCCTCATGGCTAGGTCCCCACAGCACCTAGGAGCCTGCAGCGTAGAACTCCAGCCCACTCACTAGAGTCTATCACTTTAGTTTGGGGGAATAGCCATGAATATCTAATGTCCCTCTCCTTAGTGGGGGGAGGGTCTCTTGCTCAGGCCCCAGAGGTGTCCAAGGCAACTCCTGCCTCCTTGCAGGTCAGCCCCAATCTAGGCTAGCTTCCTTCCTTTTAGCCTACTGCCAGGCCTGACACTGGCTGCAGGTGAAACAGAGTGGGGCTAATTAGGCCAGCAGGTTCTGTTTAGCTCCTGCACTGCCAGGCCTTCCTCTCAGTCCCTTACAACTGCGAAGAAAGAAACCAGTGGAATCTGACAACCCTGGGCATGGGAAACAGTAAACAAAAAGTCTTGAGGGCCACATATAGAACCCAGAGGGGCCTCCCACCTCTGCTGTAATAGCTATTTAACCATATGCAATCAATATATATTAATACCATGGTGACTCATACACTGGCAATATATATGCAGCTACATAGTTTCCTGTCTTTGGATTGTTGTAAAACTACTCAGCTTGATAGATGTAATATATTTGGGGGAAAGCCTTTATGAGCAAATTATAGCGTATTCTGTACACAGGATGTAACATTCAAACAATTCACTAAATACAATCTCAGGTCATAATTTCTACTGGAGCTACTGAAGAAACTCTTTCATAAACTTGCAGAGTCAGGCAGCTACTATTTTTATATGAAATAAATTAAGATGAACAAACCTATGTTTGGAGATATAGTCCAACCAGGTACTCAAGTCAGGCAATTGCTATTTGTCTATATATAGGTTATTTACCATCACAGTCACAGTATAATTGAGAAGATTGATGTTATAATAAGGTATTTAAAATTTTCTAGAAAAAACTGTGCTTTGGATGTGAACTTCTGTGTGTTTCACCTTTGGGGTGAGTTCTTAGGGGAGCATTTCATAAAATTCTGTTTAACTGTGACTTAACCACATGTGCAAAAGTAGGCTTTATATATGTTTGTTTTTCCTGGTGCTGTTTTTTCACTTAAATAATGTAGGCCTTAATTCTGTAAAGACTTACAGACTTGTTTACACTTCAAAATGAAAATGGTCTTATTGACATTAATGAGGCTACTTACAAGCATATAACTTTGCAGGACCAAGGGCTTAAATGTTTTGTTCTGATAATTTAAGATTGCCCTGCGTAATATTCAGTGAGAATAGTTTGTAGAGTACCATTTGCAGGATCACAGCTAATTTAGGAGAAAGCAAACCTAACAAATGCTGATTGGTACTTTGTAATGATCACCTCCAGAACACTCACCTGGTTAGAGACTCTAAAAAACAAAAAAAGAAGCCTTGTAGCACCTCAGAAACTAACAACATGATTTATTAGTTGATGAGCTTTCATGGGACAGACCCACTTCTTCAGATCTGGAAATTCTGTTCTGGTTAGGGACTGTAAAAGAGTTAGTCTGCATGTGTACAAATCCCTGGTATTTGGATTTTCTAGTTTGTTTACCATATGTGTAGAAAATAATACAGAACACATGCTAGTGATTAGCAAAGTTGCTAGTTGCATTGCATATGTAAGATGAAATATCTTATCCTAGTAGTCACAACCAGTACTTTTGATTTAGTCAATTTATTTCTTTCAATCAGAATACAATAGGTACCACTTCTGACATGTGAAAACTCTGTCATAAACACCTGGGGCTTTTGAGACCATTGTATTTTAACTTGAAATAATACTCTTTTCTTCGAATATAGTGCATTGCATTGTAGGATTTTATCATGCTTTACACATTTAAACTGACTGAGCCTCTCCTATGGACTGTAACAAATAAGTATCAGCAACATTCCCACAGAAAAAAGCCAGGCTTTTTTTTACAAGTGCTGCTGGTAACATGAGATACTATAAGCCCAAACATTTAAAACATTCAAGAATAACTATGTTGATTTTGAGTGTCAAGGATCTACCCCTCTTAAGTGCTACCCATAGGATACTATTTAAAATCACAAGAGGAATACCTACAGCCCTCAATCTGCACTGTAAAGAAATCATTCATTCATTTGTAAGGATTTTTTTATTCAGTTTTAATTTTTGTCACGATAAAACAAGCTCTACACTAATTGTGGTGCTATCTGATTAAAATAATAGTTTTAGTACTCTATGACTATGTATACACTAGGCTCCCCCTTTCAAAAGGGGGATGCTAATGGACACTTCAGAAGATGCTAGTAAGGCGCTGCAATGAATATGCAGCGCCTCATTAGCATAATGCTGGTCGCAGTGATTTGAAAGTGCCACTTTTGAATCATGCACAGCCGGTGTAGACAGGGGCCCCAGGATTTGAAAGCCCCTTATTCCTATTTGACTTTCAAAGGCTGGTGGAGCCTTTTGAAAGGCCTCCATCTACACATGCAGCACACGATTCAAATACAGCACTTTTGAATCACTGTAGCTGGCGTTATGCTTATAAGACACTGCATATTCATTGCAGTGCTTCATTAGCATATCCCAAAGTGTCTCATTAGCATCCCCCTTTCGAAAGGTGGGGAGGGCTGGTGTAGACACAGCCTATGTCCCTTTCACTCTTCTTTTCTGCTTACCTGTCTGTATCTAACATAGGGAAGAACAGTACAGGAAATTCCTTGTTGGTCTTGCTGAATCTGTGATTTCAAATTTTGCTTATTAATTATGTGTTGGTGTTGGCACAAACATGCAGATTTTAACTGAAATACCTGAATCATCATACTTATTTTTATTGAGTAAAGATTGGGCATCATTGCAATCGGCTTTCATGTCAGATGCACAAGAGTCAGTCTTATTCACCTACTAGGATTTATCCTTCCAGGCAACTAACCAAAGTACACCGCCTGTATTGCTGAAAGGGAACCAAATTGCTGTGTGTTTTAAGAAAAGTGTATAACATGATTTTTAAAAGAATAGTTACAAAAATGAAATTCATCATACAATGTATTTTGATGAAAGGGCGTCACTGTCTGCTTCACCAGCAATCTGAAGAGGATTCAGTGGAGACTTATCAAGAAGGAAGACACAGAATGATGCATTGAGCTGGAAAGATTATAATTCAGCTAAGATGGAACATAACCATCTACTTCTTTTGAAAGCAATAAAAAGGATCACTGCAGTCCTAAAACAGGTAACAACGGGCAGACTACTGCACCTGGTTGATATGGTGCATGATATTTATTGCAGGACAAAAGCCTATCAAGAGGAATAATGGGTTGCAACAATGAAGTATACTAGAGACTTAATATCTAGAAAAGTTCCTAATGACAAGGTCTGTCCTGGCTCAACCTGCAACCATATGTGGATGTGAAATATTTTGGCCCTGATTCAACCAAAACCACTTAGGGCTACGGTGACCAGCCATCCTGTTTTAGTCAGGACTGTCCCTTTTATTTAGCTCCCTAGAGAGCATTCCAACTCTTCCTGTAAAAAACAAACTGACTGTCCTATATGTTGTAAAGCAGGGACCTGAATTTTAAAGAGACAGCTCTTTAAACAGCAGGGGCTCTGTGCTTAAAGAGCTGGCTGGAGAAGGTGAGCAGGCTCTTTAAACTGATTGTTTAAACACACTGTTGCCAGCAGCCTCTGGGCCAGTGAGGGGTGGAATGGAGAAGAGGCAAAGCCATCTGCACTCTTTGCTCCCACTGCTTGAGAAAGACCGAGGTGGTTGTGTTTCAGATAGTTCCCCCAGAAACATTACTGACAGGTAATAGGATTAGGATAGGGAGGGTAGGGCATGGCCCTATGGCAGGGAATGGGGGACAGCCACTTGGGGGAAAGGGGAGATAGCTGCTTGGGGAGGGTTGCACTTTGCTTGATAGCCCAGAGGCAGCACAAACAGGTAAGTCTCTGGAGTATAGGGCAGCTTGACCCAGGACAAGGGTTAGATGGGGGATCCTGGGTTTGGAGGAGTCCCATGAAGGGTGCGGGGACATGGCTCAGAAGGGAGCAGAGACAAGAAGAAGGGGACAAAAAAGGTGAATCATACAGGAGGGCTGATAGGGCTGTAGTCACTCTTCTGGGGGCCAGGTCTATTAGATTTTGTGGGGCCCTCTAGGATCTGAGGTGAGCACAAAAATAACGGGTTCAGAATGTAGAAGCAGGGTTGGGGGGGGGAGCTTCGAGGCTGGGCCAGAAGACGGGTATGGGATGAGGTGGAAAAAATGTGAGGTGATGGGAGAAATAGGGTCGGGGTAGGGAGTTTGACTGCCCCACTTTGCATAGGTGTTAATGGTTTAGAAAGGACAGAATTCTGTTTGCAACATAATCCTTTGTTACTTTACTAATTGATGCATGGTAAATTAAAAGCTGGAAGAACTTTACCATAGATCCTGTTTATTTAACTTTTCGATTAGAGTTGGAGTTCCAGATGAGTGATTTCCATCAAGTGTTAGCATTTGTTTGGAGAGGGGTATTTGAACCATTTGGTGCAGCCCTTATCTTAGTCGGGCCCTGCCCCGGAGAGTGGGAGAGCTCGCTAGGCCAGAATCACTGGCAGGGGGATCAGGGACGAAGGGGTGGATCACAGGTAGCAATTAGGAAATAGGCACCAAGTGGCCTGGGCCTGGGCATCTCTGGGTAGGGGAAAGGACCTCTCATGCAGTCTTACACATTACAAGCTCTGAAAATCCTGTTTACAGAATGGTGTATTAGAATGTAGGTCTGTTGTATGCAGACTGGTGGCAGGTTGGAAGGTTTGGCAATGGGCTTGGCATAGTGTGTATGGACATAAGAAAGTATGCTCTCCTGTATATTGAATACAGAGAGATATTGAAAGGTATCAGGTGTGGAATAATATATTGTTTTGCTTTGAAAGCGAGGGGCATGATATATTGATTGTAAATCCACTGACTCCGATGAAATCAAATGAGGGATGGAGGTGGTGAGGAAATGGGCCTAGCAGGTTTTGTTCTCTTTTTATATTGCTGCAAAAGTATCAGATGGCTTATGTTGTTCCAGAACCCAGCCTCAGAGCTCCTCCCTGCTTCCAGCCTCCTGGCCTGACTCCTGCCCTCTATTACTGACTCCTGCTCTCCTGCACGCACATCCAGCTCTGATTTCTTGTAGCTCACTCACATACGCCAGCCCTTCCCCATGTAGTCCCCAACCCCCAGCTCTGGCTCCTGCACCTGTCTCTCTCTCTCTCACTACCAGCCCTCACACTACCAGTCCACACTCTGGGGGACAAGAAGACGAGGACAAGGCAGGTACTTCTATACAGCAATAACCACTTAACTGTAGGTATATATATTTAAATTTTTACCTATTTTGTTATAATAATGCAGTATATCTTTTAAATGGGTGCTCAGTCAACTTAATGTTATAACTGAATGTTTGTACTGCATAGGTCTGGTAATTGCCATTGAATACTCTTAAATCTGAGCAATTTTACCAGGTGTCCCGTATTTCAAATAGAGAAATATGGTCACCTTACTTAGTGCAGGTGTACAGAGGGAATTTATAATAGATTCAGTTGAATTAAACTGGATTGAAAATGCTTACGATCACACAAATCATGTAATTATAATGCACTAACTGATTTATTGGGAACACTGAATTGCTCTTTGAAAATGAACTAAGTTTGCATCAAATTGAGTTAGTTCAGTGTGTTGCTCATGCGGACACGATACTTCTGTGCATTCTTTTGGCACTGTTCCAACACCCATCCCACACTGCTTTGTGAGCAACTGTTAGTGACTTGTCTGTTTATCTGTGTACTCTCCGCTGGTCTATTGTCAAGTTGACCAGATGTCCCTTCCCCCCCCCAGTTAAAAACAGATTGGGGATAGAATCTGCCCAGTTGCTACTAGATTCACGTATATCAGCACTGCTGCAATAAAACCCCAGAAACCATACAGCATGCCTTGATCATCCACCTGGAGCCATGCTGAGACCCTGAATCTCATTGCCACCTCGGGAACAGTGTTTATACAGGAAGCTCCTGGAATAAAGATTTTGTGTGGACATTACTAGGCAGATATCCACAAACGGCTACAAACAGGGTATTGTTTAGTGCTGGGTAACAGCAAGAACATCAAGAGGTCTTACATTTAAACCAGAGATGCCAGGCCAATGTCCAGCAGCAGAAGTCATGTGCCCATTTCTTGGAGAATCTGGACAAGATGTTGTCCAATTACATGAGTACCCAACTGAAGAAGGCTGTGGCTCTTGTTGCCTGCATTTCCCCACTCCCCAATGAAAGCCATCAAGATTCAGTGGAGGATGAACATGAAGAGACCAGTGAAAATCTGTCCAATGAAAGTCAGGTGTCTGACAGCAATTCAAAAATCAGCCAGAGAGAGTATAAGCATGGGATTTTGTAAAATTTTAACTAACCTGGTTTCTGCTATGTATCTCAAAATGCAAAGACAGAAGCATCCCAGAATGCATGTTGCTGACCACTAGACAAAGACCATAGGATACCTCAGAGAAGTCTCCATGCATTCTTAGTACACTACAAACTGATGCTATGTGTACAAAGTGATGAGAACTAAAAGTAGTGACGGTGTCTCAGGTGCAAATTATTATTTCAACTTAAGTACCGCCGGTTGAATAATATGCATCCTCCAGGATACTATGCATCCTTCAGCCTTTGGGCATGTGATTAAATCTCATTGATTTCGCTGAGGCTGCAGAGCCTTCCTAAACCAAAGTCAGTTAGGCACCTCAAATATAGATACTCGTGTGCATAAATTGTTTGCAGGACTGGGACCTTAGTATATGGAATAGATTCTGAAAGTTTCAGCAGTTGAGCTATTTAAAACTAGAGCAGAGCTAGCACTAAATAACAAGAGGTTGCAATTCTGCATTGGCATGGGGATGGAAGATGCAACCCAAGTCTTTCATATCCACATTTCAGTGATCAGCATACTAGCAGTGTGCTGATGAACAACAGCCAGTGAATCAGATTGCAATCAGTGTACATGACAATGGAGCTAAGTGCAGTGCAACTCCAATCTGTGTAGGAAAGCCTGCACTTCAGCAAAAAATCTGAATCTTAAAAATATTTCAGACAAAGCCTGCATATTATGGGAAAATTAAACTGCAATTTAAAAATAAAAATCAGATTCATTTCCACGTCATTTGCAAGGTCAAAAAAGGTTCTCACAGTGCTGTTGCCAGCACATGCTTGCAGCTGGTGAAGCTAATAATGGAGGGAAAATAATGCTGACCTTATATATTTTAATAAGAATCAATTTGAAATACTATTGCTGATAATCTATTTAGAATTCTGGTCAATCAGAGCATGGAAGGGTGGCACCTGGGAATGGTGTGGGGAGGGCACTGAGCCATGTGCCTCCAAGGGTGCTTCCCAGGGAAGCTGCATCCTCCATCACCCAGGCCTCACAGCCCCAGGCCACTCCTGTGCCCTCTCCCTCCCAGACTCTCGTCCTGCACCCTTCCTCCTGCCCAGATCCTCAGTCCCACCCTGCTCCCATCCTAACTCCCACACTCTCTTCTATCCTGACTCTCCACCCACACCCAGCTCCTGACTCTTCTCTCTCAGACTCCACACCCAAACCTTCCTGCATCCTTCTTCCCACCCATACCTCCAGACCACTTCTGTACGCTATGCAGTCCAGACCTCCACCCCCAGCCCAGTCCTGCACCCTCCCTCCCTCCCTCTCAGATCCCACACCTTAAGCCCACTTCCTGGCAGTCCTCTCCAGCACTGAACCCTTCATTTTCAGCCCCGCACCGAGCTCTGGGGCTGGATTGCAAGGGGAATGAGGGGAGTCTCTCCTTTATTTCAATGGCCCCCCAATCTGAAAAATGTTCCCCCACCCCTGAATTAAAGGAACCACCATGATAAAGATTTTAATAAAAGTTGTTCTTTCAGAGACACTGTCAACTTGCAACAAACTGCTGTATACACTAAATAAAGGCAACAGTATTTTAATGTTTACGGTTGTCTTTTTAATTTCACAGCCTTAAAAATCAGCTGTAAAAATTTTTTTTTTCTGCTGCTGTATCTGTGTGAGTCACAACAGCAGAGTAATTGCCCTCTGGTCTCTAGAAGAGGGCTGAGCAAAATATGACCCATGGACTGGTTCTGCCTCACAGACAGAGTGGGGAGCCTCAGGCAGGCTTATTCCCTGCCTTGCCCCCCATACTGCTCAGAAAAGCAGCTTCAAGGCCCTGTTTGTTTTTCACTAGCACTGAGCCCAAGAGGAAGTGGGGAAAGGCTTCATGCATTGCCCCCTCTGGCCCCAGCACAATCACATTGGCTGGTTTCTAGCCAGAGGGAACTTCCTGCTTGCAGCACCCCTCCTGCACCCCTCAGGATCCTGGCTATTCACAGACACGCATAGTCCTTGCCATGGTCAGGCAGGCAGGAAACCTTCCTGAGAAATCAACTGGGCTGCTGGCCAAGAGTCACCCAGGTAAGTCTCCTGGACAGGGCCTACTTCTGGCACCCCCGGCCTGCCCTCCCTTCAACCCCCAACCCCCTTGCACCCACACCCCAGATAATCCAAACCCTCTTCCCTCCTGCTCCTTCATCTGTACCCCACATAATCCAAAGCCTCCTGACCTTCTGCACCCATACACACTCCCTGCCCGTATACCCCAACTCCCTGCCCCATATCACAACTCCCTCCTGCCCTCAGTCACAGCCCAACCTGCACTCCACTCCTCTTCCTCAGGTCACAACCTTCTGCCCTAAGTCACAACCCAAACCCCTGCACCTCTCCTGCATCTCAGCCCCTTGTCTCAGGTAACATTCCCTCCTGCCCTAGGTCACAACACTGAACCCTGAGCTCCAGTCCCCTGCCCAAGTCACAACTGTCTTCTTCACGTAACGTCCCTCGTAGACCCCATATCCCAATCCCTTGCTCCAAGCTCTCTTCAGCACCCAACCATCATCTAAGACCCCACACCTCCTCCATTAATACCATGGAAAAGTGTAAGCCTGGACTACCTTCCAAATTCTTGGAGTGCCCCCCATCAAAAACTAATGCCCATTCCTGGTCTAGAATGTGCATCCTGTTATATTCAGGCACGGTTCTTCCTTCTCTCTGGTGCTATTGTAGTCACTTCTGCTGTTCCTCCTGACATGCTTTAAGGGCTGGTGCAAATAATGGCATAGGATTGTGATTTCTTGTCCCCTTCTTTTTCTAGAGGGACAAAGGTTTTGGTCAGTTTCCCTGCTCCTGTTGGGGCGGCGAGAGTCAGGCTGCCACCTCTGAGAGGAACGGTTTCACAGGTCCTGTCAGGGGTGACAGCCTGACTCTCAGCTGTCACCACTGACAGGAGCTGGAAAAGTGACCAATGCAGGAGCGCCGATCAGTTTCCTGTCTCCTGTGAGCCAGACTCCCAGCTCCACGCCACTCACAGGAGACAGGAAACTGTCCAGCGCTGCTGTGCTGGTCAGTTTCTTGGCTCCCCTGGGTAACGCAAAATTTGACTTAAGCAGGTTCGGCACAGGAAAGCAACCTCTGCATAAGTCGGAGGTCTACTGTATTCTCCAAGAATAGTTCTTATTACCTGGCACCAAATGACCCTACTCTGCCCTGAGTCTCCTTTTATATGGGCTTGATAGGCCCTGATCGGGTGTCCCTTGAAACCTGTCTACTACTGGCTGCTTCCCATGCACCCTCCTCAGGGCTTTTGCAGCCCCTTCTCATCCAGCAAGCAGCTGACACCCTATCACAAGGAGCCAGAAGCCAAGAAGGATAATGGAGGCAGCATTCTCTTATATTCGCACATTCAGGTTCACACCCATTAATAATTGTTTTAGGGAAATTCATAAAAGGGTCACCCCTTTAATCATCTGAGAAATCATTCCCTGACACCAGCCATTGAGTCTGAGCATTGAAGTTGGTGAGAGTTTTTCAAGTGATTTCAGTGGGAACAGAATTTTCCCTGCCCCTTTTAGTGTCACACTTCAAACAAATATATGGAGCACTGCCAATCATTCTGAGCAAACACTCTCTCAGAATCTATTGCTATAGCCAGGTATTGGAGATTAAATATTTTGGGCTCACCTAATAATATCCAATATATTCGTATTGTCTGATGGGAGCTTTTTTATTTTTAAAGAGAATTTGATCTCCACAAATCAATCATCCTGCTTGCTAACATTTTAGGCATGATTGCAGTAAATTAGAAAAATAGGGTGACAAGCTGAACAATGAAATAGATCTTTTATCATTTTCCAATACAAATGTTATAATAGCACCACACACCGATTTATGCCTGTGGTGCTGTTTAAAAAAAATTAAAGGTCTGTAGCATCAAGGGGTACCCTCTTTCAAAGATGGTACAAAAAATAGGGTGGATAGCCATTTTCTATTGCTGTTACCAAGTGTTGTTATTTATTTTTTTTTTTTTGAGATTTGAATGTGCCATCTTTCAATTCTTTTTGGTTTAAAAGGACATGTAAAACTTCAGATTTTAAGTTTTCATCCCCTAAATTTGGATTTCATCTCCAAATACTTATGGTCAGATTTATGTAGTCTCACAATAAGCCTTAAAGATATAACTTATCTCATTCTTGTTGGCTCATTACCATCCTTTGTTTTGAATAAATTGTTTCTGTGTTGAAATTTCTCTTACTCTTTTTTATTTAACCAGTTAACCATTTAACAGTTTTATTTGAATCATCACAAAAATGTATTTGTGTTCTAAAATAATTGGCTTCTTTAACAGCAATATTATTTAATAGGGCCTTATTCTGTAGCAGTTCTGCATAAGCTTTTTACGATGAGAGTTTCTGATGTTCTAATTTTTTTTGTATTATTAGCTTTGTTAATAGCTCCAATTATTCTTGACTTTGGCATTTCCTAATTTTGTAACATACACCTAAAAATCCAGATTCTGAAAGTCATTTTGAAAGCCTTCAATATATACGGTATGATGCAGAGCTCAAATTAAAATTTATATAGTTCTTGATTTTCTTTTAATGGTTATTAGAAATTCTTTATCTTTAAATAATGGAGTGTTAAATTTCCAGTGCAAATCCCTTTATATTCATCTCTTAGTATTATCTCTATTATTCTACCTGTGTGTGATCAGATAAAAGGAAACATGCACCTTAATTCCTAATAGATTCCCAAAGAGTTTTTTGTCCAGGACAAAATATCCGGTCTCACATAAGACTGGCTTACCTCAGAATAGGAAGCTTAATCCTATTCTCAGTGAAGTTCATGTTCATAAACATACCTGTGCATATATGTAAAATTGGGAATTCAATTTTCTTTATTTTCTTTCCAGGTTACGTTTTGTCTTTATTCCATTCCACTGCTAACTAAACTTAAATAATTACTTTTCTTATACAATTTCTATGAAAAATATTATTAGGAAACCTAAAGGCAAGGTTGCTAACTCTACTTCTGTTGATTAGTATCCTGGATAATGGAAATCCTGAAGGAATATTGTGCTTCCTAAGCAGTAATGGTGGAACAATCTGTTCCTGTGAGGACAGCAAGCTCACCAAAAATAATCCAAATTATCTTCTATTTTTTCTTTTTGTTTATTGAATATATTTGAATGATGGGATATAGGATTCTAACCTCTCTCCCCTGTATTGTGTAAAACTGATCAGTTCGTTGGGTGACTATTGATTAAACAGATAATTGAAGAACTCTGTGCTTTCTCCTATAACACAAACCTTTTTAGTGGTATGCTTGAGAAATAATCTAATTTATTATTAATACTGATTATTTGTATTACCATAGCAGTTAGGAACCATCCTTGCAGATCAGGATGACAATTTCATTTTCTAATTAAATTCCTTATATTTTGTCACATAGTTGTGATGCTTAAGTTATTAATGTAGTCACTTTTTTCTTATTTTTTCCTGGAATTGTTAATCAGTAACAACTTTATAATATTGGTCCAAATTGTTATAAGCACCACACCAGGTATGATGAAAACAGACAAATAAACAATGTACAGCCAACTCTTTCATATCCAGCATCCTATCATCTGGAATGCTCAAATAACTGTCACTTTAACCATAAGTAAATTTTAGTTACCTTTTCCATAAATACAGTATCTGAGAGTAAATACAAATAAATAGAGCATATATAGTAAACGTTTACAGTGCACAATACTATTGTTATCGGTAAGTAAAGTACTCTGCATATATTTTTGTTTCTGAATACCTAATCTTGCTTTTATTTAGTGTTATGCATTGCTAGGTATAACCTCTCTATTATCCAGAATATTTGAATATCTGGTAACCTCCTGGTTCTGGGGCTGCCAGATATTTAAAGAGTTTACTGTGCAGTGTACCATAAAAATAATCAGTGATTGAATAATGCAATAATTGTGGGTCTTGTTTTTTGAAAGCTGCATAGTAATAAAAGATCCATTTCACAACGGAAAGAAGAGATTTGCATGAGTCAATCTGATGTGTTATCAATTTCACTTTTGAAGACAGGGTAGAAGATAAAAAAGCAGTCATGTAGCAGTTTAAAGACTAACAAAATGATTTATTGGGTGATCAGCTTTCATGGGACAGACCACTTCTTCAGATCTGGAAATTCTGTCCCATGAAAGCTTCTCACCTAATAAATTATTTTGTAGTCTTTAAAGGTGCTAAATGACTGCTGGTTAGTTTTGTGAAGACACAGACTAACATGACTAACTCTCTGTGACTATTCACCAAGCTAAAAGATGTTTATTGTAATGAGTTTGTACCATACAATGCAGTGCAAAAATAATTATCAGTTAAAAGGATACCCACATTCTCAGGTTGCCAAAATATCTCACTTTAAATGTAAATTTGTGTGGCACATTATTTAATAGTCATTAGTTTTGTTTAAACTGATATTTTTCATGCTGACTGGAAGGTAAACTTGTCAAATATGTTTTAAGCTCTTTTTTTTAATCCGAATTTGTCGCCTGTCTCCAGTCTCAGCCTGCATACAGAAATAGTTGGAACAAGTATGTGCTTATATTTATATGATATTTTCTTACTGCTTTCTCACTGAGCATCGTGTGGTACCTAGAGGTACTGAGACTTCATACTAGGGTGAGTGAAGTCTCTGCTTTACAGCCTCAGCTGAGAAACAGCTGGCTTTTAGCTCATGTGGTAGAGTGCAGGGCTTTAGACCCTATATTCAGGAGTTCTATTCCTGGTGCCAGCAATCCAGGTCTGTTGGTGTTACAACTGGAACAGAATTTCTGGGCAAGATCCTCAACTAGTTTAAATTCATATAGCTCCTTTGGCTTCAGTAGAGCCATGCCTATTTACACTACCAAAATGGCAGTTTTCTGTCCCCACCCTCACTGCATCACCTGTCCCTACAAAACACAAGGCCCTTTATTGGCACAAAGGGTCAAGTGATATTATGACCCTTTGACTATAGTAGGAGGTCTTTCCATTGAGTGTCTCACATGAGTGTGATTTGGACTATTTGATCTGCATAGTTGCATTGCATCACAGCATGAGGGGTGGGGTTCTGCTGCTTTCTGTGCTCTATAGATCATCTTGAAACAATTCATTTTTAAAGGCACATACCTATATGCTTTCAATGGATGATTTCAATGTCTAAATTTCCTAAAATCAAACTAAGAAGCTCTCAAGCAGCATTTTTCTCACTTTGTCTATCTGTAAATTTCTATCATCATTGACAGAAATTTCTGTTGTTGGTTTGTGTGTGTGTGTGTGTGTGTGTGTGTGTGTGTGAGAGAGAGAGAGAGAGAGAGAGTGAGTTTATGGTGAAATCGATGTTTATCACCATTTACCACCATTAAATAAAAATTTAAGCCTCCAAAGCCTATGTATACACCAGACAAGCAAGGACAGCATTTCCTTCCTGCAAATGCCATCCAGGCCATAAATATCACGTTTGGGATTTTTTTTTTAAATTGCATACTTCTGATCAAATGAAAAATCAAAGCTAATAAATCAGGTACCAGTTTAGGATGAATATACAAGACTTTGTACGATATATTTCTCCTTAACGTGCTAGAGATAGACTGCAAAGCATGAGAGTGTTTCGTCCTAACTGACAAAATACAGTATACAAGAAAAAAAATACCACTGTGCTGCCCTCAGGATCAGGGGTATCAAGTTGGAAAGTAATGCGTGCTGGTTGCCTCTGTATTATATATTCTGGGGCTGATCCTAAAGGCCCTTGAAATCAGTGGAAAGGCTCCTATGATGAGGCCTTTGTGTGAAGAAATGTAGGCACAGCCTTTTAAAAAGAGATGATTTCAAGGCCAAGTCACTTCAGGTTTGTGTTGCCCTCTAGAAGCAACTAATGTGCAAGTAAGAGGGAGCAACTTATATCTGGCCAGGGCAGAAATCAAACGCTCGTTTTCACCTCTGCACCTGTAAATACAGCCATTAAGGATGCTCCTGTAGGATCTCTGATCTACTGTGAACACTGTATGTGTGGGATAGTTTCTTTTTGAAAAGTGCATCAATTAGAATTTGTTTTCTTGTGAATATATGTTGTCCTCTGTTCTGTACATGCTGGGGCTGTATGTCTGTGATTTATTAGTCTCATAATTGGTGAGAAGTCTCATCTATATTTTTTCTGCTCCTTAGCTATTGTCTGTGATGGCTGATATTAAACAATATTTTCTTGACTGTGTGTTGCACTGGGTGAGTCCGCCTTTCATCAGCTATATTCAAGATGCTTTTGTCTGCTGATTTGTCTAATCCTTGAGGTAGTTCTATGCTGTATGAGACAATGGAGATCATCTAGGAATCAGACTGTTCTTTGAAATGATGAGTTCAGTGAAAGCCAGAGAGAACTAATTTATCAGTGCAGCCATCCCCCATATGTTGAATGCTGGTAACATCTATACTTACTTCAGCTGTCTATGATCTCTGCTTCCATAAGATGGCGTGTAACCCGGCTTAGATGATTCCTTTGCCATAGATATCCTTCTTCAGTTGCAGCATCTTTATATCAGTCTGAGATGACAGTATCTGCTGCCTTGCTTTGCATCTTTTCTTAATATAACTGATAGTTCTTACATCACATCTGATTGCTACAACTACACAATTGGCAAGCTATTAGGTCTCCAAGAGATGTGAGTGCAGATGCTTTTACAGCATTGAGATAAAACATTGCATTTTCATTATTGGAAACATCCCGCCTCACTGAAACACCACCACATGATTTCTACTCACATTACAGACTCACCTAGAAATAATGGGGACTTAGGGTGCTTTTTATACTGCTCTGTTTGAAAGTAGATTTTTGGTTCATCTTTTTACTTTACATTCTTTTTTACACTACAGGGGATGATGTGGCTCAATGTGTTCATTGCCTGCCTGACTTCCCTCTGTTCTGTGTACTGTGGTGTGTAATTAACAAGCAATGTGCCTTTTATACAAAGCAAAAAGCAATTGGTGGACTACATGGCAATTTTCTAGTATACTACTGTGTTTCCAGAGCTTTGCACCTTGCTGCTGGCACCTTTACTGATATAATAGTGTAATTTTTAACACACCAACAGAAATGCAATGAAAAGGTAAAGCCATACTGGCTTCTTCAGCACCAGAAAACCAAGAAGTTAAAATGTTTGGCAAAGAGAGGACAACATTCTCAGGGAAAATGACTGTACTTCCAAAATTCTCAGGGTACATAAAGATTAACAATTTATTATTTTTTATATTCCCATTACCATTTTAATTCATTTACAAGCGTGATCCCTTTAACTTTGTTCTGAACAGAGATCTTCGCTATCTTATTCATTACAGAGCAATTCCCTGGACCTTTGATATTTGCAGGAATGGGACATGTCCTACTTAATTTGCTTCATTAATTGGTCATACTAGTGTATTGGTGTCAGGTAAACCTTTTTTCCCCTCACCTGGCTTTATAAACTCTGGATTCCTTTTTTCCACCCCAGTCATTTGAGTAAGTGAATTTTACACACAAAAGCTCATGACCTAATAAATGCGTTAGTCTCAAAGGTGCCACAGGGCCATTATTTTTTCCCTGTTCATCTGCTCAGGAACTAAATCTTATAAAGACAGTTCTACATAATGTACATTTATCAGTAAAAGTACAGTAACTATCCTTTTTAACATCTAAAATATGTTACATAATTACATAAAATCAACTGAAGTATTATGAATGTTACTGAGGTCATTAAGTAGCCCATTAAAATTGTTACCGTGACAATGACCAAGTTATTATGAACTGTAATATTTAAAGGGCAAGGCAAAGGTATTTTGAACAACTACCAGGATTAAAATTTTTGTATAATAATTTATTGCTCATGAAAGTGAAGGATGGCTGTGCTAAGCATTGTGTAGCCAGTTTTGCAAGTGTGTAAACATGGAAAACTCTTTGGCTCCATCTACACTACAAACTTTCTTCAAAGTTAACTTCAAAGTAAGGGGCGCCCACCAGCGCAACGCAGAGGCCTTCAACTGGCTGGCCAGTGGGCTCACCGCCTGAGGTCACCACTACTGCACTGGCAGCCTTGTCAGGAAAAAGGTGAAAGACCTGAGGCAGACATACATCAAAGCCTGGAACACTGCCAGCCGTTCAGGGGCATGGTCCGTGCACTGCCACCACTACAGGGAGCTGCACAGGCTCCTGGGGCAGAGGGATTCAGCTGCCCAGGAATACCTCGTGGACACTGCCGTTCCCCCTACCCCTGCAGACACCAACGAGGAGGCAGGCATCTCTGGCACTGCCAGCACCCCTGCGCAGGGATTGGCCCATGGAGACCAACGCTGATGATGAGGGCTCCAGTGACGGGACACATGTCATCGCCCTCCCCTGTGGGACACCCAGCTGAACCTCATCTACCCAAGCCTCGCCTGAGCCCTGGGAGGTTGCAGCCAGTATGTACAGGGCAAGCAGGATGTCACAAGGTCTGGAGATGAGGCCCGCCCCAAAACAGCCCCATAGCCCACATGCTTGGGGATGGGGGTGGGGGAGGGAACATGGGCCAATCTTCACCATGTGGGAACCTCGGGGCACCCGGGATGCCATGGGTCTCATGGACCTTCAGGCAGCGGGGAGCAGGGTGGGAGCCAGTGGAGTGGGGGCCCCGGTTCCCCCGGTGTGGCGACCCAGAACTCTTGGGCCATTATTTGTCCCCTTTTTTCTCCGCAGGTCCATCGTTAGGAAGCCACCACAGCCCACTGGAGTGGGACACAGCTGCAGTGGGGCTGGGAGGCCGCCCCATCGCCCTAGCTTGCATACCACTGCAGCCGTGGCTGGTCCTCCCAGAGACAGCACTGGAGGGATGAGGAGGCAGCCGACAGCCGGGTGGTGATGCCAGAGATGACCAGGGTGCTTCGGGACTGGCTGGTGATGGAGTGAGACGTGTGGGTGTGGCTGGTCAGCAACCTGGATGTCATGGCCCAGGCTTTGGCCTTCCTTCTCACTCAACCTCCTGTCCCTCCTTGCAGCCACTCCTCCAGCAGCTGCCCCCTGAAGGTGCCCACCATGTACCAGACCTGTCACTGGCTGCCCATGTCAAACTGGCTTGGTGGCTGCTGGCTGGGGCAGGCACACGTGACCCAGACCCAGTGCCCCCCCCCCGCAGACACACCTTGCCGAGGCTGAGCCCACAGCACCTCCACCCCAGCCCTACCTCCCCATGGTCCTTGCCCCATCACAGCCCCGCAGGGAGCCCCAGACCCTGGCAGTAGGAGCAGTTGTGGCCACTGTAGCTCTCGCCCCACCATGCCACTGGGTGACTGACCCTTCTCCCACCCCATCCCCTGTCCTGGTTCAGTCCCCCCAACTAGCCCCCCTCCCAGTTCAGTCCCCCTACATAGCCCCCTGCTTCCCCTCTGTGGACTGCTTCCCCCGTGCACTGTAAATACTTTAACATGTTGTTCCGTTCTGTTTTCTCAAATACATTTATTGCCCAAAGTAGTTTATTGTTCCCACCCTAGCCCCGTGTCCCTGGTGCGCGATTGGAGAGATGTGAGGGGTGGAGTGGGCGGGGGTGTGTTTGGTGGGGGAGCGTGAGGGGTGGGAGAGTGTGAGGGGAGGGGGACTGGGGGGCCCATGGTGTGGAGTGCAGTTGGGAGGGTCAGGGCAGGCCCTGCATGAAGGCCTGGCACAAGGCTTCCCAGACCCTGATCCCATCCCTTTGGTCCTCATGGCATGGGGCAGCGGGTGGCTGTTCATACCCAGCCCCTGGGTCCACGGCTGAGCCCTGGATAAAGGATTCCCACTGGCCCTCCACAAGATTGTGGAGGGTACAGCAGGTGGCAATCACTGTGGAGACATCTGGGAGGCTGACATCCAGCCTGGTGAGGAGGCTGTGAAACCTCCCCTTCAGCCTCCTAAACTCCCGCTCGACTGTGCCTCTGGCGTGGTTGAGGTGACCTTTGAAGGTGTCCTGAGCTGGTGGGGTGCATCCAGTATAGGGCAGCATGAGCCACAGGTGCAGCAGGCATCATGATGTCCCTGAGTGGGCGCCCCCACAGGGGGACATATGCACCCTCCTGCATCCAGCGTCCTAGCAATGAATTTCAGAACACCGGGGTGTCATGGGCCCTGCCTGACCACTCCACGCACACATCCAGGAAACAGCCCTTTGCATCCACCAGGGCCTGGAGTACCACCGAGTGGTACCCCTTCCTGTTAATGTAGGTGCTGCCGTTGTGGTCCAGAGCCCAGATCACCATGTGCAGGGCTCTGAAACAATTGGGAAGCCCAGGTCCACGAACCTGGAGAGGGCAGGAGCACTGTGTTATTGGCTTAGACAACCTGCGGCAGGGGTGGGGCGGGAAGGAAGACGTGTCTATGAACGCCTGACCAGGACCCCCCCCACCCCCTCCACAGTAGCCCTCTCCCCGGGGTGGGCCCATCGTGGGGGCCAGACTTACCTTGATCAGCATTGCTGCAATGGTGGCCTTGCTGATTCCAAACTGGTGGCCGATGGACTGGTGCCTGTCGGGGTGGCCAGCCTCCACAGTCCAATCGCCACCCTCTTCCGCACCAGGAAAGCTGGCTTCATCCAGGTTTCCTGGTGCTGGATGACTGGGGCAAGCCAGTGGTAGAGGTCCTCAAATGTCTGGCGGGTCATTCTGAAGTTCCTCAGCCACTGCTTGTCATCCCAGTCCTCCAGCACCAGCCGGTCCCACCACTTGGTGCTGGTGGCAAAGGCCCACTGGTTCCAGATTTGGGAGGGGAGGGGCAGCAGGGCCGTGGCCAGGGCCTGGAGGCTGGGTCTTGTGCAGGTGACCAGGCTGCGCTGCTGAAATAGCAGGGCGACCAGCATGGCCAGCAGGCTAGCCAGGGTGGAGGGAACTTTGTCCTCAGGAGGGGTGCGAGTGGGTATGGTCTCCAGCTCTTCTCCCCAGCATGTGCTCTGCTGCTGTCCACAGCCCGGCAGCCTTGAGCATGTGCAGGCTGGGGGTGTTGGGAAGGGCCCTTTAAGAGGTCGGCTGGTTGCAAGCCCGGAAGAGCTTGTTGGTCATGCGGCCCGCTGCCTGCATAATTTCCTGGCCCTTTACTTTGATGTAGGGGTTATTGTGTGCAGACGTTTTACTCTGAAGCAGGGGGGAACCTACTTCAAAGTAAGGGAGGATGCTTTTTGTGTGTAGATGCTCTACTTCGAAGTTGCTTGCTTCAAAGTTAGTTTGTAGTATAGACGTGGCACTTTTGTTTGAAACTGAGCTTTTCGGGAGTAGAGATGGTAAAATGCATGCTGGTTTTGGAACACAAATATCCAATAGGAACTAAATGAAGGCCAACACATTTATCTATATCTTGGGAATAATGAGCTAGCAAACAATCCCCAGTGTCACCTACCTGAAATCACTACAAATGCATGTTGATAACAAGGAAATTGTCTCAGAAAGATAAAGCTTATTTTCAGCAAACATAGAGTTCCCCTTAATAGGTTAAAGCTATTATTCTTACTCGTGAGTATTTCCATGGACTGTTTGCATGGACGAGACATACAGGCTTTGGCCCCACTTAGAGAAATAGTTCCTTAAAAGTCTGGCAATTGTATGCCTTCATGTTTCTACAGAGCTGTTGCCTGAGGGCCGAATCTTGTCATCGTTCCACAGAGAGTATTTCCATTGAAGTTGGGATCAAGAAAATTATAAATCATACACAGAGAAAGATCTGCTCAGCTTCAGCTGGCAATGGTGTGCACTGTACACAGACCCAGATCTACAGGCTGGGTGCAGAGCTGTGGTTCTGCCATAGGTAAAATAGGGGCTTTTTTCCTGAGTAAGAACTGAAGAACCATACCTCAATAAGATAAAGGAATAATCATAAATATTAGAATTACTGTAAATTGGAGAATTCAAGCAAAAAAACGGGCAGAGATTATACTGATACCCCAGCTTGAGGACATACCTCTGCTGTTCTCCAAGTTCACAACCTGGTCATGTTGAATCAGCAGCTATTTCTGGATGTTCAGGTAGGTGTGGTAGCCAAGATAGCTTGTAATTAGTAGCATTTGTCAAGAATGAAGGTTGAGGATTTTTCTTTCAGAATCGGAACTTGTTGTGGTTATCCAAGCCATTTTCATGTTGTGGGTGAATGATTGGAATACACTCCAAAGGAGGCCACATTTGAAAAATATTCAGCGACTGCATAAAATGGAGATTGCAATTCTGTGCTCCTTAAATGACATTTCCTTTACATTTATTTCCATGATCTACCCTGATTACACATTGATTTCTAGGAGAAATATGATGGCTTCTCATTATCTAAGACATTGCCTCTTTCTCCATGTGACACGTTAGTCATGAGATGAACTGAGATACTTAAACACTTGTTTTGAGCAGCAGGTTTCTTTTAGTAATGAGCATTCAGCAGAGGATTGTTGAGTAAGCTACATTCTCCCTCTCTCGCCTGGGCCTGCCAGAGTTCATATTTGGTAGATGGCCGGGCCTGCTGCAATGCTGATTGGTCCTTCCAATTTTTTCCTGAGGCACCAGGGGTTTGTGATAATTGGGTGGATGATATATGCTTATTTTTGATGTGGGCTTGTGTTGTTTGCCTTTGCATCCACCCCTTCTAATGGCTCCCTATCTTGATGCAATGTGACAATGTGAAGTTGAGTAATCAAGATAGCATTTACTTCAGGACTCCATTTTGTTCTTAAAAAGGGAGGAAATTAGACCATCAACGATATGGCAGAAGAAGCTGGTTCAAAACAGTTGAACTGACTTATGGCTGACATTGCTTCAGAATTCTTCTGCCACTGGCTCTATGTAAAGAACTGGGTGATGTCACCACAGGGCTGTGCTTTCAGGAGGCAGTGGTGTGTAGACAGGGTCTTGTGGGGTGTCCAGGATCAAGGACTGAAGAGCCTTGTGGCATCAGCCAACAATAATATCACTTATCTGCCAGCTGAAGTTCCTGACCCTCCATCTGTCACAGCTCCAGATACTGCAGCAGTGGTTATCTTGCATCCGAGGCTCAGTGTTCCAGGTCATGGTCTCACCATACATGACTATCTGACCTATCTATGTAAGGCATCTGAATATCAGTATGATACGTACATGTTTACCAGGGATTATGTTGATTCTTTTGTCAGGAAAGTGTATTTTGGGCCTCATCTTCAAGCTTTTTGCAGTCCCTATTGCTGGGTTTTGTTTGATCTGGTATTTGTTTGTTTTCCCTTGTATTCCAATTTATGTGATTAGATCCTAACACAGTGCTTATCTGTTTTGAGCATACTCTTTGCCTCGTCATCCACACTTGTAAGGGAATGTGGGACATCTATTTCCTCAGGCGGTAAACCCCATCACAGGTCAAGAATCTAATACCCAGGGAACAGAGGAATGCTTGGATTATTTTATCTGCTGTTTTGATTTTCTCCTTGCTTACAAAGGGAGAGCAATTTGAGATGCTGGCAGTTCATTTTATTATGCTTTTGTCCTATGAATTAGCTTTATGCTATTTATATAGTGCCCTGAACAATTCATACATCTAAAAATGTTAATCAAATGCAATATCTTTTCTAAATGGTCTGCTTAAATATTACCACTGTTTTTAAAAACTCTGGATATTTGAGGAGGTTTTCCTACCATTCTTTTTTTTTTTTTTAATTTGTTTGAGTTTTATGGTCTTATTTTTAGCATAAAGAAACTCTTACAGGAAACAATGTCCCAAGCATTGCAGTCGGGCTAGGCACCAGCATTCTAAAAGCCCAGACAAATTAATAGGTTGTATAATATTGCATTCCTAAGTGACACTTCTCATTGCAATAATTTGGTTGGAATTAAACTATTGCTACTAAATTCTACATAAATCTAATGAAAATTTAATTGGTTTATAAAATCTTTCCTTTTATCCAAGACTAACAATTCCAATGCAACTCAGGCGATCCTCCCACAAATAGTCGAGAGGAAATAAAATATAAGGGAGTATATCAGTTCAAATTCCCCGAGATCCTTACAGTTACTCTTCTTTGTGATCCAGTGTTTTAACTTTTTCATGACTTTAATCTTAAAAAAATAGATTTTAATTAACTTCAGAGCTATTATTCCCCTTTAGGGGAGGTGGGAAAAACAAATGCAACTCAGACATCGGACCTCTGAGTATAACACTTTCTCTTGCTTTACTGTTCATTTTGACATTTTTATGTATCTTCTGCTAATAAAATGTAATGATTTTCATCTTTTATTTTGACATCTGAGTCTGTATCTTTTATCTGTTGTTTACAGTGTTTCAGCCCATAAATAAATCATATGACAAAATAAATTACTTAATCTTGTGTTTTATTTGGAAACACATTAAAGCCTAGCTCTGGTAGAAAAAATCACTTTACACCTTAGAATTACTTATATACTTTTATGACTTTTGTGTCACATTCAAACTCTATCAAGGTATCATATCAATAACAAGTGTTCACAAGAGCCACATTTTAAACCTTTCAAGTTTTTTAGATAACGTTTGATAGGAATGCTTTAAAATGAAAGTATATCTGTCTTTGGCAAGTGGCATTTTCAATTATTCTATGTTTTTAATAGTGTTATATTGTATTACAGAAACAAAATTAGTCCCCAGAACCCTCTTGATCATGTTGAAATCCATTTACCTGAACCCCTTAAATCTAAAACTTCCTGTTATGAGAATCTAGGTTATTTCTTCCACTCTAAATTCATTTAGCTCATAAATTCATAGATTATATATCAACTTGTTGTTCTATATGATTTTGGTATCCAGGAATCTCTGAGGGTAAGTGTGGCTCCAGTAAATTTCAGTCAGTATATTCATTTTGTGATTTCTTTGGCACATCATTTGGTAAAAGATGATCTTAGCTCTAAGTGGTGAACAATAGTTTTGACTGTGTTGTAGAGAAAGAAACAAGAGTTTCTGACTTTAATGAATTTTATTAGGCTTTTCCCAGACAATGAAAGAGAATGAAACCAAAATTTTAATAGTAATCTCTATGTGTTTTCCTGAAGCTTCTTCCCCTCTCTAATGCCTTTCACAAAACTGTTTTTCACACACAGAATGTACCCTCTTTTCTTAGGTTAATTGATGAAATATGATGTGGTTTGGTTGCATTCTTAGTAATTTCAGATTCTATTCCAGGACATTTGGGACAGAGCCCAAGAGCTTAGCATGTTTTCCTTTTTTCATGGTAAAATTGTGCAAATATGCATTAGAGTGTGAAAACAAACAGTCTAATACATTTTTGCAAAGCTCTTTATGTTTACTGTTTATTGCAGATACCAGATCCTAATTAAAATGCGCTAACAAAAGCCAAGATACAAAGAACAAAGATATAACGAAAGCCTCATCTTTTAAAAATATTTGTGATTAATCCAAGGGGAATTTTTGTTGTATGTCACCACTAGAAAATTCAAGAAAGTTAACTGCAACATTGGAAAGAATACAACACTAAATATTATAGGTCCATCCCTGTAAATATAATCATGTCATGGTCACGTTTCTTCTGGAATAAGCTTCTTTACACACATCATTATGGCATCCAGCTGCACCCCCTCTTCCCTTCTCCTTGAAAACTTCCAAGTTTGTTTTGTTTTCTAAATGGTTCAGAGCCTCCTCATCCCACTGGGTTCAGTGGCCTGTAAGCTATACTGATCATTTTCATCATTAAAATATGACAGCAGGAGCCATATTTACATCAACATTTAAGTTTACTTTTTAAAATAACTGTGTAGCTAAACTGTTTGCCTTTCAGCCAAGCAAAGCAAAACAAAAACAAAAAAAAAAACCAGGCTTTTAAAACGTCAAGTGGATTTCATCCTGAAGGGATGCAAAACAAATTCCAGTTGAATGGGCCGGGACACAGTACAACGGCCATGGTTCTGTTGAAAGAAAAAGTTAGGAAGCAAAGCAGCCATACATTTTTCTGTGCACTGTGGTGACCTACTTCACTGATGCATAGATAGTGGGAGTATGAGTGGACTTTGTAGGTTGGGTATAAGGGCACAACCAGTGTGTCAACAAACTGTCTGTCTCGAGTAAACGGAAGATAAACACTGTCATGGTTGATATTCTGGGGTTCAATTTAGTGAGCCCAGTAGGATCTCACTAAATTGAACCCTGAGGGTACCACTTGTCAATGAGTAAGTGAATTTGGCAGAATAATTTCTCCTGTTGACCTTTTGCTGTGGGGTTGGACTGGAAATTTGACTTAATGTACATCAACTCTAGCTATGCAGCTCTCATAGATAGAATTATGTATTTTATGTCAAATTTTCTTTTTAGTGTTTGATCTGCCCTGCGTAAAGTCATTGCCAACTGATATACGGATTTAAGCCACTACAATAGTCTATGGGCTGTAATAGGCTATGGTTACCCTACCAAGTTTTGTTGACAAAACTGGTGGAACATCCACACACAATGTATTTTGTCGACCATTTGTCAACAAAAACTCAGCACTTTTGCTGGCAGCATTCTGCCTCTCAGCCATGAGGCATAACACTGCTGTTGACAGATTCTGTTGACAAAAAAGCTGTGTGGATGCTCTGGGGGACCTCCTCTTGACAAACATGGTTTCCAGAACAATGGGCAGCCCTATCTGCTGTGCTTCTGGGTGTCCGCTTTGTTGAGAGAGCAGCCAGGCAGTTCGGCCACTCTGTCAACAGATCCGAGCACTCTTCCAATTGACTTGTGTGTAGCTGCACTCTGTCAACAGAAATTTTATTGCAAAATCTCTTCCGACAGTGACTTCTGTCAACAGAGCACTGTAGTGTAACCATAACCATACACTGTGAGCAGTGGCTACATGAGTGACCTGCACTCTGAAGGCTCTTTGAAGGTTTTTGTTTCTGACTCCAAGATTACTTTTTGTATATGGCTTATGTTTGGATGCGGAATTTATATTACACCTTTCTGACTGAGAACACATATTGTCACCATTGTTCTGTAGTCTTGCTGGATATAAGTTAGAGATCTCAAAAAGGAGGAGGTTATTTCTGTAGCTCTACTCAACCAAGCCCCATCTTTGTATTCTGAAAGAAGGGATGATACCATCACTACTTTTGTGTATTGTGCAGGAGAAGAAGAAAAGAAAAATTCAACAGTGAAAAATAAGCTCCTGTACTAAAATATCCAGTTATAGGAATATTGTATGCAGATTTGTTGGACCCAAATATATCCAATTATCTAAAAGCCAAATTGGAGAAGTGGTCTGAAGTAAACAGGATGAAGTTTAATAGAGACAAATACAAAGTGCTCCACTTAGGAAGGAACAATCAGTTTCACACATACAGAATGGGAAGCAACTGTCTAGGAAGTAGCATGGCAGAAAGGGATCTAGGGGTTTTGGTGGACCACAGGTTAAATATGAGTCAACAGTGTGATGCTGTTGCAAAAAAAGCAAACATGATTCTGGGATGCATTAACAGGTGTGTTGTGAACAAGACACAAGAAGTCATTCTTCCTCTCTACTCTGCTCTGGTTAGGCCTCAGTTGGAGTATTGTGTCCAGTTCTGGGTGCCACATTTTAAGAAAGATGTGGAGAAATTGGAAAGAGTCCAGAAAAGAGCAACAAGAATGATCAAAGGTCTTGAGAACATGACCTCTGAAGAAAGGCTGAAAGAACTGTGTTTGTTTAGTTTGGAAAAAAGAAGATTAAGGGGGGACATGATAGTGGTTTTCAGGTATCTAAAAGGCTGTCATAAGGAGGAGGGAGAAAACTTGTTCTTCTTAGCCTCTGAGGATAGAACAAGAAGCAATGGGGTTAAACTGCAGCAAGGAAGGTTTAGGCTGGACATTAAGAAAAAGTTCCTAATTGTCAGGGTGGTCCAACACTGGAATAAATTGACTAGGGAGGTTGTGGAATCTCCACCTCTGGAGATATTTAAGAAGAGGTTGGATAAATGTCTATCAGGGATGGTCTAGACAGTATTTGGTCCTGCCATGAGGGCAGGGGGCTGGACTCGATGACCTCTCAAGGTCCCTTCCAGTCCTAGCATTCTATGATTCTATGACACCAAATGGCTGTTTGTTTATAAATGGATTAGTCAGAAATGTAACTGGGCAATAACACACCATCATTCTATTTGTTGAGACCACAAAATCTGTTTGCTAGTCCCTCATGATCTGTAATATGTTTCCTGGCCACACCTTCGAATCTGATCTCCTCAGTAATCTTGGAGCTTCATGTTGACACTGTACCGACTGTCATTTCCCAGCACTGCAGGAGTCATAGGCAAAGTTCTCTATTTTTTTCCACTCAGGCATGGAATAAATCTTGTTATGTGCACCAAAGCATGTGCAGATGTGCACCACCAACAGAAACACATGTTGCTGGCTGTGGGCGCCGTGCGGCACTCTGTTAACCAGCTGGGCAGCAGATGAATCTCTTCTGAGTAGCCGCACAATCTCTCGGCTGACATAGATGGTCATAGGTTAAGTTTGTAAATATAAAACAAAACACCTAGACAGCCAGGCGCTGTGCCAACAACCACTGGCTCCAGCTATGCAGCAGCATCCAGACCTGTGCCGACTTTGGTAATCTCAGAGGAATGTACGAGGGTATGAGGAAGGCATTAGGACCCACCCAGAACAAGATGGCACCTCTGAAATCCAAATCTGGTGAAGTCATTGCTGACAAAGCCAAACAGATGGAGCGCTGGGTTGAGCACTACTCCGAGCTGTACTCACGCGAGAACGTTGTGGTTGACGCAGCCCTTGATGCCGTCGAGCTCCTACCAGTAATGGATGAACTGGATCAAGAACCGACTGTGGATGAACTGAAAAGAGCCATCGACAGCATTGCAGCAGGAAAGGCCCCTGGTCACGATGGTATACCACCAGAGGTAATCAAATGTGCCGCGGACACATTCCTGGAACCCCTACATGAGCTACTGTGCCTGTGCTGGAAAGAGGGTGAGGTTCCACAGGATATGCGCGACGCTAACATTGTAACGTTGTATGAGAACAAAGGAGACAGAAGCGACTGCAACAACTACCATGGAATCTCCCTCCTAAGCGTCACTGGTAAACTGTTCACTTGCGTCATCCTTGACAGACTCCAGAAGATTGCTGTGAGGGTGTACCCCGAATCGCAGTGCGGATTTCGTGCAGAGAGGTCTACCGTTGACATGGTCTCTCTAAGGCAGCTGCAGGAGAAGTGCAGGGAGCAGAGAAAGCCACTCTACATAGCCTTCATTGACCTGACCAAGGCCTTTGACTTGGTCAGCAGGGATGGTCTGTTCAAACTGCTCCAGAAGATAGGCTGTCCTCCACGGTTACTCAAAATGATCCAGTCGTTCCACGAAGACATGAGAGGAACCATCCAATATGACGGCGCATTATCGGATGCTTTCAGAATCAGGAGCGGCGTCAAACAAGGATGCGTGCTTACTCCGACACTGTTCGGGATCTTCTTCGCACTCCTCCTGAAGCATGCCTTTGGATCTTCAACAGAGGGCATCTTGCTGCACACAAGATCTGATGGGAAACGGTTTAACCTTGCAAGGCTGAAAGCTAAGTCTAAGGTGCGAGAAGTCCTCATCAGAGACATGCTGTTTGCAAACGATGCTGCTGTAGTGTCTCACACAGAAGACCAGCTTCAAAAACTGCTGGATCAGTTCTCCAAAGTGTGCAAGGACTTTGGGCTTACCATCAGCCTAAAGAAGACAAACGTACTCAGTCAGGATGTTGCTGAATCCCCATCAATCAGCATTGACAACTATACGTTAGAGGTCATCCACGAGTTCGTTTACCTCGGGTCCACCATCACTGACACCCTGTCATTGGACACTGAGCTAAATAGGAGGATCGGAAAAGCAGCCACAACTCTGTCCAGACTCAGCAAGAGAGTGTGGAATAACAACAAGCTGTACACTCTCACCAAAATGCAAGTCTACAGAGCCTGCATCCTCAGCACCCTCCTTTATGGCAGCAAGACTTGGACCCTGTATGCCCGCCAGGAAAAGAGGCTGAACGTCTTCCACTTGCGCTGCCTCAGGCGCATCCTTGGAATATCATGGCAGGACAGAGTGACCAACACCACCGTCCTTGAGCAAGCCGGAATCCCAACCATGCACACTCTCCTCAGGCAGCGTCGACTCCACTGGCTTGGCCACGTCCACAGGATGAATGATGGAAGGATTCCAAAAGACATCCTGTATGGTGAGCTAGCCTCTGGCAAAAGACCTCCCGGACGCCCCCAGTTGCGCTACAAAGATGTCTGCAAGAGAGGCCTCAGAGAGGTAGACATCGAGCTGGACAACTGGGAAGAACTAGCAGACGACCGCAGCAGATGGAGGCAGGGGTTACACAAGGGCCTTCAGAAGGGCAAGATGAGGATCAGACAGCTAGCAGAGGAGAAGCGAGCGCACAGAAAGCACACTAAGGACTTGCCAGACACCCACCACATCTGCAAGAGATGCAGCAAGGACTGTCACTCTCGTGTGGGTCTTCATAGTCACAGTAGACGCTGTAAATGAAGTCCTCAATTGAAACTATAAAGTGCGCAATGCATAGTCTATGCAGACTGAAGGATGCCTACTACTATTATTACTACTACTACCTTCAGACTTTGCATCATTTCAACTGCTGCCTCAGTTTTCTTAGGTTTTCCCCATACAGTGTATTTTGGTGGCATTGTATAAAGTCCAGAAGACTTCACTAAGAAACCCAACACTCAGACACAAAAGTTGTTTTTTGGATTGTTTTCCCATGAATCCATAGAAAGAAAAAACTCGTCTGTAACCTGAAATCTGAAAAAAGTATATTTCTAAATGAGCATTCTTTCTCACTAATTTCTGTGGTACAAGTAGCTATTTAACTCTTAATTATTTTCTTTGTACAGCACTGCTATTTTATTAAATAGAACTATGCTTTGTAGGGATATTTTAATTTTAAACCAGCATTTTATTTTAAAAAGCTAAACAAAACAAAACAAAGAATCTGGGTCTACATGTGAGCACCCTTTCAAAAGGGCAAAAATCAACGTTTGGCAGTTGAAATAGCGGCCGTCGAAAGGGAGCACTCAACACCATTAGCGGATTGACATTTCGATCTGCTCTTTCGAAGTGCTGCCACAGTCTTTCGAAAGAGAGCATCCACATGGCTCCAAGCCCTCTTTCGAAAGAAGGGAGGCAAGAAACAGTGCGGATGGGGCCCACAGCCAACAAGCCCTTCTGGGGCCATAGGCAGCTGCTCCTTTAAAGGACCCCTCCACTCTGCACAAGCCAAGTGTTGCGCAGCCGTTCCCAGCCCGGCAGAGCCCACTCATGCTCAAGACGGAGGCACAGTGACAGCTCTTGCGAGAGGACACCCTCATCATAGATGCACTGCTGGCAGTGCTGTGCACCATCACTGCAGCTGCACCTGATCTCATTGGGTGACTGGGCGGTCACCCTGTGGCTATGAGGCTCCCCCACCCAGGGCTCTGCTGGGTGCCCTCTGAGGTGCCCCAATGCCTCTGGCCCCACCCCAGCACCACTGACTGGTGGGAGTGCCTGGTGCTGGGGGAGTGGGTCGAGGAAAGGTGGCTGCGGAACTTCCGCATGTCAAGGCAGACCTTCAATGAGATCTGCCACTGGCTAGGCCCCACACTCCAGCACTACGACACCATCACGCAGCCTTCCCTCACACTGGAGAAACGGGCTGCAATCACTATCTGGAAGCTGGTCACCCTGGACTCCTACCACTCCGTGGGACAACAGTTCGGGGTGGGCAAGGTCACTGTCGGGGCCATACTTATGGAGGTAACATAGGGCTTGGTCACGTGTCCCCCATGGGAGGATGGGAGGGCTGGGATGGGGGGGGAACCCACTGCTGCAAGGGGCCAGATAGGAGGGGGCAGGGGGCTGGATGGGGCTGGGGCCGGATGGGAGGAGGGCAGAACAGGCCTGAGGCGGGGTGAGATGATTCACCACACCTGTACTAGAGCACATGTCCCCCTCCCCCACATATGGGTCATCAGAGCCATCAATGCAATGCTACTCCATAGGGTCATCCGCCTGGGGGATCTGGACAACACTGTCACCAGCTTCCAGGATGTGGGGTTTCCGAACTGCATCAGCGCTTTGGATGGCACGCACATCCCCATCTGCGCCCCACCACACAGCGCTGGCCAGTACATCAACAGGAAGGGCTACGATTTGGTGGTGCTCCAGGTGCTGGTGGACGATAGGTGCCGGTTCACCAACATCGTTCGTCCCCCAGCGGGAGATCTCGGTGTCAGAGGACATCATCATGCTGCTCTGCATGGTGGCAGATGTGGCATACCCCCTGCAGCCATGGCTCATGAGGCTGTACATGGGACACCTCGACCTCACCCAGGAGGCATTCAATCAGCGCCTCAACCACACCTGCAACATTGTGGAGTGGGTCTTCAGGCACCTAAATGGGTGGTGGAGGTGCTTCCACACATGGCTGGAGGTCGGGGTCCTGAATGTGCCCCAGGTGGTCAGCGCCTGTTGCAATCCTCCACAATGTTGTGGAGGGAAAGGGGGAACGCCTATAGCCCTGGTGGGGGAGGGCGGGAGCCTGGCTGGCTCTGGCTATGAGCAGCCGGGCACCGCCCCCATCCACCAGGCCCACCGGGATGGCCACTGCATCAGGAAGGCCCTCAGGCAGGCCTTTGCCAACGGCCACCTCTGACGCGCATGCACACCCACATCCCATGCACATCTGCCATCCCCACCAGCACTGC
Source organism: Carettochelys insculpta (assembly GCF_033958435.1). NCBI lineage: Eukaryota > Metazoa > Chordata > Testudines > Carettochelyidae > Carettochelys > Carettochelys insculpta. Next base: position 211,697,591 of record NC_134138.1, on the reverse strand, counting down.
ACCCACACATCCACCACCCACCATCCCCCTGAGGAGCACAGCATGGGGTGGTGAATAATAAATAAACATTTACTGAGACCATACGTTGTGAACTATGTACAGGTGGGGGGGGCTCTGAACTTGGAAGGGGGTGGGGGCTTCTAACCTGAAGGGGGTGGGGAGCTTACTCTGGGGCTAGGGTGGTGGGCTGCAAGCTCCGTTGGCCGCTGGAGTCCCTGCCTCCCCAGATGCAGGGTCCCTGGTGAGGAGGAAAGGGTGTGGGGAGCACCGGCAGGTAAAGCAGGGAGTGGGCCTCGGGGGGGCAGTGGGGGCAGGCTCAGCAGGGGGAGCTATTGTGGGGGTGAGGAGGTGGGCAGCATTGGCCGCATGGTCCTGGAGGGTCTGGCCAATGCCCTTGAGGTTGTGCAGCAGCCTCTCCCAGGCTGCCCTCTGCCACTCCATCTCAGCTTCGGCGAGTCACAGATGCTGCTCGGTCACCTCGGCCTGGTGCTGGCTGGCAGTGTCCTCCTCAGCCCTGTGGGGGGCCCTCTAGGTGTGGGCCTGCCAGCGCATCATGTGGGGTGGCATCTGGGCACCTCTGATGTCCACTGGGGTGGTCTTGGGGACTAGGGATGGCACTGGGCTCTCCTGGCCCACAGAAGGTGCGGCTGTATGGAGAGGGGGACAGCATGTCAGTGATGTGCCCCAGCCAGAGGGGGCTCTGGCTGTGGCTCACCTGCTCAAGCCCCCCCTGGGGTTCCCCCCCAGGGGCACTGATCCATCCCCCATGGGCTGGGCATCCCATCCAATGGGGGTGCATCCAGGGGTCTCTCATGTGGATGGCCCATCCTGGCCTGTGGTGTGCAGTCCATGGGTGCCGCCCAGCACAGAGCAGCCGCCACGTGTGTGCAGCTTCTGGCACTGTACACTGGGGGTGGGTGCTGGGCATCAGTGGTGGGCAACCATGGGGTGCTGCATACCATGATGGGCTGGCATGCGTGCGGCCTGGGACCACTGGTCCTGTGTGCGGGTGACTAGCCATTGTGTCTCCCCCACAAACCTATGGAGTGGGTGAGCTCCATGTACGTACCAGAGGGTCCCTCTGTGACATCTGGGGATGCCCAGCTCCTGGTCACCTGGCTGGACGAGCGGGAGGGGATTTAGCTGGTGAGGCCCACCTCCTCGCTTGACCCCTTGGTGGTGCCCTCACCCTCCTGGGTCCCTGGTCAGGGCTGCTCCTCTGCCTCTGGTTGTGGCTTGTTGGCAGATGTGTCCAGGAATGCCGGGGGTGGGGAGCTATCCCAGGGCCCCAAGATGCCCTGGAGCTCCCAGAAGAAGGGGCACGTGGCTGGAGCAGCCCCTGAGTGGCCAGCCTGGTCCCTGACCTGGGCTTAGCCCTGCCGCAGCTCCTTCACCTTGGAGCATACCTGGTCGGTGGTACGCTCTGGCTGGCCTCTGGTCAGGAGGCCCTGAGCCAGGTGGCCAAAGGCTGCAGCATTGCGCCGCTTAACCCCCATCTCATGGAGGATTTCCTCCTCCTTTCAGAGGCCAAGGAGATCCCACAGCTTCTGCTCTCTCCTGGCTCTTTTTTTTTCATTCCCCCGGGAGCTATGAGAGCCCTGCGGGGGCTTGCAGGGGGGGATGGGGCTCATACGGGGGCTGGCTGCTGGCCATGTCTGTGGCACTGGAGGGTGGGGCTGGAGCACATACAGAGGCTGCTCCTAGCATGCTCTCAGCTTCCTGCCGTGGGTTTTCTGCATGCATTCAGCTTTAAGGCGGCCAGACACAGGCATCATAGAGCCCCGCTGCTGCTGGCGGGAGTGGCCCTGCACTCCAGCTGACTGGTGCCATGGCGGATCCGTATTTTGAAAAAGCAGAATGCGGAGCATCTACACATGTACTCTTTCGATTTAGTTTTTCAAAAGGGGCCAATCTTCCTGATCCAGGATCAGGGTTCGGATTTCGACATCGTTCCTTCGATTTCCTTTAGAAAGACGGCGTTAAGCGTGTGGATGCTCCTTCCGCTTTTTCGAAAGAGAGCCGCTTATTCCGATGTTTTGTGTGCATATAGACAGCTAGAAACAAACAAAAACTCAGCTCGGAGTATATATAGTTCCTTTTTGTACATGGAAAATCCTGCTTTACCTTCAGTTAAGATCTGTATAAACTCCTTTTCAATTAAGTTTCCTATTTTCTTCTAACATACAATTTGCCCTACCCCTAACTTCCTCTCCCCCGTAGGACAGTGCAGCTGTATAGGAAGGCAAGTGTGTATGTATGAAAGATAAAAAGTGCTTCCCAGGATGGACGTGATCTGTCAATAGGGAGCTAGTGTAAACATCCCCTGTGAATTTTGTTTGAATTTTGAATTTTGAAATTTGTTTTGTCAATTTTTGCATGTCACTGTTAGTTTCATCAAAACTATGTAGTGCAGACATACCCTTAGACCATTATTGAACATCTCTGTGGTCCTGCCAGTCACCTATCATTCAGGCTAACGAAGGTGACCCGACTGCTAACCACGATTTGGATTACGCTCCTGCATTTGAACAGCTGCCCTGTAATAGAGAATCCTACAAACTGCCTCTCATAGGTGTAGCTCAACAATCTGAGCCTGCTCCTGGCCTCAAAGAAGGTATTTCCCCCACTAAACACTGTAATTCATCACATCAGCTACCCACAGGGCTTGTCTACACTAGCTCCTTACTTCGAAGGGAGGATGGTAAGTAGGGTGTTGGGAGTTTACTAATGAAGTGCTGTGGTGCATATGCAGCACTTCATTAAGCAAATTCCCCCCCTCCACAGCAACTTTGAAGTGTTGAACTTCAAAGTGCCAGCTCGCGTGTAGCCGCGGCTCACCCGCCGGTACTTCAAAGTGCCCGGGGTACTTCGAAGTCCCCTTACTCCTCAAAAGTTTAACATTTTGAAGTTGCCACAGGGGAGAATTTGCTTAATGAAGTGCTGCATGTGCACGGCAGCACTTCATTAATAAACTCCCAACACCCTACTTACCATCCTCCCTTCGAAGTAGGGAGCTAGTGCAGACAAGCCCACAGTGTGTGGATGTAATGCGAGTGTTCACTCTTCCTATCACTGACCCATCCTTTTTTCTATGGCATAGCACAGAAAGGAGCACAGATGCAAGTGGCCATGTGACTCAAAGGGAAAAGTTTTAATTCTATATTGTTAATTGCTGTAGAAACTGAATTTGTAACATGAATGAAAAAAAAAAGACTACATTTTCTATCCATAAGAAAGCCTCAGATTGTGGATTTTCACCCTCTGTTTTTCCTTTCATGCAAAACTTTTGGCGAAAAGGAAAGAAAAAACAACAGACACCTAAAAAAAATGGAAGAAGTGAGGCCCCGCCCCATAAACTACATTTGGGATCTGCAAAATCTACCCCTGATCTTTTTGCTATTGGTAACTCTCTCTCTCTCTCTCTCTTCTCTCTCTCTCTCTCTGTTTTAAATTGGCCCTCACTTACCTGCCAGGCACTTGAAGTGAGGTGGTTAAACAGGGCACAAAATGTTAGAACAAAAGGGACCTTGCTATTATGAACATTCACCCTCTTTGTCTTTAGTGTGAAATAAGAAGCCTCCCAACATAATTACACTGTTATGCGGAGCAATATTCTATCTATGGTATTTGTAATGTGTCCAGCACCACAGTATATAGGCACTCAGATAAATTACTGGTTCTGGGGAATGGCTAGTTGGTATGATGAATAAGAACAGTGTGTGCTATTCTAACGGTATGAAACATGGCAAAGTAAAGCCTGTCAGAAGAAGTCAGTACACTGTACAAGTGTAAAATCCTGGCAAGAGGTTTGTATGCTAATGCCTTTGAGTGAACTGTCAATGGGGACAGTGTAACAATTTCATTAGGGCCTGGCAGAATGTGAACAACTTTGTGTTTTAATTTGTCCCTCTCTACATTGATCTTGCTAATAGCAATACATAAATACAATAAAGATTAAACACATATATATCTCTCAACAGAACAGAATTAAGCTAGGACAGTCCAATTGAGCCTATGTCTCAATCCCACAGCACCCACACAATTTAACACTTATTTCTGTCTGAATATCATTGAAATACCCAATAGTAACAGACAGATAGCCATGTTAGTCCATATTCTATCAGAACAAAAAAGCAGTCCAGTAACACTTTAAAGACTAACAAAACAATTTATTAGGTGGTGAGCTTTTGTAGGATAGAAGAAGAAGTGGGTCTGAAGAAGTGGGTCTGTTCCACGAAAGCTCACCACCTAATGAATTATTTTGTTAGTCTTTAAAGTGCTTCTGGACTGCGTTTTTGTTTTGATTGAAATACCCAGGAAGAGTGATGAGCAGATAACAGATTTGTCTAACTTTTAGCTTAATTTCCTGTTTTCTTGATCTAAGCGAGACTCTTGAGCCCTCCCTCTTACCCCAAAGAGTTCCTGTTCTCTTCTTGGAACCCTGCTGCATTTTTCTCAGCTGCTGTCATTTTCCTCCTCTTTATAGCCTTCCACTTTTTCACGTGTCTTAGTTGTCATCCTTCCTGTCAAGGTTCCCTGTCCTTTCTTGGGTCCCGGTCACTTTATAACACAGTCCTTGCTCCCTTCTTGGGAACTCAAGTTCATTGCATCTGTAATTCTTTTAGCTTATGCTAGTCTGGGAAATGAGACTCCAGATTGTGCCCACCCCCACTATACTTTGCATAGCAGTTACTTGCAGAATTCTAATTAAGCAATATATACTGTCAACAATATTTAAAACTTGTTAACATTTCAAGAGGTTTATATAAATCATATGCCAGCTCACTTAGGCCAAAGAAAGATCTCAATTGTTTAAGCATTTTACATGGGATGATTCTTGTCTTCAAAATTTATCAGCATATAACTAATAATTATCATTATAAAGAGGCACAATGAAGAATGCCAAATTCCGTCATCTTAAACACAATGGCTGTTAAAATCAGTGGGAGCTTTTATGTGTATATAAAGGACAGGAGTAGCAAAGTTGGAAAACAACCAGACTGATATCTTTGTTAGGATCATCCTGTCCATTTTCACATCTGGAGTTGGCTGCTTTCTTATGGGCAGATAAGAGGGAACTGTTCCCCCTCGATGGCATTATTCCTCCTTTTCTGCTTTCTTATTGAGTAAAGTACTTGCCGGACAGACTGTATGGCGAGAAGATGCAACATGCTTAACTGTTTGAGCACACTGCACAGACTGAATCATTTCAACCTCTTGGAAAAAGTTAGTTCATACTGGGCATGCTCAGAGGCTTAACATCATAACTCTTACATTACATCCTCTCATTTGCTGAATTAATTCAATGCTAGAACCAAGATATACATTTTTCCAGTTTTATTTATAAATCTGGTTTTGTTTAGGTTTGAATAATTTAAGTCTTGTGGGAATTAGTCATTTTTCATCTGCTCATTTCCACCTGTGCTGGGGAAGTCACTTTTTTGCTGTTCTATTATATTCTTAAGATCCAATAGTTATCTATGGATCTTTGTTGCCATGACAAGTTTTCTTTAAAGTATCGTTTGCATTAGCACTCTCAGATATTTTACTGTGTAGATATTTTGGCAACAAGGTAAAGTGCTCATACGGGCCTTCGCAAATATCTGACATTTCAGATTAGTGAATTGGAATCAATGGTCAGGAATCAGAAACTCCTGTATTCCATCGTATCCAGACTGCGATTTGAGGTGGACAACCACCATGCTACTACTTGTTTTTTAGTTTTGAAATCTCTATGAATTTAGAGTAATAATCATCAACTAGCTATAAATATGTTTCAGTCATACTTAAATTAGCCACTTTCAGCCTATGCTATAGCCTTTCTGGGATGGTATGACCCTGCATCAGTTCTTTTGTTAGTGCTTTCCAGAAGCAATTGTATATTTCACAGTGAATTAGTTGCTATCTATTATCTAAGCACTCACCCCAGACAGTTGGGGCAGAACTCACTATGTGGATATTCTACATTGACCTCTGGGACAGGTTCTTTTTAATGACCTTTCAGCTTGAAGCTGTGTTAGTTGTTGATATGTCTCTTCCCTACCTGCTACCACAGTTTCAAGAGCAGTACTCCCACAGAGCATTATGGATGCTAAAGCGAAGTGAAGGGGCCAGGCTGCTATTCAAGTGCCTCTACATTTCTAGCAATAGCCTATTTACTGAGGATCTGTATGTTTCCATCTTTGTTCCTTATTACTCTAGACCCTCAAAATATGTCCTGCCCATAGAGATATTTACTGGGAAATGGAAGTCAGCCCCTTGGCCTCCCTACCCATGAGATTCCTCAGTGGGGACAATCTGGCCCTGAAGAGTTATTTTTAGCTAATGTACATTACAGATACACAGGTTATTAAGCCATAAATCAGAACACTAAGGGTCAGATTGGTATAAATTCTCAGCACTCAGCTGATGTCATGGAGAATAATGGGAGATAACCACTTCAAAATCTGGTCACTTTATTGAGGATCCTAAATTGGAGCTGGACTCTTTGGAAAACCAGGGAGATTTGTCATTGGCTATTGTGAGAGACTGATTGGGTCCACGCTGTGTATACAGTATTTAAACATCTCACTAGCAAAACCAAACAGTATTACAAGTTGGTTATTCCAAATGTAACTTTTCAGGCGTATAAATGCAGGATGAAGTAACGTTGCTGTCTTGTGCTTTTAGTAAATACGTAATATTTTCTTTACTAAATTAGAGAGAAGTATATGGCCTCCTTCCCCCCTTAACAGAAGAGAAAAGATGACTTAGGGCTTGAACCAAGTCCCATTGAATGTCTTCCTATTCATTTAAATCGACTTTGGATTTAATCCCATTTTTACCATTCCACTGGTGAAAACATTTTGTACTCTTCGGAAAGAAAGGAGTGATGAGTTGTATGGTGAGCTTCAATTGACACTTAAGTATTGCGTAGCTTTATCCCAGTACTTGGTCATCTATGTGTGGAAAATTTCCTATTGTGCAATGAAAGTGCATCAGAGATTGGATATAGGATGGTAGCGTGAGTGGTATATTTTTGTTTTCAGATTAACATTTTAGGCATTTCAAATACCTTAGGCATTTTCCTCAGGCATTTAAGGAAACTTCATTTGAATACCCTTATTTTCTCAGGGTACTGAAGGAGAAAATATTGATTAGTGAATATGCTGGAAGTTACATACTATTTGTAGAGAGATTATAAAAAATAAAATCAGTGTGGTCATGGCAGAATTTCAGAAGAGCCAATGGTAGAAATAATGACTTCATTATGAATCAGTTCATGTTTGAGGATTCTGTTATCTAAAATAGCCATTAGGTTTGTTGTACCATTATGAGTAAGTTTAGAGGAAATTAAACTAACAGTGTGTATAATCGTGTATGGAATCCTGACTATCTTGACCTATAGTAACCAAAAAAAATCTTAATATTTAGTTTTCAGCCAGTTGTATGGTCAGCTACAGACAATTGCATCAAACAAAAGCCATGCTACTGATCCTCTCGTTTGCTTTTCTGATATCATGCTGACACCTGAATCCTGCTGTTCTCTCCTATGTTATACTGTACTTGGATGATATTCTCCTTGGGAAGGAGACTGTCTATTCTGTGTTTGTACAGGACCTGGCACAATGGGGTGATAGTCCTAGGTGCTATAGTAATAAAATAATGATTAACATTCAGCTTCTGAAACTAACAAAAATGACAGCCAGTTGGTGGCCCAATGCCCAAAGACTCTCTGAAGCAGTGACATGAGCCTTTTTATTTACATCTGGATAAAATTTATCCTCGCACAGAGGACCCTGGGAAAAATCTATTTAAAATCTTTTTAAAACCTCAAACTAAGTCTTAAGTAGGGTGTTAACAATACCTAAATCCTCTTCTGTATAGGGGCAAATTTCACCCATCCAAAAATATCCCACACGCCATCCTATAAGAATCCCATATTTATTTTAAACTGGACATCAGGGGCCAAGTTTTCCGTCAGTTTCAGCACTACAATTCCATTGACTTCAGCAGGGTTAGTTTGTTGTAACCCTGTCAGGGTGCAGGCTTGGACTGCCTGACTTATGGACTAGCAACAAGCATAGGCCAAGGATGCAAGGACAAGCAGTCAGTTACAATAACCAGCCCTGGTTAGAATGTTCGGAGACAGGAGTTGAGTGACAAACCCAAATATCAAGTGTCATGACCAAGAGACTGGTGTCGACAGGCAGGCAGAGTCTGATCAGGCAAGAATACCGGAGGGCAGGAGCCAGGGGCCAGTTCCAAGAGTCTGGGCAAATCAGGATGCCAGAAATATGTAAAAACAGGGGAAGTGATATAGAGCAGTGTAAGACCCAGATTCGCAGACAACTTCCTCTCTCTTTTCAGGCTTAATTAGGGTCTGCAGCCCAATCAGGAGCCACAGAACTCTCCTTGTCAAAGTTAGGGGAGAAGCCTGTGCTTAATTGGTCTTCATGGGGTCTCGTCCAAGCTGCTGTCTGTGAGTTGCTAGGTGGAAGATAGGAATGTGACAGTTCACCCCATGGTCCTGGTTTAAGATTCACAGGGCTTGAAAAACAGAGGGTAGAATCCGGCTCTATTATTGGATATATTTTTCATGAGCTAGGGAAGAAAAAGTCCAACTCCTTTTACCAGATGTTTGTCCAACAGCTTCATTTTGATGCTGGTTTTTGGAATTATTGTTTCCAAAGGGCAGCTCTTCCAGGACAAAGACCTGCTTCAGTACCATTCTTTGTGAGGACTACTGCCTCAGCTCACATCAAAAAACTAGTACTCCTCTAGTGGATTTTGTATAAAATGTGGGGTTTTAAATGTATCAATTAATAATTCAGATTACTTCATAACAAGAAACTAAATATTAAGGGAAAAGATTCAAATATAAATAATTCATAACTTTTTTATCTAGAAAGATACAGTCTCAGAAAATTGTTTCTGAAGGAAAGAATTTACACAGACCTATTTTATAGTATTAATCTGACAATTATTTCTGCTCAGATTGGCTTGAGAATAATCATTACATAGATGTTTAGGTAGCAGGCAGCAGTCTCAGAAATCTAAATTGGTTGGCTCAGAATCAGAATCATATCCAGCTCAGAACCACCATCCTTAGTTTTAATTTGAGATGTAAGAAAGGCTTTTGTGTGGTCATAATAAAAACTGTATAATACTTTGGACTTTAATTAATTTAGGTTTGGCAAGAAACAAGACAAGCAAAAAATACCATCATAAGAAAATTCTGCTTTCAATGAAAGCAATGATTTTACATCTAGAATTTATATGTTTAGATATAGCTGGACTTTTTAAGTATACCTAATAGTGCCACTTTGTCCTCAGACAAAATAACATCCTTTTTCTATAATGAAGGAAAGTAAATGTTACAATTATGGAGTCAGAAGGAGGAAGCTTAATCTGTAGGCTACATACAGAAATGTATGTGGCCTAACATTTTCTGATGTCTGCATGGGAGGATTAAACTAGAAAATTATTTCAAAATCAAGCAGAAGTATGTTTTTACTTTTAGTAAATTGCAAATCAACTTTTAGTTGTTTTAATTAGTCTTTTCTTTAAGTTTTGGGGTTGGAATACAAGCATGGTTACATCCTGCTGCCTTCTTCTGGATGTCTTGTTCACTGATAGGGCAAACTCATATTGAGCAGCCCCAGGACCCGGAGGTCGCCAGATATTCAAATATTCTGGATAATAGACAGGTATAACACTGAAGGAAAACAATATTAGATATTAAGAAACAAACAAAAATATATGCAGTGAACTTTATTTACCAACAGCAGTAGTACTGTACACTGTAAACTTATTCTGTATTAGGTGTGTTTATTTGTATTTATTTTCACTGTACTGTGCTTATGGAAAACGTAACTAAAATTTACTTTTGGTTAAAATGCCAGTTATTTGAGAGTTCCGGATGACGGAGTGCTGGATATGAAAGAGTTTACTGTTTTCTTAAGTGTCTTCAGCAAAAAAGAACTAAGCAGTTTGCATAATTTATTTTTAATAAAGTATGGGCACCCAGTGGGTCCATCATACAGTGTTGCCCTCCTGCCATGTATAAATCACACTTCTTGATCAATAGTCTGTTGTCTAGATGCATCCTGGATTTTGAAAAATGGGCCAGTCCAGCAATGAGAGCTAGTCAGAAATTTCCCAGTGATACAGTTTTGTTGGAAAATGATGGTTTGTCAAACCTGAAGTGCTTTGTGGAAAGATTTTAGAGTCAATGAATTTTCCTTGAATCACAGGCAAAATTCTCTGTAATACAAAATTTGCACTGAGCTTCATTTGGGATTCCAGTGTTTAGAAACAAAAAGAAGTCCTGTTGCATCTTATAGACTCACAGATATTTTGGAGCATAAGCTTTCGTGGGCAAAGACCCACCTTGTCAGATGCATGACTCACATATATGAAAAAGTGTTTTCTTGGTCCACTAGTCTACCTGACAGTGCTTCAATATATACACTTGTAAAACTTTTGCAAAACAGGGGCTTTTCTTCTGTTCCTCTACAGAGATCATAGTAACATTAGTGCTTGACACCTTTTATTAAACTCCTCCAGGCTGGTTTGAAGTGATTGTATAAACAGACAGTTTGCTCTGCTCTGCCATGTGTCCTGTGGAAATAACCTTGCACTACTGCAAGTTTACAGCCATTGTAAATAGTCTGTGGTCAGCTTATCAGAGTATAGTTTACACCCTGAACAGGTTGCCAGCTTCTATATTTCTTTTTTTAAACATGTACACCATATATCAACTCCTTCCTCATTTTTGCTGGCAGTTGCCTATGCTGCACAGCAATTTTCAGTTATTTATTCAGCTTTAACCCTATTGTAAACATACTTACCATTAGTGCACAATAATTCCAGTGGGGTGAGTACAGTTTTGCTGATAAAAAATCAGCAAATGGAGAAACAATGACAGTGATTAATAGAGAAAATACTCCATATATATTCAGCTACTGCTATTTGCTGTCGAAGCTTCAACTTTGCATAACCTGTGTACTTATTTTTAGAACTTTCCTTTTAGGCTAGTTAAAATCATAATTACGGGTTTATTTTCTACCCTTGGATGCTATCCTGCTCTCAGATACACTGCACATATGACTATGTATGTGAGAGTTTCTTGGAACAGTAATTTAAGGGAAGTATCAGAGGGGTAGCCGTGTTATCTGAAGAAGTGAGTTAACTCACGAAAGCTCATGCTCTAAACTTTTCTGTTAGTCTATAAGGTGCTTAAGGGAAGTAGTTATCAGAATAACTATTCTGATTACATTAACGCAAGCAAATCCTCCTTTTAGAAAATTCTGTGTGTAAGAAGAATTATCTGGGCTGACATATACAATGGAGTATGTCCTTGTCACAAACTGTAGCCATAAATTAGGCCTCAATAAATTTGAAGTTGTGCCCATTGTCCCATTAATCATGTAACTCAACAATTTGATAGTTTGTTTTATTCTATACACACACACACACATTAAAGTTAAGTCAAGCACTCAAAAGTTAGAAATGCCAGTCTTATGGTTGCCTGTGCACTTATATATGTATCTCATATGTTTAAACACAGCTCCAAATGATTCATGTGCAGTTATAAGGCCTCAGCACTTCTGGTCTCAAGTTAGGTACCTCGAAAATGAGGAATGCGGAAGTAGTGACCACTTGTGAAAAGATGGATTCAAGTGACTGGCTCATCATCACACAGGAACTCTGTGGCAGTGGTTGGGATAGTATCCAGTTCTCCAAGGCACCACTCAGCTGCGTGAACCATGGGGCCCTACTTTCCATTCCATTCCCTTGCCTCATTCTCTACACAGCTTCAAATGACTGCAACAAACAAGACTATGAGCACTGTAGACAACAGCTTTTTTCACTGCTCAGCTCCAGAGCTGATGTGTCTTTGTAATGAATGAGACAGCGTTGCTGGGGGAGTGGGGAGAATGGCATCTGATCAGGACTGTATCAAACTTTTGACTACTTGACTTCACAATTTTAATAATGTTCTTTTAGCAGAGTGATTTTTATTTCTATTTTTTTAAAAGTAAACTGAAAGCACAGAAGTTCTACCATCATATTGACAATCATCTGGTTCACCAGCAAGGTTGGAAGCTTTGGATCCATCACACAGACACGCCTGCTGTACCCCCAGGCTCCTTCCCTGCTCTTCATTGGTTCCCTGTCCCAGTTGCTCCTCATTCAATTTCACTCTTTCCCAGCCCACTGGGTCACAGTCGCTCTCTCTCCATCTTCCTCCTGATCTCCCAGTCACAGTCTTCTTGCCCAGCCGATCTCAGGCTATGTCTACATGAGAGGGTTTTGTTGACATAATGCCAATTTTGCCAGCAAAACCCAAGGAACGTCCAGATGCCCAAGCCATTCTGTCAACAGTAAATTGACAGAACACAGCACTTTTGTCAACAGTCTTATCCTGCATAATGCCTCTATTGACAGAGATCTGTCAACAGAAAACCAGTCTGAACATTCTGGGACAGACAGGGAAGGACACTAGGCAGACCCAGGCAGCCCTGTCTGTTGTGCTTCTGATTGGCCATTTTGTCACAAGAACGGCTGGGCAGTCCAGCCACTCTCTGTCGACAGAGTGGATTGCTTGGCAATTTGGCCACGATCTGTCAACAGAAGTTTTCTCAGATGATATCATAGCTAGAAGCTGGCACAAACCTAAACTTCAAATCCAACATTTGAGAGGTCTGATACTTTGGGGCTTAAATTATTTTGAGGGGTTAAATTATCTCACCTGTGCACAGTTTGAGTAAATGGCTTTGCTTCTTTACATCCCAGGGTCATGCTGAACCAGTTAAGGTGCTCTGTGTCCACTCTACTCCCCTCCCCAAATTGGATTATCCAATAGATCCAGTCTCCTGGTCTTCCCTGCAAACTCTGCAAGGGAGCTGTCCTTAGTAAAATCTCAGTTTGAGGCCAAGTAGTCTACCACATTTTCTTCTCCATCTGACAATTTTCCATGGGAAAATCAATTAGAGCTGGTTGGAAAGTCTTTGGCTAAATGTTTTCCCACTGGAGAACACAGATTCCTTGAAATCAAATTGTTTTGCAGAGATGGTTTGTTTTTGTGGTTTCCTGACAGCTGTCCCATCTGCCAAGTGCCTCAAATCCTTGGGTGTCCTAATTTCCAAACTCCTATGAAGTGGTTCATGCTTCCTTATCTGCTTTGCAGCTCATCAGGCAGGCTGTTGGAGAGTGGGACTCCCATCATCCTTGTTTGCCATCAGACAGACTTCAAATCTCTAATGTTCCTAGGTCAGCCCAGGCTTTCATATTCCTACCTCCCTTCCAGCCTACCAAGTTGCATACCTGGGAGCCTGGAAGATCCCAGGCTTTCATCTTCTCAAGAACCTGAGCTGACAGGGCCTGGCTTCCATGGCAACCCATCATGCACACTGTCCAGAGCTGGCACTTCATTCCCCTTTGCAGAAAATTTTTAAAATAATGTTTGGTTTTCATTCCAAATCAGAACTAAACTCAATTTTGCAAAACTCTGTGAAACAAATGACCTGTCTCCTCACAGCTCTACTTAGAGCATCACTCAACAGACAAAGGTAGAGAGGAAGTATCTTTTCAGGGTAGTATAATCCTCATTCTGTTCCTTTTCACTCCATTTTATCGTCTCTGCCAAGAGAATTCAGTCCTTTCTCCCTCCCCTTAAATCCCTAAGTCTCCTGCATGCCATGAAACAATTGATTGCATTGAATGGCAGGCATGGGGAGAGAGGAAGCTGATGGGAGGTTGCCAGTGTGTGCTGAGCACCCACCATCTCTAGCACCAGAGCATCATGGAGTCAGCAGTTATGGAATTGGGAACAATAATGGGAGTAGATAGGCTCTTTACTGGTAATGAGGGAGTTAAATAGCTTTTTAATTAGAGATATGTATCTCCTAGAACTGGAGGGGACCTTAGGAGGTCATCTAGTCCAGGCTGCTGTCCTCTGGGTAGGGCTTAGCACTATCCCTGACATCTATTTGCCCCAATCCCTAAATGGCCCCCTCAAGTATTGAGCTCACAACCCTGGATTTAGCAGGCTGATGCTCAAGTCACTAAGCTATCTCTCCCCCTGTAGACCCAGTTAATAATTGCTGTGCCATATCAAATGTATTGTCCATTTTGGCATATTTCACAGTCACACATTTTTAAGATGGCATATTTCAAGATTTCAGATATTTTTGACACATCATCTACACTGGTATTTCTCTCCCCCAGTTTTCTGTTATTACCCATCTGTAGAATTCTCAATTTTGGCAACCAGAGGAAGCAATTACTACACATCTTTATAGTAGGAAATATTACTGGCAGTGTAGCTAATCTCAAGCATTCGAAGAATTCTGAGATCGGTTTACAGTTAAAAGATTTTAAAACATTATTATTAAATTTTGATTGTCTTTAGTTACTTGACAGTTTCTGGGCCTCTCAGGTGCACTTATTTCATGTTTCAAGATTTCACTACAAGCATGAGTGCTGGCAACCTACTTTTAAGTTGGAGAGTCTCACCTAATCTTTTGATTCCAGCTGCTGGGGTTTTAGGGATCACGTCAAGTATTGCCAGAGTCCCAGTAGAATTATTAGAGTTGGCAATGCAGTGCTGGTAGGTGCATGCTCTCCACCGAGGCTATTCAGGATTGCAGATCTAATGACTTCCGTGTTCTCTTGCTCTTCAAAAAATAGTTTAAAAGACTGAAGCGTGGGTTTGGTGTTGATGATGTATTCTTATTTTTAGAAAGCCTTTAATGAAAGTCAAACTGAGCTCGACTCTAACACATTTTAGACTGCTTAAGATGTTGTGGTGCCACTTTTCATTATTATGGATGCTAAACACTTTAAGAATATTTCTGGCTTATACATAAGGTTTTGAAGTGTTTCAATGATTTATGAAGCAGCGAGGCTTCCTTGATGTCTGTGAAACATCAGTGATGGATTCAGTGAAGGCAGGAATAAGCGCCCATTACCGCACACCTAGAACATAGTATCTAACTGGTTTTTGTTCCATTAAGAAGTTGTGAAAAAGTCATGATGGTGCTTTTAGCAGTAAACATTTTAGAGTGTAATGTGCTTTTGGAAGATTAAGTCTATCTGCAAAAGTGCAGCAAATGACAAACAACTTAAAGGAAACAAGGAACATATCCTGTTACTGCTCAAAAGGAGACTGACAAATTGCACCATTTTACACTTCAGGACAGTACTACCTGTGCTTATGCCCACACTACTGTCACTGCCAGAAAATTCCCTCAGAAGATTCCCTAAAATAAAATTGTTCCATTTCAAAGTAAAAACACTAACTGAGATAAATCCTGGCCTTTTCACTTGGAGCATCTGACAATATACAGCAGCTTTGACCAAAATGGCCTACTCCTCACATAAGCCCTCAGTTTTCCCTCCCTGTTTGGTATATAAGATAGTGGAGCCTTACTGCCCAAAACTTAATCCTCTCTTGCCACTTCCTTAAATTCCACCAGTAAGCATAAGAAAAGGAATGTCTTCAGAAGATGTCTCTTATCTCTGTGACATTTTGATCTGAGAAACCCCACAGATGTTAGTAGTATTTTAGCTCAGATAGTTGTATTTCAGAAAAGAAATAGAGTCTTTAGGTCAGTGTCCCAGTTTTCCACATCACAAACAGAGAACTTGGTCTTTCCATATCACTCCTCAGTAGCTCTTCTGTCTACAGTGAGTGAAGAGCTCTGAAGATTTCTTTGGGACCCAAAGGTTTTGGGAGTAGGTTTAAGAGCATTCTTTTTTCTTTCACTGCCTGCTGGGATCCATCTGCTTGGGTTACAGTGTCAAGAGACCATACTTTCTGTCTTGATCATCTTGCTTCCTCTTGCCCTCCCCCCAGACCTTCCCACTTCAAACAGAAGGCCAAAACCTCCACTTGAATAAATTGGCATTTTCCCATGAAAGTGAAAGGAGCGATGCGAATTTACATCAGAAGATCTATCTCAGAAAGTACTTTTAAAAATAGCTGCTAGAAACTGAAGGACACAGGAGCATCCCTAGACAGACTGAACCTGGCCCCTCTTGCTGTCTTTGGCATCTGGCAGATAAGTTACATGAAAGAAGTTGGTTGGGAAGTATATATCTATTTAACCTGAAAGTTTCACGGGACAGGGTTCTAATGGCCTCTATCAACGGTCCAGTCAAGGTCTACCATCCTCCCCATCCTCCTGTCCCAGCCACTTACAAGGCTGTAGGGGAAGCCTGTTTTAAGCCTCTCTAATTGAGTCTGGACCATTCACAGTTCTTCTGTTTGTGCAGATTCTCTATAAAACATCACCTTCTGAGAACAATGACTGCGTGATCCTCAGCCCTGCCCCAAGAACCAAGGATGACGCCTCAGGTCTCTCACATAATTGAAACACTTTGGCTGTTTCTACGTGCCACTTTCTCCGAAAGTGGCATGCTAATAAACAGCCCAAAATATGTGTATAGAAAATTATCGGGAAGAAGGGGCCTGCGGAAGAAGGACTTCCTTCTGGCAGACCCCCCGGGGGCCGTGCTTCTATACGCTGTTTTGGAGTCCGGAAGAGCATCTTCCAGACTCCAAATCATGTGACCTTATACGAATGAGGCATGGGGAAATTGCATCTGTGCCTCATTAGCATATTTCAGGCTGTTTATTATTCTCCGAAAGTGGCATGTGTAGAAACAGTCTCTCTGTTTGCATTGTTGGAAGATAGTGTTCAATTTTCGTGTCCATAGTTTAAGAAGGATGTTGATAAACTGGAGAAAGGACAGAGAAAAGCCACAAGGGTGATTAAAGGATTGGAAAACATGCCTTATAGTGACAGACTCAAGGATCTTGATTTATTTAGCTTAACAAAGTGACAATTAGTGGTGGCGTGGTTAGAGCCCATAACTACCTAAGTGAGGAACAAATATTTGATACTTGGCTCCTTAGAGAAAGGCACGGTACAATCCAATGGATGGGAGCTGAAGCTAGACTAATTCAGACTGGAAAAAAGTATAAATAATTAACAATGGGAATAAGTAATAATTGGAGCAATTTACCAAGGGCTGTGGTTTCTCCATCACTGACACTTTTAAAATCAAAGTTGTCTGTTTTTTTAAAACCATTCCCTAGGAATTACTTTGGAGAAGTATTATGGCCTGGGTTACATAGAAGGTCGGATGACACGATCACAATAGTCCCTCCTTGCCTTGAATGCTATGAATAACAAGCAGTCATGTAGCACTTTAGACTACGGCTACACTGCACCCTAAACTCAAAATAAGGTACCCAATTTGTGGTATACAAATTGTATGTCCTATTTTGAATTTATTTTGAAATAGGCTATTTTGTCATTTGACTCTACACAGTACCAAATGTCAAAATACTACACTATTTCAAGACATCTCTTACTCCTCCTGCAACGACGTATATCGGGATGCTGAAATAGAGTGTCTGTTATTTCGAAAAATATTTTCAAGTAACAGGTGTGTTTCATAGATAAGATATCCCAAAAATAGCACTGCAGTTTAGAGATACCCTAAGATGCTACATGACTGCTTATTTGTGAAGCTACAGACTAACATGGCTTTGCTGACAAAACTCTCAGCGTGTCCACACTAAAAACACATTCTGTTGACATACTGTCAACAGAACTTGGCACTTTTGTTGACAGCCTTCTGCCCTTTCTCCCATGAGGCAGAATGCTTTTCTCAGTAGAATCTGTGGACAAACAAGCCATGTGGATGCTCCAGGGGGCCTTCTTTTGACAAACAGGGCTTCCAGGTCCCTGGGCAGCCCTGTCTTCTGTACTTCTGGTTGGCTGTTCTGTTGAGAAAGAGGCTGGGTAGTCTGGCCACTCTCTGTCGACAGAGTGGATTGACAGAGTGATCTGCTTTTGTGTGTGGCTGCAATCTGTTGACAGAAGTTTAGTTGGAAGATATCTTCCAACAGTAACTTCTGTTAACAGATTGCTCTAATATAGACATAGACTTGGACTCTAGGGCGAGGTCTACAATAGAGAGGTTTGTTGACCAAACCCCAGTTTTGTCAACAAAATTCAAGAAATATCCACACTGAAAATGCTTTCTGTCAATGTACTGTTGACAGAACTTGGCACTTTTGTCTACAGCCTTCTGCCTGTCCCCACAAGGCAGAACGCCTTTGTCAACAGAATATGTCTACAAAAAGCCATGTGGACAGTCTAAGGGAGGATGGGCTTTTGTTGACAGAACTGTCCTCCATAGTGCTGGCTAGCTGGCCAGGGGGACGCTCTGTCCACAGTAACCACAGCTCTAGGTTCTCTGCCTCCGGCCATTCTTAAAGCTGCAGGGAGCCCTGGAAGCCCCATGGCAGGAAGCTGAGAGTGCATCAGCAGCAGAGCTGCACGCCCTCACAGCCACTCTCTGGGATTCAGGAACAATGGCCGAGGCTGGGCCTTCCTGATGGGCCCCAGGACACACTTCAGGGTTCAAAGAAGCAAGCCCCATCCTGGACTGGGCCGGAGCTCTAGGACGTCCTGGGCTTCTGGGCCAAGGAGACCATACTGTTGGACCCCGCAGTGAAAAGGTGCAACATCCTGGGGTACGCCTGTCTCGCCACAGCCCTGGCCAACCGTGGACACCCCACCTGCACCTTGGAGCAGGTGTGGGCCAAAGTGAAAGAGCTGTGCCGGGTACATCTGGGCACAGGATGTGTGGTGCAGGTTGGGAGCAGGGATGGCCACCTGCCCCTTCTATGCAGAGCTCCACCAGCTCCTGGGCAGCAAGGACAGCTCCCCCAGCACAGCAGCTGCTGACATGGTGGAGGAGGCCCCCCTACCTCCACTGGAGCTGGAGCATCTGGGGACACAGCTGGAACTTGACAGAGAGCCTAAGTCCAGCCAGGGGACACTTGTCATCACCCTGACTCAGGCCCCTCCACAAGGCAACATCCAGGGCAGCTCTGGACCTCTTTAAGGGACTTTCCGATGACTACCCCAGGGGTCACACACCTCAGGGTTTGGCAGGTGGGTGCAGATGGGGCATGCCATGAGCCTTGCTGGGCTGGCTCAGGCAGGTCCCCATGATGCAGTCCCAACCACGTGCAAGGCAATGTGTCCCACCCAGACCTAGCAAGCAGCTCCTGCCAGCCCACTGCCATTCCCATGGCAGACTGCATGAAAGCCAGGGCCCAGGGCCCAGCTCCCTATGGGGCTGCCATGGGGCAGCCCTGCCATTGCTGGGAGTGAGCCAGCCACACAGGCAATGGCCTGACCTCAGACATACCACTGAGGAGTGCGGTACTTGGCTCACAGGCATGTCCACAGGTGACAGGAAACACCCACCCCCATGGACAGCGCCACAAGCTGCATGCATGTGGGTGGATGGGGGGAGCTGGGAAGGACCGGTCTGGACCTGGTGAACCTGCCACCCATGTGGAGACCAATCTGTGGCTGGACACCCACCCTGGGCTCTTAGGGCAGGGAGGTGGAGGGGTGGGCACGGTGGGAAGTGCAGTCCCTGCGGGGTCACCATGTGGCATGACCCACCATGCAGGGCACACATGCCTGTGTTCTCAGGACATCTCCATCCCTCAGCCCAAGGGTGGAGGCTGCTGCTCATGGGGGTGGGGTGCAGGGCCTTAGGGGCTGTGTGGCAGGAATGGCTCATTGTCTCTCCTCCCTCTCCCTTACACCTGCACTGTCTGAGGGCTGGGCCAGCCACACGTTGCCACCAGGCCAGCCAGACCCATCCAGGGACTGGAGCTGGACAGCCCAGGAGTGGCACCAGAGAAGTCTAGAACACCACCCCTCCCGGGGTGGGTCCGTGGCTGGAGGGACTGTTGCTGGTTTGCTGCTGCTGCCCTGTGGGGTCTACATGGCCACACTCAGAAGGCAGATACACCTCCTGGAGTTGCAGCTGTGGGAGAATGCGGGGTGGTGGGAGCAGGATATATATATATATAAGTAGAGCGACTAGCCACTGGACTATAATCTGTTGTGTTTGCTGGCTCCATTTATATTGGATTATTTATACAAAGTGAAAGTGCACTGGCAGAAGAACCCCACTATGGAGTACTCTCTTTCCCAGTAGTTAGTCCACACTTGTAGGTCAGAGGAAACTCAGGTGGAAGTTTCTCTTCTGTCTGATTTGGAGCAGGGACTTGAAGCTGGGCCTTCCGCATCCCAGGTGAGTGCTATAATCACCAGAGTGCTGATCTGATGAATTTTTATTTCTGAAAACTGCTTGATATTGAGGGCCCTTTATGTATAGATCTATATGTAAAGGGACCTCAATATCAAACAGTTTTCATTGGGATGAAACTGAGTCTTTTCAAACATTTACACAAAAAGTGAGGGAGAGGCTCCCAAATAACCAGTAGTTTACTGGTTAAGATACTCATCTGGATCAAGTCCCGGCTCTGAATCACACAGACAAAGCTATGGAGTCAATTGTCTCTCTATTTCTGTCTCTTCTGCTGGAGATGATCCACTTTGTATAAATAGTTCAACTATCTCCTTCATCTAAGGAGAGCACCTAGGAGATCCACCTAGCCACTGGATCATAATCTATCTATATATAAAGGGCCCTCAATGTCAAGCAGTTTTCATAAATAAAGATTCATCAGATCAGCACTCTGGTGATTACAGCACTCACCTGGGATGCGGAAGACCCAGCTTCAAGTCCCTGTTCCAAATCAGACAGAAGAGAAACTTCTACCCGAGTTTCCTCTGGCCTACAAGAGTGGACTAACTACTGGGAAAGAGAGTATTCCATAGTGGGGTTCTTCTGCCAGTGCACTTTCACTTTGTATAAATAATCCAATATAAATGGAGCCAGCAAACATGATAGATTATAGTCCAGTGGCTAGACGCTCTCCTTAGATGAAGGAGATAGTAGAACTATTTATACAAAGTGGATCATCTCCAGCAGAAAAGACTGAAATAGAGAGACAATTAACACCATAGCTTTGTCTGTGTGATTCAGAGCAGGGACTTGATCCAGATGAGTATCTTAACGAGTAAACTACTGATTATTTGGGATCCTCAGTTTTTGTGTAAATTTTTGAAAAGACTCAGTTTCATCCCAATGCAGAATGGGGAAAATATTTGAAATCTCAAAACAAAAAATATTGCACAATGGGAAATTATCTCCCAGTCTCCACCCAACTACAATTACAAATAACTATATTTCTGTAGTTACCTTTCATGCAAATGCTAGTGAAACATTAAAAACATTGAGGTGTATTGCTTTTTTGTCAGTGGCTTTGCTATTATAAAACCTTCCTCTTCTGTAGATTGCTTCCTGAACAATGAAGTACCTGATGAAGCGGGACAAAATATAAGTAGCATTCATAAACAAAAGACAAAATATTTTGTTTTATGTATATCCAAAAAGTCTATCTCGGCAGGCTTGACTGTCTGGATCTGAGCTAAATGTTCTGTACCCAGACGCAAAACACTTAAATAACACAGCACAATACTAATTGTAAAGAAGTATCATCACTTTCTCAAGTACGTGGAGGAGGGACTGGAAAAATCTTAAATCATGCATTAGAAAACCTCGGTTTAAACATCTGTGAGCAAACTGAGTATTTTTGCTTGCACAGTTTTTCATACTAGAAAACAGAGGATTCTCAAAATCATGGCTGCCCAACACCGCAAGTGCAAATAATGCGGACGCTGATATTTAGAGGCCATTTTTATAAATAAGACACGAAGAGCACATACTTATGTTAGGAAACATTTTTTTAGGCAGCAACTTTTGTGTGAGAATGAATGCAAAGACAGGGGCTCTTGTTATGTACACATTCCATATTTTACAGACCGTGTAAACTAACTTATCCATGAAGTAACTGATGATCGAATAAATATTAAGATCTGCATGGATTACTAAAAGGATTTTAAGAAACGCAAAAGCTTAATGCCTAGCTATTGTCACCCTCTTTTTCAACAGAGAAAAGACAAAACAGTGTCGGAGGATTCTATACACCTACATTTGCACTTTCTTTCTCCTTCACTTTATGGGAGGATGTGGGGGCGGGTGATGGGGATATAAAACTTAGGGCAAATCTAAGCAGATATTATGAGTCCATTTTTTTGGGTTCTCTTTCAACTATTGTACTCAAAATTTCTTGAGAATTCTATTCTTGACCTGAATGCTGCCCATATTGCTCATTGTTACAATGAAGCAAGCAAGAAAAGGAGGAATGTCTTATTACAGAGCAAGAAACTTTAACAGACAATAAATAATGGGTTAAAGCAGAGGTCAGCAAACTTTCTGAGGTGGATGGCTGAAATTTGACCTTTTGACCTCTATGTTTGGTGCAAGTGCCAGTGGTACTTTTAAAAGTCACTGTAGTGACTTTGCTACTTAAACAGCTTCATTAACAAATAAATTAAGATGCAGGACTTACTGTTTAGGCGGTTGTTGGTAGCATTAGCTGGTCTTTTGTTACTCCACAGGCAGCATGGCTTTGAGCAAGCTCCCAGCTGGATGGAGAAGGAGGCTGAGCTCCTGCCTCATGTGCCAATGAAAATCAGCTTGCGTGCCACTAAAACTAGTCAGAAAACTGGTCCTTTCTCTTCACTAAGAAAAACGGATGAAAATGAAAAAAAATATTTTTCATGCAAAACTTTAGGTTCTTTGGTGAAAAATCAAGAACTGAAATATTTCAGTTGAAAGTCTGTTCTTCCCACCTTTTCCCCCCACTCCCCACAAGATATGTGGCTTTCTCCTCAGATGATGCACCACAGTACCCCCCTTCCACAGCTTGTTTTGACCTTACAGCACTGTGTAGACATTGCCCTAATGAGCTACATTTTACAAATTTAAGTAAGACAGGTAATCAAATATTTATCCAATAACAGGCAGCCCCATAGCACCTTAAAGATTAACAAATTTATTAGGTCATGAACTTTCATCAGAAGTGGGTCTTACCCAAGAAAGCTTGTGACCTAATAAATTTGTTAGTCTTTGTTAAAGATTATTTCAAGCTTGTTTAAGTATATATTCTATAATTATAATCACTTTGTTGTCGCATTCAAAATGGAGTTGTACCATCTGATCGAGATTCCATTTCAGGCTCAGCCTCCCAGAATTGTCACTCACTGACAGTTGGGAACCAGAACTAATTGGTTTTTCCAGCCTCTTCTCTCAGCATTCCATTTTACCTTAGAACTGTTTTCCTGCCAAGGGGTCATAAGGTACAGATTTTCCTGCCTAAGAGTCTATAAAAGACTGTAATTTATGTCCCAGGGTTGGCTGTCCATCACTATCCACTGCAGTAGCAGCACACTGTCCTTCTGCTGCCTGCCAAGGAAGGAGAAGAAAGAGAACACTATCCCATTCATCCGTCACATTACATACCATCTGCACAGCAGCAAGTCCTTACTAACAGCTGTCCTTCTTCAGAGAACCTGCTGGTGAGGGTCTCCTCAATGATCCTCCATGAGGACTCCATGTAGTCTAATGGTCATAGGTCCAGAGCACCCACCGTCCTGATGGAAGCCACATATTGGGCAACAAGATCAGGACTCTATATTCAGGCATACTTACCATATCGGTGGTCCAGGGTAACTGTGCTGTGTCTGAGCTTCATGCCTATCTGGAAGGTCACTCTTCCGCAGTTGTATGTTTTATTCAAATGGTTATTGCTTTCTAATTATTTTCCCCTTTCCCAATATTGTAAAATAACCCTCAATACACTTAACCTTCTTTAGAAGATTATTTTTGTCTCTTCATTACTGGGTTAAAGAAGAGGGAGGTGACTATCATGGGTAACCCACAGATGATGGTCACTGAACGGAGGAATGGATTTGCTTCTTCTAGGAGGGTGGTAGGGGGTAAGGGGATGGGACGGGGCAGAGAGTTAACATACTCTCTCATACATACCATGAAATTCATTACTCTCCTCTCTAACTTTTTAAAGGTGCTACAGGACTGCCTGATATTTGTGAAGCTACTCACTAACACAGCTACCCTTCTGAGACAAACTAGTTATCTGGCTCAGTTCCTCAGAAGAAAGATAACTACCCCTGTTCCAATGAACACAGTGGAAATTTTACCATGGACTTCAATGACAGCAAGGTTGGACTAACAATTTTGGAGCCTAAATCTCTAATTTAGCAAGCCAACCCAGGCTTAAGCATATTCAGTGCTGACACTAGAGCAAATGGTTCCCAAGTGAGGGTCATCTTCAGCAGGGTTGTCAAGTTTGCTTGGATGTATTTCTGGAAGTTTTTTTTGTGTGACATAATCTTTAAAAATTAATCTTCATTCCTGGTACCCTTAGTCTTCAGTACCCTGCCTCCAGTTGTTAAACTTTTGAATATCCTGTTTTTAATGCATTTCTAACCCCTTTCATTACTTTGATGCATGATTTATCCCTATCATATAAGGGCCGTGTCTACACGTGCACGCTACTTCGAAGTAGCGGCGCCAACTTCGAAATAGCGCCCGTCACGGCTACACGTGTTGGGCGCTATTTCAAAGTTGAAATCGACGTTAGGCGGCGAGACGTCAAAGTCGCTAACCCCATGAGGGGATGGGAATAGCGCCCTACTTCGAAGTTGAACATCGAAGTAGGGCACGTGTAGACGATCCGCATCCTGCAACATCGAAATAGTGGGGTCCGCCATGGCAGCCATCAGCTGAGGGGTTGAGAGACGCTCTCTCTCCAGCCCCTGCGGGGCTCTATGGTCACCGTGTGCAGCAGCCCTTAGCCCAGGGCTTCTGGCTGCTTCTGCGGCAGCTGGGGATCCATGCTGCAGGCACAGGGTCTGCAACCAGTTGTCGGCTCTGTGGATCTTGTGTTGTTTAGTGCAACTGTGTCTGGGAGGGGCCCTTTAAGGGATTGGCTTGCTGTTGAGTCCGCCCTGTGACCCTGTCTGCAGCTGTTCCTGGCACCCTTATTTCGATGTGTGCTACTTTGGCGTGTAGACATTCCCTCGCAGTGCCTATTTCGATGTGGTGCTGCCCAACGTCGAAGTTGAACGTTGACGTTGCCAGCCCTGGAGGATGTGTAGACATTATTCATCGAAATAGCCTATTTCGATGTCACTACCGATGTAGCGTGCACGTGTAGACGTAGCCAAGTTGTCAAATTTACATGGTAGGATCCGTAAATGCATATTTACATTTTACTTCTAACATTCTGTTTTTAACTTTTGTCACTAATAACAGAAACAGCACCTCCTCAAGTCTGGGGTCACCTGCCTTTAAATCCAGCACTGAACATATGTTTAATTTTAAGCAGGAACTTGCATTACATTTACCTTAGTGAGCTTTAAGCACTTGCTTACAGTTTAGTACATGCTTAAATGTTTTCCCAAATAAGGATGGATTTAAGTACGTGCTAAAGGACCTTGCTGAACTGAGGTCTACAAACCGTAGTGATGGGCTCAGTAGGCATTCATAGGCAGAAAAGATAGGCAAATGGGAACAATCACTGAGCCTTATAGTTTACTATACACTACTAACATCTTCAATCTGGGTCTATCATTTCTTCATCATTCACCTGCACCGAAAATACATCAATGGCTGCTAGTCACTTAAAGCTTAGAAGCTGGAGATTTAGTCTATAACTGGCGGTAAGAGTACCCCTTAAACCATGATTAAACTTGCTTGGAATTTTTCACTGAGCATTTCTTCCAGTAAACTGCTAAAAAGTTGTTAAACTTTGGTTTCAGTCATGTGTTTGCACATCCCACATTCTCCAAATGACATCAAAGGGTGCTTGAGGCTCACAGAGAATGATGACGTCTGCCCTCTTTTTATAGGCACCTCAGGTCACCTACCAGTGTCATCACTAAAGTAATAAGGAATTTAACAGAAAGTCACAAATGCCAAAGGCAGTTTTGTAATTAGTTTCATAAACCTTTCAGTAACCATTTTAAACATATGTAGATATCTAGCTAGTATATCAAGTTTTGTATATTTATTTATTTATTTCATTTTTGGTTGGCGTTCCTTTAATGGTCTGTGGTAAAGTAAGATTTATCCTTGCCATGAAACGAACCTGTAGAACACATTCTGCTTAAATCCAAAAACAGCTGCATAGAGATTTAGGGTTTGAAAGTTTAGGTAATGAATAAGACAAATAGATGCAGATGAAATATGGATTTCTTTGAGTGTTGTATTTCAGGGAATCATTAATTCATCTGAATATAACAGTGAGCTGCAATCAGAGAATTGTAGTAAAATTTTTAGAAGAAATGGATTTTTGTAAAGTTGTAAAGTTAAATATGGTAAGATAGTAAAATATTGATATTTACCTCAAACAAAGCAGTAGGAAATCTAGAACTTGTTTTCCATATGGAACATAATACAGTAGTTAATTTAAAGGTTGGTTTTATTTGTATGTGTATGTATTTTTAAGGCAGCAATACAGTATTTCATTTAGGACCAATTCACATGTATAGTTCACTTATGAATATTCATTTTGTATAAGTGACTTCTATCACTGCCTCCCACCCCAGACAAAACAAAAAAATACTTTCTTCCCTCTTTTCAAAGTAAAATACTGGAATCAATAGCAAAAGAGCACTTTGGTTATAAAAGCTAGTGACTAATATTAGAGCTCTGACCTTCTGAATTGCATTTACTGTTCACCAATGATTATATCATTAGGAGTGAATTAGATAGTCAATGAAGTGGATCTTCAAATCAAACCTGCCACTTTGAAATTTTCAATAATTTTGTCACTTATAGAATTACAGCAGTATTTAATTACTAGAAATGATATAGTGCTAGGGGGTTGCTGCCATGAAAAATAGTTCTCTTGTGGCACTCTCTCTAGTAGCGTGCGTGCTTTTTAGAAGAAAATTCAGGCTGTTTAGACCTGATTCAGTAACACTTACATTGCCTTAATACGCAAGTTACTTATGTAGTAAGGCACAACTTGATATGAGCAAGGTGGCAGAATTGAGGCCTAAACAAATGTTGTTTCACACAGTCCTTGCTTGGGGGGAAGTGGAATATATATTAAGTGGAAAATATATATATAAAACTAAGTTGTTCACAAAATACTTGCATTTGCTACTCCAAAAAAAAAAAAAAAAGTCCCCCAATGTAATGACTCAATGCGTTTAAGTACAAAATGCACATACCTGAATTCAGTCATAAGCTGTAGAACCCTGCAAATATTTACTGTCTCAGAGACCCAGTTACAGATTTTAGGTGAGACTTTCTAAAAAGCACCAGAGTGATTTACATGCACATGCCATACGGACTTGGAAGAGAGGAAACAGAATGTCCCCGAGAGCTTTCGGGTATGTGGCATCTGCACGTCCACTCTTATTCACCTTTTTATGATGCAGCTAATTTCCCACCCTGCCCCCATATTTGGTCAGATCCAGTCTTATTGGGTGCCAGGCAAATGGGTGGGCTTAGGCTTAAAAAACCCTCCCTGTTGAGTCTAGGAACTCAGACGATTACACGGGACAACCAAACCAAAAAAAAAAAGGGAGATGTGAAGGTCAAAGGATCAAAAAGAGGGAAGGGGAAGCTCTCCTTTTAGGGTGGGGTGGTGGCCATCAGCCACAGCTACGAACACCCACGTGCAGCTCTGATCCACCAAGCCCACAGAGACAGGATGCAGATCTTCAAGACCGTAAGGGAGAGCTTCTTCCATGCCCCCAATGACTCTCTCCAGGGCATCCCCAGCAGGGTGGCCTCAGGCCCACTGCTGTACCACTTCCCTGCCATGACCCCTCCTTTATCCCCTCCTGATCCCTTCCCATTAAAGACTGACTTGGGGGTGGTGAGCGAACAACTTTTTTACCTAAACATAGATAAATGGTTTAAAAATTAGCATTGTAATAAAAAACTGTATACAAAGTGCAGAACCAGTAAACTATGTACAGTGCGGGGGCGGGGGGGCTGGGATGGGGGTTGGGGGCATCAGAACTTGCATGTGGGATCTTGGGATGGGGGAGGGTATCAATCCATGAAGGGGGTGGGGAGCCACAACCCCATGAGGGAGTGGGATCCCAAATGTTGTCAGCTTGAGGATCCCGCCTTCTGTGGGTTCAGGGTCCCTGTTGGGGCTGGGTGCATGGGGAGGTACGGAGGCAGTGGGGCTGTGGTGGAGTCTGGGTCAGCAGGGAGTGCATGGGGGGCCTGGGTAGTGGGGGGCAGGCATGGCCCTCATCCATTGCCAAAATTCGAGGATGGCCTGAGGGATGGCCAGTGGGGACAGGACAGCAGGGGTAAGGGTGGGGGGGTTGGGGCAGGGCAAGGGTGGGGAAGTGGCAGCAGCAAGAGGAGTGGGGGCAGCAGCTGTGGGTGGCTGGGCCAGCAGGTCCCGCCAGACCCTGGTGACTGCATCAAAGTGGGACATCAGTTGGTCCCAGGCCTGTGCGTGCCACTCCCTGTCCTGCACCCACTGGTTGTTCCACAGCCACTGCTTGAGGAGGTCAGTGAACCTCTGCATGGGGGCAGTGTGGGCCCTCTGGAGGTCAGAGTCTGCCCAGTGTCATTCCCTCCAGCTGTGGGCCTGACCTCTCAATGTGGGTTGTCAACCTGGCCTGTTGATGCCTCAAGGCTGGCTCATCCTGTCAAGGAAGTGGGGCTGACTTGGCCCTCACTCAGTGTGAGTACAGCTGTAAGGAAGACAAGGAGGGGCGATGGTGAGTCGTTCACCTAACAAAGCCCCTGAGGCCTTGCCCCACACCATGGGCACTGACCAAGAGCCCCTAGGCCATGGGATGTGCATGTCCCAGGAGAACAGGCACACATGGCCTGCACAGTGGGCTTTGCCACAAAGAGACTCTGTGGGGCCTTAGGAATTGGGGACCAGGCTGACCGTTGCAGACCTTCCCTACTGCTTGACAGGCTAGCGGCCAATGGAGTGTGTCCAGCCACAGAGGGGTCCCCACTTGAGTGGCAGATAAGCCAGGTGCAGCCTGGCCCTCCCTGACCCCACCTCACATGTGTGGCTCACAGCACTGTCCGTGGGAGCGGAAACTGACTCTCAC
Organism: Carettochelys insculpta; assembly: GCF_033958435.1. Taxonomy (NCBI): domain Eukaryota; kingdom Metazoa; phylum Chordata; order Testudines; family Carettochelyidae; genus Carettochelys; species Carettochelys insculpta. The sequence goes on along the minus strand of NC_134138.1, from coordinate 211,668,678 downwards.
CTGTGGGCATGCCCACATGCTGCACTCTTCAGTGTAACTGCGGTCAGGCTGGTGCCCTTGTGGCTAGCCTGCTTCCAGCTGTGGCAGATGCTGAGAGGGCCCCTCCCCCAGGGCTTGGGCCTTTTCTGGGCTCCTGTGAAGCTGACAGCAGGCTGGCACCCTTGCTCGGGGATGCCTGCTGGGTCTGGGTGGGACATGATGCCTTGCACATGATTCCAAATGCTGGGACCACACTGTGAGGTCCCACCCAAGCTGGCCTGGCAAGGCTCAGAGCACGCCCCATCTGCACCCACTCCTATGTCCTGGGGTGTGTGATGCATGGGGCACTTACCAGAGGGTCTCTCTGACCAGCTCCTGGAGGTATTCTGGCTGGAGGGGCCTGAGTCCAGGATGATGACCAGAGTACTGGTGCTGGCCTTGAACCCCCATGTCCACCTCCAGTGGGGGTTGCGTCCCGGACTGCTGCTGGTCCTCGACCTCTTCCTTAGGCTCCAGCTGTGGGGGATGCCTCCTCTCAGTGTTGTTGGTGGGGAATCATGTCATCCACCCCCAGGAGCTCATGCGGTTCCTTGTAGTAGGGGCACATGGTGGGTCCTGCCTCGACCTCTGCCTGGTGTTGCAGGCCCAGGCATAGCCCTGGCAGAGTTCTTTAACCTTCATCCGCACCTGCTTCATGGTGTGGGCATGGTGACCCTGTGCCGCCAGGGTGGTGCCCAGCCAGATGCAGGTGGGGGCATTGCGCATCTTTGCCCAGGGGTTGAGGAGGATCTTCTCATCAGCTCACATGCCCAGCAGGTCCTGGACCTCAGGCCCAGTCCAGGAGGGAGCTGACATTTTGTGCTCCAAGGTGGCTCCTGGGACCCCTCTGGCTGGTCTCTAGAGGTCCCGGGGAGTTGTGTGGTGGCTGTCTCTCTGCCATCTTTTGTCAAGCAGCTGAAATGAGTGGCTGTGAAGGCATGTTGAAGAGCAGCCTGGGGCTTTGTTGCTTCCATGCTCTCAACTTCCTGCCACTGGGTTTTCGGGACTCCCTGCACTTTTAAGAATAGCAAGAGGCAGGATCCATAGGGAGCTGCTTGCTGTGGACAGGGCATCCCCTGTGGCAGCTGCCCGGTGGCCTGGAGGCCTTTTCTTGTCAACAGAAGCCCCCCCAGACATCCAGACTAGCTTTCCGTTGACAGAGTTCTGTCAAGAGACGCATTCTGCCTGATGCGGGAACGGCAGAATGCTGTGGACAGAAGTACTGCATTCTGTCAATTTACTGTTGACAGAACGCTTGGTAATGTGGATGGGTTTTGTTGACAAAACTCTCTAGTGTAGATGTAGCCTCATAGATTAGTCAGGCTGTTTCACTAGGGTGGAGATACCAAGCATTGAAGATTCTACATAATGCTGATGTTTTTATCTTCTTCAGGCAAGTCCTTATTTCAGCTCTATGACAACATTTGATGGCCCTTTCCACTCTGTAACATGGTTTGTTAATGTACTTACCTGTAATTCATAAATAATAAAACAATGTCTGTGCACTGGAAAAGGGCAAGACCCTAAATTCATGGACACTTATTGCTAATAGCAAAGTTTATGTTGCAGTAGACACCAAGTATATTTCAGAAATCATCATGTGTATACAGTAATAACATCAGAGAAAAAGCTACTTTGCTTTGTCAAAAGCCCTTCAAAAGCTGTGTCTACACGTGCACGCTACTTCGAAGTAGCGGCACTAACTTCGAAATAGCGCCCGTCGCGGCTACACGCGTCGGGCGCTATTTCAAAGTTAACTTCGACGTTAGGCGGCGAGACGTCGAAGTCGCTAACCCCATGAGGGGATAGGAATAGGGCCCTACTTTGACGTTCAACGTCGAAGTAGGGACAGTGTAGACGATCCGTGTCCCACAACGTCGAAATTGCTGGGTCCTCCATGGTGGCCATCAGCTGTGGGGGTGAGAGACGCTGTATCCAGCCCCTCAGCTCACTGGTGGCTGCGTGGAGCGGCCCCTTAAAGGTCCCCTCCCCCTCCCTGCCTCTGCAGGAAGCTGAGGGAATGTGCAGGCTGCAGCCTGCACACGCGGGCAGCCTGCAGCACCCTCAGCCACCCACCCAGCAGCGATGGCTAGCCGGCAGCCCCCCCAGCACCCCCAGGGGACCTCCCCCAAGGGGAGCCAGGGCAGCCAGCCCAGCCAGAGGGGCAGCCAGGCTGGGAAGCGGCAGCGGGGCCCCTCCTGGACGGAGGCCGAGCTGCGGGACCTGCTGGGGCTCTGGAGCGAGGAGGAGGTGCTCCAGGTAATGGGGAGCAAGAGGCGGAACGTGGATGCGTTAGCTCGGCTGGCCGACGGCCTGGCTGCCCGGGGTCACCCTGCCTGCACTCCTGACCACGTCAGGAGTAAGGTGAAGGAGCTGTGGCAGGGTTACTCCCAGGCCCGGGATGCGGCCAGCCGATCTGGGGCCACCCCCGTCACTTGCCCCTTTTACAGGGAGCTCAGGGACATCCTGGGCTCCCGGCACACCTCCTCCCCTCTGGCCACCCTTGACACCTCGGCTGACGAGCCCCAGCAGGCCCTGCAGCCGGAGTCTGCCCCGGAGACAAGCCCCGCACCCCGGGGGCCCCCCCCCGGAGGTCACCCCCGGGACATCGCGGCAGGAGGAGGAGGAGGAGGAGGAAGGGGGCTCCTCCTCTGCAGAATCCGGGCTGCAGATCCTCCTCCTGCCATCCCGGAGCAGCAGCAGGGCCTCCGACCCCCGGGGATCTCCGGACCGTGGGAGCGGACCCACAGGTAGGTACCCCTCTCTGGTGGACACCCCTGGGCTTGAGGGGTGGGGGTAAGAGATATGTGTCCTGGGCCCCCCACATGCTCACATGGCCATGGCCCCAAGGACACCAGGGCCATGGCCCTCACAGCACTGCAGCCATCAGCCCGTGCCCCCCCCCACCCCGCATGACAGTGCCATGCCCCATCCCCGGGCCAGGGGGGAGCGGAACCTCAAGGGGCCCCCGGGAGGAGGGGGTGGGACACCCCACAGCAGCAGCATGTGATGGAGTGGGGGGAGTGCAAAAGGGAGACTCAGGCTACATATGAGCCACAAGAGCCGAATAGCTCCCAGGGCCAAAGGAGGATCCTGGCGCTACAGCTGGCAGGTGACACCTCTGCCCTGAACCAACAGGAGGGAGGAGCCGAGCTGGCTTGGAATTGGGGGGCGAGGGCGGGGGCCACAGGTAGAGGCTAGGGGAAGGGAGAGCTGGTAGGCAGCCAGCCTGAGGAGGGGGAAAGCTGCATCCCAGAGGGGCCCCCCTTGGGGTCTTCTCCCCACGACGGGTTGGAAGGACTATCTCTTCCGACAGCTGGTGCTGTCACTCCTGCCAGAAAGTGGGCATCTGTGGCCTAAGAAACCTCTCCTCTGCTGTCAGACCCTGTGGGGTGAAGTGAGAGTCGCTCCCACCAGGGGACGGGGTGCAGGGCAGGGGGACCCCTGAACCCCATCCATCACAGCAGCATCTCCCGGGGACGGGGATGGGGAACCTGCAGCACAGGGCTGGGGGCACAAAGGCCACGGCTCGGGGCCCACACTAACGCCTGTCTCCATTCTTCTTCCCCCCCTCCTCTCCTGTGTCCTGCACCTGCACCATCACAAGGACCGGAAGAGAGCGCCGGCGAGGCGTGAGTCATCCCGGACAGCCCTCTGGGACCATCGCTCCAGGGCAGCGCCTCGGCCGAGGACCGACCGGCCCCGCGGCGGGCTAGATGGCGGACCCCTCGCCTACAACTGCCGCCGGCGACGGACCCCCAGCTGCTGGCCATCCTCCGTTGGCAGCTGGAGGTTGCGGAGCAGCACTTCCACCTGCAGGAGCGGGCGCTGGCCTGGCGCCAGGAGGCATGGGGGGCCTACATGCAGACATTTAACCGCCTGGTGGACTACCTGGCCCCCCATGCTGCGCCGGCCGAAACATCGCCCGCCCTGCCCGCTCCTGCAGCCCCACCACCAGCTGCTCCGCCCGTCGCCGGCCCGTCCGCCGTCGCCCTGCCACCCACCCGCGAGGGCCAGAGCGCCGAGGGACCCCTGGAGCCACCTGACACTCGCCGGCCCCGATACCTTCCGGTCCAGCCCACTCCCACCCAGCCACGGACCAGGCTGCAAGCGCGGCGGGGCTCCCAGCCGGCCACGCCCAGTGCCGGGCTATAGGGGCAAGGGGCCCGGGATGTGGCTCCCCCCCCTTGTATATAGTTGCACCCTGTTTTGTTGGTCCCCCCGTTTGCCCCGTCCCCCCCATGTAAATAGTTCTCCCCTTTATCCTCCCTGGTTTTCTTTTTATTATTTATGGCACACAGTTGTTTCTTTGCATTGTTTTATTGTTGTACATATTGCTTTTGTTGGACGTTTGTATCTAGTTTTCTGTTTGTGGTTCACATATTTCTTTTTACATCCAAAAAAAAAAGGGTTCGGAAAGACAAAAAAAAATTTACGTTCAGCCACAAGTGCGTGCTGTCATTTGTCCAGGACAAGTGGGGGGGGGGGCGGTGGGGTGCTCCATGGTGTGGGCGTTGGGGCAGGAGTGTGGGGGAGGAAGGGGCGGGCAGTAGGGGGCCTGGGCAGAGTTCACCCCGTGGCCTGGTCGTCGAAGTGGGCCCGCAGGGCCTCCCGGACCCGGGTCCCCTCGGGGTCCACCTGCCGACTGGGGGCAGCAGGTGGCTGGACGTGTGCCCTGGCGGCCTCCGCAGCCCAGCCCTGCAGAAAGGTGTCCCCCTTGCTCTCCACCAAATTGTGCAGGGCGCAGCAGGCACCCACAATCTGGGGGATGTTGTTGGGCCCCGCATCCAGGAGGGTCAGGAGACATCTCCAGCGTCCCTTCAGGCGGCCAAATGAGCACTCCACCACCTGGCGCGCACGGTTCAGGCGCTCATTGAAGCGCTCCTGGCTAGCCGAGAGATGGCCCGTGTAGGGGTGCATGAGCCACGGCCGGAGGGGGTAGGCCGCATCTGCAATGACGCAGAAGGGCATGGTGGTGTCCCCTAGAGGGATCTCCCGCTGGAGGATGTAGGTCCCCGCCTCCAGCCGGCGGCACAGGCCCGAGTTCTGGAAAACCTGGGCGTCGTGGGTGCTGCCAGGCCAGCCCACGTAAATGTCCTGGAAACATCCCCGGCTGTCCACCAAGGCCTGCAGGACGACAGAATGGTAGCCCTTGCAATTGAGGTATCGTCTGCCACTGTGATGCGGGGTGCGGATGGGGATGTGAGTCCCATCCAGAGCCCCGAAGCAGTTGGGGAAGCCCAGGGTGGCAAAGGCGGCGATGGTGGCCTCTGGGTCCCCCAGCCTCACGAGCCTGTGCAGGAGCATGGCGTTGATGGCACGCACAACCTGCAGAGAAAGCACATGGGACGGCACCAATGAGGGGTGAGCAGGGTGTGCGTGGCCCTGCCCTGCCCTGCCCTGCCCTGCTCTGGCCCCCCTGCCCTGGCCCCACTGCCCTGCTCTGGCCCCCCTGCTCTGGCCCCCCTGCCCTGGCCTGCCCTGCTCTGGCCCCCCTGCCCTGCTCTGGCCCCCCTGCCCTGGCCCTGCCCTGCCCTGCTCTGGCCCCCCTGCTCTGGCCTCCCCCCGTGGGTTCGCTTACCTCCATGAAGACAGCCCCAACGGTGGCCTTTCCAACACCAAACTGCTGGCCCACGGATCGGTAGCTGTCCGGAGTGGCCAGCTTCCAGACAGCGATGCCGACCCGTTTCTGCACCATGAGGGCACGCTGCATGGCAGTGTCCTGGTGCCTGAGTGCGGGGGTGAGCCACTGGCACAGCTCCAGGAATGTCTGCCGGGTCATCCTGAAGTTCCTGAGCCAGTGGTCGTCGTCCCACTCCCCAAGCACCAGCCGCTCCCACCAGTCGGTGCTGGTGGGGTAGCTCCACAGCCGCCGGCGTGTGAGGCGGGGGGTGGAGCGGGGTGCTGCAGGGGTAGGGGTTGAGCCCTGCTGCCCTGGGGGCATCTCCTCCCCTGGGGCAAGGAGGTGCTCAGCTGCCTCCCACATGGCATGGGTCAGGGCAAGCCCTGCTCCTGCCGGGAGGGCTGGGTGGACCTCTAGCTGCTGCTGCTGCTGCTGCTGCTGCTGCTGCTGCTGGGGGTCCATGACTGCGGCGCCCGGGGTCTGTGTGCCTATGGCTCCTCAGACCGCGTGCTGTGCAGGCTGAGTGTGTCTGGGAGGGGCCCTTTAAGGGAGCGGCTAGCTGTTGCCCCGGAAGCGCTAGTCCGCCCATTGACCCTGTCTGCACCTGTGCCTGGCATCCCTATTTCGATGTGTGCTACTTGGGCGTGTAGACGTTCCCTCGCTGCGCCTATTTCGATGTTGGGCTGTGCAACGTCGAAGTTGAACATCGACGTTGCCGGCCCTGGAGGACGTGTAGACGCTATTCATCGAAATAGCCTATTTCAATGTCGCAACATCGAAATAGGCTACTTTGATGTAGGCTTCACGTGTAGACGTAGCCAAAGCAACGCAGAGAATGGCAAAGGGAAAAAGCTCTCAGACAAAAGCAAAGAGTATAGGCCTAGACCCAGGGTTGGTGACCTGCAGCTCTGGAACTGCATGCGGCTCTTTAAGGAGTCAGTTGCGGCTCCCTGCCCTGTCGCCACTGAAATAATGGAACTCAATGTAATTGGTTTAACAGCTGGCAGGGCGGTGGGAGGGATCCAGCCACTAAACCAGTTAAATGTAGTTCCATTATTTCAGTTGCAGCAGCGGCAGCACGTGCAGCTGGAGGAGCTCATCTGCTGAGGTGGGTTAATCCTGGGGATGGGGATTGGTTTGGGACTGAGAGGGGTTAAGCCTGGGGATGGGAGTGGGGGGGTGTCAGGATAGGGGTAAACCTTGGGGATGGGGGGAGGATTTGGGACTGAGGCAGGTAAATCCTGGAGATGTGGGGGGGTTGTGGGCCAAGAGGAGTAAAGCCTGGGAACTGGGGACGGGGGGTGCATGGAGTTTGATGTAAACATCGCTCTTTCCTGCTTAAGAGCCTATCTTCAGATGCAGCATTTTCCTTGTCCTCATTTGTTCTCCAATTCAGGGTGATGGTAATTTAAACTTTCTAACTGACACAAATCAGTGTGTGTGCGCTGTTCTTAAAATAGGGGCAACCAAAAGTACGATTTGATGTTATTTATGAAGGACTGTCTTGTATTCACGTGCATTGCTGCTCTTGAAGGATTGATTTTGTAACTGAATTTGAAAAAATGGCTCCTGTCACTATTTTGATTGCAAACCCCTGGTCTAGCCCTTCACAAGTATTTAGGAGCTTAATTCCCTGTGAAATTAAGAGACACCTGTGTATTTTGGGGGATCTGTATCCAGAGTGTCCAAAGCCACAAGGACCTAGTTTATCCCTGCCTTCCATGAGGATTCTTATCAGTCTAACCCAGCTTCACTGAAATTATACCCCCTGGTACAAGAACAGTTGGCTATATGAGCACCTGTAAGTATAACCTTCCAAAAATCAGTGCTTGGAAATATAACACTAGCAGAAAGCCATACAGGTTATATTTGTTTTCACTTAAAAATGAAGGAGGTTTTTTGTTTGCAGTTAGTTTTCGAGCTTGCTGATGTTTCATCATCTGTATTATCTCATGGGTGCAACGCAACTGCCATATTTGGGCATAAGGTATGGCAGAATGTTATCTGCTGTGCCACTCAGATACCAATTCCCAGAAATGTTGCAGAAATGGACCTTCTCTTTTTATAATCCTGGCAGTTTCCTGAAGAACACTTTCAGTCATCGATATGTTAAAATTTTACTTAGGTCATTACCGTATTATAAGCAATGAAGAAACCTCATGAACGGAAACCATTTTCAATCATCTCTTTTGACTTTCTGTTCTTTTCATGGCTTGTTCCTTTAAAGCCAACCGGCTCAGAGAGAGAAAAGTTACAGTGAAATCCAGCAACTCTCCATACTGACTGCAAAATCTGCAAGTTATATGGCAGACAGTAAGTGAGTGGCAGGTTGTAACATGCATGAAGAATGGCAGCAAGATTAGAAGGACACAAGAACTGGAAGGTAGGACATGGGGCAATAGCATCAGATGGTGTGAGCAGAAAGGATGGGAAAACATGGAGGCAGATTTATTATTTTCTTGATCCCAGGCAAAAGTGAGGCCTTGAGAAGGAGATACAAGGGATAGGATTGATAATATGATGGTAAATATCCTTCCCTTCTGTTCTGCTGATGGGCAGGACGAACGGGCCATCCCGGGGGTTTTGAAGTTGATGGAGCGTAACGAAGATTTTCTTGACTTTAAAACCAGTCGTGGGAGATGTCAGTAGCCAAAACAGCAATGCATGGCAACACATAGGAGAATATGGATGCAAAAAGAAAGGATGCAAAATACAGAGAGAAAGTCAACTAGGGTATACTTATAAAGGTCTGTGATTGCTGTATATATTACCGGATGATGTAAGGATAAAACCATCTCAAAATATGCTTCTTTAAAATCCGTGAATATTCATTGGCACCTGAATAACTCCCATAAGAAGTTAATGGGCCAAACTAATCCCTTGTGTTACTCTGTTGATGTCCATCACCTCACCACAGATTATTTTTTCTCAATAATATGTTCAGCAAAAGCTCTCAGGGTCTCAAAAAATCTAATCCCTGTGGGTTCATCTGTTCTAAATGTGAAGCTGGCTGAAGTTGTTGTGCTTGGAATTTCAGGTAGGTTCTAATAATTAGAAGGCCAGTCTATGCATGAGTCCCTGTTTCTCTGAGCAAGAGTCTAGCAACTATCACAACACAAACCTTATTCATTTCACATCTTTGCATGAAAATGTTAACTGAATAAGGCTTTCTGATCATGTGTTAGTTAGATTCATAATGAGCATAAGACCGCTTTAGTTGTAATATTAACTAATTGCAGTAGAAAAATAGTGTTAATGTGTATTCCTTGAAGATTAGCTGCCGTAAGTGAAAGTACAATTCTGTGCTAATACAGTAAAAATCTATTAAACCTTTGTGCATGAAAAAGGAATTGTTTTAACAGGTTTATTCCATTAATGCTTATTTGTTTAAGAGGCTTCTTTTAGTACTTTCTGGCTGCATATTCAGAAAATGTATTCTATGAATAACAAGCAGTCCTGTTGCACCTTAAAGACTAACAAATGTATTTATTAGGTAAATGAGCTCTCCTGGGTAAGACCCACTTCATGAATGCATCCATTTCTTTGCCAGGTGAAGTTACTGTAAGTTGCAGGATTTTTATAAACTCTTTAAGATTTTCCTCAGGTAGAGAACACATAGACTATGTCTAGATGGAGGGCACTATTTTGGGTATCCCAAAATAGCTGCCCACATCTATGCAATGTGGCTGTTGTCTCGAAACAGTTCTCGAGATAATTGGTGTGCTATTTTGGCAGCCTAGTACATCTCATTGCATAAGGAGTACAGGGATGCCTCGAAATAGGGCTTTATTTTGGCATGTGATGATGTTTAGACAATGTCACATGCTGAAATAGCCTATTTTGAAATCTACTCAAAATAAGCTACACAATTTGCATAGTGCAAAGTGACTTGCTTATTTTGAGCTTACGGCACTGTGTAGACATAGCCATACAGTGCTTAGAATATGGTTTATAATTGCAGGACAGATCGTATCAACAGGCCACTGCCCATGAGCATCTCAATACAATGTAGGGGCTGGATTCACCCTCCCTTGCCCTGCAGGAGCTATGGAGAACAAACCATGTTTGCTGCCATTGACCCCAGATGTTGCCTATTCGTGGGAGGAGGGGAGAGCACCTTTCTATTATAGATCCTACAATTCGAATATGCTACAGCACAGAATCCTTCAGCAACCTCTCCCCAGCTGTCCTCATCCACCTTTTGTGCTGCACCAGTCCCCCATGGTCCTTTGATGAGAGAGAGACTTGTAGCTACTTTCCAGCACCAGAGCTTGTTTCAATTGATGTTTCACCTGGAGGCCTCCCCTCCAGAGTTTATAGTCATATAACATGGCATAAATTCTGGATTAATATGGCCCAATATTTCAAAAATACATTAATATAAAAGTACACAGTATGTTCCCACATGACCAGCCATATTCTTGCTCAGCCTGAGAGCTCTTCTTTGTGCAACAGGCAGGGAGGCTGTCACAGAGCCTCCAACAGTTTCCTGACTCCATAGTCCAGGACCCATCCATCAAGAGACTGGTGGAGTTCACTGCATTCTAGCCCTGCCCTTTCCCCACCTCTCCATGAATTATGTGAGGAGGTAGCCTGGGAGATGGCTGTGCTGGCTGCAAGGCAGCCTGAGGACTCCCTGCAGAAAGCTCCGTCTGTAGAGATTAGGCGAACCACGTACCACTCCCCCACCCCCCGCTGCCATTTTTGAGCCACTAAAGCAGTACAAAGAGAGAGGTGCTGGGACAGAATATAGTTCAATGTCTGTGAGTCCAGCTATTGTTCTTGTTGGTGTGGCAGAAGGATTTCTTTCTATAAGGTCTGTATGGTGCAGGACTTACATCCATTTTGCTGGATGTGTCTAAGAAGACCACACGCCTTGCTCTGTCCAAAATAAGAATCCACATTAATTCCTTCCAAAAGATTGATTCTTACTCTGCCGAACACAGTTCATCACATCCTTAATATAGAGGCAAATGGATGTTAGTCTCTTTCTCATCCAAAGAACTGCAAGGCTGAATTTTGCAATGCTTGTTGGATGAAACATAGCAATTCAGCTTTTGGGTTTGTTTGCTGTTGCCAGAAAACAATAGATTGACAAGTGTTGAAGTCATTTTTTTCAATACACAAGAAACAACGTGGGTAACACTAGTTCACAATGTATACCTGTAGCCAGACAGAATTCCCCCGTTCTACTCCATCTTGCCTGCTCTACTCCATCTTGCCTCTTTTTGTGCTTTAAACCACAAAGGGCCAAAGAAACAGCCCAGTCTGGGAATGCCTGAGAGCACAGATGTGCTAATCTCAAGCACAGTCTTTGGTGCCTCAGAGCACAGACAGACTGCCTCATCATGACCCTGAATGGACCAAAACCAGACAACAAAAGACAAACCGGCTAGCAGACGACCAGGGCCTTGAGGCTGCCCTTGGCCAGTACCGGTGATTGATACGCCTACACATCGTCCCAGGAGAGGAATCTCCCGCTCATAAGAAGAGAATGTCTAAATTATCTCCACCTCGCAGGTGTGAATTAAACCTTTGAAACTCCCTGTGAGAACTAGTGTCACAAGACGATCTAACACAATTGGCATCTTTAAAGATAAGGAAGAGTGTACGTGACCCAATGGGTATTAAGTAGGGCCTGGCAACCCCCTGTAACTGAGCTCCCATTACCTCTACCTGCCGGTCAGGAAGGTCTTTGCCTCCTGAGGTCCCAGTGAACGCCCTCCTTGTACTTCTTCTTCCCGAGGGATTGAGTGAGAGATGCTGGCCATGCCATGTTGGGTAATGCAGGAGTGAGAATAAGACCTGCTATGTGTCTTTGGTTTGCTTTTGCGCGCATTTAATAATAGATCTACGAATTAAAGTACCTTTTCTGTTATATCCTAGCTATTTGTAATCTAAGAACATAACATATAAGCCTTGTAACCATAAAGTTAAGTTCTTCTTATCAAATAAATAGTAACTGTTTAAGTTTTAACCTGATTCTTTCTGTTATTGTGCAAACCAAACACAAATAAAAAGAACCCAGCCAGTTTTTGGCTGCTTTAGCATGGTTGTTGGTGAGGGGTACTGAGAGCTGAGTGCTGAGCTGTGCCACCTCCACAGGGAAGACTCTTGGGGCACCTATCAGCCTCCCTGGCTGCCCTCTGCGAAGGGACTTCTCTGTCCTAGCAGTCAAAGACTCGGGTGAAGGAGGCTGTCAGTACAACCTTTGGGGCACCCATCAGCCTCCCTGGCTGCCCGCTGCGAAGGGACTTTGTCCTAGCAGTTAAAGCCTCGGGTGGTAAAACCTTGGGGCATCCGTCAGCCAACCCTGGCTGTCCACTGCGAAGGGACTGTCTGTCCTAGCAGTTAAAGACTCGGATGAAATAAGGGTACACGTGGTACCTCACCCCCAGCCATCGGCTAACAATACCTCTTGTGGATATTCCTATATATAAGCACAGACTAAAGTCTGACACTTAAAGCAAGACCTAGATGTTATCTGAGCATGTGATGTTACTTTTCCTGGAATGATTAATCAGTCAGTGTTGGGTACAAAAATCATTTTAAAATTTGGGGCCAAATTTGACCACTGCTCTGGTCCCCATAAAACACTCTAGTACAGGAAAAGTATACAGACAGTGTAAGTCTGGGGTACAACAGAATTTGAGTTCCTAACTCCCTCAGACTCCTTTATAAGCCTCAGCATGTAACTACATTATTTTGTTCCATTACATAAGAAAACTGTAAGAGTTTGACTTCCCTTCTGCATCATCTACAACATAACATGCCTAAACTGTACGAGCCTGGAAGACAATAGACATGAGGGTCTGTCAGAACCCAGACAATATGCTGTTACTATGTTGGACAGAGTTAACAGGTACTAGTTCAAGTATGGTGTTGTTTGGCATAGTTTGGTTTAGAGCAGCATCTTCAAATCAAGGCAGGCAGGGAGGAAAAAAAAAGAAACCTTCACCATCCATGATAACCTTTTAAAATGGGGCTCAGCCAGGCACAGCCCTTAATCAAGGATACTATGGACATACACAACCCAAGTAGGAGCATCAGGAGAGGTGGGGTAAAATCCTCTCTCCTTTGAAGTGAATAGGAATTTTGCCTTTCACTTCAATGGGACCCGGGGTCCTCAAGAACCACTGTCAGAACTCTTCAGTGCATAGATGAGCACACCCACAGTTACACAAGGATGTAGGATGTGCTTCCTTTCGTGCTCACAGAGCTGTGGATTTTGGCGCCCTCTGCATATAGCACCATCAGGCTCTACCCTGAAAAAATGTTTATCTGCATAAGATATACACAAGTGCCCCGTGGGAGAACTATACTCTAGCCCAGCATGTTATCACAACCCTCTTCCTGTGCTGTACTCTGGTAATCTATTCACAATACATCTGGCTGCAATCTGGGGAAACTCCCTATCTGAATCCTGTATCTTTCCCCATTATGTAGCACGAGCCTTTATTTATGTATGCTCTTCCCTTTTACACAGCTGTTGTTTGCTATTTCCCTGTTATTAAACACATGCAAAAGGAAAACTATAAAAATGCTGATACTTGCCATCAAAGATTTTTGATGCAACACTTGAGTTTGCCAGTTGGACCAAGTGAATACATTTTGTTAAGCACATCATAAATGCATTTGTGACAAGATTCCCCAACAAGTTCCGATGTGAAGGAAACAGAGAGCCTGGTCTCCTCAACGTAGTGAAGGCCTCTCACTGCTGCATGAGTCTTTCTCCCACCCTTTAGATGCTAAACTCTTTGGGGGAGCAGCTGTTTCTTTCTATGTTTACATTTAGTGCCTTACACAATAGTGCCCTGGTCTCATCTGAGTTCTATATGTACAGCTATATTCAAATAAATAATATGCCCCCACTCATATCCAGCATTTCCTCTTGGTCAGAGCCTCCCATCTTCCAGATCCAATTCAGATTTCCCTTCTTCCACTCAACCTCCCAATGCTCAGAAGTGTCTTGGTTTAGTGACCCTTTCCCTTCTCCCATTTGACCGAGCCAAATTCAGTCACTCAGAGATAAGCACCTCTATCATGCCAGTACCTTGCTTCCTACTCTCACCTGACTCTTCCAGACTCAGAATGTATTTTTCCTGAAGACCCCTGCCTTGTCCTGTTCCAGTTCAAAAATACCCCTGAATACGTTCAAGCCCCAACCCTGGTGCTGAATCTATAAAGGAAGGAATAGATCAGAGGTTCCAGTGAGCTCCGTACAGAGGGTGACCATGTTTCCGTAAGTGAAATATGGGACACTTAATAAAATCGCTCGGATTTCAGATCATTCAATGGCAACTACCAAAACTATGTAGTACAAACATTCAATATAATATTAAGTTGACTAAACACCCATTTTAGAAATATACTGCATTATTATAACAAAAATAGGTAAAAATTAAAAATATATACCTACAATTAAGCAGTTATTGCTCTGTAGAAGTGCCTGCCTTGTCCTCATCTTGCTGTCCTCCATTGTGTGGGCTGGTAGTGAGAGAGCGAGAGCGAGAGCGAGAGCGAGAGCGGTGTAGGAGCCAGAGCACGTGGTTGGGAGTTTGTCGGGCAGGGCTGGGCTATGTGAGTGAGCTGCAGGAAATCAGGGTAGGATGTGTATGCAGGAGTCAGGGATAGGGGGCAGGAGTCAGAACAGGAGGCTAGGAGAGAGGAGGAGCCCTGGGACATTGTTCTGCAACAGTGCAAATGGTTTGATATTTTTGCAGAAATAAAAAAGAGAATGAAACCTACTAGGCCAGTTCTCCACCTCATTTAATTTCACTGGTCAGTGAATAAATTGATAAATTATACCCCTGCTTTCAAAGCAAAACAATATATTATTCCATACTTGAAAGTAAGTCCCCATGAGAGGTCCTCCCCTGCCCACCCCTGCTCAGATGCCCAGGTCCAGGCCACATGGTGCCTGTTTGTTTCCTAATTGCTACCTGTGATCCACCCCTTCTTCCTCCCCTCTCTTTCCCTCCCCGCTGCACCTGGCAGTTCTGGCCTAGTGGGCTCTCCCATTCCCCAGGGCAGGGCCAGATTAAGATAAGGGATGCAGAGTAATGGTTCAAATACCCCGCCCCACACAAATGCTATCCCTTGTTGGAAATCAATTATCTGTAACTGTAATTGCAAAGTCAGATAAACAGGATCTATAGTAAAGTTCTTATCTTCATCAATTAGTAAAGTAACACAGGATTCTGTTGCAAACAGAATTCTTTCCCTTCTAAATCATTCACACCTGTGCAAAGCAGAGCAGCCAAACTCTCTCTCTCCCCTCACCCTGTTTCTCCCATCATCTCACCTTTTTCCACCTCCTCTCAAAGGGGGGAGGGCTGTGGCTCTGGCCTCTGAGGGAAGGGACAGGAAGAAAGAATGGAGCGGGGGTTACCCTCCCCAAAGGGGGAGGCGTTCACCTGCCACACCTGCCTGGGCAATTTAAAAGGGTCTGGGGCTTCCAGGTCCTTTTAAATTGCCTGGGGTCCTGGGCACTTGCCCAATCTGCACCCCCCATCCATTAGTGGGCCAGGCTGAGCCACCCCCCACACTCCGAACTGCTGGGCCCCAGCCTGGTGCCCCCACCTGCGGCACCCCAAACCCTTCATCCCAGGCTCTACCTCAGAGCATGAACTCCTAGTTGGAGCACCCTCACCCTATCTCACATCCCAGCCTTCTGGCTCAGCCTGGAGCCCCCCCACCATATTCTGAACCCATTATTTTTGTGCTCACCCCAGATCCTAGGGGGCCCCAAAAATCTAATAGTCCTGGCCCCCAGAAGAATTAATCCAGCCCTACCAGCCCTCCTCCATGATTCACCTTCTTTGTGCCCTTCTTCCTGTTTCTGCTCCCTTCTGAGCTCTGTCCCTCAACCCTTCCTGGGACTCCTCCAAACCCAGGATCCCCCATCTAACCCCCGGCCTGGGTTAAGCTGCCCTTTACTCCAGAGACTTGCCTGTTTGCACTGCCTATAGGCTACCAAGCTTAGTGCAACCCCCCCAGCAGCTATCCCCACTTTCCCCAAAGTGGCTGCTCCCTGCCATAGAGTCATGCCATACCCTCCCTATCCCAATACTATTACCAGCCAGCAGTGTTTGGGGGCGGGATAGCTGAGACACAGCCTCCCCTGTCTTTCTGAGGCAGCGTGAGCAAAAAGTGCACAGCAGTCATGCAGTTTGAGGCTACGTCTAGACTATGAGATAAATTTGATTGTACCAAGTGACTGTCTTCACTGTAAATACCACTAGCTTGATTTAGGGAGCACTAATATCGATAGCATAATATCATCAGAACCAGCTGGGTAATGGTGGCTCTGGTGGAGGAGGTGGTGTCTTGTTCCTCTGGGCTGCACCAATGGTACCTGGGGGAGAGGTGTGCTGGGGCAGGGGTTCAGGGACCGGACCAGGGTGGGTGTTGGGAACAGGCCATTCCAAAGACCGGGGGGGGGGTGAGCTGGGAGCAGGGGATCATTGGGAATGAGCAGGGGTGGGGGAGAGCATGCTGGGCAAGCTTGGGCCGGAGGGTGCTGTGGGGGGAGCTGAGGAGCATGGCTGGAGGTGCCTGACTGTATGTCTGTGGGTGCCCTGCTGTGTGGCCAGAGCTGCTTTGCAGCATGCGGTTGCCTTGCCCTGCCACAGGACCCCCTTGGACAGAGCAGCTGGATGTACTGGCGGCACTGGTGGAAGAGGTGGCAGTTCCTCTGGGCTGCACCAGCTGCATAAGTCCTTAATTTACCTGGAGGGAGTTTGGGGACTGAGCCAGATGGGTGTTGGAAGTGGGACAGCAGGGAGGATATGGGGGGAGCTGTGGGATGGAGGTGTTGGGCCAGGTCAGAGTGTGTGTGTGGGGGGCTGTGGGCAGGGGGGTGTTGGGAGCAGGGAGTGTGGGGGAGGCTGTGGGCTCGGGGTTGTTGGGAGAGGGCCAGGCCAGGGTGGGTGTGGGGGGGCTGAGGGCAGGGGGACGTTAGGGCCAGGCTCGGGGGTACAGGAAGGGATGCAGGCAGGGGGTTGTTGGGAGTGGGCTGGGCTGGGGGGTGCAGGGTGGGCTGTGGGCAGTGAAGGGAGCTCAGTGACAGGGGAGTGGGTGGTGGCGGGAAGGACTGAGCTGGCTCGATCCTCCCCGTCATTTGTGATGTGTTATTTCTTCTTGCTCACATGGTCCTCTGTGAGCTCTAAGCATGGGCAGCAGCAGCACTAGCAGCCAGTGGGTGCCAGGCAGGCAGTGTGGACCCCCAAATATGGCAGTGGATGGGCAGACTGAGTGGCTTCTGCCCCCTCATTCTGCAGAAGATGAGGGTCTGGGATACTTGGGTCCCTGGATTATTTTGGTTAATCCAAATGGCATATGAGCCATGATTTGGTCACCAGCATCCAAGGGAGTGTGACTCCTTAAGTCACCACAGGGAAGACAGCCCTGTCAGAAAATTCCCCACTGCCTTGTGGGTACATTTGGGAGATCCAAAGGCTATGGGAGTAAACCCAGACAGAAAATACGGAGTGGAGACCCTAAGGCGGTTAGCAGGGAGGATTCATCAAACCTGCTTTCCAGCATCTCCTTGCAATCACCTCCATTCTAAACAGACTGACTTCTGTCTTCCCTTTGGATTCAACTGGGGTGACCGAGAGGGGGACAGTGCTGTTTGGGCAATGGACTTGCTCCAAACACTAGCCCAGGAAATTCAGCATGTAAGAGGGTGCCAAAAGGAGAGGACATTCCATCCTTTCTGATAGCATGGAAACACCATGGGAAGTGGCAGTTTTGGGTTATAAGCCCTCCTCAACTGGGGAAGAGGAGGATGCCATGGGTCACTTTCATTGGTGGGAGGAGTCATTGTGCTCCATTGGTCAGCTACTGTCTGCCTCAAGCCACATCTGCCTTCCTCGTTGGGTGCATGGGGATAGATCAAAAATTGAAAAGTAGATGTAAATAATGTACCTGCCGAAAAACGAAATAATAAATCAACTTGCCCCTGGCTCAGAAGCTGGAATGTGAGGACCATCTGTCCAGGACTTGAATCTGCCCATGACCTTATGAACACTGACTCTATATGCAAAACAGCAGTCATAGATCAACAGCTATGCCAATGGAAAGTTGACATCAATGGTCTCCAGAAAACCAGGCTAGCAAATGCTGGGTCAGTGAAAGAAACCAACTACACTTTCTTCTGGAAGGCTTGAGTTCAGAGGAACACTACCTCTATGGAGTTGGATTTGATGGTCAGAACAGACTGATGAAATCTGTCAATACGCCCACAGCTGAATCAGAACATATTATATCCCTGAAGCTCCGCACCAAGTCAGGATATGTCAACATCATCAGTGCTTATGCACCCATGTTGGCATCTTGTGCTGGAGACAAGGACAGTTTTTATTATAATCTTCAGAAAGTTTTTGACTCCATTCCAACTGAGAATAACTTTACATCCTTGATGACTTCAATGCAAGAGTTGGATGTGACCATCAGTCCTGGCGCATCTGCCTTGGTCATTATGGTATTGGAAAAATGAATGAAAATGGTCAAAGACTTCTTGAATTCAGCTCTCAGAATCAGTTCTGCATTACTAATACTTTCTTTAACATGAAAGAGTGTCACAAGGTTTCATGGCACCATGCCAGATCTGGTCACTGGCATCAACTTGACCTTATACTGGTAGGCAGGAAACATCTCAACGCTGTCAAAATTGCACTCACATATCACAGCTCAGATTGTGGCATTGATCACTCGTTGATCATCAGCAGAGTGAAAATCATCCCAAAGAAACTCTATAGCTGCGTCTACACGTGCACGCTACTTCGAAGTAGCGGCACCAACTTCGAAATAGCGCCCGTCGCGTCTACACGCGTCAGGCGCTATTTCGAAGTTAACTTCGACGTTAGGCGGCGAGACGTCGAAGTCGCTAACCTCATGAGGAGATAGGAATAGCGCCCTACTTCGACGTTCAACGTCGAAGTAGGGACGGTGTAGACGATCCGCGTCCCGCAACGTCGAAATTGCTGGGTCCTCCATGGCGGCCATCAGCTGGGGGGTTGAGAGATGCTCTCTCTCCAGTCCTTGCGGGGCTCTATGGTCACCGTGGGCAGCAGCCCTTAGCCCAGGGCTTCTGGCTGCTTCTGCGGCAGCTGGGGATCTATGCTGCAGGCACAGGGTCTGCAACCAGTTGTCAGCTCTGTGTATCTTGTGTTGTTTAGTGCAACTGTGTCTGGGAGGGGCCCTTTAAGGGAGCGGCTGGCTGTTGAGTCCGCCCTGTGACCCTGTCTGCAGCTGTGCCTGGCACCCTTATTTCGATGTGTGCTACTTTGGCGTGTAGACGTTCCCTCACAACACCTATTTCGATGTTGGGCTGAGCAACGTCGATGTTGAACATCGACGTTGCCGGCCCTGGAGGACGTGTAGACGTTATTCATCGAAATAGACTATTTCGATGTCGCAACATCGAAATAAGCTATTTCGATGTTGGCTGCACGTGTAGACGTAGCCTATATGACAAAGGAATGCAATAAGCCAAAAATCAGTTCCCTCACTACCAGAGAAATGCTGAAATGCTCTATCTTTGCAGATGCTCTCACTCGCAAAACGGAACACAAGCCTGACCAACAAACCGTTGATGAAACATGGTCCATGCTGAGACATGCAATGTACAAGTGTGCCAAATATGCCTTTGGAACAAGCAAATTCTCTAACAAAAATTGGATTGATGAAAATGCTGACATTCTTAGGCCTCTTCTTGAAGAAAAACACAAGGCACATCTGACTAACATAAATAACCCATCTCAAAGCACAAGAGATCAGTTTTGACATGCAAGACCTGTTCTTCAGAGAGAATCCAGTTGGTGTGTGAACAAGTATTAGGCCTAAGATTCAAAAGGCATCTGATTTGGGCAACCTGAAAACTGTGTATGATGGACTGAAGAAAGCACTCGGACCAAACATTACCAAGGTCGCTCCATTGAAGCATTTAAATGGACAGATGTCCAGATGGTTGGAACACTACTCAAGTCTTTATTCCCATGAGTGTACAATACAACCTGAACTTGACAACCTCATGCCAACTCTTCCAGAAAAGTCTGAGCTAGATGCAGAGCCTATGGAGGAGGAACTTTCTCAAGCTCTTGATGCTCTCTTCAATGGAAAAGCACCAGAAAATGACAGAAATCCAGCTGAAGTCCTGAAGGCAAACAAGGCTGTGCTCTTCCCCTTCTTCTATGACTTACTCCTAAAATGTTGGAAAGCAGGAGATATCCCACATGACAGGAAGGATGCAAACATCATCAGTCTGTATAAAAACAAAGGCGACAAGGGTGACTGCAACAACTACAGAGGCATCTCGTTACTGAGCATCACAGGCAAAGCATTTGCTGTTGTCAATCTCATATGCCTGCAAAAACCTCACAGATAAAGTCTATTCGGAAACACAATGTGGCTTCAGGGCTGGCAGGTCAACAATGGACATAATTTTCTCACTTCAACAACTACAGGAAAAATGCAGAGAACAAGGAAAGCCATTATTCATAGCATTTGTGGACTTAACAAAGGCATTTGACACAGTTAGTAGATCAGGACTACACAGAGTATTAACCAAGACTGACAACTCAACGACCCTACTCAAGCTCATAACATCCTTCCATGAAAACATGAAAGCAACAGTGCAATATGATGGGTCTACATCAGAATCATTGGCAATGAACAGCGGAGACAAACAAGGGTGTGTTCTTGCCCCTCCCCTCTTCAGGATATTCTTCTCAGTCCTACTAAATTGTGCTTTTCAAAACTCATGCAAAGATGTATTTCTTCACAAGATTAGATGGCTCTATCTATAAGCTGGCTAGACTCAAGACCAAAACTAAGGTCAAGAAAGTCCCCATTAAGGAACTCCTCCACACAGATGCTGCTGCTCTCACCACTCATAATGAAGACAAGTTACAGTCACTGATGGAGTCTCTGTCCAGAGCCTGCAAGTTGTTTTCCCTTGAGATAAGCATGAAGAAACTGTTGTATTCACTGAATGTATACTTCAGCGACCCAAAGTCACTCTGAATAAACAGCCCATTAGATGTGGTTCAACAATTCTGTTACCTTGAATCTTCTGTCACCACAAACCTATCCATGGATGAAGAACTGAACATCAGAATTGGGAAGGCAGCTACTACTTTTGTCAGACTTATGAAATGAGCATGGAACAATCCTAAACTGACAGTGAAAGCAAAGGTACTAATCTACCAGGCACGTGTATTGAGTATCCTGCTATATGGTTCTGAGGCACGTATCACCTACTTGAACCAGGAGAAAAAATTGAACAGCTCCCATCTTCACTGCCTCTGCAGAATTATGAATATCAGTTGGCAAGATAAAGATACAAATGCAGATGTCCTGTCAAGATCTGGCATACCCAGCCTCATAGTGATCCTCAACAGCAGAAAACTATGATGGCTTGGTCATGTGAGAAGAATGGGTGACGAACATCTTCCCAAAAAAATCCTCTTTGGTGAACTGTCATGTAAGGAAGAGGAAGACAAAAGCTAAGATTCGAGGATATATGCAAAAATACCATGAAAAAAATTCTACAGGGAGCAAAAATCCTGGGAATCTACATCATCAGATTGAAATACCTGGCAATGATTGCTACAACAGGGTGCATCATCCTTCAATAGTATACGTGCAAGCCATGCAAAAGAACTTTGTCTTAGGAAGAAAAACTCTCAGACTCAAGAATTCGGAAATAGGTGACATGCAGTTATTGCAATTGACTGTGCAAATCCAATATTGGCTGGATAAGCCATGAGAAGAGCTGCAGACTCAAACACTGCCTGTAGATCCTCACCACCACTGCTAACTACCACCTCTCGAGACGAAAAGGGGCCATAACCCTAACAAGATGGGTGTAGTGTCACGTTTGAACGCAACAGTTTGAATGAAGGCTAGTGTGGAAGTGCGATGTCTTTGAATCAAATTCTTTAGCTTCCAGAGGCTGACTGGCACTGTTGCACCTGGCTCCCAGCTGCCCACCAGTTCCAGAGGCCCTTGTCAGTTTCCCAGGTCCTGCAAGTGGTGGGGATTTGGGAAACTCACGACAATGCTGCACCTGACTGCTGGCTCCCTGCCACCTGTGGGAGCTGCGAAACTGACCAGCGCAGCACCTGGCTCCCTGTTGCACCTGGCTGCTGGCTCCCGTGAGCCAGGCACAGAAGCGCTGATCAGCTTCCCGGCTCCCCCAGGCTGCAGGGACATGGGAACCAAGCAGCAGGGTGAGTGCTGCCAATGGTGGGGATGCGGTAGGCCCAGGAGGAGGGTGCAGAATGTGGGGTTGAGGGAATTGTGGGATAGGTTCCCACAATGCACTGCTGCAAGAGTCAATGTTTGGCCATTCTAGTGTGGCAGCACTAGCTCGACTTGTGTGGACTCTGTGGGAAGTGAGGATACTCAAAATTGAACTTATAAAATCCAGAGTTATGAAATCAAATTTAATAAAATTGAATTTATCTGGTAGTGTATATGTAGCCCAACTCTGAGTGTTGACCTGTTTGCCCCTCCTCCATCCCACCTGCACATCAACCTGGCTGTTGCTGGCAACAGCATGTTTAAACATTGTGTTTAAAGAACCCACATACCTCCTTCAGCTAGCTCTTTAAACAGACAGTCCCTCCTGTTTAAAGAGCTGTCTCTTTAATATTCAGGGCCCTGCTTTACAACATCTGGCACAATTAGCCTGATTTTAAAAAAAAGTCAGGATGCTGTCCAGGGAGCAAAAGAAAGGGACAGTCCTGGCTAAAAACAGACCACTGCTCACACATTGCTTCTAGGTGGGGACTAATCTGTATTAATGTCTTACAGGGTTGTACTTCTGACTATTTGTTTGTTCCCTTTGCTGCCTGAAGCCCTTTTGGTTTGGGAACTCAGGATATGTGGGGGCCAGAGGCAGCACTGCACCCTATATTGCATGGAAATATACCTATCTCATAGAGCTGGAAGGGACCTTCAGAGATCATTGAGTCCAGTCTCCTGCCTTCTTGGCAGAACCAAGCTCTATCGCTGATTTTTTTTTTTTTTAAATCTATTTGCCCTAGATCCCTAAATGGCCTTGTTAAGGATCAAGCTCACAACCCTGACTTTAGCAGGTCACTACTCAAACCACTGAGCTATCCCTCCCCCACCAGGAGGCTTATGTTACAGAAACTATGCTAGAGAGCAAGCGCCAATGTTTTCTGTGATTCCATGGATGCTAAATTCAGCCCTAGATGCAAAATTGGGCTTCAGAATCTCAGCTCTCACTTTAACTTTTTTTCGGCCCTCATGGTTGCAGAGAAAAACCCCCAAAACAGGGAGAGAAAGTGTCACACAGTTAAGGCTGCTGAGAGCCTGAAACAATAGCCTTGAAGGGTGTGAACTGTCCCATTCACCTCAGTCAGGCCCAGTGGTCTTGCAATAGAACAGTTGTGAATTCTGGTATTTTCACAAAATACCACAGCATTTGCTACAGGATTAAACCTTGATTTTCAGGGCCTCTGCTTGGCTGGGACCTACCTGCAACTGCCCCTTGTTTTCCAGCTTTTCACATAAGGCAGGGTTTATTGGATTACAGACCATACATTTTGAACCAGGCAGTAGGAGGTGGGACCTAAACTGGAGTCCAGCTCACTACCTATGAAGAGAGAAAATCAGAAATGTCAGAGAGCCAGCTGGGCTCCCTGAGTGCCAGTGCAATAAACCAAACCTGGGAAGTTAAGGAAGAGACCCTCCAAAGCTGGCTAAAGCCTCCTTCTTCCTAGCGCACAGCTGGGGAAGGAAGCTCAGAACAGGGTCATGATTCAAAAGATGAGGACTGGAACAAGGCCGCCAAAACCCATCCTCACAAACAGTAAATGACGAAAATAATCATGTCATTCTTGTAATATTAATAAGATTTAGTTGTGCCTGGGAGCCGGGCAGGAATGAAAGGTATTTCAGGGCAGTAGAATACATCAGTGTTGCAGCGGAATTTGGTCCCAGCATGCTGAGGAGGATGCATACTATACCTGATTACAGACCCCAAAGAGTGGGCTGGCCTGTGAGCATAGGGCTGGTGCTTTAGCATAGCTGAATGGGAACCAATGAAGAAACGTTAATTTGCTCCAGGTAAGAATATGTTTGTGACCAGCTCCCCTTTAACCTGCTTTTCTAATGGACTTTTGTGAAGCTGATGCTACTTGGAACTGCTGTTTTCCAGAAGCATTTGCTTCCCATTCCCAGACTTCCCTGCTTCTCACAGGGAGTGCCTGCCGACTAACTTCTATAGAAGATATAGGGTGGAGGAGGTGGACACTGTAGAAGCAGAGTTGTCCATTCCTTTCCCTCTTTGCTAGCAGTCATGAAGGAATGATCAGGCCTTATGATTCTAGGAGTCCCTTGGCAATTGCTCGTTCCTTAGACTGCAACTGTATTCATATTATGTTCATGAAAGGGTTAATACTTACAAGGGTGCAGAAAACAGCACTATCTTAAAGCACCCTAGGGAACATCTAGTGCCTACCAGCAGGGTCTAAACAGATCAGTTAGTGCCTAACACGTTAGGGATCTTTAGAATCAGACTCCCGTAGAGCATGTTGCCACAACCTACTGACAAGCCCTAATTAGCTGCTGCCATTTTCTCTCTCCACCTGACTCCATCACTCCAACAGCCACCTGACGCATTCTTGTAAGTGTCCCAAGATCTTGATTATATTTTGAGCAGTTTTCACACGTGTACAAATTAGGGATATCCATGGAATATTGCCTGAGCTGGGACCATTGGGCCCTACAGCTACCAGTTAATATGTTATGAATGTCAAATCATCAAAAGCCTAGAAATGCCATTCTTGGACAGGTGACTGTCCTTTGTCCCACTTTTGCCATTTTTTAAAAAAATATGAGTATGATCTTTTGCATTTGATCTGTGAACATATCATCCAGCATTTTTAGAATAACATCTTTTACATGAGCTTGTACTGTAGGAAACTCAGTTTATCTCAGCCCCCATTTCCCTTTGTAGAGTGGAGTCTTGATCCAACACAGTTACTTTACCATCTAGTAGAATATTTGAGATCTATCCACAACATCTCTTGAAAAGATGTCTTTTATGGCTCTCTCATGTATAGATCCAAACACTGAATGTAGAGACATTATGAAAATCAAACATGTTTTATTTGCAATTCCCCAAGCTCTACCCTCAGAAAAGCCCCAAAACAATGGATGCAAATAATTTTGCAAATAGATCATCTTATGAACACGCCAGTTTTATTCTGTCTTTTTAAAGGGAAGAAAATCACATAAATGACAATTCCAGAAACTGTAGATTTATGACCTTTTTTACTTTCCGATTATGTTGGCAATGAGTAAAAAATAAAATTTTGTAATCTTCAGGAGAGAATAATGTACTTTTTTATTAAAATAGAAATGACACACTGCTGCATATCTAACTTGATTTAGTGGTTTTATTAGTTATATAACTGTTTTAATACCTCACTAACTATTGCTTTCTCCCTCTAGGTTTTCATTGTTCTCATACCCTAGAAACAAATTGATAATTTTGAAAAAATAAAGTATTTCTTGGTTGTTTGTTAACAGCAGAATAGCAATCAGTCACCACAGGGTTACTACAATGGGCATCATTATATCTGGATCCTTATCAATTTCACTATATGGGTAAGTATTATTGCTGCATACCGGAACTCCTTTGGTGTTATTGCTTAATTTTAATTGTGATTGTAAAATGTGAAAAATGTGGATCTTTAAATGACAATTAGACACCTGCTATACTTGTTGTGCATTGGCATTTAAAGATATATTGAGTATTTAAAATCTGCTGATTCAGATATTACACTAAGGGGAAAAAAAGAGGGGCAGGGGTTTGGAGGCAAATATAATTTAGTCAACTAGGTCACACAAGACTTAACCCTTAAACCATTTCTAAAGGTAAATTTCTATGCCATTCTATTTCTCAGCACAGTTTCAGATATCCTGCCAGTTTCCAACAGCTCCAGTAATCCCACTCTCCTGCGTTTGTGCCACTGACATCCAATAAATGGAAGATCCCGCCCTGGGAAACACCTGCCCGGCATTAACAAGATATTAATGGCATAAACAACAGAAAGTCAAATTACTGAGATACAAGGGAATATTGACTGCAGAGAAAGAAGCATTGGTGAGTTGACTTATGCCAAACAACAGCTCCCCCTGCTCAAATTATTAAGCCAATCAGATGTCAGAGATGTTGCATTGTGGCCTGGATCAGCAAAAAATGAAGGCACATGTTTTACTTTAAGCATGTGATTAGTCCCAGTGGGTTAAGGTGGAGCATGCACATATGTGCTCTGCTGGATGAGGGTTGTGTGAGGTGTAAACTGTTTTAAATCAAGCAGACAGTAGGAGAAGCAGTAGGCTTGCTTTAATTAAGTGTGCCAGAAGCTTGTATAATAAAACCTTAAATTAGGCCCTCTAAAACTCTAGCTTGGAAAACTTGGTTGGTGTGGAATTTGCCAGATTTTCTCTGGTAGTAAACATGTCTGCAAGGTTTGAAGAAAATTCATCCAGTTGTTTACAGATAATGATACCTGTGCTTGGGTGGCACACAGACCATAGAGGATTTGGAGAACTGACATAGAAGATCAGCCCTGAAACTACTCTACTTTATTTCAGGGGCTGGTTATGGATACAGGAAGGCACAGAGGTAGCTTACAGCCTTCTTTGCTGTTCTCCCCATCTCTGGCAGGTGCATGCTCTGCTCCTACCTCTTTCCAGACACGCATGGCTTGCAGAATCCTTCTGCAGATAAAAAAACAGACAAACAAAAGCCAGTGCTTTATTTACAAAGTTCATTCCCACTATCTTTACAGAATATGCAGCAACTTTAGCATTATCCTGGGCCCTAAGGCTCGTGATCCCAGTCTGGGAGAACTTTCCAGTCTGTGGCTCTACCATTCTACAGCTCTTCTATTTTCTCTTCTCCCCATTTTTGCACTTCCTTTTGGTGCCCTGTGCCCTTTGAGATAATGAGGTTTTAACAATCCAGCTTATCTACTGTCTATCAATCTGGCACAGTTCCCATATTCACGTGTGTGTGGGGGGCAGAGGACTCTAATTGACATTTTAGTTATCACCTGCTGTTTCCACACCATAAACATTGTCACACCAGCCTTATTCCTGTATTCTGTGTTGCTCAAAATGAGTATGGCATGTGGCTGAGGAAGTTTACTTTTCCTTAGGCCAATTATTCCCAAGGGACTCATCTTCTGAAGATATTTTGCTTAAAAAACTAGGGTTTCCCACCTCTTCAGCTCCCTAGTCCCTGCTAGTCATGGCGAAGTTCCCTTGCCTGGTGAGAATGGTGAGGATTAGCTCTTCCTCTAACTTTAAGATCTTGGGGGTACTTTTGGAAAGTCTTAGTAGATGTGCCAGGTATCTGAGGATACGTCTACATTTACCAGACATGTCAACAGCTGTTACGCAATTTTAGGTACGCCAATTGCGTACCTAAAATCAATTTTGCAGCTGTCGACATTGGTCCCTGTCCTCACTGCAGAATGTCAATGGGAGCACTCTTCCCACCAACGTGCCTTAATCCTTGCGGCTCACAAGGAGTTCTGGGGTCAACATTGACCCTGGAACGTGCCATTTCATGCATGTGCGAAATGGTGCTCCAGAAGATCAAACTTAAGCATTCAATCTTCTGTGGCCAGTGTAGACCTAGCTTCAGAATGGTATTTTATGCATTCAGAAATACATAATCTTTGTGAGAAATAGGACTAACTTCTGTACTCCATTATATCTACATTACCTCTTTGACATGCATAGGTACGAGTGGGGACAGAATCTGGTGTGTGGTTTTTATGTAGTGGTGGCAGATAGGCAAAAAATCTCTCAATCTCAATCTTTCCATCTCTCAGGCTACGTCTACACTAGCACACTATGTCGAAGTAGCCTATTTCGAAGTCAGAACATTGAAATAGGCTGCTTCAACATGTATCATCTACATGTCCTCCAGGGCTGGTGCCGTTGACGTTCAGCATTGAAACAGTGACAGGGAACATCGAAAGGAGCCACCCTGGAAGGAAACGCAGAGCGTCCACATGCACAAGCACTCCCCATCAAAATAAGGGGCCAGGAAAAGCCCGTGGACCGGGTCACAGGCTGGACTAGCCCTTCTGGGTCAACAGCAAGCTGCTTCTTTAAAGGACCCCTCCCAGACACACTGGGCCTGCACAGCACGAGGTCTGCAGAGTACTCTCCATGCTCTCGCAGACCAAGTCACAGCAGCTATGGACCTCCAGCAGCAGCAGCAGCAGCAGGAGGCCTTCCAGGTAGTCATCCAGGGGGCAAGCACCCTGCTAGGTGCTGCCCGGGAGGCTGACCAGTGGTTCCAACTACAGGAGCCTTCCCCAGGGGCAGACAGGGATGCCCCTGACCACCGGGCTCCCCTCTTCCTCTCCTGCCAGCTGCTCCCCCGCCTGTGGAGCTACCCCATTAGCTCTGAGTGGTGAGAGCAGCTGGTCATGCGGGAGTTGGATAATGACCAGTGGCTGTGGAACTTCTGCATATGCTGACAGAACTTCCTGGAGCTCTGCCAGTGGCTCACCCCCGCACTGAGGCACCAGGACACATGGATGTGGCACGCCCTCTCCGTAGGGAGGAGGGTCGCAATAGCCATCTGGAAGCTGGCCACTCCAGACAGCTAGTGCTCTGTGGGACACCAGTTTGGAGTGGGAAAGGCCACTGTTGGAGCCATCATCATGGAGGTAAGGAGGCCTGGGCATGCACCCGCTGAGGGCAGAGGGGCTGGGTGTGGGGCTGGGGAGGGAGGGACCGGGTGTGGGGTTGGGGAGGGAGGGGTGCTGGGAACGGAGGGGCTGGGCTGGGCCGGGGGGTTCCTGGGGAGGTGCCTGGGAGGGGGGACCTGTGGGAGAGGGCCCTGGGGCACCCTGCACACTCTCATGGGCACCTGCATTTCCTCCCCACAGGCGGTCCCTGTTCTCAATGCCATGCTGATCCAGAGGGTTGTCCGAGTGGGGAACCTGGATGCAGCCATTTCCGGATTTGCCACCATGGGGTTCCCAAACTGCTTCAGGGCCCTGGATAGGATCCATATCCCCATCCGCACCCTGGACCACAGCAGAGGAAGATACATCAACTGCAGGGGCTACTACTCTGTGGTCATACAGGCCATGGTGGACAGCTGGGGCCGCTTCCAGGATGTGTACGTGGGCTGGCCCGGCTGCACACATGATGCCCATGTTTTTAGGAACTCGGGCCTGTGCCGCCTGCTGGAGGCGGGGACCTACATCCCCCAGAGGGAGATCCCTCTGGGGGACACCACCGTGCTCTTCTGCCTCTTGGCGGATGCAGCCTACCCCCTCCAGCCCTGGCTCATGCGCCCATACACTGGCCACCTCAATGCCAGCCAGGAGCGGTTCAACACCAGCCTGAACCGTGCCTGCCAGGTGGTGGAGAAGACTTTCGGCCGCCTGAAGGGCTGGTGGTGGTGCCTTCTTGCCCGCTTGGATGTCGGCCTCCAGAACGTCCCCCAGGTTGTGGGCGCATGCTTCACACCCCACAACATTGTGGAGAGCAAGAGGCAGGCCTTCATCCACAGGTGGGCGGTTGATGCCGGCACGGGCTTCCCCCAGATGGCCGCCGCACCCCTCTGCCAGGCCCTCCATGAGGGGGTAAGGGTCCACGAGGCCCTGCAGGCACATTTCGATCAGGGAGACCCCTGAGCACCTCCCTGGCCTTCCCTGGAGGATCCCCCACACACCGCCTGCATACCGCCCCCAATACCCGCATGCCACCCTCCCAACAAGCACACATCTCCAGTTCTTTGGAAAATAAAACTGTGATTTTTGGAAAACTGCTAATTGTCTTATGTTCACAACAAAAACTACAACCAATATACAAAGGAGAACAACTATATACGAGGGGGAAAACTATATACAAATGGGGCGTGGCAGATGGCTTGGCCGTTGGCCCATCAGTCTGGGGTGGGGTTAGAGGGGCGCGACCTCCAATGGGTATGGCTCGTGACCCCACCTCTTGTCCGCAGTCCCCGGTGTGGCCGGCTGGGGGCTGGGAGGACCGGCAACTATGGCCGAGATGCCTCCACCGGCCGGTCTTCAGCCCCAGTTGGCTCGAGTCCAGGGGGGCTGGCAGGCGGCATGGCAGGTGGGGCAGCAGGTGGGGTGGCAGGCAGTTGGGGTGGCAGGTGGGGCGGCAGGTGGTGCAGTGGGGGGGCATCGGGTGGAGTGGCGGGGAGGGCGGCCTGGGGGGTAGCGGGGGGGCAGGAGCCGGGTGATGGCCTCCCGGATCGACCTGGCTATGTCCCAGAACACCCCCATGAAATCCTCCAGTGCTGCCCAATGTCGGGGGGACTCCTCCTGGTCGAAGCAGAGTCTCTCCTCGGCCACCTCTGTCTGCCGCCAGACAGCTGCCAGGAGCTGGGGGTCCATGGGAGCCATCCCCAGGGTCCGGCAGTGGCGGGAGCATCCCGCTGGCCTTGGGGGCATCTCCGGGTGCTGGAGGTGGCTGACCTCCAGTGGGCTGTCGGGGACGACAACGGAGGGTGCCTGGCTGCCTGGGGCATCGGATGGTGCAGCTGCAGAGAGGGAGAGAGGGAGGGGACGGCTGTTCATACTGTGCCTTGGCCTCTGGCCCGTTCCCCCTCCCCTCCTTCGGTGCTGGGTCTCTGTCCCTGTCGGTGGGTGTGATGTCCCTGTTGGGTGTCCCCATTGCATGGTCCCCCCCAGCCCCTGGGGTAGGGCACAGTGCTGTCCATGGGTGCGGGTGCTAATAGGCGCTGATGGCCATGCCACCATCCTGGGACTGTTCTGTGACTGGGCGGTTGTGGGTCAGGGTCCGCTGGGGGTGTGTGATGCTCCCGGTCATGTCTGATGCCCCTGCCCCGTGGCCCGGGGTGTGTGCCCTGTGGGCTATGTACCTGACCGTCCATTGCTGCAGTTGGGGGAACCCTGGTGGGCAGATGCCTGGCTGGTGCTCTGGGAGGGGATGTCTATGAGGAGCTCCCCCCCTCGCTGCTGGACTCCTCCTCTGCCGTCCCGAGGGGGTGCTCCTCGGGTGGGCCCCGGTGTGCGGGCCTGGCCTCTGGGTTGGACTCTGGCTCCAAGGCCTGCTGCGGCTCGTCGGCCGTGGTGTCAAGGGTGGCTGGGGGGGAGGAGGTGTCCTGGGGGCCCAGGATGGCCCTGAGCTCCCTGTAATAGGGGCAAGCGGCGGGGGTGGCCTCAGACCAGCTGGCCGAGTCCCAGGCCCGGGCGTATCCTTGCTGCAACTCCTTCGCCTTGCTCTGGACGTGATCTGAGTGCAGGCAGGGTGACCCCAGGTGGCCAGGCCCTTGGCCAGTCAGGCAAATGCTTCTGTGTTCCGCCGATTGCTCCCCATCACGTGGAGCACCTCCTCCTCACCCCAGAGCCCGAGCAGGTCTCGGAGCTCAGCCTCCGACCAGGAGGCTTCCTGCCTCTTTTTGGCCCCCCCTTTGGCTGCCGGGGGTGCCTGGGTCCCCTCAGGAGGGGAGCCCGGGGATGCTCTGGGGGCTGGCTGAATTCCATGGCTGGTGGCAGTGCAGATCGGGGCTGCTGGAAAGCATGCAGGGCTAGCACATGCATGTGCTGCTGCCTGCACACTCTTAGCTTCCTGCCACAGGAAATCCTGGTCCATGGTGCTTTAAGGGCTGCTGCGCACGGGGACCCTAGAGCCCCGCATGGGCTGGACAGCACTTCTCAACCCCTGAGCTGATGGCTGCCATGGAGGACCCCACTATTTTGAAGTAGCAGGATGTTGAACGTTGAACGTTGAACGTTGAAGTAGGGCGCTATTCCCATCTTCGGATGGGAATAGCGATTTTGAAGTCTCACCGCCTAACGTCGATTTCAACATCGAAATAGCACACGGCGTGTGTAGACATGACGCGTGCTATTTCAACATTGTGCCGGCTACTTCAAAGTAGCTGGCTAGTGTAGACGCACACTCAATGTCTTTTTCCTGTTGGCTGAATTGACTCTACTAAATTCACTTAATTTATGACCTTCTGAGAGAAAATGCGCTGAGGATCCGTATTCTTCCAGTGAAACCTAGATTCTTGGAAACAAACTTTTATCTATTAGAAATAAAATACATTTTTATTTTTCAGAAAACAGCTCAGTGTCACTTTAAAGCCACCCAAATCTTCTAGCTTCTTTGTATTTACACTGACTTTGATATTTCTTGCAAGTCAAATTTCTGGAAGAATTTCCCTACTTTTTTTCTTCTGTAGTTTTACTGAGTTTGCATTATTGAGTTGGAAATGGATTAAACATGACCTGCTGTCAAATTCTTGCTGCACAGCAGGTGATCAAAATACATTCGTCTATCCTCCTCTGAGTATACGCATCCCAAGGGCACTTAAAACCCTTTAGCTTTTTCACCTGGCTAATTAGAAAAGAATGATATCTGGTTAATAGGTGGGCAAATATCAACCCTGGGTTTAAGCAATGATCCATCTCTGACTCCTGAAGTGGCTTAAAGTTCTGTAATTTAATTTATTCCCCAAAATACCATCCAGGGTTGGAGGTATGGTATCTCCATAATTCTTTTCTGTGGAGGCCTAACAGCTTCTCAAACACCTCACCACAAATAAATCATTTAAACATCTTCTGCCTGTCGCATAGAATGTCTCGGTTACCAGAACGTTTCCTGTCAATCTTCAGTAATGGCTTGTGTCAGACTGGAGCCTCCTGGGAAAGAAATGGGTTTATCTTAAAAAGTTTATGAGTGTTTCTCCTATAACTCCAATATGTGTCACAGAGAGGGATTATTAAATATAGAATAAATAACTGGCAACTGAATTACTGAACTATAATTCCATTGAGGGGTTCCATGTTTTAAAAGTGAGTTTAGTGCGTGTGAAAGCCTCCAGACTGACAGCCCTGGAAACCAAAGTACTTTGTAAGCCACAGAACAGGTACAGTACTGGCAAAACACAGGGCAAGTAGCCCCATATCATCTCACTTTTTATTCTTTTCCTTTTCGAATGCCATAGGGCACCATCCTGAATAAGTAATTTAACTGGTGCACACTAGTTGTCAGATGGGGAGTGCTGAAAGCTGTTCCTAACTCAGCAAAGACTCTCTGGCTATGTCTACGCTAGCCACCCCCACACTTTTGAAAGGGAGATGCTAATGAGATGCTTCAGGATATGTTAATAAGGCACTTGCATGAATATGTAGTGCCTTATTAGCATAACGCCTGCCACAGTGATTCGAAAGTTCTGCTTTCGAATCATGTGCCACCCATGTAGACAGGGGCCTTTTGAAAGGATTCCCCAGACATTGAAAGACCCTAATACCTATTTGGTTTTAGGAATAAGGGGCTTTCAAAGACTGGGGGCGGGGGTTCTTCCAAAAGGCCCCCGTCTACATGGGCAGTGCACAGTTCGAAAGCAGCACTTTCAAATCACCACGGCTGGCATTGTGCTAATGAGGCGCTGCATATTCATGGCAGTGCCTCATTAGCATCTGCTGAAGTGTCTCATTAGTATCCCCTTTACAAAAGGTGGGGGCTAGTGTAGACATAGCCTCTGTGAAACTATGAGCAAATCTGCTTCTGTTTAACTCCCTGTAAAATGGGTATAATGATGTTCCACCTGGCTCATATAACTATTCGGTGTGAGAGACAATGTAAGAGAAGTGTGCCACTGTGTGGTCTTGCAAGACATGTAACAACTTTAAGCTTCCCTTTTAAACTTATGAGGCCTATCAATTAATTTACCTACTTCTTTAGGTAGCTTGATAAACTGGAATAAAAAGAATCATGATTGAAAGCCTTTCCTTCACTCTGAAATGCATCAATGTCTATAATTCGTCATAGAAAACATCTTTCCTGAAGTCTGCAATGTGTTATATTCTCTAATTATGAATATGCTCACAGAATTTGTTCATCTCAAGATGCACTTGTACATCTGTTGTTTATGTACTATACATTAAACTTTACATGTAGCTTTAGAAATATTTCTGCAGATGTGCACTTATACTCAAAAGACCACAGAAAAATGATAAGTTAAGATGTGTGATGTGGTTGGTGGGTAAGGGCAAAGCTGTGCTGGCTTGAACTCCTTCTCCATAACTAGCAGAATTGTACCTATAGCTCTTGTTAAACTATCATCTTCTGACGGCAAGGAAGGACGACCCTGGGAAAGGCAGGTTGTAGCTTTGCTGTGGAAGAAACCATATTATTACATGTTTGAATATCACCTAATGCAATGGGGTGCTCATGTTTGAATGGGTGAATTTAGATGTTACTATACTACAGATAATGAGAGAGAATGACAATTGCCAAGTTTGGAGCCTTTAAATAATGTTAAATGAATGTTCCACTTATTTTCCTGTTGTGAAGTAACACTCGATGAAGCATTCTCTTTCTGTATAAGTTACCCCATTCCCTTGTGATTTAACTGGAAGAGGACTCTTCAGTTAGCTACCATAGAATCTGAGGAAACACATCTAATATAAGACTAGCTCACAGAAGTAAATCACTTCCTGCTCAGTATGAATGAAAAAATAGCACAGTACTTATTTGTGAGCTTATCTTCAAGCATGTGTGTCACAGGGTCTACTCACCCCATGGCACCACATGGCACCTTCTCCTGGCAGCTCTGTATATTGGCTCTTGCCATATACTGCCTTCTAGTTGTGTCTCTACATGTCATCTCTTTCACCTTGCCGTTCCTCTCACTTACAGAGGTGTAGCTTATGGACAGTGGCTTGGCCATCCAGCCATCATTAAGTCCTCTCCCTTCAGGAAAAATCAAAGTCATTCCAGACCAGCTGTCATCTCTACCTGTTGCACTACTTCCTTGTTGCTGGTAGGGAAACCCAGGCCTGCCCTCCATACTGGATGCATTCACAGAGACCCTATTACAATGAACTAAGTTCTGTACAGAGCTATCTCTTGCTTCTGACTTATTAGGCTTCCCATCTTTCTGGGTTTGCCAGCCCAACCTCCCTCCTCCCAGGGAATTACTGTGGCCTGCATCCTTGCAGCCCTTGGCAGTCCACAACTTCTGGATTTTAGACAGTTGTCTTTTGCTCCTACCAACTGAGACCATTTCCTATTAGTAGCCAGCTCCCTGCTGCAGCATTTCTTAGTAGTGGCCTCCTTCTCCAGAAGCAGCCAGTGTACTTAATTTACCTGCCCACTTTAACCTCTCCAAGTCTTGTATGGAGTGGACACCCCTTACCCCAATGCCTGAGTCTCATTGGCTTCAATGGAACTAAAGCACGTGCTTATGTCTTTTGCTGAATCCGTGGTAGCTTTAATTTTCTACTAAAATGAAAGCATTAATTAGTGTAGCCTGACAATACAGAGAGTGACAGATCTAGCTTAGGCAACTATGCATCCTTTTACCATCCACTTAGAACCCATGGAATCTGCACAATACAGTTAGACTCTGTGGAACTCATTGCCAGGAAATACTGTGAAAGCCAAGACTTACGTAGCACAGTTCAGAAAAGAACTAGATATGTTCATAGAGGAGAGGTTCATCAGTGGCTTTTAGCTAGGTTGGGCTGGGCTGGCATCTGTTTGCCAAAAGCTGGGAATGGACAATAGAAAATGGATCACTTAATGATTAACTGTTCTGTTCATCCCCTTTGGGGCGCCTGGCATTGATGTCTGTCAAAAGCTAGGACAATAGGCTAGGTGGACCTTTGGTTTGACACAATGGCCATGTCTACACTAGCCAAAAACTTCGAAATGGCCATGCAAATGGCGATTTCAAAGTTTTCTAATGAAGTGCTGAAATACATATTCAGCACCTCATTAGCACGTGGGCGGCCGCGGCACTTCGAAATTGACGCGGCTCGCTGCCGCGTGGCTCATCCAGATGGGGCTCCTTTTCGAAAGGACCCCGGCTACTTCGAAGTCCTCTTATTCCTATGAGCAGATGGGAATAAGAGGACTTTGAAGTAGGCGAGGTCCTTTCGAAAAGGAGCCCCGTTGGGACAAGCCAGGCAGTGGTCAGCCGCGTCAAATTTGAAGCGCCGTGGCCGCCCGCGTGCTAATGAGGCACTGAATATGTATTTCAGCGCCTCATTAGTAAACTTCGAAATGGCCATTTGCATGGTCATTTCGAAGTTTTTGGCTAGTGTAGACATAGCCAATACGGCCATTCTCATCCTCTAACTGTTCAAGGCACAGACGACCAAATATTGCAAGATACAGAGAACTTTCTACGAGGTACCGCTTGGGTGCCCTCAATTTCCTTTGCAGAGAATGTGAATTAAGAGCATGCTACACTGTGTGGAATCCAACCCTCACATCCATGTTCCCTAAACATAAGCTCAATGCCACAGAGGCCCTGGCTACACTAGCCCTTGCCTTTCGAAAGGGGGATGCTAATGAGTCACTTTGGCAGATGCTAATGAGGCACTTCCATGAATATGAAGCATCTCAGTAGCATAGTGGTGGCTGCGCGTGTTTTGAAAGTGCTGCTTTCGAAATGCATGCTGCTTGTGCATTCAAAAGGACACCCCACATTTTGAAAGCCCCTTCTTCCCAAAACAAGTGGCTTTCCAAGTCTGAGGGGTCCTTTTGAAAGCCCCCTGTCTACACTGGTGGTGTGTGTTTCGAAAGCAGCGCTTTCGAAATGTGAGTGGCCGCCATTATGCTGATGAGATGCTGCATATTCATGGAAGAACCTCATTAGCATTTGCTGAAGTGGCTCATTAGCATCCCCCTTTCGAAAGGTGGAGGCTAGCATAGCCATGGCCGGAGACAATGTTGCTTTGTCCTAATCAGAAACATGCTGAAATGATTCCTGACAGTTCTGGGAAGTCATGGAGAGTTCACGTGACAGAAGGCTGGCTTTTGGGGCAAGGGGAAGCAGTCACTGACATGCAGTAACTATAATATATGCAAGCCATCTGAGCTACTGTATGTGGAATCTCAAGCAGAATGTAGGTGAAAGGTAGGTAGCAAAATATTCTTCCACTATGTTCAGTTCTTCATGTTTGGTGCTATTTTCATATTGCTTCCGCCAATTGCTTCCACCAGTCTCTGTAACTTTTGCATCCCAATACTTTTTCTAAGGAAGCATCTGAAGTTCTCTTTTCCGTAATGCTCTGTGAATCATTTCACACTAAAAAACCCAAAAACAACAACAAAAAAACCACAAAAATCAAACAAACAGAAAACTAATCAACCGACCACACAAAAACAGTTTACATGTTCAGATATTACTGAGGTGGGGACTGTTCAAGAACCTAGACACAGGGATTTATTGATTGCTCACATCACATTTCAAACTTACTTTGTAATGCCAAACAGCATTTAGACCCAAGATAGACCAAAGCACTTACTGCCATTTATTTCAATACTTAAAGCTAGGCATGTGCTTAAGCACCTTGTTTCATCACGACCTTTTTTTTCTGATTATCATCAGCAGCAGCTCCTGCCTATCAATCCTCCTTGCAAGGTGTGATTCTTTCAAATCAGCACTCCCTGAAGTTTGTGCTGGACAGCAAAGCACCCTTGCTGAGCAAAATCCCTTGCTATCTGTGTGATTATTACTTCAAATTGCTGTTGTAGGTTCTATCTTTTATGCATTTATAGGAAGCACCTGCATCTAGCATGTGGGATTCTAATTTCCACATGCTAGATGGCCTTGAATAATTTCCGTTTCTCTTTTAGGCAAATCTACACTGATCAGGTCTAAGTAAAGGAAGACCTGCATCTACTGTTATTTTTTTTTCTTTCAAAAATATCATCTCAGGTTTCCCTTGTGGGTAGCCCCTCTTTTCTTTGTTACGGGTAATTTCTTCATAGGTGGTACCTGACAAATCTTTTTTTTTTTTACCCATAGAGTTTTTTTTGTTCAGATTCCTTTCACTTCAGAATATCATTACCATTGCAAACAAGGAAAATGTGTTTATCAGAAATTGCAAACTCCTTTAGGGCCTCATAGGATTAATCACGGTTATAAAGTTTTATTAAACACAATTTTTGTTTAATGACAAGCTCCACCAGTCCTTCCCATTCCAAACCAATCCTGTCCTAAGGGTGTATCTAGCACAGCAGATTGTTTTCAACAGACTCTCAAGACAATCCCGATTACTTTGTCATGCACAGAGATATTTTTCTTCCTGGATAATTTGAACTTCCTTAAAAATCACATCTGTTTCATACTTTATTTATTTGTAATTTAAATCCTTAAATTGAATCTTTCATTACTAACATCTGGGCTTGAAACGCAGCCCACTTGAAAAAATACAAATTTTATTTTATTTGTGGTTGCCCCCCTTCACTTGGTAGCATTGATACAAACATTCCCTGGCCAGAGGCAAAACAGCCGGGTATCTTAAAGCTGTGATGCCATACCACGTGTAATATGGCTCACTTGAATGTCCCTGAAGTGACTGGCAATTTGCCCAGAATTAGACTGAATGCAAGTAATAAGCTGTAGAAATTCCACAATATTGACAATTAGATATCTCTATATAGCAGCAGCTGTGTATTGTTCTCATGGTATATTCCTCTCAAAGCACCTCCTGAAAAAAAAAAGAAAAAAAAAGAAAAAAAAAATCCCAACCCTGGCAGAAGGTTGCAGGCAACAGGAAGGTAATACACATTGTATGAAATATCTCAAATTCAGATTAATAGGGATGGTTCTATTTGTACAGTCTTCTGCAATGGAAATAATGTCTGAAAGAAAATGCCATGGAATCTTGAGTTTATCATACCAAATCCGCACTGGATAATTAATTGTACTTTTAGCATTTTTTTGAGAGGAGACATCTACCCTCATTTCCATTCCTTGTAAAAGTGAGAAAACTGTAGCACTGGCACACTTCTGGACGCTATTTGGGA
The DNA here is from genome assembly GCF_033958435.1 of Carettochelys insculpta. Taxonomy (NCBI): domain Eukaryota; kingdom Metazoa; phylum Chordata; order Testudines; family Carettochelyidae; genus Carettochelys; species Carettochelys insculpta. The sequence goes on along the minus strand of NC_134138.1, from coordinate 211,630,190 downwards.
AGGTGCTTCTCCTGTCCTTTTGAAAATTGCTCATACGATGTAAAAGATCTTTTAGGATCCTGCATAAATATTTGGCCTTGAGCAGAAAGAAGACATTTGATGACAATAGGGTTAACGTCTTACCTAGCATTCAAAAATCCAGCTAATACGGAGAGAATCACTGAAATAAATAGATATACTCCCTATCAGTTCTGCATTCCTCCATATTTCAAAGTCTGCTTGCCAGCCTTTCCACAGAAAACACAGAAAATGAATTATTTGAGCATATATTTTACCCACCAGAAGCAGCTGCCCACAAAGAAAGGATTCAAATTTTATTTTTTAAAACACACTTTTGAAGTTTGCATTATGAACTACTAATCTTTGATATTTTGCCCAGTGGATGTAAATGGAGCTTGTTTCTGTCTGTTACCGGACTTGTAAAACTTTGGTTTTTGCATCTGTTTTTATTGTAACAGAAATGATCATTTTTAAAGTAAGCTACAATTTTTCAGAAGTACCATAAAACTGAGGGAACAATAAGATGTCAAGTTTTGTATTGCAGATGCTAATTTATCAAGTTAATTACCAACAAAATGCAACTGAATTGCTGATAATCTTGCAACTGATTAATTCAGACACGGAGATATTGGTGAGTATTTAAAGGTTAGGAAAGCAAACTCGCTGTGCAAGATTCTTTTCCTGTTTCTTTCCTTTCCATTTATTAAGGATTATTTCTAAAAATAATTCACTGTTTTGGTCTAGGACAGATATGTAACCCAAGGGGTTGTGCAAATTCTCAGAGACAGAAAGGTTCAATTTATCCACCAGAAACAGGATTATTTTTTCTGGACATTGTGACCACACGTATTCAAATTATTGCTGATGTACTTGGAAATCTTTTGCATGGCATTGTATTCCTATTGCTCCAGTTCTGGCATCAGTCACCATGTTCCTGGCATATAGCTATATATATCTCTGTCTTTATATCTATATATATGGTGGTGACGCGTGTTCTACTTTAGATGCTCTGGAATTTGAAAGGTATACTTCAGGCTCTAACAAATCAGTCCTTAGGCTGGAGATATTATTCACTCTTTGAGAGGGATACAAGAGTCAGTTCTGTTCTTGCTCTTAACTCTACTGTATATTGTCACAGAATTGAGGCTGCTGAGTCAGTGCCTAATGAGGTCAGATCATGGTGGGTATTTCTGTGAACTAAAGACAAGGCTGAGGCTGCAAGAAATTGCATCACTTGGGTCCTTCTAATGCCATCAGCACAACATTAGGTCCCTTTGGTGCCGAATGTACTCCAATAAAGGAGGTTAAAAAGTGAGTACATTAATTGACTCCACTACTGAGTCCCTTTTACAACCTGTGTTATCAGCAGAAGTACAAGTGTGGCGTAGTAAGGAATATCATTATGAAAAAGATTTCCTGAGAGAGGAATTAGCTGGCTCTGGTGCTGATCCCTGTTGTAATGAACACACATCCATGCTTATGAATATAGTTATAGATGAGCTCTTACAACCATGGAAAACACAGATCTCTTCTGCTTTGGTGAACAGTTTTACACAGGATCTCAAAGGGTTAATGTGCAGTTTACTATTGAATAACATAAAATGAGCTGTAAATAATGTAATGATATGTATTGTTAAGCTACATATACTGTACCAGGTGCAAGTACTCCCACTCCTCACTTAGATATAATCTGGGGCAGTCAACAAACACAGATGTATTTTAACAAAAAGAGAGAGAGGGAAAGAAAGATAAAGAAAGAATGAACAAAAAAATTAAAACATATGTAAGATAATTTAACCAAGATAAAGATCCAGGTAAAACTTGGCCTATTTTTCAGTGCTTTAACTGTACCATATAAAACACAACGGTGTTTTGACTTGTTTTTGGAAGATGTACGAGCCAAACACGTGTGAAACACCTTGACAGGGCTTTTGTATAACTACAAGAAAACTGATAATCCTAAATCAATTACATGAGGAAAAATATGAATCTTTGAATACTAGTAATTATAATGGTTATTTTTTACTTTTTTAGCACCTGCAAATGATGCACCGCATATGTAACAATGATTCAAAAAGCCCTAATTAACTGTTTATTTTTTGTACTCATTTGCTGGCTGTAACCAGAGTGCATTAATTGAGAATATATATATATGTAGTTCTCCACCAAATATTATCATTACTTTAAAGTGACTGGAAATAGTGCATTTGGCGTTGGCCTCTGCTATGTTGTTTTTTAAAAAGCTTTATTAGATACTTTCACTGAATTGCCAATAACAGGACAGGAAAGCATGGTTGAATATTCGGAGCTGATCCTACCCAGTGGGGACAAGTGCAGTCCATTCTGTAGAGGGATGACATGACTTCTGACTGATAGTGCCAGTCAGAATTACTAACTGCTCCTACCAAATGTGTGAGAGCTGATTTTGGAAGACCTCCAGTCCCAGCTTTCCGTTGCTGACAGATTACTCTGGGCTATTCTTGGAGTAGGATTAGCCCGACCACCATGAAGAAAACTCTTTGTTCTGTCTCATTACCTAGTATGGGTTGAACCAAACTAAGGCAAAGTTGAGTTAAATTGGTGAGTTAAATTCATACAGAAAGTGGAAGAGTAATGATTCTGAAATTATGCTATTATGGCTTGGGGGTGTGGAGGAGCAGATTTATTAGGGTTCTAGATAGTGAATGTGAAATAAACCATAAGTCTGCAGAGGAGTGGGGACAGCTTGTGATAGGCACCATTAGGATTTTTAATGTGGGTACAAACATTAAACAAACAAACAAACAAACAAACCACAGCGGAGCTTTTTATTAAATACATGTACAACTGTTCCTGGGAAGTGACCAGGTCTGACTGGATATAGATCTTTCTATGTCATTGGGTTGCCATGATTCCAAAGGCACTGACTAAGGACCAGCAAAATCCCGTTTTCAGAAAGGAGGCGCAATAGTGCCATACAACGCAAATGCAAGATGGCTGCTGTAACCATCTGCAGGACATCAATGTCTGCTGCCCGATGGGAAGTGGTTTGCCAAAGCTTCTAAAGGCTTTGGCTTCTGAACATAAATCGGATGCAAACTGTCCATCTGCTGCATGGCACAAGTGACAGCTAATTCTTTTTGCAGTGTGTAAGATGAACTAGACCTAAGCCAATCCATCCCTGCTCCTAATCGCACAAGGTTTGGCCTACCAGTTTCATTAGCCAGACACCCGAGATACAGTATGTGGGTTTTTATTGTCTCAGTACGTGACTCTATAAAAACAATGCTGGGGATGAGCTGCGAAACCAAAGGGGACACACGGCTGCTGCGGCAGAGAAAGCATATTGGCAAAGTTCAAAGCATATTGGGGAAGAACAGTAGTCTAAAAACCCCAATATGGATTAGGACAGCTCAGCAGATGTCTTGACTGACATGTTTTAACACAATTCAGAGGTGTCCCTGTAGTAAACAAATGCAAACTACACATCTGTGTACTTTTTTCTATTGGAAATACAATACATGGATGCTTTGACTATAGCTGACAGCTCCAGCTTGAAGAGAGATCTGCATAGTGTTGGTGCTGTGGTCTTCCTATGCTAGAAGCTCATTGGAAAACAGTTAGATTTGGATCCCTGTGGAAACAGATGACAGAAATTTTCTTCTCCAGACAACTATCTACTTCTTTCCCCATCTCATGACAAGCAGGGTATTTTTCAGAGGCTGTGATGAAGTTGGGGAATAGGATGTGCTATGTAGTACATTGAGGGGTAGCTGTTCATTTTTAAACAGTGAAATTGAGAAAGTGGCATTGCTGTCATGTAGTAGTTATTTAGCTCTGTGCTTGTTTGTAAGAGAGAGGACATGGGAACAAGTAAAATGTGGAAGGTGCTGGAGTTGTGTGAGGGTTGGGGAAGAAAGAAGAAATGAATGCACAGAAATAAAAACATCCCATTTTTGCACTTAATGAATGTTTAGTCAAAATCTTTAAAAATAATCCAAATCAAAACAGAAAAGTGTCACTCTTCAGTTTTAACAAATGCTCTGAAATCTGCGCTGCCTGACCACATTGTATTAATGGCAGCCAGCCCAACTTCTAATAAAAAGAAACATGTGCTTATTTCCCTCTTTCTATAGCTTTGCCTTGTGCAGAGCCCCTTTCCCTTCTCTTATCTATACCTTATCTTTTTAGACTACCAGGCCTGCAGCGCAAGAAGCCTGTCTTCATAGCTGTCTGTAAAGTGCTTACCTTCTGTCGGTCCTCTGAAAGCAAAACAGCCAGTGCTTTTTTGGTGCTGGTACTTCCTGGTACAGTAGCCCTCGAGTTATGTGAAGGTTTCATTCCCATGCACCCTTGCAGAACTCGAGTTTTGAATAAGTTGTGGGCACAGAGTTTTTTCCCAGTGGAACACAGGTTCTGCGGCTGGGGAAGCAGCAGGAGCACCTGGAACTCCTTTTGAAAAATAAGTCGTGGGGCTGGGGGGTGCAGTTGGAGAGGGATAAGCCTGGCGGTGGGCTGGGGCTGCAGGGGAGGTGTGGGGGTTAATGCAAGTTAAGTGCAACTCAAAATTGCACATTTCGAGGGATTGTTGTACTGAGCATCGGCACCATGGCAGCCCCAGCCATGGGATTGGCTGGGGGGTGTGTGTGTGGGGTGCTGGGCGAATATTGGCTCCTCTCTCTCTCTTTTAACAAAAAAAAGCACTGAAAATAGCAATACAATTTTGGAAGCAATCACATTTTTATTCAAAAGTGCTTTAAAATCACTAAAAAAAGAAATCTGAAAGCCTTTATTATTCAGAAGGCAAATTCGGTTATGAGGTAACCTCAGCCTCTGTTTCTGACATCATTAGACTGAGTCATGGAATTTCTTCTGCACAGTTGATGCCTCCTCTTAGCATTGTAGAGACCAAATTTACCATGTTTGAACAGATAAGTGTGTCACCAAAGAGACTGTCTGGTTTCACTGTGTACTCTTTTGTCTTCTGGTAAAGGTAAACTTGTGTCTGTGAATTTTCATGGGTTTGCTTTGATCCAGTTCTTTCCTTCATAAAACTTCCTTTTTTACAGTAGCCAGCTCCAAAGTACATCAGAACAAAATATTTCTTAATGAAGTCAACAGCTCTGTTGCATCAGCAAGGTCACTGATATGAAAGACTCACATACTGCCCAGCATCTGACCGTGCATATCTGGTGGTGCCAACTGCTGGGCTGTGCACATTTGATAGAAATGGAATTCCTATGTAATACCTTGGATAATGGAAAGTTTGCTATGCTGGTGATAAAGCGCTCTGTGAGCATAACTTCAAGTTTGAGCTCTCTGTTTAGATCAGTAGTGAACCCTTAAAAGGCATTTTAAAATAATTTCCTTTAATATTATGCTTCCGCCTTACAAATGTAGGGTTTTAGCTCCAAAGCCGCACCCCTTTACCTGATTTGAGTAGTTGCATGCTGGGGGCAATCCAAGAGGATAAGAGGCAGGAATTCTCCCCACAAGACTATGAAATGGCAAGTGAATTCCTTCACAAAGGCTATACCAGTCCTCAGGTCCCTTGTTGACAGGGTGGGAGGACTGGAAGATCAAACAGTAGCAGCCAAATCTGGGGCCCAACCCTCTACTGCCCTTTTTTTTCAATTCTCTTTTTGCTGCACAAGGAACTCTCTTCCCTTTGAGTAGGGCTCTCAATGGTTGCATCTACACTAGTGAGTTCTTTTGAAAAATTTTCAAAAGAAGGGGGCTCTTTCGAAAGATCCCATGGAGCGTCTACACACAAAAATTGTTCTTTTGAAAGTAAATCAAAAGAATGTGGTACTCCTTTCAAAATCACTCTTTCTTTCCTGTTTCAGGGAGAGCACACCCTTTGGAAAGCTGCTTTCAAAAGAAATGCTCTGCAGGACCTCTTTTTCTCCAAAAGAGCAGTCCTCATGGGGCCTGATTTTTCGATCCCTGGCCCGTTCTTTCCATGTGGATGATGTCTCTCTGGAAAGAGCAGCTCACTCTTTTGATACACTTTTTTGTGTGTGGGCACCCTCTTTTGAAAGAGATCTTCTGTAAGGGCTTCTTTTTAAAGATTTCTGTAGTGTAGACATAGCCAACATGAGTTAGATTGGTGACTTCTTTGCAGCCTTTTGCCTCCTTGCAGATCCTGTCTCTCTTTGGGCAGTGGAACTGCACCTGTTCGTTCACTGAGGCTCTGTTCTCAATCACAGAGTCAGAGGCAGGATTTGTTTGTGGGAAATGATGCACACTTTGTACAAATGAAAACTCCCACATTTACTCAGTATGGGTGAATGACTTCCATGTTTGAAGCCTCATTTATGCACCCACAAAACACTGCTGTGCTTGTTGTCTGCATTATGGGGTTGGACAGAAGAGTTAAATTAGGTGTTTGGACTGAGAGGAGGAGTAAACATTTGCCCATGAAAGGATGGTTTCTGCACACTCCGAGGAAATGCATTTAAGAGAGAACCTTATTCATAAATTTAGAAACTTGCTCTGGTTCCATATGGTTATAGGCTTAGTTTCATGTATTACGTACTTTGCAGATACTGACAGGGGCAGCACTGACATGATACTAATAATATGCTAATGTGAATTTTACAGTTATATAATTAACTATAAAACTGGTGATCTAAAATAAAATATGCTAATAGCATTCACTGAACCAGAAGAATAATCTGGCAAATCATAATTGACTTTACTTTTCCAAAACAACCTTTACACTGGCTTTACTGATCAAAGGAAAGGTATGAAAACACACAAGTGAGAAATTCAGGTTTTAGTATCCCGAGGGCACAGACTGTCGTTTTGTTATCTGTTTGTACAGTGCCTTGCACAATGGCATCTTAATCTATTAGTGGGCTTGCTAGGAGCTGGTACCAATAAATAACCAATAAATATTAAAAGTAATAATAAATAATTAAGATAATGTTCATGCTTGGTTGGTTGACTTGCTGCTATTGCTTCAAATGTGATCATTTCAAACACCTTCAGAGCCAGGTGCAAACGACACTTCGCAAAATGCAAGATGAGTAGTGGGAGAGTAAAGATGGTGAAGTCCAATACTACACTGACACCAAGAACTCTAAGATGTTCTTCAGTGCTATCAAAGCTATATATATACCCTTCAAAGCCAAGTACTACACCTCTACAGTCTGCAGATGGCATGACCCTTCTGAGGGAGAACAGCATCAACAATAGGTGGAGAGAGCACTTAACATAAGAACATAAGAACATAAGAATGGCCATACTGGGTCAGACCAAAGGTCCATCAAGCCCAGCATCCCATCTGCCGACGGTGGCCAATGCCAGGTGCCCCAGAGAAGGAGAACAGAACAGAAGACAAGTGATTTATCTCCTGCCATCCATCTCCTGCCCTTGTTATGAAGGCTAGGGCACCATACTTTATCCCTGGCTAATAGCCATTTATGGACCTGACCTGCAAAAATTTATCAAGCTCTTTTTTAAACCCTAATAGAGTCCTGGCCTTCACAGCCTCCTCGGGCAAGGAGTTCCACAGGTTGACTGTGCGCTGTGTGAAGAAAAATTTCCTTTTATTAGTTTTGAACCTACTACCCATCAATTTCATTTGGTGTCCCCTAGTTCTTGTATTATGGGAAAAGGTAAATAATTTTTCTATATTCACTTTCTCCACACCATTCATGATTTTATATACCTCTATCATATCGCCCCTCAATCGCCTCTTTTCCAAACTGAAAAGTCCCAGTCTCTCTAGCCTCTCCCCATATGGGACCCTTTCCAAGCCCCTAATCATCTTAGTCGCCCTTTTCTGAACCTTTTCTAATGCCGATATATCTTTTTTGAGGTGAACCTCAGCAACCTTCTTAACAGACCCTCCATTGTCAACACTGCGGCCCTAGACCAGATCCCTCAGAAACCCACAAGGGACGGTCTTGACCTGCCCCCTACAATGGATGAGGTCAAAAAGGCAATCAGCCAGACCACCTCTGGCAAAGCCCTTAGGATGGACGGTATCCCTGCTGAAATTTTCAAAGAGGTAGGACCAGTGTCACTTGAAGCCTTTCACAACATCTTGATCAGCATCTGGGAAGAAGACATGCCCGAAGACATTAAGGATGCCACAATCATCTTGCTTTCCAAGAACAAGGGCAACAAAGCTGACTGTGGAAATTATCGGGGCATCTCCCTTCTCTGTACTCCTGGGAAGATCTTGGCTCAAGTCATCCTCAACTGTCTGATCACCAGCATCTCATAGGAGAACCTACTAGAGGCACAGTGTGGTTTTTGCCCAGGCCACAGCACCATTGACATGATCTTTGCTGTTCGTCAGGTCCAGGAAAAGTGCATAGAGTAGAACTTGGATCTGTACGCTGTCTTTATAGACCTGACCAAGGCGTTTGACACCATCAACAGAGAAGCCCCGTGGATTATCCTGTCAAAATGTGGCTGCCCGAGAAGATTCATTAACCTCATACGCTTGTTCCACGATGACATGACTGGCATTGTTCTTTCAAATGGCAAGTCCTCAGATCCATTTGAGATATCCAACAGTGTGAAGCAAGGGTGCATGCTGGCCCCAGTGTTATTCAACCTCTTTTTCACGTGGGACCTCGGCCATGCAGTTAGGGACCAGGACCATGGAGTCTACATAAAATACAGACTCAATGGGTCACTTTTCAACCTTCATCGTCTTAATGCTAAAACCAAGACGCTTGAGAAGCTCATCCTTGAAGGCCTTTTTGCTGATGACTGTGCACTTATGGCACACAAGGAATCCAATTTTCATCTCATTGTCAACAAGTTTGTTGATGCCACTCGCCTCTTTGGTTTGACCATCAGCCTAGGAAAGACTGAGGTACTGTTTCAACCTGCTCCAGGATCTACTGCTCTCCCCTCTTCAATCTTTATTGAAGGAACAGTAGAGGAGTTCAAGTACCTTGGCAGTGTGATAGCCAATGATGGCTCCCTTCACAAAGAAATCAATGCCAGAATCTGCCAGGCCAGCTGGGCACTAGGACATCTGAGAGTGCGAGTGTTGAATCAGCACAATATCCGACAGTCCTCTAAACTGAAGGTGTAAAAGGCTGTAGTCCTGACCAGCCTCCTGTATGGCTGTGAAACCTGGACCTCATACAGAAAACATATAAAACTGCTGGAGCACTTTCACACACGCAGCCTGAGGTCAATACTGCACATTCGATGGCAGGACAGAGTTATGAAACTGGAAGTCCTGGACAGAGCAGGAACCATAAGCATCGAAGCCACGATTCTGAAAACCCAGCTTCACTGGACAGGGCACGTCATATGAATGGAGGAGTCAAGAATCCCTAAGCAACTCTTCTACAGTGAACTCTCCCAGGGCAAAAGGAATCAAGGTAGGCCTCGCAAGAGGTATAAAGATGGCGTAAAGGCCAACCTTGCTCATTCTGGTTTAAAACCAGATCAGCTAGAGCGGCACGGAAAAGACCGAACAGGCTGGCATGCTCTCGTACGACATGCATATGACAACTTTGAAGAGCAGCGACGTGTATGCCTCATTGATGCTCGTGAGAGGAAGAAAGCAATAGCAGCAGCTGCACCAACAGAGCCAGGACAATTCCCTTGCCCCACTGTGAACGCCCACGCCATTCAAAGCTTAAACTCCTCAGCCACATGCGAGTGCACAACCGATGAGCCTATGCGAGCTCAAGATGTCACCGTCAGACACGATGGACTACCTATATATATACATTGCTTCAATTAACCAGTTTAGTCTCCGTTATTGGGTTCCCCTTATCAATTCCTGGGATAGAAATAATTTATATTTTACTAGGTCTTTTTTATTGGTCTGTATCTGGGGTCAGCAACCTCTCTGAGGTGGAGTGCTGAAGTCTGACCTTTTGACCTCTATGTACAGTCCTAGTGCCGCTGATGCTTTTTGAAGTCACTAATAGCCCTACTTACAACAGGTCCATTAATACATTGAGATGCAGAGCTTTACTGTTTCGGTGGTGGTTGGTAGCATTAGCTGATCTTTTGTTAACCCACAGCTTTGAGCAAGCTGCCAGCTGCATGGGGGAGGAAGGGCGAGGCTGAGCTCCCATCTCGCACGCCAATGAAAATCAGTTTGCGTGCAACTTTTGGCACCCGTGCTGCAGGTTGCTGACCCCTGGCTATATAATATGCTACTGAATTCCATAAATGGGATATTTTAGTCAGGGGTCGGGGGAAGATAGGAAAATCCACAGGTTTTCCCCCAAAGAATTTCCTTCTCATTATTCCCATAAGTCATTTTGCTTCTGTGATGATGGTAGGAATTGAAGCTCAAACAACACATGGATATTGGGAAATCTGCCACAGGTTAGGGCTGTCAATTTTGAATGTCATCACCTATATATCGGTCTCTGCAGCTCCAGCCCACTCCAGAACCTTCAAGGTCTATGTTGCTGTGAGCTTGTTTGAAGACTACTAGCTCCAGATATCTTGTTCAGAGGGTGGAAGGGGGACCTGCTTCATTTCTTTTATTCTCTGATTGTTACATGTTGTGGAAAGGGGCCATTGTTCTGTCTTTGCACATAGCCTGTGAATGTTACTGAAGTGCTGGAAAAATGGACGAGGATGCAGAGGCAGCACTTCTTCACTTCTTTTACCTTGATCCAGATCCATCAGGTTGTCATCCTGTGTTCATGGAAAGAGTCATTATAGGGGTCTATTAGGGACAGCAATTAATGCACTTGTCAAATGTACAGAAAAACAATTCAGTGAATACATTGTGTGACATATTAAACAATATAATATGTACAGCTTTCTAATTTCAAAGCTACTTATCACCATAACATCTAAACGATGATTGTAAATGGAATATGTTCCTGACATCTGTGCTATAGTCCAAATCTGGCTGTCTTTAATTGGTTTTACTTATGCAGCAAACTCTCACATTGTTACTTCTCTGAGTAATGATGCATCAGCTCAGTCTTGAAATTTGGGGCTGAATTAGAACACATCTTTGTTCAGACTGACAAAAAGCTGATTTTGTTTCAGACCCTTTGGACTACCCTGCTATAGTGTAATCCATGTTGTGGTGTGATTTTTTTTAATCTGGTGGCAGGTTCTTTCATGTTAGTTCACATGCAGTAATCCCCATTGACAGGACAAAGGTCTCTTGGCTTGAAAAAATATTTTTTGATACGACAAGGTCAAGGATCTGGAATACTTTTTCTTGACATCTTTTTTTTTTCTGTGTAAAGGAAGGTAAAGGAATATTGTGAATAATTGTAGAACCTTTATCTTATAGCCAGGCAAATGTCTTCATCATACAAGGCAGACCAGAGAGCCCTTGCATTGTGATTAATAAGACAATGCTCATCAGCTCACAAAACACATTTTTATATTCACTTTGCCTTTTTATCTTTGGATACTTTGATGCCCAGAGACATATCTTTATACTGATTTTAAGGAAAAAGTAGCTGATTTTAATGGCAGTGCAGAGCAGGGAACAATGTAAGAACAGCCCTTCTGATGGCACTTTTGTACATCATGGATTTAAATTTTTTGTATTCTGAACACATTGTGGGCTTGGGCTTGAATTTAGTGGGAATGAAGGGTGTTTGCCACTTCCCAGCAGGAGCTCAGTGCCTTTGTGAATCACCCTCTGTGCATAAGATGTGGTACCAAATGACTTGTGCGCAGTGTGGTGTGGTGTGCACTGCCCCATCTGGGCCCAAAGTGGTTGCAGGGCATTACTGGGTGTAGCCCCACCTCTCTGGGTCTGCTGTGACTAGAAGAGTGGGTTGAAAGGAGGTCAGAAGGCCAGGCAAAGGTGGTGGACAGGCCATGGGATAGCTGACTCCTTCTCTGGGAAGCCAGACAGAAGTCTGAGCCTGAGAGAGGCCCAATGGATAGACCCCAAAGTTATAACTTCTCCAAACACCACCCATTTTGAGAACCAGCAGGTCAGTCAGGGCCCTGCTTATTTGGTCTTTTCTTGTTAAACTGTTGAGCATTTGGACTGTATGGGCCGCTCTCCAAACTGAAGGAACACATAAATGGGAAGTAGCCCCAGGCAGTAGACTTAGACTCTCCCCAGGGAGGATCCTGCTCATAGTACTACTTACAGAGTTGTGGGCTGGTAGCTGGTGAAGTGATTGTGCTTGGGTTTCTCTACCGTACCCCATTGTTGAGGCCAAAAGCTTTCCACCCTAAAGGCAGGAACACTGCTCTCCTGACTGAGAGACAAGGGACAGGAGGACAGGTGTGCTGATTGCTAGGTCACCCAGTCCTTCATGTCCCCGATCACAGGCATGAAGTTCTTACAATGCATTTATCTTAGAAAAAGATATGGAAGATACCTTGCAGGTCATCTGATCTACCTCCTCCCCAGGTCAGTATCTGATCATTCTCCATAGAACATTTTCTAGAACTGCAGAAAGTTTTAAATGTCTCATATGCTGGGGGTTCCATTACTTCCCTTGAGAAACTACTCATAGCCTACTAGATCTCTCTGTCAAGAGTTTTCCTCCCACATTCAACTTAAATTCTTCTTAAACAATACTCATTTTAGTGTGTTTCTTTCCTCTGAATTACACACATTTGTAATGTCCAAAATGTTCCTTTCATTTCTGGGAGTTCATATCCTTTCAAATACTTATACATTTTTCTTTTCTTCATTTACTTTTCACTTGACTAAGCCAGATGTACACGTAGAATCATAGAATCCTAGGGCTGGAAGGGATCTTAGGAGCAGATTGAGTCCAGCCCCTGCCCAGAGCAGGGTCATCCTAACTAAATCATCCCAGGCAGGATTTGTCAAGTTGGGACTAAAACACCTCTAGGGATGGAGATTCCACCACCTCTCTAGGTAATGCATTCCTCCTGGTGAAATAGTTTTTCATAATATCCAACCTACTCCTTTCCTTCTGTAACTTCAGACAATTGCTCCTTGCTCTGCCGTCTGTCACTACTGAGAACAGACTCTCTCCATCCTCTTTAGAAACCCCTTCAGGAAGATGAAGGGATCTATCAAATCACCCCTCACTCTTCTCTTCTGCAAATGAAATAACCCCAGATCCCTCAGCCTCTCCTCACAGGTCAGGTGTGCTCCAGTCCCCCACAATAATTTTCATTGCCATCCACTGAACCTGCTCCAATGTATCCACATCCTTTCTATACTGAGGGGCTCAAACTGGATGCAATACTCCAGATGTGGCCTCGACAGTGCTGAATAGAAGAGAATAATAACTTCTCTAGATTTGCTGGAAATGCTTTTCCCAATGCACCTCAATATGCCTTTAGATTTCTTGGTTATAAGGGCACAAGGTTGACTCATATTCAGTCTCTCATCCATTGTAATCCCCAGGTCCTCTTCTGCTACACTGCTACTTAGCCAGTCAGGCTTCATCCTGTAACAATGCTTGGGATTCTTCTGTCCCAAGTGCAGGACTCTACTCTTCTCCTTATTGAACCTTATCACATTTCTTTTGGCCCAATCCTCCAATTTATATAGGATCCTATTCGTATCCTCCAACGTATCTATCTCCCCTAACTTAATGTCATCTGCAAATTTGCTGAGAGTGCAATCCATCCCCTCATCCAGGTCATTAATAAAGATGTTGAACAATATCAGCCCTAGAACTGATCCTTGGGACACTCCACTTGAAACTGACTGCCAACCAGACAAAGAACAATTGATCATTACCCATTGGGCTCAGTCATTTAGCCAGCTTCCTATCCACGTTACAGTCCATGTATCCAATACATACTTCCTTAACCTAAGGGTTAGAATGTTGTGGGAGACTATCAAAAGCTTTGCTAAAGTCAAGGTATATCACATCCATTGACTTTCCCATGTCCACAGAGCCAGTTACCTCATCACATAAGCTAATCAGATTGGTCAGGCATGACTTGTCCTTCGTGAATCCACGTCGACTACTTTTGCTTACTATCCCCTCTTTCAAGGGCTTCAAAAGGGATGCCTAGAGGATCCCCTCCATGATTTTTCCAGGGACTGAGGTATAGTTCCAGGGTTTGTTCTTCTTTCATTTTTCAAAGGTGGGCACTACATTTGTGTCTTTCAAATCGTCCGGGAGCTCTGCTGATCTCCATGAGTTTTCAAAGATAATAGCCGAAGGCTCTGCAATAACATCTGCCAATTCTCTCAGTACCATTGAATGGATTAAACCCAGACTCATAGATTTGTGTATGTCTAGCTTTTCTAAATAGCTCTTAATATGTTCTTTCCCCACTTGAGGGCTGCCCACCTCCTTCCCATACTGCATTGCCTAGTGCCGTAGTGTGGGAGCTGACCTTGTCCGTGAAGGTGGAAGCAAAAAAGCATTGAGTACTTCAGACTTTCCCACATCATCTGTCACCAGGTTACCTCCCTCATCCAGTAATGGTCCCTCATTGTCCCTGATCACCCTTTTATTGTTAACATGCCTGTAGAAACCCTTCTTGTTGCCCTTCACATCCCTTGCTAGCTGCAGTTCCAATTGTGCTTTTGCTTTCCTGATTACTCCCTGGCATTCTCCAGCCATATATTTATATGCCTCCTTAGTCATCTGTCCACTTTTCCACTTCTTATACACATCATTTTTGAGTTTAAGCTCAGCAAGGACTTCCCTGGTAAGCCAACCTGGTTGTATCTAATTCTTTTACCTTTCCCTTACAATATGATCTATCCATCCCTAGAGCAATTTGCTAGCCTTTCCTTATCCTCTCTCCCCACATTTGATTTTTCTGTAATCTGTTTGGGATGTGGACCCATCTCCTCCTGGTCTGGGGGCAACCACTCCATTTCAGTACACAGTTGGGTGCTGAACCCGGGGAATCATCCAGGTGACAGGAGTTGTGAGTACAATCCTCTCTCTGTCCAGGGCCCACCCCACAAATACAATCAGTTAGTCTGGGCCTTAGCTCAGGATGGGCAGCAAAATGTTCAGGGTCCTGGGCCGGTATTCAGGCTGAGCAAACAGTCAGTAATCCCAGGCCCTAACTCAGGTTGGGACAGCAAACAGCTGGTCTCCTAGCTCTGGTGGAGAGTCAACAAGCACAAGCATTTTGCCCAGGGAAATGGGGGAGGCTGCCATCCACAGAGTGGGGTGGCAGGGAGGATGCATATCCAATTGCTCCTCTGTGGCACAACCCAGGGACCTCATGGTGGCAGACTGTTCTGCCACTGGGTCTGTGGAGATTCTTACTGTAACACGCTGACTTGTTCATGGTCAGTGTTTTAGCCATACAAGGGCTGGCTACCCCGGGCGACTTTTTCACTCTCCTTCTAGGCATACCTGGCTTGGTAGCAGGTTTTCTGGGTTGTTGGGAACTGAAGCCTCTGTCAGGGCTCACAGGTCCTGTGGGTTGGGCCTATTGGGGTCTGTCAGTGGTCCTGGGCAGTCCTCAGCTTCCTTGAAGTCTATAGCAACCTTGGGAATTCAGGGAAGGCATGTGTCTCCTCCAGTGGCTGAGTCCTAATGGAGCTCCTGGGCCTACCTTTTGTACTTCCTGTCCCACCCATGATTTCTGGAAACATGGTGGGGTGGGACAGGGCTCTGCCCACAAGGGTGCCTGGAGGAGTTCCTACACTTCCAGGTTTGTGGGCAGCCCCTCTGTCTCGCTACACTTTCTGAATGCAATATTCCAAGTGTGATCACATACAGCTGTGTAGAGAGAGACTGTTATCACCTTCCTCCATGAGAGGATCCTTTTTTTCTATGGGCCCTAAATGTGCATGGAACACTTTGATCTATCCAATGGAAACCACACTGCGAAACCACATCTCATTTACTATCCTCTCTCACATTTAGGTTTCTTTTAGAATGAATTAGAACAGGTGTCAGCAACCTTTCAGAGCGTGACTGCGGAAATTTGACCTTTTGACCTCTGTATAGTCCGAGATGCCGGCGTTGCTTTTTAAAGTCACTAAAGCTGCGTCTACACGTTCATGCTACTTCGAAGTAGTGGCACCAACTTCGAAATAGCGCCCGTCACTGCTACACGTGTTGGGCGCTATTTCGAAGTTAACATCGACGTTAGGCGGCGTGACGTCGAAGCCACTAACCCCATGAGGGGATGGGAATAGCGCCCTACTTCGACGTTCAACGTCGAAGTAGGGAACGTGCAGTCGTTGCGCGTCCCGCAACATCGAAATTGCGGGGTCCTCCATGGCGGCCATCAACTGAGGGGTTGAGAGATGCTCTCTCCAGCCCCTGAGCTCAATGGTGGCCGCGTGGAGCGGCCCCTAAAAGCTCCCCGCACCCTCCCTTCCTGTGCAGGAAGCTGAGAGAGCATGCAGGCAGCAGCAGTAACACGTGGCCAGCCTGCACGCTCCTCTGCAGCCACCCACACCCCCACTCAATGCGATGGCCGCTCGGCAGCCCCCCCAGCACCCCCAGGGGACCCCCCCCAAGGGGAGCCAGGGCTCACAGCCCAGCAGCCAGGTGGGGAAGTGGCAGCGGGGCCCCTCCTGGACGGAGGCCGAGCTTCGGGACCTGCTGGGGCTCTGGAGCGAGGAGGAGGTGCTCCAGGTAATGGGGAGCAAGAGGCGGAACGCGGATGTGTGTCGCTCAGCTGGCTGAGGGACTGGCCGCCTGGGGTCACCCTGCCCGCACTCCGGATCATGTACGCAGTAAAGTGAAGGAGCTGTGGCAGGGTTACGCCTGGGCCCAGGATGCGGCCGGCTGATCTGGGGCCACCCCCATCACTTGCCCCTTTTACAGAGAGCTCAGGGACATCCTGGGCCCCCAGCACACCTCCTCCTCTCCGGCCACTCTTGATATCTTGGCCAAGGAGCCCCAGCAGGCCCCGGAGGCGGAGTCCGCCCCAGAGGCAAGCCCCGCACCCTGGGGGCCCCACCAGGAGCCCACCCCCGGGGCACCGGAGGAGGAGGAGAGGGACTCCTCCTCCAGTGATGCCGGCCTGCACATCATCCTCCCATCCAGGAGCTCCAGCTGGGAGTCCGCCCGCCAGGTGTCCCCCCGACTGTGGGAGTGGACCATCAGGTATGTACCCCTCCTGGTGCACACCCCCGGGTTTGAGGGGCAGGGGTAATAGATATGGCCAGGGCCCTCCACATGCCCAGATGACCATGGCCCCAGGGACAGCAGTGGCATGTCCCTCACAGGAGTGCATCAGCCCCTGCCCCCACCAGCACGACAGTGCCATGCCCCATCCCTGGGGCTGGGGGGAGCAGAACCTCTAGGGTCCCCCAGGGGGAGGGGGTGGGACACCCAGCAGCAGCATGTGATGGAGTGTGGGGAGTGCAAGTGCGAGACTCAGGCTAGATATGAGAAACAAGCTGAATAGCTCCCAGTGGCTAAGGATGATCCTGGGGCTACAACTGGCAGGTTACACCTCTGCCCTGAACAAAGAGGAGGGAGGAGCCGAGCTGGGTTTGAATCGGGGACGGCAGTTAGAGGCTAGGGGAAGGGAGAGCTGGAAGGCAGCCAGCCTGAGGAGGGGGAAAGCTACACCCCAGAGGGGCACCCCTCGGGGTCTTCTCCCCAGGACGGGTTGGAAGGACCGTCTCTGACTGCTGTACTGTCGCTTCTGGGAGAAACTGGGTATCTGTTGCCTAATAAACCTCCTGTCGTACCTGCTGAGTGAGTGAGAGTCACTCCTGCCAGCAGAAGGGGTGCAGTGCAGGGGGACCCATGAACCCCATCACAGCAGCATCTCCCAGGGACGAGGATGGGGAACCTGCAGCAGAGGGGCGGGGGGACAAGGGCCACGGCTCGGGACCCACACTAATGGCTGTCTCCACTCTTCTTCCCTGCCTCCTGTGTTCCGCAGCTGCACCATCGGAAGGACCGTAGAGCGCTGGCGAGGCGTCAGTGGTCCCGGAAAGCCCTCCGGGGCCATCACGCCAGGCCAGCCCCTCGGCGGAGCAATGACCGGCCCCATGGCGGGGAAGACGGTGGATGCAGCACCACCAGCTGCCGGTGATGGACCCCCAGCTGCTGGCACTGCACCGTCAGCAGCTGGAGGTTGCCGAGCAGCGGCTGCGGGTGGAGGAACGCCGCCTCCACCTCCAGGAGTGGGCGATGGCCTGGCTCCAGGAGGCATGGGGGCATACATGCAGACCCTCAACCGCATCGCGGACTCCCTGGCCCCCCAGGCCACGCTGGCCGCCGCAGCGCCTGCCCTGCCTGCTCCACCCGCTGCTCCAGCCGCTGTGCCATCCGCCGTCGCACTGTCACCCGCCACCAAGGGCCATTCCGCCGAGGGGGGACCTGGGGCCAGCTGACACTCGCTGGCCATATCTCCTGGTCCACCCAGCCCCCAGCCAGCCCCAGCCAGGGCTGCGGCTGAGGCAGGGATCCTGGCCACCCACCTCCAGCGCTGGACTGTAGGGGCGTGGGGCCCAGGACGTGCCCCCCCCCTTTGTATATATTCCCCCCAGTTTATTGTTCTTTTCTTGTAAATAGTTTGTATTTGTGACCCATTACTTTGCTGATCCTTACCCCCCCATGTAAATAGTTCTCCCCTTCCTTGTCTTCCCCTTTCATGTTATCCCGATTTTTATAATGTATATGTATTTATCAGTTTGATTTCCCCTGTACATAGTTTGTCTTGTTCAGAATATTTATAATAATAATAATAATAGTATAAGAGTTGTAGTAAAGAAAATGTGTGAGTTGACAAACAACTGTCTGCTTTTATTTTTACAAGAAAAGTGGGGGGGGTATGCTCTTGGGTGCTCTGTGGTGTGGGTGTAGGGGCAGGGAGTGTTGTGGAGGATGCGGGGGGTGCAGTGACGGGCCTGCCAGCATTCACCCCGTGGCCTCATCGAAGTGGGCCCGCAGGGCCTCCCAGACCCGGGTCCCTTCGGGGTCCACCTCGCGACTGGGGGCAGCGGGTGGCTGCACATCAGCCCTGCCGGCCTCCACAGCCCAGCCCTGAAAGAAGGCCTCCCCCTTGCTCTCCACCAGGTTGTGTAGGGCGCTGCACGCACCCACAATCTGGGGGATGTTGGTGGGGCCCGCATCAAGGCGGGTGAGGAGACACCTCCAGCACCCTTTGAGGCGGCCAAATGTGCGCTCCACCACCTGGTGCGCGTGGTTCAGGCGCTGGTTGAAGCGCTCCTGGCTGGCTGACAGATGGCCCGTGTACGAGTGCATGAGCCAGGGCCGGAGGGGGTATGCCGCATCTGCGATGATGCAGAGGGGCATGGTGGTGTCCCCCACAGGGATCTCCCGCTGGGGGAGGTAGGTTTCTGCCTCCAGCCGGCGGCACAGGTCCAAGTTCTGGAATACCCGGGCGTCGTGGGTGCTGCCAGGCCAGCCCACATAAATGTCCAGGAAGCGGCCCTGGCTGTCCACCAAGGCCTGGAGGACCACTGAGTGGTAGCCCTTCCTGTTTATGTAGAGTCCTCCACTGTGTTCCAGGGCACGGATGGGGATGTGGGTCCCATCCAGAGCCCCGAAGCAATTGGGGAAGCCCAGGGTGGCAAAGCCTGCGATGGCGGCATCCGGGTCCACCAGCCTCACGAGCCTGTGGAGGAGCAGGGCATTGATGGCGCGGATGACCTGCAGGGGAAGCACATGGGAGAGCACCAATGAGGGGTGTGCAGGGTGTGTGTGGCCCTCCCCTGCCAGGGCTGCCTCCCCCCCACTCCCCCGTGGGTCCTCTTACCTCCAAGAGGACAGCCCCGACAGTGGCCTTGCCGACGCCAAACTGCTGGCCCACGGATAGGTAGCTGTCTGGAGTGGCCAGCTTCCAGACAGCGATGCCGACCCGTTTCTCCACGCTTAGGGCACGCCGCATGGCGGTGTCCTGGTGCCTGAGTGCGGGGGTGAGCCACTGGCATAGCTCCAGAAATGTCTGCCGGCTCATCCGAAAGTTCTGGAGCCAGCGGTTGTCGTCCCACTCTCCGAGCACCAGCTGCTCCCACCAGTCAGTGCTGGTGGGGTAGCTCCACAGCCGGCGGCGTGTGTGGCTGGGTGGGGGGTGGGGTGCTGCAGGGTTGGGGGTTGAGTCCTCCTCCCCTGCGGGCAGCTCCTCCTCTGTGGCAAGGAGGTGCTCAGCTGCCTCCTGCATGGCATGGAGCAGGGCGAGCACTGCTCCTACAGGGGCGGCTGGGTGGACCTCTGGCTGCTGCTGCTGCTGCTGCTGCTGGGGGTCCATGACTGCGTCGCTCGAGGTGTGCATGCCTATGGCTCTGCAGACCGCATGCTGTGCAGGGTGCGTGTGTCTGGGAGGGGCCCTTTAAGGGAGCGGTTAGCTGTTGCCCTGGAAGCGCTAGTCCGCCCTGTGACCCTGTCTGCAGCTGTTCCTGGCACCCTTATTTCGATGTGTGCTACTTTGGCGTGTAGACGTTCCCTTGCTGCGCCTATTTTGATGTGGTGCTGCGCAAAGTCGATGTTGAACGTCGACGTTGCCAGCCCTGGAGGACGTGTAGACGTTATTCATCGAAATAGCCTATTTCGATGTCTCTACATCGAAATAAGCTACTTCGATGTAGCGTTCACGTGTAGACGTAGCTTAATAGTCCTACTTACAACAGCTTCATTAATGAATAAATTAAGATGCAGTGCTTCACCATTTAGGTGGTGGTCTGTAGCATTAGCTGGTCTTTTGCTTATCCACAGGAGGCCTGGCTTTGAGCAAGCTCCCAGC
Organism: Carettochelys insculpta; assembly: GCF_033958435.1. NCBI lineage: Eukaryota > Metazoa > Chordata > Testudines > Carettochelyidae > Carettochelys > Carettochelys insculpta. The sequence goes on along the minus strand of NC_134138.1, from coordinate 211,609,640 downwards.
TGCATCGGGGAAGAGGGACAAGGCTGATCTCCTGTCTTGCGTACCAGTGAAAACCAGCTCACATACCACTCTTGGCCCCAGTTCCGGGGGTTACTGACCGCTGAATAAGAACCTCCTCGTTACTAACACCTTGGGAATGGAGGTTGTTCTTAACTCTGAACAAAATGCTATCATTGTTCTTTAAAAAGTTTATAGCTGAACATTGACTTACTACTTTTTAAAACTTTTACTACGTGGAAGAAAAATACTGCTTTTAATCATCGTAATTTAAATGCAACAATCACAGAAACAATTTCCTTACCTTGTCAAACCTTTTTGTTTAAAGTTTTCCTTTCTTTTTTAGTAGTTTATGTTTAACACAATACTGTACTGTATTTGTGCTCTTTTTGGTCTTGTCTCTGCTGCTGTCTTATTGCACACTTCCAGTTGACTGATAGCTTCATCGATCTGGTGTTTGTAACTCTGAGTTCCTAGGGCATTGCGTTACAGGAAAACTGTACAGTATTTATTATTTAGGGTTGATTCACACCTGAAGGGCTGAGGAGTCTGTTCACTGACTTTAAAGGGCATCAGGATCAGACCATTATTATTTGCATAGACCTATGTGTGTGAGAATGATGCTTTAGGGGCATATCAGGGAAGAAGGTCTCCACTCTGAGCAGCAACATGTCAGAGAAGTTTTGCTCAGGAGTTTTAGCTTAATTTTTTCCATCTTAACCCTCTTACTGTTATTTTCTGCCCATCCTCTTTAGTTTTTTTGTATTTCTTTGAGTAAGCAATTTTCCCAATTAAGCATTGTCTGTAAATTTACCTCCACCTTCAGATCATTAATAAATTTTACTGAACTAGTTTTCAAACAGAGTTTTAGAGCATATGATAACTGTAATGCTGTATGCTATGGTATATCTTCAAAGCTAAATTTAATGAGTCACAGAGCCTACCTGTAAAATTGTGCCTGGAATAAGTTGAAAGGGGTATCAATATGTTTTCCCAGAAATATTTCTCACAAAAGTTTGAGTAGAAAAAGACAATATTTCTTAAATCTGTCTATCTCCCAGCCTTGCCTTTTTGCATTAATTTTTTATTTAAAAGTTTTTCATTCCACTTGGCTTGCAAACCTTGTAATAAAAGTACTTCTAGGATCAAAGGAGGTTATTTTTGTAGTATTACCTCATTCTGTTTTATTAAAATAGAGAACGGCTTTGGGTTGTGCATACATCTGGCCAAAAGGATAGGAGCCCAAACTATACTTTCATTTTCTTTCCCAGGAATTCGGGATATAGTGAAGGCTTTGGGGCACAGCCCTTAGTAAGGAGTGATACACAGGAACACTGACTTGGGTGCTCTTTTGGAGCAAGCACAATACTTCTCAACATGTGGGGAGAATATGCCCTGTGCTAGAGTGTAGCAGTCAGCCACAGCCCTGCATTGGTAGGGAAATGGAACTGCATGGATCTAGTAGGAGCTTTGTATGCATGACACATGATACTTAACTGAGTCTCCTAGTTAAGTTTGAGGACTATGGTCTGTAACATCCCCGTAAGAGATACAGCACATTCCATTGCATGACCCTGGGCTGGTGCATGATGCGTCAGAACGCTTCTCCTATTTGCCCTCTTTTTTGGACGACTCCCCATCTCCCGTGAAAGGTAGTATTTCAAGAGCAGCTCATACACTCTCTTGAAGGCAGGGTTGCGCAGGTGCTACTTTTCCCACAGAATTGGGTCCACTGGCCATTGTGTTGCGAGGCTGCATTGGCAAGGCAATCTTTGCCTTTCCTCATGCTTAGAGAAGGCTACATTCCATTTTGGGCTCTACAAGAATAGAAGGATTAATTTTGTTATTGGCCCTCTGTGCAGGGATGTCAATGAACGGTATGAGAGGAAGACTGCTTGCATGCTCTGCACACAGTCTACCACAATAAAGTTCTGATTCTACTGTTAAAAATACCCTCATCTTTTGGAAATAATATCTAAAAGACGCTAACGGTATTTATTGCACCTTTGTTCTAAAATCAGGCTCTCATTTTTCATTCTGTTCATTTCAGTGTGAGTTTAGGCTGCCCAGGATGAAGGATTGAGCCATAAGTCGTTATCTTCTCAGAACATGCCGACTAATAGTTAGAGCTGGGTGAAATTTATTAATTTATTTGTTTTTGCCTGAACTCTGTTTAGTAAAAAGTATTGATTTGAGTCAATCAAATCATGTTGCAAATTTGTGTAAATTTCCACAAATTGTTCTGATTAAAAAACTTAATTTGGGGATTCAAATGACATTTTGCTTAAGATTTGTCTTTAATTTTATTTGTAATATGGTTTGTATTTATAAAATCTAAATGAAATGGTTTGTTGAACCCAAAACAACTTTTTCAGATTTTTTGATTTGCTGAAAATTGTGGTTTTTGCTGAATTTGCTGAAAATTCTGAAAATTGTGGGTATTTTTGAACTGCCAGCAAACTGAAAAAATCAAACTGAAAAAATCATTGCCCACACAGCTCTATTGTTAGCTAAATTTGTGTTAGAAGATTTAATTTGTTTGGAAAATGCCATTTAATGGAAATGGTAAGTATTCAGTGTGATAATATTTACCTGTCCAATTATATCATAATATGAAGACTACAGAGTCCTTTAAAATTTATGGATGGAACATTTTCCATATTGTTCTGGATTATTTAAGCATCCAATGTTTCCACAGGAATTACAGATGAGGCCACATATTCCATAAAGCATAAAACTGAGAGACAGAAGATTTGGATTCATACTTTCCACATGACCTTGAATATACACATTAACCTGTCTCTGCTACACTTCCTAAAATCTGTAAATTGGGCTTCATCATAACACCATATCCCAATGGATGTTCTGAGTGTGAATAATGCCTTGGAATCCTCAAATGGGAAGCACTATAAAATTGTAAATACCATAATTTATCTCAATAACTCCTTCTGCAAACAGAGCTTGGGAAGGTATGGGTATCATGCAAAAATTATATCTTAATATACTTTTATGAATGTAAGATTACCTGCTAGAATACCAGCAAGGGTCTTGGTCTGTTGTGAGTGTTCCTACTGAGATGAATAGCAACTTGGGCAAGTCTAAGCAGGGACTGAAATGAGGAAGGGTTGCAGGCTTCCTAGACCAAAGTTGGAAATCACAGCTGGAAGTGAGAAATATCTTTCTGATATCTGAATGGTAGTAAAGCCATCTTTCCTTGTTGCTAAGTCTAGTCAGCACAATTTATCTATTGGTTAAACTTTGCCTGTAATGTCATTCCAGAAAGTGTGCCAATAATAAGCTTTTTCAGGAAATCACATCAGTACAAGCCATTAATAAATTAGGCTTATAGAACTATCTGTGGCTGTAAAATACTCTGTTGCCATTAATGATGTAAAATGAATGGGAATCAAAACACCGTATGTCATGTTAATAAAAGCCTATTACAGAGCTGAGGGAATGGGTCTGCCAAATGTATATAAAAAGCACCCCTTGAATTATAAACATCCTAAGCAAAATCAAGTCCAAAAGCTTCACCTAAGCTGAAGTTATTATGATGGAACATGTGACTTCAGCTGTAAATCCTGAGGGAATGTTGGATGCTTAAATCCCAAACCAAACCCTCCAGCTCCTGTAAATAAAGGTTAGTTAATGAACATGCTAATGGTGGTTTACCATTTCTGGTTCAGATATATAGTGATGAGTCAGAGCACAAAAGTACATAATACTTTTTGGCTCTGTCTACACACTTGCACTTCTCTTTCAAAAGAGGAATGCAAGTGAGGGAAATCAAAAATGAAAATGAGGCACTGATTTATGTATTTCATGCTCTATTTACATAATTTCTTTTCAGAAGAGATTCTTTCAAAAGAAAAAAAAGCAGTGTAGATGGGGCTCTTTCGAAACTAAACCCCATCTTCGAAAAATAGGACGCGGGGTTCTTTTGAAGAACTGGTTTATTTTCTAAACAGCCCCGTCTACACTGCTTTTTTTCTCTCTAAAGAGTCCCTTCTGAAAAGAGATTATGCAAATGAACCATGACATAAATCAGTGCCTCATTTGCATTTTATTTCCCTCATTTGCATTCCTGTTTCGAAAGGGGAGTGCAAGTGTAGACACAGCCTCTCTGGATAAAGGGCTAATGCATCTCTAGCTGAAGCCTCTGGGAGCACTCCCATTGACTGCTCTGAGGGATGGCTTGGTCCCTATATTATTTTCTGTCCTGTATGGACTCCAGCAATAACTAAGTCACTGTGACTGTGAAATATTCCAGTGTCTGTGGGCACAAAAATCTCTCTCGCTCTTTTTTTTTTTTTGTTAAGTGAGTGTTAAATATAGATTGCATAGTTTATTTAAATTTGTAGTAGAGTTAGAAGTTCTTTTTCTCTAAAATTTGTGTAGTGTATTTTTCATTTTCAGATAATAACATTGTAATAAATACACCTCAGTTCAATATATATGCAAGGACATTGTTATACAACATGTATTATAGATAAAATGATTTTAGTTTGTTTTTTTGTAAGCAGGAATCATGTTTCATTATACACATTAAAAATAATGGCTATGGCCAATACAAAGTACCTTCTTTATCTATTAGTTAAAAGGATAGTTTCTCAAGATTTGCCAAGTAATTTACACGTACTTACCGGTTAGATATGTTCAGAGTTGTTGAGGACTTTGTGTTTTGTAAGATTATTCATTGAGCTCTTAAAATTAATTCATTTAGCTCTTAATGTACATCTTCCATATTAAGATATATTTTCAGCTATGTTTCACCTACTCAGTATGAAAAATGCAGGGTCAATGGTAGCTCTGTGTTTATTTGCAATAAGTTAGGTGTAGTAATTATTGAATTCAGTAGCTGAATATCACCATAAAGGGTAGGCTTACTCAACACAGCACATACCACAGCAAAAATCATAACTACTGTAGTTCTGTACAGCTGACAATGGCAGGTAATAGATTATCATTTCAGTTCCCTTAGCTACTGTATCCTTTTCTATCCTTCATCTTTATTGTTACTACCAAACTTACTTCAGCATTCTTATATCAGCAGCATTTAGTGATATTGTGAAAACACGGTTCAGAAAGGCTGAACTTTTAATTGTGATGAGAAATAAGTTAGCTTAATTATTCAATGTAAGTTGAAAAGATGTGGTATGTTCTTCTTCCTAAGTCCTGCCTTCCTAATCGCAATTCAACACCCTTTTTAAAGATTGCTGTGTATGAACTTCATGCTGCTAGACAAATAAATTCTTTGGAAAAATGCACATTTTTATTTGGAAATAATGCCATCTCTTTGTTAGATTTGCAGCAATCCTATTTTGCCTCTACTGTTTTTAAGTCGAAAATGAAAAATTATATAGAAGATGTTTGTGCATCATATTGTGCTGAATGGTATGTAGGTCAGCATGCTGCACCATAGCAGATAAGGCACAGTGAACAAGTGTTCTATGTACTTACAAGCAAATATCAGTCATAATAGAAGTAGACAGATCTACAAGAGCGTTTTGGCTTAGGAAATGTTTCTTGTCATTAGCATTTAAAAAAAGCTATGAGATTCAGGCCTATCAGCACCGATTCACAGCAAAGCCTGGCTTGCACAGGTTGTTATCTGTTCAGTACAGAGGTGCAGCTGGTTAGCAAATGGATTTGCAGATTTTTTTTTTAAGCAGGGATGAGTAAAAAGGCAAAGAATCAGGTACTTACAACCCATTCAGAATGTAACAATTTTGTTTGTGTTATAAACCAAACCTTCTGTTTTTTGCAAACTGCATTATTTTTAGAAACAGAACCAAGAAAAAACGGCTGATTTAAAAAAAATCTTTATTCATATTCCAGTATCCCTAAGGGTTCCAATATCCATGAAGTAATACCAGCAAAGGGAGCAATGAAAACGGCAGACTTCCATGAATCAGTTTGCAATGCTGCTTTATTGTGTTAGCAGTCAAGTCAAAAAGCAACAGCTAATATTTTAAATTTTTCTGTGTCCTTCTTGACGTGTACTTTGCTTAGGAAAGGAAAACTATACAACCAATTCCTTAATGGGACGGCTATAGCTTAGCAGGGTTTTTCTTTTGTGTGCGAGTGGAAGCAATGCACTTGGTGATAATAATCAAGAATGACATCTAAAGTAATGCAATAATACCCTAAATGTAGACTACCTGGTACAGTGTGCATAGGCATATGCCATGCTATGCTATGGAATGGTGTGCATAAGCTTCTGGGTAAGGATTTTTTTCACTTACAATAGGCCTTTATTGTTGCTCTGGCAGATTAAAGGGGTCTTAAAGTAAGTGGAAATGACCCCTTGTGAAAATTTCCTGAGCACAGGGTCTCCTAGGTCTCTGTGGAGCAGCTGTAAGTCATCTACACCCGTCCTCCTCCCAGCCTTTGGTGTAAGTGGTATGTCCAGAATGCTCTGCACTGTAGGCATTCTTTGCTTCCCAGAGCCCCCGGGGGACTGCTGTAGCTTATACTAGAAGCCAAGTAGGCTTTTGCCTGGCCCAGAATACAGAGGGCTTTGCATGTAAAGGAACACAAAGGCAGCCTCTGCCTTAACCCCAGTTCCTGCCCCTAACGCTAGAAAGAATAACTGAGAATTAGGCCCGTAGTGTATGAACTTATGTGCAATGTTTATACCTGGTGGAGGAAATGGATGGATCCGGTAGCTTTGCATCATAGTTCTGACTTAGATTTCTGGTCTTGCATTAAAAATGGCCTGGACTGACTGATGCTTTTTATTTTATGCATTTAAATACTGTTCAGAATTCACTGAATTGGCTGGTGTTGGTGGGGAGTGGTAGGAGTAGTAGCATATATGATAAAATAGGTCTGTGGCAGCTTTTCACTGCAAATGTGTGCCTTGTCTAATATCTGTACTTGAGTCATTAGATCTAGTGTTGGGGTCAGATTCAGCCTGTAAACCTGCCATCTGCTCCCCAGGAATCATTCTGTGTGTGCTTACCAAGCCATAGAAAATGTCCTCAATATAGAAGTGCGTTAAAAGTGAAGAATCTTATGTGCACTAAATCTTTACATCAGTTGCGGTGTCCTTATCTATATAAACAAAGAGATGCTACAAAACCTGTGTGGTAGAACAGAATTCCTTTTGAACCGAATACATTGCTAATTGCCTACAAGCAGAGAGATTAGAATAAAAGGAATACATACTGGTGAGCTAGTGTGAATGAAAGAACTGGAGTGAAGAGATGGGACTATGCAAGCATTGAAACCGTGAGCTGAAGTGCCCCCTGAAATATGTTTTGCTTTACTGGAAAGGGGAAAGAACATACACGCTGAGCTGGGAAGAGAAGAGAAAATTAATTATCTCCAGTGAACTTTGCTAGAGAGTTAGGCAAGTGAAAGTTACACTTTAGTTTTGCACAGGGCAATGCTGAGTTTGTGGAAGTTTAATTTAGATCAGTCAGGATTAAATTATGGGAGTTTAGTTTTCTAGCAGTAATCTCAATCAATGAAATTTAGATGTGAAGGTAGTGACTGGCACAAGAATGGGATGTCTCCCAGTTTGAGTGCTCAGGAGACCTTTGCAGAGGAATAGGGCAGGACCAGGGTGAAGGAAGATCGGGACCTGGACAGGGGGGATGCCAGTCCTTACAATTCAGATCAATTTTTCAGTCCACCATTCTTCTATGAAACTAACCCAGTTTTACCAGATCAAAATTAGCTTATTTTTCACCAAATTCTAAGGGCCTCATTCTGCTCTCAGATTTCAATGGGGGAGGGGGAATTGTAGGTAGCATTTAGCTCAGAATTTGTCCCCTGCGATATAAATGGGAGTACTGCCATTGATTTCACTGGGTACAGGTTCCAGGGCCTGTTTGCTGAGCGTTAGTGATGTGCTCAACACTGCACAGAAAAAGGGTCCAGATAAGGTCCTTGCCCATTGGATCTCGTGCTTCCGCACCTGATTTTGTACACTACCAAGTGCTTCCTGGGAGTGGCTACTGGGGGGTCAGTGACTCATTTTGATTTAAGTGGTATCACTTCTCAGAAGATGCTCTTCACCTTATAGGATTGCACAAGAATTGAAACAGCAGAAGCCCAAAATGCTGAGAATCATACCTTTGTCAGGCAATTTTTAATGTAATTCAGAGACATTGCAGGATATGGCCTTGTTTTGGATCAGAGGAAGTTTTGGAGGGATGAGGCTGTACTGTATGTCAGTGTTGTCTAGCATTTGTTTGTGACTTGCCTTGCTTATCCCACATATCATAAATAAGAAAACATTGTGGGCCATGTTTGCAATAATATTTGTAACTAAACTTCTGTGTTTGGAAAACGGGTTCTGGATCATCAGCTGATGTAAAATGGTGTAGCTCCATCGCAGGAAACACTGACGTCAGTTTAAACTAGCTAAGGATTTAGATACAGGTTTTAGGAAAACAGGATTTACCATATTAGATCAGAACAGTGGGTTTTTCTAGTTCCAGACTCTGCATTTGAAAGTGGCCTGCACCTGATGTTTCAAAGGAAGAAAAGTAAACAAACAAACAAACAAAAAGCAGAACACACCTTGTTAGTTACACTGTAAACAGTATACTAGTTAAGTAAGTTACATGGACTTTGGAAATTACATTGATTTTGTTGTTGTTGTTGTTCATGAGTTCAATCATCAGCAAGGCCTCATCCTGCTCAGGTGCCACTGATGGCTTTGCCCTTCATTTTAATGAGAGCAGGAGGAGGTCTTTTATACACAAGAGATCTAACCTCAGCCACAAGTGAGCCACAAAACGAGGTGAAACCAGTTAAGTGGCTACATCCCTTAACCTCTCTGAGAAGTTTATGCTTATTCAGAAAAAACTGCAGTGGAATATTTTGTTAAATGCTGGCTTCACGAAACATAATTCACCTATTATTACTCTGTGGGAACTTCTTCACACGCAGGCCTTTCCTTCTTATTCAAGTACTATTACCTTCATCCTCTACGAAGTATTGTGGAAGCTTGACAGCTTTAACAATGACAGCAACAACAACGTTGGAAATGAAACTGTGTTCAGGTGCAGTAACAAAACCCAATGCCAACAAACTCAGAATTCACTGGAAGGCTACAGAATATTGTGTACACTGTAGTTAATTCAATAGACAAGGTATTAACATTAATGGCCACATTTGTAAAATCTGTCCACATTTTTGTGCCCAGAATTATTTTCAAGATTTTCAGGGGGACGTAGCGCTGGCTTAATTCTACTCCCATTGAAGCCATTGGCCTAATTTGCCACATAGTGAAGTGAAAGTTACGTCATAGGGCTCAGTGGAACCAAAGTCAGCTCAAAGTTGAGTGATTTTAAAATTTTCATGTGAGAAAATCTGTAAGGGCCTGATGTGTACGCACTGTCAGGTGGACACCTAAGCTGTAGGAATGACCACGTAGTTACTTGTACCCAGCAAAATGGCAGGTTCAGAAAAAGAGACAGGGTTGAGACAGGCCAGACTTAAAGGACTTGGCCATGTTAGTCTGCACTAGCGTAGTGTAAAGCTAGAATGCACTAATGTGCTGTGCACCAACTGGTTGTTCTGGACCCTGCTGGTGTGTACTTATGTTTCATAATGCATGTTATTGTAGCCCTGTTTCAAACTGTACCGTGCTAACACACACACTAGGGAACTTCTAGTGTGTGCCAATAGCGTGCACATGGGCCAGTTAGTGTTTCCTAGAACTTACCCTTGTCTGTGCAGAGTAATGCACTGGGTAGACAAGCTCTGCATATTTATTCTTTGATGTGGCCTTCCTGAAAATAGGGCAGTAGCTAGAAGAGTGGAGGAGGAGAGGAAGAGCCAGATAAATAGGTGACAAAGACAAAAGTGGTTAAATAGAGAAATGAATAAATGGGGCTGGAGATGATGTAGCTACCCTTATTAGCTGTGATTCACCAGCTAAGATACATTCTGTGGAATCTCCCAGGAGAAAGATGGATTCCTATTCTGGTAGTTTGAACTTAAAAAAATAGGACTTGTGCCATTAGTAATTATGTCTCTTTTCACATTATAGTCTCTCTAGCTAACATTTTAATCACAGTAAAAATTGTTGTCACAACCTCAGGGCTAGAATGGTTTAGCCAAGCTCTGTTAAAAGAGCATGAGAAATGGAAGGTTGGTCCTTTTAACCCTCTGTGGCTAATTCTAACATCATCCAAGTGTTAGCAGAGTCTGAATGATTGCTTCCCTGTCAGCTAGGTGGGAGAGAAGGGGGGAGGAAAGATGTTGGGTGTGTTTAAGTAAATACAGTTTGTCCCTGCTCTGCTTAATTATTCAGCAGACAGAGAGGTGTCAAATGATCAACTTTGGCTGGTGGTGGATATAAATCAACTTAGTACTGAATACAGGGTTAGTGAAATATGCTTACCAGTGTTGTAATTATTGTGGGAAAACAGGGAAGCAGGATTGTACTTAACCTGTCCCAAATGTGGGGATTGGGGTCACTCTCAGTTGAGGGACCTTATTAAGCTAGGAGGTTGAACACCAAGGCCCTGTGAAAACAAGAGGAGTAAGGACAGGTGTTCTACTCAGGAGGCTGAAAACCCTTCCCAAGGGTTCTTCCTGGACTGATGAACCTGTTTCTTTTTGCCCTTGAAAGATTTAAATAGGCTTTTTGGGAGCCTGTTTGTTATGTTAAATGCTTGAGCAGAGCTGAAATCAGTTGTGGTAGAAATGTGTTTCTGTCCAGCCTGTGAAGAGCTGACAATTAAGAGGCTGTGCAGAGGTCATGGAAGAGAGGCAGGTATTAGCAGAAGGCAACTGACAGCTGGTGAATGAGAGGCAGGAGAGGTGCAACAAGCGGCCAGCCAAGCACAGGAGGAGAGGTGAGATGAGTGGCCAGCAGAGCAGATGGTGGAGAGGTGAAGTAAGAGTTAAGAGCAGGTGGCTAGCAGGGTGGCAGTCGAGGGGCATGACAAGTGAGTAGTGGGGTGGTGGAGAGGCGTGGTGAGCTGGTGGCGAGCAGGGCGGCTGGCAGAGAAGAGTGGTGAGTGAGTGCCCAAAGAGCACAGCCAGTAAGGTGCCTCTTTGATACCTTCCCTCCCCCACTTCCAGATGGGAGTTGAACCCTGCAGATGTACCTCTGAACTCTGGGTCTACACTGACCAAGGACAGCAACTGAGTGGACGGCTAAGAAAAGTCAAACATGTGAAAGAGACTTTTGGATTGCTGGACTTAAGGTCCTGAGGGGAAAAGGTCATTGCCCAATCTACTTGGGGGTGGGGCTTTTTACTCACAATTTAGGTTTATAAACTCTGTATGCAGTGTTTTCCCAATTTAACTTTGAGTTACTTTCCTCTTTTGATTAAAAGTTTCTTTTCTACACTCAGACTGCATGTTTGTGAGCAGGGAAGTATTGCCTCTCAGAGGCACCCAGGCGTGGTGTACAAATTTCACAGATTACTTGGTGGGGACTTAAAGTAGTTTGGTGCTCTATTGATGGAAAGGAACCCCTAGGCTCCACCTGGCAGAAGGGTTACAAAAGCACCTAACTTTATTGTTAGGCTCTCAGTACTAGTCTAAGGTTCCACAGTCATCAGTCACGCATGGCGGTACAGCTGAATAACAGTCACGGGTAGTAAGAGATTTCAGAAAAAAATCATACTTCACCATAGGCCCAGCCCACCATATGTACTTCATACTGGCTCAATCTCTCTGGCTATTTGCACAGGTTTAATCAACAGAGTTCACTCTTCTCACAAGATGCAAACTCTTCCCAAACTAATGCATGTACTCCTGGCACATTCATTGTCTCCCAGTACCTATCCCCCTGGCCCCAAATGTGCGTGGAACATAAACACAGATATATACAGACACAAATTTATATACACACACACTTGCACAGTATTTCAGAGCTTTTGTGGCAAATGAACACCTTAAGTACATATTTTTCACCAGGAAAATACTCCTGCCCCCAAGTGAATAAATGTGTAGGGCCTGATTCTGCTAAAGTTGCTTGCTAGCAGAATAAGGCCTTACACAGCATGACTAAGGCTGCTTCTACATATGCCACCCCCCCCCCACAGGTTGGAGGTGGCATGGTAATGAGGCAATTTGAAGCAGGGTAATGAGGTGCTAATGTGCATATTCACTGCCTCATTAGTATAATGGCAGCTGCACGAATTCAAAGTGCAGACTTCGAATTGCAGATTGACAGTGTAGATGGGGGCAGCTTTGAAATAAATTCCCCACTTCCACATTCCCTTACTCCCACAAAACTAGCTCACAGTAAGAGAATTGCAAAGTGGGGCGCTTATTTGGAAGCTGCTCCCATCTACACTGTCAATCTGCAATTCGAAGTCTCTACTTCGAAATTAGCATGGCTGCCATTATGCTAATGAGGCATTGAATATACATGTTAGTGTCTCATTAGCCTGCTTCCAATTGCCTCATTACCATGCCACTTCTGGCAGGAGGTGGCATGTGTAGAAGCAGCCTAAAGCTGGCAGAAACAGCTTCTTAGGGCAATACCGAATCACTGGTTACTCTCACAGCCTGAGTAGTTACACAACAGGGTGAGGCCATAGGGCTGTTTGGGCAAGTAACTGCTCAACAATGAGAATGAGGGGATCATAGTCAGGATATTTGTAATCTGGGTATGAGAGAAATGCATGCTGTGCTCATATTCAGGTATGTTAGAAACTACTTTGTTGGTATTCATCCTTCCATAGATGGGGAGAGTGATAGTGACTTTGTGGCCACTCTTGTTAAAGATACAACTATTGTATCTTTCGGTGAATAATAAACATGAAAAAGATGAAGAAAGAACATTGATAAAAGCAAGCAAAACGGTTCTTACTGTTGGAGCTTGTGTGCTTTATGGAGGAATTCTGCTGTTACTTTTGCAAATGTAAAACTAGTTCCAAAGCACATTGGCACATGCATGAAATGGCAATACTCACTTGGCACGGCTTGTTCCCATTGCTGGCAGTATGGCACATGGACCTCTTTAGCCTTTTCCTCTGCTGTTTTCTGCACAAGAGCCAACCACCGTGGCTACTCATGAGGCAAGGCTGGCAGCTGAAGACCCCAGATGCCAAGCTCTGGACTGTTTGTTAGGTTTGTGGCTGGTCTCTTCCCTAGCATCTGCCCTGGCATTGCAGCAGGCTGTGCAACTGTCTGTGGAGCTGGGTTCAGGAGTAGTTGTTCTGCTGGCTAGCATGCTATTATGGCCACTCTTTGCCTTTCAAATTACCCTGGTTTATCCAGAATGTGTTTCTGTCATGCACACTCCACTTCCGATGCATGTGTGTGCAGCGCCATCTTAAAGCCAAAATGGCATGATTTCCTTTCTCAACACAGTAGGTTTTCTATGTTAGTGTATTAGCATGAGCCCCACGTACTCAATTGTCTCACTTTAGCTATAAGAATGTTTTAAATCAAAACATTTGCTCATAGATAAAACCCACCTGATATTCACTCAGATAAAAGGAGCCACCTCATCGCTGAAGAAGGCTTCAGTATTCCACCATTTTAAATCATCATTAACATCTGGACCCTCAAGAGCCCATTCCTTGATCTGGCCATACTCTTATGAGTGAGGGCTGGATGCAACTCCCTTCAGAAATCATCAGCAAGATGCTTAATCCACCAAGGCTACATCTACATTAGGGGAAAACTTCAAAATGGCTATGCTAATAGCCAAATCAGAGAATACTAATGAGTCACTGAAATGAATATTCAGTGCCTCCTTTGCATGCTGCTGGCCACGACATTTCGAAAGTGCCACGTTTCACTCGCACGCGGCTCGTCTGCAGGGGTTCCTTTTCAAAAGGACCCTGCAAATGTTGAAATCCCCTTATTCCTATTCAGCTGATGGAAATAAGGGGATTTCGACGTTTGCAGGGTCCTTTAGAAAAGGACCCCCCACGTAGACGAGCTGTGTGTGAGCGAAATGTAGCACTTTCAAAGTGTCGCGGTTGGCAGCATGCTAATGAGGCACTGAATATTCATTTCAGCACCTCATTACTATTCTCCGATTTGGCCATTAGCATGGCCATTTTGAAGTTTTGGCCAAATGTAGACATGGCCCATGTGTGGTAACTGAAACTGTACAACTTACATGACCGTGGAAAACAGCGCCAGTGTGAGCCATAGGTGGTAAATAACCTTCTTTAGCAATTAACTTGAAGGCTTTACATCTTTTAACAATAAACCTTAATCTTGTCTTTTATACTCATTTCCATTCCTTTCTCTCCAGGTACTTAAATTCTCATCCAACTAGAATGGGCTTGTAGGATGAATGAGGAATTGCTTCTGGATGAAAGTTCTGTGTCACTTTGTATATCTGCCAGTGGTGCCTACCCCCCCAAGTAGTGACTGCAGGCCTCACTGGTCTGTTACTCTCCACCTTGATCAATCTGAAGCCTGAGTTTCAAGTGTGCTTCCTCTTTCTAGGGTCTCCCAGTATACTTTGTACTGCTGTTGGCTTGCATACATAAAACTTTCTGACCAAAATATGTGTGTTAGGATGGGGGAGGTGTCTATGGAAGCTTGATGGAATACTTCTCATGTACACCTTTCGCATTAGGAAGTTATATTTTGTTCAGGAAAATCTTGGCCAACATTTTTTTTTGAAAAAGGAATGCAATGGGAAAATGGAAAATGAGATATTTTTAGCAGATAACTGAACACAGGTATGATTGTATCTTTAACTATAGAAGCTGCAGAGGTTTCACTGATTGTTTTTCTTGCATTTTTCTGTTTGCCTTTTATCCTTTAAGTACATACATATACATACTACGAGAGGTGCAGCTATGCAGTGGAATTCAACATGCAGCTCTTACTGCTATTTTACTGATATTCCAAGCCATTGTATCATATGGCAAAGCCTTGTCACAATCATGATGTAGCCTACTGAGTCAGTACTATGTCTTCTAGGGTTACCACCTATTTAGTTCCTCTCCAGCTTTTTCACCCAAAGATACTTGCAAAAACATTTTGGTTCGGAGATGCACAGTCCAAGAGGGGCCAATGTTTGTGTTATTATTTCTGAGTAAATGCATCCTTCCTAAGAGGTATCAAATGCTGTGGGCCCAGAGTACTTTACAGCTGTAATATCTCAACCTGCTATTTCAATTTTCAGTAAGATCTCAAGTGCTAATATAAGCACATGATATAGACTCAAAATACCATCAAACAACATCTTTCTCAATCTCTGATAAAATCAATAACCATTTGGAAACCTTAACAAAAATTAGATGTAACATCTCATGATGCTATCCCAGTGAGCAAGATTCTTAGTTAATTTGTACTCTGATAATTATGGGAATGTTAGAATTATCAAAAATGGTAATATGTACTTATGTTTATGTAGTATTTGGTGCTGTATAAATAAAAATGATCTTTTCAATCACTCAGAAGTATCAATCAGTTGTAATAAACTTTCAGAAAAGACCTCTGATATCAAGCTGAAACAGTGCCCTTTCACAATTTGCAGTTGTAAAAACTTCAATAGTTTCCATTTAAGACCAGGTCAACACCAGGAGGAAAAAAAAATTGATTTAAGAGACAAAACTCCAGCTACGAAAATTATATAGCTGGAGTTGATGCTTCTTATATCAATTTTTGCCATCCATTGACTTCCCTTACTCCCCGTGACTGTGAGGCATACTAGGATTGACAGGGGTGCCCTGATCATTCCAGTTAGCACGGTCCCACCGCGGCTACGTCTACACGTGCCCCAAACTTTGAAATGGCCACGCAAATGGCCATTTTGAAGTTTACTAATGAAGTGCTGAAATGCATATTCAGCGCTTCATTAGCATGCGGGCGGCCACGGTGCTTCAAAATTGACGTGGCTTGCCGCCGCGCGTCTGGTCCAGACGGGGCTCCTTTTCGAAAGGACCCCGCCTACTTTGAAGTCCCCTTATTCCCATGAGCTCATGGGAGGGGTGGTAAACAGGGACCTATACAAGTGAAAGCCCCAAACATTCATATTGTCCCTGTACAATAGGGACATATGGTCATCCTATGTCTATGTAGCCTGGTTTGCTTATTTTGCAGTTACACTTCCTCACCCCAGCAGCATGACTGTGTTGGTCCAGGTTTGTCATTTTTTTTTTTGAGTAGAAACATCTTTAAAAAGAAGTTGGCAGGAAAATGTATTAAAACTTAATTTAAAAAGGCAGCTGAGAAATATCAGGGTGGGAATGAATTCTTTTTCACCAAATTGAAAAGTCAAAAAACAGCGAAAAACCAAAAACAGTTTATTTTGTTTTAAAGTGATATGAGTGCAGGGAAAAAAAACCCCCACAAAATAATTGATCATTTTTGATGCTTTTTTTGTTCTTTGTGTAACTTTTATACAGTGTCTATTTAATATGAAATTTGGCAAGTGATTAGACCATAACATGCCTAAATACTTAGTGTATTTTTAAAAAAATAAAATAAAAGGCTGAGATAACAAAACTCCAAAAGTTGCTGCCGCACATCCACTGTAAATATTTTTCAAAGAATTTTCAATAAGATTTTTAATTAGGTGGCTAAAACTATACATGATAGACTGGTGCAGCTTGGTCTGTGGGGTAAATAATGTGAATTTAAAGAAAAACATTTCTAAATACATTTTCCCCCAATTGACAGAGCTGTTCTAGTCCACTGAGTAAATAATGTGCATTTTAAAAAATTTATAAATCTGTATAATATGTAAAAAAGCTGTCTAGCTGGTATATGAGTGGAGCCTAGAAACTCAAATGGCTCTGAAGCACTTACAGTCCCAAAGGATAATGATATGTGCTCTATAATCTCTGATGAACATTTTCTTTCAGAACAAGTAAGTAAACCATGGAAATTCCACTGAAATAACCGGAGGGCTGAGACACAAGCTGACATTACTCTGCAGATTCAAGGTGAAGTTTGTATCCAGTGCTTAAATTATGCTGCTGGGCTTTTCAGCCATTCCCCTTCTTCCTATCCACTGAGGCAAGAAGGAAGCACCAGCATTGCATAGGAGGGTGAGTTCTATGGGCCGGTGGGGGCCTGGGCACCAGGAGTATTCCTGGTCCAGGGCTCTGCTCTACCAAGCTCAGGGTCAGGTCTGTCTCCCAGCCCTGCCTGCACATTGCCACTCCTGAGCACTCCCCATCCTGTACATCCCCTGCCTGGCTTGCTACCCCGAGGGCGATTAAAAATGGATAGAGAGGCTCTGCATGGCTGACAGAATGTCCCTGTGGCCCCTGGGCAGGGTGTGTGTGTCTGCGTGCTGCTCTTGCGGCAGAGTCCTGGGAGCACTGCATGGCAACCTGCCCACCCCTGGAGATACAGAATGTGTGTGTGTGAGTACCCAGACTTCATCCCAGAGCCTACACCCCAGACTCACTCCTGCAGTCAAACTCCCTCCCAGACCATGACCTCTCAGCTGCCCACCCTGGCCAAACTCCCTCCCAGTGACTTAGGCAGGTGAAGTGTGTGGGAGTTACAGCGGGGCAGCGGTATGGGCTCTGGGCATTCTGGACACAAGCAAGATGTCTGCGAACCTGCCATCCCTGAGCATCTGTGGTGCATTTCTGGGCCCTCTGAGCTTGCCACAAACACATTGATTACATAGAGGCATTTTTAGAGTTAACTGATTTTTTTTAAAATAAGTTTCTGTTCAAAAGAAAGGAGAGCCCAAGCCTCTGGACCCAAAACTCCTGGAAATGAAGGCTCATGTCCCATATATGGAAAATGATTTTTTTTTAGGCTTCAGTACAATAAAACACTTAATACTGCTGGGGAAATTCTACATCAAAAAATTAAAAATCCTGTTTGGAACATTTTAAAATTCTGCAGAATACTGCATATTTTGTCATAATACACTTACATGATCACACCAGTTGAAATTACTTTGGTAACTTATTTCAGAATACCTGTCAGCAAGCATGTCTTTAATAACACCAATGCACACATACGTGCACGCTCCACCAACCTCCCCAGGAGTAGAGAGTTAAAGAAACCCCTATTACAACCCAGTTTCTGTTTCTGTGTCCCCCTCTCCCATCCAGAGCCCTGCTGGGAGGCCAGGCACCTGCACTTCTCCTGTTCAGAGTCCAGTTGCGGTGGCCCCTCCTGCCTAGATGCTCCCAACCATGCCCCTCCCCAACAGCCCACATACCTACCTGCCTATCGTCAAAGCCCAGCTGTGGTGCCCCAGTCCAGACACTCATCCCCCTATGCTCCTCAGAGCCCAGGGATTTCCAGAGCGAGAAACAGACTGATGACCCAGGCTTTCCTGTACGCTACTGTCTCCTTCCCTCAGGGCCTACAGGGAACTGCAGATGTTCTTTCCCCTTCTCCCAGCAATAAGAGTTTACTTTGTGCAAGCTCGGCTGTGTTGGGTCCAGTGGCCCTCAGTAGTAGCCAGCAGCCAGCTTTTGTGGGGGTAAAGGAAATTCTGAACATGCTTTCTGCAAAAATCTGTATTGTGCAGCGGTGCACAGTTACCTCACGAGTAAATTCAAACATACTGAAGTATTCAGACATCCTTAAGTTCATCTCTGTTCAGTACAATTCAGTAACAGAAAGTAGAGTTCAGTAAAGGAAAGCATGTTCTCCAACCGATTCAACGTTAAGCCTGTTCCTAAGTGCTTTTCTGGACCAGTGCCTCAGGCAGGGTTGTTTTCTCATGAAGAAGTTCTGGCCAAAGCCCCATTCTGAAAACACATATATGTGGGCTTAACTTTATCTCAGGGGAGTAGGATTCAGAGAACAGTGCTGGGCAACAAATCTGATTCTCCAGTATGTTATGTCTTATGCAAAAAGATTGTCATCTAGGTGTATAAAACTACCAAATTTAAATGGCATAGTGTGTTAGATACTATCTTTAATTGGACTGGTTTCTGCTGGTGAGAGAGGCAAGCTTTGGAGATTGCACAGAGCTCTTCTTCAGGTCTGGGAAAGTAACTCAATACAAAATTTGAACAGCTTGTTTAGCAGAAGTTGTTAAAATATTTTTCAGGGATCACTCAAGATGAAGTAGCTTGTTAATGCCCTTCCAGTTTTAGGGAGGAAAGGAAATGGATATGGGGAAAGCAGCTGCAGGGCAGGAGGTGAGAGGTTGATAGTCGGTTACATATTGTCATAACCTACTATTGACCCCACAAAACCCAGCGTCACTATTTGGTCTATGATTCTTAGTGTCCAGCTAAGTTATTAATTTTAGCTCCTGTGAAAGAACAATAGCATTTACACTCCATCTGAACTTTACATGACTGTACACAATGCAAGGTGCAGTAGAGAATCAGGCCCCAAAATGAGCAAGCATAGGAAAACTCACCAGAAAATTTAATGAGGAAGACTGGAGGAAAGTATTATGAATAGCGGTTTTATTGCTGATTGTTTTGTCTATGCAATGATCACCGTCATGTTGATCTGGTCCTTTAGTGCAATTAATTGCTTTCCGTGTGCCTCTTTACACATTTCCTTTGCTCCTACCTACTACATTTCTGTACAGTTTTGTATCTGCTAGCCCCAGCATTTATAGCCAATGAAAACCTCATAAATCTACTTCATTTTTCTAATAAGACATGAAAGTCCTTAATTGGCCTTAATGAAATGCACTTAAAGGGCAATAAACGTGTTTAAGCCCCTCTTTCAGGGTGAGCTACAGTACTCTCACTCTGCTCTGCTTTAGCCTTTGAGGTAATTAATCACTTATTCATATGTGGCACATCAGTAACAAGATCAAGCAACTACTGCACAATTGCATGATAATAAGCTGCTCATATATGTGTCAAGATTTAGCAATCCTTTTTAAAGCCTAATTTAAACTCATTTTACAACTAAGCAGACTGCTTCTCTGAAGTATTTCTACCCAGTATCTTTTTTACACGTTTCTGTGGGAACGCCATCTTTTTATTTTGTTTATACAACTTGGTATGCCTTAAATCCATTGATGAAACCAGAGTGTGTTTCAGCAATGCAAACATTTTCCATGTTTTTTTTAAGTCAAATGGAAATGCTTTAGTTTTTATCTAAGGCAATGCCAAGCCTCATATAAAGACAGAGGGCAGGAGAATCAGTGATTTTTGGGTGACTATTAAAATGAGCAAGGAGTGGTAGTGAAGCATTACATTCTTCTTTGATATAGTTGCATCAAGCAAGAATTTCATTCCATTCTCCCATGAATGGATAAAGGAACTGCTTCATTAGAAGTAAAATCATCCCCTTCTTTAACGTTAAGAGTCATTACATGGATTCCCCACAGTATGGGGAACGGAGTGGCTGGAGAGATGAGAACAATGCCAGTCAAGGGGGGGTGGGGGAATGTTGCTCCCTCTCCTGGTCATGGGCTTTGCACCTGTCAGAAAATAGCCAAGTGAAAAAGAACACTGGGGATGGGCTACTAGGTCCATATTTTTGCAGATCTAGAAACCCCTACCTGAACAAAGAGACAGTGATCACTATTATAGTTCATAGGCCCTTAGCGCCTCACAAAACCCCAGATTATTCTGGATTTACTAACTTTTTAGAATGCCAACCTGTGTACCTGCTATATTGCATATAACTTTGTGTTCAGGTAATTTTGACCAGCCTAGCACCTCAGGGAGGTTGATAACCTCCACAAGTGAGGAATCTCAATGTTTTAGTAGCATGTCAGAAATATATTTTATTTTACAAGCCGTGCATTGTACCTCCATAGCTGTGTACTTATACAGAAAAAAATATGAAATGTGACCTGTTCACTGCTTTTTGCAATAAGCCTAGAGCCAGGTCTAATATGTGCTTATATACACACAACTAATGATGTGTGAATCATACCTCTAAACGGCAAATGTAAAATAACATATAAATAGTCATCTAGATTTCCTATACCTCTTCTTCTACAGAATAGATGGTAGCAGTTTATGTTTTATTTTGTTTGTCTGGGGAATATGTTATATGTAATTACTATACAAACAGTCTTTCTAAAGCATTTCTACGTTATATTCAAATTTGAAAGTTGTACTTGTTTTATGTCTTCCTAGGCTTGATATGCTCTTAATTGGTCAGAGCTGGTTGATTGGTTACTCTCACATATTGACCCCTGAAAAATGGCTGGGGCTTCTTTCCAGGAGCAAGGACACGTTACACATTAATCCTACTTGCGTTCTGTCCCTTGCATGTAACTAAAATGTTGACATCTGGATGTCTGATTGTGGATGGGTGAATTGGGTGGGTCGAGCCTGCAAATTCTCACTCTCCCAGTAGGTGAGGTGTTGTCCATTAAGCACCAGGCCCAGAGCTGAGCCTATGTTTCTGTGGTGGCCTCTGTTGTTCCTCATCCTTTCTCAGGGCATGGGGTGGGGGACAAGGTAAAGTATAAAGGAGTTTTGACAACTGCACTCCCTCACCACATGGATGGGGGACAATCACAGTCTTCTGCACTGCGGGGACCACAAGAAAAGTTCCAGTTATGCTTTGGTGTAAGCCATCTCAAAAGGGGCAGAAGGAATAAAGGGGAATGGCATATTTTCTGACCCAGCACATAGAAGACACTATGGGTACGTCTACACTAGCACAAATCTTTGAAATGGCCATGCAAATGACCACTTCGAAGATTACTAATGAGGCACTGAAACGCATATTCAGAGCCTCATTAGCATGCCATCAGCCATGGCTCTTCAAAATTGCCGCGTTTTGCTCCTGTGTGGCTTGTCCAGGTGTGGGTCCTTTTTGAAAGGACCCCGCCAACTTCGAAATCCCTATCAGCAGATAGGAATAAGGGGACTTCGAAGTTGGCGGGGTCCTTTAGAAAAGGACCCCCATCTGGACGAGCCTCGCAGCAGCAGAATGTTGCAATTTCAAAGAACCACGGCCGGTGGCATGCTAACCAGGCTCTGAATGTGCGTTTCAGTGCCTCATTAGCAATCTTCGAAATGGCCAGTTGCATGGCCATTTCGAAGACGTGTGCTAATGTAGATAGGGCCTATGTGTACCAGGGAGCAGGGGACATATTGCACTCTCTGAGGCACATGATTTTCCTGTAGCTCCATAAAGCCCTCTATGTACTCCAGATAGCAAGAAACAGCATCGTCTAGCTCTCTCTGGCTGTGTCTACACTACAGAGCGCTTTTGAAAGGTGATCTTCTGGAAGGCATCTTTCAAAAGACTGGGTTTCAAGTGAGCGCAAATACAACCAAAAGCATATGGATCTTCTGAGCCATCCTTTCAAACGATCGAGGTGCACCTTCGAAAGGGAGCATCCACAGCAACGCGTGCCCTTTCAAAAGAATGAGCCAGGAAACACTGCAGACAGGGGCACATAGCAGACAAGCCCTTCTGGGCCCCACAGCCAGCCACTCCCTTAAAGAGTCTCCCCCAAACACCCCCACCCTGCACATGCTGAAGGTGCTCTGCAAGACACAGCACCACAGACCCTGTGCCCAGAGCTAAGACAGGATCCTGCAGATCCCCTTCAGCTCCCTGATGGTGACGCCACCGATGACCGGGTCAGACTGCTGGCCATGATTGTCCTTGCCATCTTCTATCTGCTCTAGCAGCCGACCCCTACTGCCCCAGTCCTGCAGGCCCTTGCCACAGGGCAGAGTCCACGCCTCATCCATCATGCCATATGGCGTCTGTGGCTCTACCCCACCAGCCCCGAGTGGTGGGACTGGGTGGTGATGCTTGAATGGGATGACACGGAAAGGCTCCAGAACCTCTGGGTGAGGAAGAAGACATTCCTGGTCCTTCAGCACCAGGACATACAGATTCGGTCCATGCTTCCTGCTGGAAAAAAGGGTTGAGATAGCCATATGAAAGCTGCCTCCCCCACCCCCGACAGCCATCACTCAGTTGGCCACCAGTTTGCAGTGGGCAAGGCCACTGTTGGGGGCTGTCCTCCTGGAGGTAAGCGATGCTTCAGTCATACACACATCACGGGGTGGGGGGCTCCTGCGCAAGGGGGACCATCGGGAACTGGGTGCAGGGGCCCTGGAGGGGACACAGGAGGGGGTCTGGAATGGAAGCAGGAGGAGCATGTGGGGCAGAAGCTAGGATAGGGGGCTCTGGTGCACCCCAGCATACACTCATAATGTGCATGCCCTCTATTCCATGCAGGTTGTCTGGGCAATCAATGCCATCCTGTGGAAGGTCGTCCATGTCGGGGACCTTGACACTGCCATTGAGAGATTTGCTGGACTGGGCTTCCCCAACTGCTTTGGGTCCCTGGATGGCACGCATATCCCCATTCGGGCCCTGGACCACAGTGCAGGGTGATATATCAATAGAAAGGTGTACCACTCTGGTACTCCAAGCCCTCATGGATGCCAAGGGCCAGTTCATGGATGTGTGCATGGGCTGGTCCAGGTGAGCCCATGACACCTGGATTTTCAGCAGCTCCTGGCTTGGCCACAGGATGCAGGAGGGGCCCTACATCCCCCTAGGGAAGTTCCCAGTTGGGGACACTACCATGCCCCACTGCATTGTGGCTGATGCTGCTTATCCCCTGCACCCGTGACTCATGCAGCCCTACATGGGAAAAACCAGTGCCACCCATGAGCAGGTAAACGAGCACCTGAACTGGGCCAGGGGCATGGTAGAGCAGTCCTTCAGCCACTTGAAGGGGCACTTTTGGTGCCTCCTCACATGGCTAAAGGTCAGCCTCCGGAACATGCCTGTGGTGGTGTGGGTATGCTGCGCTCTCCACAAAATTGAGGACAGTAAGCACGAACAATTCATGCAAGGCTGGGCTGCTGAGGCCAGGGCTGTCTATGAGCAGCTGGCTCATGCCTCATGCCATCAGGCACACTGGGATAGGGTGCCATTCATGGAGGACCTCAGGGTGGCCTTCGCTAGGGGATCCCAGTAACCCTCCTGCAGGCGCCCTCTATTATGCCTCTCCCCACATGCCCCAGCACTGCCCTCCCACATGTACCCCTCACCACTGCCCCCACCACACCTACTCCTCCCCTTTTCCCCACCTATCACATGGGACATGGAGGTGGTTGTAAATAAACTGGTTAATACTTAAAATGAAGCATCTTTGAACAAATTAGTGAACAAGGTGGGGGCCATATACAGGGATGAATGGAGGGAACTGTGTACAGTATGGTGGAAGGCCTCATTCTTCCACGGGGTGGGGGCCTGTGACCCATGCTGGCCACAGGAGCCCCTACTACCCTGGGTCCGGGGTCTCCAGTGGGGCGGGGCTGGGGCTGAGACCACAAGAATGTAGGGGGCATGGCATTGATGGGAGGGGTGGGAGGATGGGAGAGTTGGCCCAGCATGGCCAGCCCTGGCCACAAGCAGCTGGGCCAGTTCTAGCAGGGCGGCTGCGGGGAGGTTGGGCAGGATCAGGGTGCGGAGGTTGGGGGTGGTGGGGGAGGTGATGGGGGTGGGCGTGGAGGAGGTGGGAGAGGGCAGCAGGGGTGGTGGCAGCTGGCAGGGGAAGGCGTTTAACAATGGCCTAGATGAGGGCCCAGAGGGACACAGTGACCTCACCCGAGGCCTTCTGCTGCCAAGCCATGTCTGCTCCTCCAGCTCTAGCCATCACTGGAGCACAGCTGTCTGCTTCCAGATAGCTGTGGTCTGTGAGGCGGCCTCCTCCCCCCTGTGGCAGTGGCAGCGCAGCCTCTGGGAGTGGGCCAGCCCAGGCAGTGGGGGTTGCAGTGCCCTGGCACCCTCAGCACTCAGTGGGTGGGGGCTCCCGTGGCCCTGGATGGGGCTTTCCTGGCCCTCAGATGGTGGTGCTGTGGAGACAGAAGGGGAGATGGGACAACCCATCAGCCCGGTGACCTGGCCTCAGGGCCATGGCCCCACCCCCTGTGGCTAGACCCCCCCCCCAATGGCCCAGGGGCCCTGGGGGATCCTGGGCACCTGGGGGTCCCCACATGGGTGGGCCACATGATAGGTGTGGTCCTTCCCACCAGGTCATCCACCAAGGACTTGTGGGTTGTGGTGCTGTCCATGAGAGGGGGGGTGCTGAGTGCCATGCATTGGCCATTCTGTGGCCCATTGGCAGTGGCCAGCTGGGATACATTGGTATGGGCCTAGTGGTCATGTGGCCGGCCCTCTGCTGGCTGTGCTGGGGAAGTCCCACCCCCAGCCTGGGAGGTTCCGAATCATCGGTTACCTACCCGAGTGTCCCTCGAGGACTTCAGGGGTGGCCTGGGTGGAGGGGGCCTGGTGGAGAAGCTGGAAATATGGCTATCACCAGGGTCCCCGCCTTGGAGAGGATGTCTCCAGCTCTTGGTCCCACATCCTGGCTGTGCCTCGCAACCGGTCATCTGGGGCTCTCCCATGGGCACTGCTGTGTCCAGGATGGCCTCCAGCTCAGTTGCATCCTTTGACCCCAGAAGCCAATCAAAGGCCTTGTAGTGGGGGCAGCTGGTGGGCACTGCCACGGGGGAGTTGGCCGCATCCCAGGCCTGGGTGTACGCCTGCCACAGCTCCGTGACCTTAGACCTTACTTGGTTGGCCATGCGGGATGAATGTGTTTGGCCCTGGCTGGTGAGTCCCTCTGACAGCCGGATGGAGGCCACTGCATTCTGGTGCCACACACTTGTGTGGAGGAGCACCTCCTCATCCCCGTCACACTCCAAGAAGGTCTTTAATCTCCCCCTCACTCCAGGAAGCGGCCTTGTTCTTCAGCCCCTGGCTGGCTTCCGGGGATCCTTCTGGTGGGTCGGTGGGGACACTGTAAGGCACAGAGGGCCCTGTGTGCTGGCCACATTGCTGATGGGGTGCCTTGGTGTGCTCTGGCATCCCCAGGTGAGTGTGCTTCTGGAGGCTTGTGGGGTTCCTCTGGCCAGCGCATGCTCAGCTTCCTGCCACAGGGTTTCTAGGTCTCTGCATTTTTAAACATGTCCAGACATGCTGACCATACAGCCCCACTTGTTCTGGCAGGGGCTGCTCCCCCTCCCAGCTGGCCAGCACCATGGACGACTGCTCTTTCAAAAGAGTGGTACACCGAGGCCGTTTCTACACACTAATAAATGGCCTGAAATATGCTAATGAGGCATGGATGCAAATTCCCTGCACCTGATTAGCATAAGGTCACGTGATTTGGAGTCCGGAAGAAGCAGCACAGCCCCCGGCGAGGTCTTCCGGAAGGACGTCCTTCTTCTGGAAGACCCTTCTTCCTGAAAATTTTAAGGAAGAGGGAGCCTCCAGAAGAATGACGTCCTTCCGGAAGACCCCCCCCCCCAGGGGGCTGCGCTTCTAAATGGCATTTTGGAGTCTGGAAGAATATCTTCTGGACTCCAAATCATGTGATCTTATGCTAATGAGAAATAGGGAATTTGCATCTGCACCTCATTAGCATATTTTGGCTTGTTTATTAGCATGCCACTTTCAAAGTGGCACATGTAGAAACGGCCTGAGTGTCTACACATGCCTTCTTTGGAAAGAAGATTTCGAAAGGAGCTGTTCCTGAAATGGGAATGGAAGAGCAATTTCAAGAGAAGCACTGTGTTCTTTTGAAATTACTTCCAAAAGAATGCATTTTGTATGTAAATGATCTGTGGGATCTTTCAAAAGGGGCCAGCCTTTCAAAAACCATTTCAAAAGAACATGCTAGTGTAGATGTGGTCTGTGAGGAACTGGGTGAATGGGCATCTTTTGTCAGAAACCATGCACAGTCCAGCAATAATTGGTCACCTAAGCACAGACCTACAATGTCCCACAATTCACGAGGCAGTCAGAAGGGAGAGTGGGAGGAGGAAATTAACTCTTTCTGTGTGGCTTCCTGGTATTACATCCCAGTCTCCCAAACTGAGCTTCAGAGCTGTATTATTGTGAGCAGAGCATGGCCTTCTACGCAAGTTAAAAAAACAAACTAACAAACAAAAAACAAACCAACCAAACAAAAACTAGCTTTTTAACTATGAGATAGCCACTGGTCAAGTCCTGCACTCCAAACATGCTCCCTCATGGGTTTGTTCTTGCGCTATCTGTTATGTTCTCTTAGGCAGAGAGCAAACATGAACTTTCTGTCTCAAAAGAGCTTTACTTTAGAATAAGGAGAACCATCAACAGTAAAAAACAAAAGCAGCTTCAGGCGCAGAGCCCAATAGCTGTCCCTTTGTTTGCAGGCAAATCTCTGAAAGCGCACAGAACTTTGAATGCAAGAATTGCTGTAAGAGCTGTGATGATTGAGTACATAGAATACAAAGGCTTCACAATTCACAACATTCTAGAATAACAACTCTGAGGGTAACAGTGTTGCCCGTTGGCTCGGTTTGGTTGCCAGTTGTATTACTGTTGGTGTTTTTCTTAAATTCCAGCTTGTAGAGGCATGTGACTATAAACCTCTTGATTTGTAAGCTGGACTCATGATTTCTAAATGGTTTGGGTTGGTAATACCGGGTAAGCTGTGGTCTCAAGGGCCAGCTTGTCTCCTCCTGCAGACAAGCTCAGGGGGAGGGGTCATAGTCAGGCCCCTTGTGAAGTTCCCCCATATCATTCCATCTGAAGCCTTGTGTTTTCTTTGTGCACACATGGGAAAAGTCATGGGGCAACTTCTGCAGTTCTCCCAAAATGCATGGGGGTTTCAATCCACACAGAATGTGCAAGAAATTGCAGGCATCTGCATAGCTGTCTCCATGCTCCTTCCTTGCTGGCTTGCCCATCGTTTGCCTCTTCCTGTTCAAGGACCCAGACCATGCAGGAAAATCTCAGAGTTGGGTGCTGTGCTGCAGAAGCAGCTGAGCTGATCTTCTGCACAACCCGAGGGAGATTTGTGCTTGGAGGGTCCCTTCTGTGCACAGCTCTAGGCTGGAATGAGTAAGACTGCATGAGTGCATTTGCCATGCCATTTTGCCAGTTTGAGCACCTGCTCTGCATTACAGTTCCTCTCCCCATGCATTCAAGCACGGCTTAACCCTGTGCAGGATTGGCGTCTGATTTGTAATAATTAAAAATTAAATATAAATCAGCAAAACCAAGCAACTTGAAAATACATACTAAACAGAACTGGCATGGTTCGCTTGTCTGGAAGCACTTACAAATGAAATGGCCCATCAAAGGGCTTCTTCATGGCTATTCAAGGTGATGTAAACATGTATAAAATCTGAATAAAGTAATATTTTAACTGTGCAGGCAAAAATTCTGACCTAGTTTAATCAGATGTGCTTTCCTGATTTGTTGTTCATTATGCTGGGCAGCTGGACAATAGGATTTTGCATGGGCCACAAACAATGAAATAAAACAGCAAGATGTACTGTATTTTACTGAAACATAATATAAAGGGCAGCAAGGGACTAGTCAAAGCCCAATATTCTGAGACTGTAATTTTTTATCACTAGTTTATTTCCTAAACCAAAATGTTTTTGAGTATAAATATTGGATGAAAGCAAAGCTGCACCAGATTTGCTGTGTTGGAGGCAAGACCTAAACCTACTTTTTATTAGAATTAAATTAATATGGTGTAAGTAGTTTTATAGTTATAACATTTTACCATTATTTATGTTCTAACTGCTCTCCATAAATAGTACTGTTCCTTGCTTCTTTTTGTTTTTACTACTAATAAAAAGTAATAGGCATAATAATTCAGGATCTGTTTGCATTTCCAGGCACTTTTGTTCTGTCATGTTTACCTACCCAAGGAGACGTACTAAAACACAGAGCTTAAGGAGCTTTCATACAAAATATGAGAGCCACTTTGGAAGAGCAGTATACATATATCTCAGGGAAGAAAAAGCAAAATAAATACATACAATTAAGATTATTAATAAAGGGACTGTTCAATAAAAAACAAGCAAGTAGATGTGTACAGAAATCTAAAAGAATTGCTTTTGAGTTTCATTCATGTGCACTATAGCAATCACAGTACATAAATAGATTGATAAACATATTCCCCTAATTACCCACTGATTTCTCAGAATACATAAAAATGAGAAAGAAAAATGGCTGTATTTATGATGGCCAGGATGGTAATTTTTAACCATGACAACTTGTTGCATTTTATTTGACAATGAACAGATTTTACAGTTATGTCAAGAATGAAAGTGTAGCAAGAGCCTAGGAATCCCAAACAGTCTTTAGGAAACTCATAAAATTCGATGATGTTTCCAAGGGCACAAAGCACAAATTTAAAAAAGTGTAAAGCAAGCAGATTTTCTCTACTAATACTCCTGGGGATGATACATATGGAAGGGATATTGATGATATCTGTGTATTTTAAGTTATACAGGTTAAACCTCTCTAGTCTGGCACTCTCTCATCTGGTAACATCTGTAATCCAGCATGGTTTTAATTAACAGAACAACCATTTATCATGGGTGTGGTCAAGTTTCCCTGCTCCCATAAAGCTTGTTTACAGCCACCAGTCTTGGCTTTCAGTGTTCTGGGCTGTTATTTAGCTGCACAGTAGAACCCCAAGACATGCGCACTCAAGTTGTGCATATCTTGTTCTAATGCAATTCAGGGTGGTGGGGAGCTGGCATCGGGCTCTGGGCTGCCCACCACGCAGGGGAGCCAGGCTCCAGCTCCCTGCTGCTCAGAGGAGCGGGAAAACTGACCAGCACAGCAGCTCTCAGCTGGCTCTTGGCTGCCCACCACTCACAGGAGACAGGAAACTGAGTGTGCTGCTGCACTGGTCAGTTTCCTGGCTCCCCTGAGTAATGCAAAATTTAATTTATGCACAGTTGTGCAAGAAAGCAACCTCTGCTTAAGTCGGGGGTCTGCTGTAATATACCCTTAAATGTCTTCTAAGAGGCCAGGAAGCAGTGAGAGTGTTGCTAATGCTGCTAAAAAATATTGACCTCCTGTGGTCTGGCAAATTCTCTCATTCAGCATCAGTCAGGTCCCCGGGGGTGCCGGACTAGAGATGTTAACCTGGATTTATCATTCAGGAGCTGGGGGTGGCTAGGTGATGTTTACTGGGGAGGACAGTCAGTAAATGTGAGACCACTTAGATGAATCCATGGTCCCTTATGGCCTTAAACTCTACAACTGCCTTAGTATTCAAAATACTCTGCACACGGGTGAACTGGGTGAAATTATGCCATTAAAATAGTCAAGAGAAGTTTTACCATTTACTTAAATGGGATCAGAATTTGTGGCATGTTTAACTATACACTGTATTATTGCTGCAGTCATGTCACAAAATCCTATATTTAGCTGTGTTGTATTTAACCTTTATGACTGGTTCTCATGTGTGTCAATGATGTGGTACCAACAGATGTTAACTGAGTACCTTCCATGCCAATTCACACTATTGCGTATATCTCAACTTGTCAGTAACTCAATACAACTGCATGGGGGTTACATATGCTTGATTTGTAATGAGTTACACTATTTAATTTGGTTTACCTTTGCCTAAATGTGCTTGGATTCTCACTTTTAGATAGGTATTTAATTCTTGCTTAAATTTATTCATTTTATCAGGGAACACTGATCATCTAGCAAATAATGTTACAAAATAAAAATAAAAAATTTTTAAATAATGTTATACTTTCCATATTGGTAACTTCTATTGTTAACTTGCCTGACATTCCTATATTGAGCTACAGTTCTTTGTCTCTGATTGGTAAATATAGCTTCATACGCAACAAATAAGAGAAACTGAGCTCTTTATTATCCAGTGTATTGGTTTTAACACGTTCCATTTTATCACTGTACAGTTTGACCCTGTTCCACATTTGCTTTACTTTGGGCAATCTGATCATATGCATTGACTTTGGCTCATATACATAAATACTAAAATTAGCAAACATTTATACTGCACAATGTCATTGACTTTGGCTTCAGACGTTAGAATTGATTATATCCTGTCTTTATTTTTACTTACACCAATCTAAGTCAATGACTCCATGGAAGTCAGTGGAATTACACTGTGTAAACATGTTGTAAGTGAGAGGAAAAAAACCAGTCCCTACGTCTTCTTTGCCTGAGTCACATTTCAAACACTGATCTTTTGGGAAAGCCCAGAAAATTTTTGTACACCCCTATCATGTTTTCAGTCAAAAAGAAGATTGAGGAATTAGCCACAAAGGGGTAAGTGACAATGTGCAAATGAATTTTCAAAGCACATTCATTCCCAGAGGAGCTGTAACATGTCTCCTGGTCCTTGTTGATGGTTCTTTGCTAAGTCTCTTGGTTTTTCCTAACTTATTGGCAAGTGAGTGCTATACTTTTGACATCTCATACTCCCAAATATGTAATATGTTTCTTAGCAAAGTAATTGGCATCATAGGTAGCCAATGAAAATACTGGATAATAAGGAAAAGTCTGAGGAAAAAAATACACTCCAGTCCTCTGTTCTTTTTGTTTAACAGGAATTCTCACCTCCATTCTGGCCCAGGTTGAAGCAAGGGTTTATAGGTCTTGCTCAAATTACCTATGCTGTCTAGTACCCCACCCCTTTAACAACTCAAATTCTCTTTGGAGTTTAGCAAAACTTTTCAGTTTAAACAGACACACACCCTAGAGAAGGCCCAAACCCAATGGGAATGAAACACATGAAAAAATAAGTCAGAGTGCCACTATGGCTATTTGCCTTCTGGCCTGTGGGAACAGTGAAGATGCCCATCCATAGTGGGAGGAGAATTTATATGTCTGCTGGTATTTGGCAATCAGGCATCCTTCAGGGTCCTGTGTCTGCAGCACAAAGTGGGCTTGCTAGAACTGAACGACAACTTCCAAAGCAGCCCTCTGAGCCCCCATTTCCTAGTCTAAGTTCAGAGGTACTCAGAAACCATGATGTGGTAACTTGTTAAGTGCTGGCTTTTAATGGAAACATGAATAATTTGTTTATTAAACATATACTTACTAGAACTGAAGCAAAATGATCAAAGAAGTCTGGAAAAAATCTAGCAAAAAGCTCTGGCATTCTCTAGTAATCAATATAAGAACAGAACTCTGATACAGACCTACTCTTAGGTTTATTAGGACAGTGGACATTTACATGAAAGAAACCCAGAAGGGTAATGACCCTATTTTAAAATTTTGAATTGGATACTCAAATTAGCCCTTACTATAGGACATAAAAATGAAATTTTTATGGGCCCTATGCAAAGCCCATTGAAGTCATAAGTGTTGGCTCGGGATATTCTTTGTAAGTACCTATGCTTCAAAATTAGGCCCTGACTTTCAACTCTCAAGGGTGAATTGGTTGACTGTTGGTTGCCCTGTTCCCAAAAAGGAAAAATTCCAACTGTTAGGTATGCAAAGTTACTGATCGGTGTGGTGCTTGTGTCTAAGATTTTTGGGGTGTGGAGAGAGGGAAGGAGAGAGAATTTGTTGCATGAGTGATTGCAAATAAGGGCTTTTCAGACATAGAAATGCTGTAGTGGGCTGAACTGAGAAAGCTGCAAAGCTCAGAGATCTAGCAGCACTAGAAAATAAATAAAAGCACTTGTTAATTGGGTATTTTTTGCAAGCATTTACAGATCTAAT
This sequence comes from Carettochelys insculpta, assembly GCF_033958435.1. NCBI lineage: Eukaryota > Metazoa > Chordata > Testudines > Carettochelyidae > Carettochelys > Carettochelys insculpta. Next base: position 211,577,351 of record NC_134138.1, on the reverse strand, counting down.
TTTAAGGTTGGGGCCTCCAGGTGTCCTTCCTCCTTTCAACGGACGTTTATGTGGTTGGTAAAGAGTTTGATACTCAGTGTATGTTCGCTGGGTAAGTGTGAAATAAACTGCCACACGTTGATGTGGATTTCCTTTTTGTTGAGTTTGTGGAATCACTTAATAGTCAGGGAGAATAAACTAATTTTCATTAAATTGCTTGTGCTGAGCTTCTGGTTGTTTTCATTTTGGTGCATGTTGTTTTATCATAATTATCCGACTCAGTTCATCTGTTTTTATTCAGTACAGTTTCAGTGGGGATAAATTTGGCCCAGTATGCCCCAGTATTGTCTTTTTGGATATCTTTTCTTTTTCCCTGTTTCTTTCCTCTCCTATCTTTTACATTTTGATAGATGTGATGATCTCTCTTGCTTATTTTTATTCTTCCCACCTTGTTGTCATTACTTTAATCTGAACCACAAGTCAGCAGACTATTCTCTGCAGACAAATATTTCTTGTGACTTTTGGCCTAACTTCTGCACATTAAGAACTAAGGGTGAAATTTATAAGAACCAACAGTGAAATCCTGAACTCACTCAAGTAAATAAAAGAAATCATATTGACTTCATGAGGCCAAGATTTTGCCTTCTGTGGCTCAAGCTGGGCACCTAAAAACCGTGTTTCCTGTTAACATGTTATAACCCATTTTATTATCATTTCATCTTTTATTTGCTGAAACTTCCTTTATTGGCTAGTCTGTGATTCTGAAAAGCATGCTATGCATCCATAGGGGAAGTCCCAGAATTTTGAAAGTCTGCAGTAAGGTGATACTGAAATTTCAGAGCAGAATCTGAATTAATACAGAGAAAGTCCAAATCGATTCAACCAGCACCAAGTATCACTAAACCAGAAGAGAGAGCAGACACTTTGCTGTGTCAGAAATAACTATGAAAAACTGTAAGATGTGTTAGATATGTATTTTAAAAATGTAGTTATGCTCTGGTAGTTTCCTAACTTCAAATGCTTTTGAAGAAATGAGCTATTGTAATCATCTTAAGCATAGACAAAAAGTAGATAATTTGTAAATACTTTGCCTTATATTATCCTGTGTAATTACTCAGATAGTATCTGAGAGTTGATGGCTAGTTGACCATATCTCCCTGTCCCAAATATGGGAAAGGGAGAAATGAGGGAGAGGGTTGGCTCCTTCTGGCTCTGTCAAGCCCCAGGGAGCTGGGAAGGAGGGGGCAGCTGCTGGTGCTAGCTGGGAGCCCTGGGGAAGCAGCAGCCACTGACACTCCCCACAGAGCCCCGGGAAAGTGGGAGCCCTTGGGGAGCGGCAGCTGCTGGCCCCTCCCTGGAGCCCTGGGAAAGCGGCAGGGACTCAGCAGCTGCCCACACTCTCCTGCTTCCCTGAGGCTGCTGGTGGAAAAGGTTGGTGGGAGGACCCAAATACGGGACAATACAAAAAATTTCGGGAAGAAGGGGCCTCCGGAAGAAGCACGTCCTTCCGGAAGACCCCCCCCCCCCCGTGGCTGTGCTTCTACGTGGCGTTTTGCAGTCCGGAAGAATGGTCTTCTGGACTCCAAATCACGTGACATTATGCTAATGAGGCATGGGGAATTTGCATCCACACCTCATTAGCATATTTTGCTCCCTGTATTAGCATGCCACTTCCAAAGGAAGTGGCCTGTGTAGAAATGGCCGGAGCGTCTATACTCATAGGCCGTTTTTACACATGGCACTTTTTCTGGAAGATCTTCTTCCAGAAGAGTGCATCTACACATGCACTGGAACTCTTCTAGAAGAACAGGGCAGGAAACAACATGGACGGGGTCACACAGCCAGGGAGCCCTTCTGGAGCTGCTGGCCACACGGCCCCTTATAGGGCCCCACCCAAACAGCCCCTCCCTCCAAATGCTGACAAGGCCAGCCATGTCTGTGCCCAGCAAGCCAGATCCAGGCCCCTGTCCAGCGCCCGCCAACCAGCAGGCATGGACCCCCAGCAGCCACAGGACAGCAGGCTTGCCCTCACCTGCACGCTAGCCATCCTCCTGGCCACCCTCCTCAGCCTCCTGTAGAGACAGAGGCCCAGGCCCATGGGTCCTGCACCCCCACTGCCCCTGTCGGGCCCCCTCTGAATGGTCCAGCACATCTGAACCCATGACACCAGCACCGACTGGTGGGACAGGGTCGTCATGGGGGAGTGGGACAACGACTGCTGGCTGCAGAACCTGAGGATGAAGAAAGAGACCTTCCTTGAGATCTGCAGCTGGATTGCCCCCCTACTACAACACCAGGATACCTGGATGAGGCCAGCCCTCTCCCTGGTGAAGTGCATGGCCATCGCCATTTGGAAATTGGCTATCCTGGACAGCTACCGATCCATCAGAGAGCAGTTCAGGGTGGGCACATCCACCGTCAGGGCTGTCATCCTCCATGTAATCCCTGCCGCAGACCCTGCCACACCGGCAGGAGGGAGGGGGCTGGCAGGCTTGGGGGATGCAAGGCACCGATTGGGAGGGAGCACGGCTGGGGGGACAGGCAGGCCTAGCCCAGAAGGGACACCACATGCCTGCTACTGGAGGGGTCCCTCAGCGGGGGGTGGGGGGTCGTAGGGAGGAGGTAGAAGGGGAGGGGGACAGGGACCCCTCTGCATATGCCCACGAGTGCGCCCATTCCCCAAAGGTCATGACGGCCATCAACCACATGCTGGTGCGGCGGCTGGTGAGCAGCGGGGACCTGGACACAGTTACTGAGGGCTGCACTGCATTTGGGTTCCCCCAGAGCTTTGGGACGATTGATGGGATGCATATCCCCAGCAGGGCCCCAGACCACAGTGTCTGCCGATATGTCAACTGCAAGGGGTATCACTCCATCATGCTCCAGGAGGTGCTGGACGCCTGTGGGAAGTTCATGGACATTTATGTTGGCTGGCCGGGCAGCGCACATGATGCATGGATCCTGTGGAATTCTGCCCTGTTCCACTGGATGGAGGCTGGGAGATTCGTGCCCTGGCAGGAATGCGCCATCAGGGACATCATGATGCCTCTTTGCCTCGTGGGCGACTCAGCCTACCCACTCCAGCCCTGGTTGATCTGCCCATACACGGGCCACACCACACCCTCGCAGGAGCTGTTTAACGCCCGGCTCACATGGGCCCGGTAGCCCGTCAAGTGCGCTTTTGGCTGTTTGAAGGCACGGTTCAGGTGTCTCCTAACACACCTCACTATGGGGGTGGAGAACATCCTGCAGGTCATGGCTGCCTGCTGTGCACTCCACAACCTCATCGAGGAACATGAGGGGACCCTGCCCCAGGGCTGGATGACAGAGCTGGACCCCCGCTACCAGCAGCCTGCTGCGGCCCCTGACAGTGGCTCGACCATGGTGGGCTCCAGATCCAGGAGGCACTTCAGGCAGCATTCAGCTGAGGGGACTACTAACCCCTGCACCCTTCCCCACAGGCCCCCCCTACACCCCTCCCATGCGCACCCCCCCAATCCCCCCATCCTCCCCCATGGTAATAAGGGACTCAGGAGGTGCTGAATGCTAACATATATTTAACCCTGAACCATTAAGAACTGTGAGCAATGTAAATAGTAAATGGTGAATAATAAAAACAACAACCAAATCCTGATAGGGAGTGAACTATATACCTGGGGGTAAGGGGACAGGGACACCTAAACCTGGATGGGGATTGGGGCAGGAATGTTGGGGGGCCCTAATTAAGGGACAGGGTGGAAGGCTGTGAACCCCAGTGCACATGGGTGCCCTTCCCACCTCGGGTGCACTGTCCCCTGCAGGGCTCTGATGGGTCTGGAAGCACTGGCAGGTAGGGCTGGTCAGCATCTGGCTTAGCCTCAGCAGAGGGGCTGGAGAGGGGTGGGTTGTGGCTTGGGCAACCCTCCATGGGGCCCATGGTGGCCACAAGCCATGCTGTGAGGTCCCTCAGCGCAGCATCGGGCAGGTCCAGGGGCAGTAGGGTGGCCAGGGCCTCAGGGTCATGGGCTGGGGCCACAGGAGCAGCTGAGGGGCCAGTGGGGAGGGAATGCAGGGGGGCAGCTGGGGAGCAGCAGGGATGGGCTCGGGGGCAGTAGTGAATTCCTCAGGGGGGACGGCAGGGGGCCCTCCAGGGGGACTGTGTGGGGGGGCAGCTGGGGGGGCTGGGGGCTGGCCCACTAGGGCACTGCACATGGTGCGGCGCATCCCCACCACCTCCCCCAATGTGTTCTACCTCCACTGCAGCTATGCCTCACCGAGGGCCAGCTGTTCTTCTGTGAGGGTGTTCTGCTGGCAGAGGGCTGCCATGTAAGCCATGACCTCCTCCTTGCGGCAGGTGCGGTGGGTCCAGCGCACCTGTGGCTGCTGCACAGAGGGGGCTGATGTGGGCCCAGCTGGTGGGCTGCTGGGTCCTCTGGCCTGGATGGGGCTGGCGAGCCCCAGGCTCCTCGTCTGGCTGCCTTGGCCCTCGGATGGTACCGCTGTTAAGAGAGAGAGGGTGGGGGTAGCAGGGAAAGTCAGTGCCACATGTGGGACCTGGGTGACATGGCCCCAGTCTCCTCAGCTGGTTATGTCCTCCACAGACCCATGGGACGGGCATTTGCCTGGGGAAGCTGCCATGTGGGCTTGCGTGCACTCACCGCAGTGGTCACTGGGGCATGATGCCGGAGCCGGGGCGTTATCCACGGTGGCCCACCCTGGCAGCAGGCTTGTGGGTTGGGAGTGGAGCTCAGCCATGGGGGGGTTCCAGATGCAGCTGTGCTGCCCAGAGGGGCCCCAGCACACTCGGGGGGTGCTCCATGGGAGAGGGAGCTGGGTGCTGCTCGTAGGCATGGGTGTGCCCTGAGCCCTGACCGGGGATGGGCTTTAGGCCTTCAGGGCCTAGGACTGGTGCCCAGGTGTCCCCCCTCCCCTCACTGTGCTTTTCCACTGTGTGCACTTACCTGAGGTGGCCTCTTATCTGTCGGGTGATGCCCGACTGGAGGGGGCCTGGCTGCTGGCCATGGAGGGCATCGCAATGATGAGGGACTTGTCTGTGGACTTCCCATCAGATGGGACATCCACAGTGGCAGGTCCCTCCTCCTCCTCCTCTGGTGTGGCAGGGGGCTCGGGTGTGGCTGTCTCCAAAGTGATGTGGGGTGGGGAGGTGTCATCCGTAGCCAGGAGGTCCCAAAACTCCCAGTAGAAGGGGCAGCTGGCAGGGGCGTGGCTGGATCTGCGGGCACTATCCCAGGTCCACAGGTACCCCTGGCACAGCTCCTTCACCTTGTATCTGACCTGCTCCGGTGTCCAGGAGGGGTGGCCACGGGCAGCCAGGCCATGGGCAAGGCGGGTGAATGCTGGAGCATTCCTCCAGTGCCCGCTAGTGTCCCAGAGGACCTCCTCATTATGCCAGAGCCCCAGGAGGTCTGGAGCTCTGCCTCCATCCAGGAGGGGGCCCTCCGTTTTGGAGCCTGGTCAGGGTCTTGGCTATCCTCATCCGGATTCCTGCGGGGCAGGACTTGTTTGGCAATGCAGGGCCTCAGGGGAGTGTGGCAGGCAGCCCTGCATGTGCTAGCTGTCTCACGCTCTCAGCTTCCTGCCATGGGGTCTCCGGGTCTTTGCAGCTTTAAAGGCTGCAAGGACTTAGGGACCACAGAGGCTCACTGGGGGTGTATAGAGCAGCCCCGCTCTCCAGCAGGCTGCTGCCATGGAGAACTGCTTCTTTCGGAAGAAGCAGTCTGGGAACATCGACACATGTCCTCTTCCTGATTCTGAAATGGAATACAGAATCCGGAAGAGGGGGCACCTTCTTCTAGAAGAAATCTGAAAGAGCATCCTGCATGTGAAGATGCTCCTTGGATCTTCCAGAAGAAGGCACCATTCTTCAGGAATATCTTGCCTGTGTAGAAACGGCCATAAAGCCTTCTGTCAACAAAGTCTCGACAGAAGCCTCCATTTGTCTTGACAAGGTTATCCCTCAAAATTTGAGGCATAACACTGTCGACAGACAGGGATTCCGTTTCACTGGGCAGCCCTGTTTGCAGAGCTTTCAGTCAGCCGTTCTGTTGACAGAGATACAGGTAGCCTGGCTGCATGCTGTCAAGAGAGCAGATTGCTCTGTCTATCTGCTTTTGAGTGTAGATGCGCTCCGTCAGAGTTTCAGTTGACACAACTCTGTCTACAGACATTAATGTTGACAGATGCTTCTAGTGTAGACGTAGCCTATATATATTACTAATGTAATCCATTATTTTATCACGTGGCAGAGAAAAATGTTATAATTACCAAGTGTTAGATGGTTCACAAATGATTTTACAATACAGATTACACATAACCTGTGACTAAGCAGTTCTTATCTCAAGTAAATATTAGTATTTATATCTGTTACTATAGCATATACTAATCCCCGTTTATAACATTTATTCCAAGTTCCAAGGCACCCTTCAGTCTGCATAGACTATGGATTGCACCCTTCATAACTCCATTTAAGATCATCATTTGCAGTATTGACTGTGACTGTGGAGGCCCACATGAGAGTGACAGTCCTTGTTACATCTGCTGCATATGTAATGGGTATCTGGCAGGTCCTTGCTGTTCTTTCTACAGGCTCGCTTCTCCTCTGCCAGCTGTCTGATCTTCATCTCACCCTTCTGAAGGCCCTTGTGTAGTTCCTGCTTCCAGCTGCTGTGGTCATCTGCCAGCTCTTCCTAACTATCTGGGTCGATGTCTTCCTCCTCGAGGTCCCTCTTACAGATGTCTTTGTAGCACAACTGGGGGCATCCAGGAGGTCGTTTGCCAGAGGCTCTCTCGCTGTACAGGATGTCTTTTGGGATCCTTCCATCATTCATCCTGTGGATGTGGCCAAGCCAGCAGAGCCGCCTCTGCCTGAGGAGGGTGTGCATGTCTGGAATTCTAGCTTGCTTGAGGATGGCGTTGTTGGGCACTCTGTCCTTGCATAATATCCCAAGAATGCTCCTAAGGCAGCGCGTGTGGAAGACATTCAGCCTCTTTTCCTGGCAGGCGTACAAGGTCCAAGTCTCGTTGCCGTAAAGGAGGTTGCTGAGAATGCAGGCTCTGTAGACTTGCATTTTGGTGTGAGTGTACAGCTTTTTGTTGTTCCACACTCTCCTGCTAAGTCTGAACAGAGTTGTGGCTGCTTTACCGATCCTCCTGTTTAGCTCAGACTCCAGCGACAGGGTGTCGGTGATGGTGGACCTGAGGTAAGTAAACTTGTGGATGACCTCCAGCGTGTAATTGTCAGTGCTGATTGATGGAGGTTCAGCAACGTTCTAACCAAGTACGTTTGTGTTAAGAACATAAGAATGGCCATACTGGGTCAGACCAAAGGTCCATCCAGCCCAGCATCCCATCTGCCGACAGTGGCCAATGCCAGGTGCCCCAGAGAAGGAGAACAGAAGACAATGATCAAGTGATTTATCTCCTGCCATCCATCTCTTGCCCTTGTTCTGAAGGCTAGGGGCACCATACTTTATCCCTGGCTAATAGCCATTTATGGACCTAACCTGCAAAAATTTATCAAGCTCTTTTTTAAACCCTAATAGAGTCCTGGCCTTCACAGCCTCCTTGGGCAAGGAGTTCCACAGGTTGACTGTGCGCCGTGTGAAGAAAAATTTCCTTTTATTAGTTTTGAACCTACTACCCATCAATTTCATTTGGTGTCCCCTAGTTCTTGTATTATGGGAAAAGGTAAATAATTTTTCTATATTCACTTTCTCCACACCATTCATGATTTTATATACCTCTATCATATCGCCCCTCAATCGCCTCTTTTCCAAACTGAAAAGTCCCAGTCTCTCTAGCCTCTCCCCATATGGGACCCGTTCCAAGCCCCTAATCATCTTAGTTGCCCTTTTCTGAACCTTTTCTAATGCCAATATATCTTTTTTGAGGTGAGGAGACCACATCTGCACGCAGTACTCAAGATGTGGGCGTACCATAGTTTTATATAGGGGAAGTATGATATCTTTTGTCTTATTATCGATCCCTTTTTTAATAATTCCTAACATCCTATTTGCCTTACTAACAGCCGCTGCACACTGCGTGGATGTCTTCAGAGAACTATCCACTATAACTCCAAGATCCCTTCCCTGATCTGTCATAGCTAAATTTGACCCCATCATGTAGTACGTGTAATTTGGGTTATTTTTTCCAACATGCATTACCTTACACTTACCCACATTAAATTTCATTTGCCATTTTGCTGCCCAATCACTCAGTTTGCTGAGATCTTTTTGTAGTTCTTCACAATCCCTTTTGGTTTTGACTGTCCTGAACAACTTGGTGTCATCTGCAAACTTGGCCACCTCACTGCTTACCTCATTTTCTAGATCATTGATGAACAAGTTGAACAGGATCGGTCCCAGGACTGACCCCTGGGGAACACCACTAGTTACCCTCCTCCATTGTGAAAATTTACCATTTATTCCCACCCTTTGTTTTCTGTCTTTTAACCAATTCCCGATCCATGAAAGGATCTTTCCTCCTATCCCATGACCACCTAATTTACATAAAAGCCTTTGGTGTGGGACCGTGTCAAAGGCTTTCTGGAAATCTAGGTATATTATGTCCACTGGGTGCCCCTTGTCCGCATGTTTATTAACCCCTTCAAAGAATTCTAATAGATTAGACAGACACGACTTCCCTCTGCAGAAACCATGCTGACTTTTGCCCAACAATTCGTGCTCTTCTACGTGCCTTGCAATTTTATTCTTGACTATTGTTTCTACTAATTTGCCTGGTACTGATGTTAAACTTATCGGTCTATAATTGCCAGGGTCTCCTCTAGAGCCTTTTGTAAATATTGGCGTTATATTGGCCGTCTTCCAGTCATTTGGTACCAAAGTGGCTTTAAAGGATAGGTTACAAACCACTGTTAATAACTCCGCAATTTCACATTTGAGTTCTTTCAGAACCCTTGGGTGAATGCCGTCTGGTCCTGGAGACTTGTTACTATTCAGCTTATCAATTAACTCCAAAACCTCCTCTAATGTCACTTCAATCTGAGTGAGTTCCTCAGATTTGTCACCTAAAAAGGCTGGCTCAAATTTAGGAACCTCTGTAACATCCTCAGCCGTGAAGACTGAAGCAAAGAAATCATTTAATCGCTCCGCAATGGCACTGTCTTCCTTGATCGCTCCTTTTATATCTTTATCGTCCAAGGGCCCCACTGCTTTTTTAGCGGGCTTCCTGCTTCTAATGTATTTAAAAAACATTTTACTATCATTTTTTGAATTTTTGGCTAGCTGTTCCTCAAAATCTTTTTTGGCTTTTCTTACTACATTATGACACTTAATTTGGGAGTGTTTATGTTCCTTTCTATTTTCCTCACTAGGATTTGACTTCCACTTTTTAAAAGCTGCCCTTTTCTCTCTCACTGCCTTTTTAACATGGCTGTTTAGCCATGGTGGTTCTTTGTTAGGTCTCTTACTGTGTTTTTTTATTTGGGGTATACATTTAAGTTGGGCCTCTAGTATGGTGTCTTTAAACAGTTTCCATGCAGCTTCCAGGGATTTTAGTTTAATTACTCTACCTTTTAGTTTCTGTTTAACTAGCTTCCTCATTTTAGTGTAATTCCCCTTTTTGAAATTAAATGCCAGAGTGTTTGACCACTGCGGTGTTCTTCCCAACACAGGAATATTAAAAGTTATTATATTGTGGTCACTATTTCCAAGCGGTCCAGTAACAGTTACCTCTTGGACCAGATCCTGCATTCCAGTCAAGACTAGATCGAGAATTGACTCTCCCCTTGTGGGTTCCTGTACTAGCTGCTCCAAGAAGCAGTCATTTAAGGCATCAAGAAATTTAATCTCTGAATCCCGTCCTGAGGTGACATGCACCCAATCAATATGGGGATAATTGAAATCTCCTATTATTACTGTGTTTTTTATTTTGATAGCCTCTCTAATCTCCCTTAACATTTCAGCATCACTATCACTGTCCTGGTTAGGTGGTCGGTAATATATTCCTAATGCCATATTCATATTAGAGGAATGAATTGTTATCCATAATGATTCTATGGAACATTTTGATTCCTTTAGGATTTTTACTTCATTTGATTCTATATTATCCTTCACATATAGTACCACTCCGCCACCCGCACGACCTGTTCTGTCTTTCCGATATAATTTATATCCCGGTATGATAGTGTCCCACTGATTGTCCTCATTCCACCATGTTTCTGAGATGCCTATTATGTCAACTTCCTCCTTTGATATGAGGTACTCCAGTTCACCCATCTTATTAGACAGACTCCTAGCATTAGTGTAAAAGCATGTTAGAAAACTACCACTATTTATATGTCCGCCTTTCACAGACGCGTTGGATTTTTTTATGCATGATTGTTTCACATCTGATCTTGCCCATATATTATTTCCCACGTTCCCTATCTGACTAACTTCTAGGGAATCCCTATCTATGGAGCCTCGTGTAAGAGAAGTCTCCGTCCGATCCACGTGCTCCCCCGCACCAATCGGCTTTCCCCCACCTCTTAGTTTAAAAACTGCTCTACGACCTTTTTAATGTTTAATGCCAGCAGTCTGGATCCACCTTGATTTAGGTGGAGCCCATCATTCCTGTATAGGCTCCCCCTACCCCAAAAGTGTCCCCAGTTCCTAATAAATCTAAACCCCTCTTCCCTACACCATCGTCTCATCCACACATTGAGACTCTGAAGTTCTGCCTGTCTATCTGGCCCTGTGCGTGGAACTGGAAGCATTTCAGAGAATGCCACCATAGATGTTCTGGATTTCAGTCTCTTTCCTAGTAACCTAAATTTGGCCTCCAGAACATCTCTTCTACCCTTCCCTATGTCATTGGTACCGACATGTACCACAACCACCGGCTCCTCCCCAGCACTGCCCATAAGTCTGTCTAGATGCCTCGAGAGATCCGCAACCTTCGCACCAGGCAGGCAAGTCACCATACGGTTCTCCCGGTCATCACAAATCCAACTATCTATATTTCTAATGATCGAATCCCCCACTACTAAAACCTGCTTCTTCCTAACAGCTGGCGCTCCCTCCCCCGGAGAAGTATCCTCGGCACGAGAGGATACAACAGCACCCTCTGGAAGGAGGGTCCCAACTATGGGATGGTTTCCCTCTGCTCCCATTGACTGCTCTCCTTCCCTGAGCCTTTCATCCTCCGTAACAGCATCAGGACTGTCAGATTGGAGGTGGGACAGCCCTACTATGTCCCGGAAAGTCTCATCAACAAACACCTCTGCCTTCCTTAGCTCCTCCAGTTCAGCCACCCTGGCCTCCAAAGCACGCACTCGGTCTCTGAGGGCCAGGAGCTCCTTGCATCGAGCGCACACATACGCCACCCACCCACAGGGTAGGTAGTCATACATACTGCACTCGACACAATAAACAGGATAGCCCCCACTCTGCTGCTGGGCTTCTGCCTCCATTTCCTACTCTAATTATATATGAGGGTTAATTAAATGTTTCAGATAGAGGTTGTTATAAAGGATTTACGTTTAAGGGCAATAGAAGTCACTGGCTCCCTCCAAGCTCCCCCTCTAAACTCCCCTCTCAAAACTCCCTCCTGTTAGCACGCACCCTGTTCGCGAGCACCCGGTCACAAAGCTCCCTGGTCGCTTACTAGCGGGGTTTAAGTGCTCGGCCTCCCTGATAGCTCCTCCCTCTGCCTACAGCTCAGCCAATCAGCACACGGTGTTTCAATTCAAACCTAATCAAGACTCTCAGCTTCCAACTGCCTGCCTGAGCACACGGCCTTTCAAACAAACACTCAGCTCAGCACTCCAAATGCCAAAACAAACAAACAAACACACACAAGCCCAAAACCCCCAAATATAAGCAGCCACTTACCCCAAGGTGCTTTAGTTTGCTCCTTCCTTCTCCTCCTCCAGGAGAGCCTCTCAAAACTCCCTCCTGTTCGCGAGCACCCGGTCGCAAAGCTGTTCTGTAGGCTGTTCTGTAGGCTGATGGTAAGCCCAGAGTCCTTGCATGCTTTGGAGAACTGATCCAGCAGTTTAGACGTAGCCACAGAAGGCTAGCTTCAAACACGTGCACGCTACATTGAAATAGCTTATTTCGATGTAGCGACATCGAAATAGGCTATTTCGATGAATAACGTCTACACGTCCTCCAGGGCTGGCAACGTCGACGTTCAACGTCGACGTTGGGCAGCACCACATTGAAATAGGCGCTGCGAGGGAACGTCTACACGCCAAAGTAGCACACATCGAAATAAGGGTGCCAGGAACAGGTGCAGACAGGGTCACAGGGCGGACTAGCGCTTCCGGGGCAACAGCTAGCCTCTCCCTTAAAGGGCCCCTCCCAGACACACACAGACTGCACAGCACGTGGTCTGCAGAGCCATGGGGTTAGCGACTTCGACGTCTCACTGTCTAACGTCGATGTTAACTTCGAAATAGCGCCCAACACGTGTAGCCATGACGGGTGCTATTTAGAAGTTGGCGCCATTCTACTTCAAAGTCGGCAGCACGTGTATACGCGGCTTGTGTGTGTCACTACAGCAGTGTCATCTGCGAACAGCATGTCTCTAATGAGCACTTCCCACACCTTAGACTTAGCCTTCAGACTTGCAAGATGAAACAGTTTCCCGTCAGATCTTGTGTGCAAAAAGATGCCCTCTGTTGAGGATCCAAAGGCATCCTTCAGGAGGACTGCAAAGAAGATCCTGAACAATGTCGGAGCAAGGACACATCCTTGTTTGATGCCACTCCTGATGCTGAAGGCATCTGATGATGTGCCATTATGTTGGGTGGTTCCTCTCGTGTCTTCGTGGAAAGACTGGATCATCTTCAGTAGCCGTGGTGGACAGCCTATCTTGTGGAGCAATTTAAACAGTCCATCCCTACTGATCGAGTCGAAAGCCTTGGTCAGGTTGATGAAGGCGACAGAGTGGCTTCCTCTGCTCCCTGCATTTCTCTTGCAGCTGCCTCAGGGAGAAGATCATGTCAATGGTAGATCTCTCGGCACGGAATCCTCACTGGGATTCAGGATACACCCTCTCATGGAGCTTCTGGAGTCTGCCGAGGATGACACGAGCAAACAATTTACCAGTGATACTTAGGAGGGAGTTTCCACGGTAATTGTTGCAGTCAGTTCTGTCTCCTTTGTTCTTATACAAGGTTACAATGTTGGCGTCCTGCATATCCTGTGGAACTTCACCCTCCCTCCAGCACAGGCACAACAGCTCATGTAGGGGTTCCAGGAGTGTGTCCAAGGCACGCTTGATTACCTCTGGTGGTATATCATCCTGGCCTGGGGCCTTTCCTACTGCAGTGCTGTCAATAGCTTTCTTCAATTCAACCACAGTTGGTTCCTGGTCCAGCTCATCCATGACTGACAGGAGCTCGACGGCATTGAGGGCTGTATCAACCACAGTGTTCTCACATGAGTACAGTTCGGAGTAGTGCTCGACCCATTGCTCCATCTGTTTGGCTTTGTCAGTGATGACTTCACCAGATTTGGATTTCAGAGGTGCTGTCTTATTCTGGATGGGTCCCATTGCCTTCTTTGTGCCCTCGTACATTCCTCTGAGATTACCAGAGTCAGCACAGATCTGGATACTGCTGCACAGCTTAATCCAGTAGTTGTTGGCACAGCGCCTGGCTGTCTGCTGTACTATTTTTCTGGCTACTCTGAGTACTTGCTGGGTACTCTGACTGGGTGAGTGTTTATACTCCAGAAGTGCAGCGTGCTTCTTTTCGATGACTGAAATCATCTCATCTGCGTTAGCTTTGAACCAGTCGTTTGTGTTTCCAGCTCTTCTTCCAAACACTGACAAGGCCCTATTGTAGATTGTGTCCCTCCAATGCTGCCATCTGGATGTTGCATCAGCACCCCCAGGGCTGCTGTGCAGATTCTCCTCAAGGGTGTCTCTGAACATTTCAGCTTTTTCTGAGTTTGCCGTCTTTCTGGCATCAATGCGGGGCCTTCCAGTTGGTTTAGAATGGTGCAGCTTCTTGGGTCTCAGCTTGAGCTTGGAGCAGACTATTGAATGATCTGTATTGCAGTCAGCACTATGGTAGCTGCATGTCAGGAGGACGTTTTTGACGTTGTCGCATCTGGTGACGACCAAGTCTAATGGGTGCCAGTGTTTTGAGTGTAGGTGTCTCCATGACACTCTTTGCTGTGGCTTGGTTCGGAAAAATGTGTTTGTGATGCACAGATTGTGGTACGTGCAAAGTTCGAGGAGACGTTGTCCATTGTCATACATTTTTCCCACACTGAAGTGACCTAGGCAAGAGGGCCATAGTCACGATCAGCTCCAACTCTTGCACTGAAGTCACCCAAAAGGTACAATTGGTCACAAGCAGGTATTTGCACTATGGCAGCACTGAGATCATCATAGAACTTGTCCTTTGCTTCTGGTGTGACATTCAGGGTTGGAGCATAAGCGCCGATCAGGTGGACGGGACCAGCGCAGGTTTGAAGTTTGACCTGAAGGACCTTTTCTGATCCACTCGTGAATAGTTCCACCATTTGCAGAAAGGTGTTTCTGATGTCAAAGCCAACACTGTGCTCCTTGGGTTCCTCTTGGGCTTTGCCCTGCCAGAAAAGGTGTAGTCCTTTTCCTTTAGGGATCCTGAAGCTGCGACTCACGTCTTCTGCGAAGTAGCCATGTCAACTTGGAGCCTATTCAGTTCCTCATTGATGACAGTGGTCTTTTGGGTGTTGCTGATGTCCTGAAGATCTTCAGTCAAACCAGTCAACATGGTCCGTACATTCCAACAAACAAGCTTGAAATTTTGATGATTTCCTTTTCTTAATAATTTTCTTGTTGGTTTGTCTGGTGTTCATTTCAGTCACTTGTCAGGTTTGGGAACCTTAAGCCTCATGCACCCAGTGAGGCAAGTGAACTGTGGTGAGACAGTACCCTACTGGCTGGGGGCTGCCCAGCTGAAGGCAGGTGGTGACTGTCCAATGAGATGCGATGATCTCTCCCACCGCCGGAAGCAAGCCCTGGTGCTCATTCTCTTTGCCAGTCGAGCAAGAGCTTATAACCACTATCTGTTGCCTCCCATGTTGGTTCAACGCTGTTAAGTGATGCTGGAGTACCTCTCCAGGCGCAAGCCTGGGCAATTTTTAAGGAGACCCTGGGCTGCCCAGACAACAGGCCCCCCCTCTTGGCTTTACTGGCATAGTCCAAAGGAAAGGATAACCTCTACGTTTGGTACCAGCTCAGCTGCAGGAGTTGCCAGGACAGTGCCAGAAGTTGACACAGAACCGCCTTTGGACTCCCTTCCAGATTTTCTGTCAGGGTTTACTCCCTTAGCCTTACTCCTTCCCAGGATAACTCACAAGGCAGTGGGGCTTCTTCCTCTGCCTTCACAGGAGTTGTCAATTTGCAGCACAACACCTCCTGGTCCGCTGTTGAGACTGTGCATTAGAAGGGAGAAGGAACAAGTCCCTTCATAAAGTTGGTATGTGAGACAGACCAGACCCCCTCACTGTGTTTCGCCTGTGAGCTGACACAGTTGCCTGGGGGATGGCGTCACCGTAATGCACAACAGCTGCTAGGAGCCATCAGTGAGAGTTGAGTGGTGGGTGAGGACCAGTGCTTCCATCCGCCTGAAGAGGCGCAGCTGCTGGACAGTCAAAGGTACTACCTCTACCCCAGACACCCCATATCCACCCAACATTTGTTTTCATAAAAAATATTCTGTTAAGTGATCATTAAGAATTAAGAACCAGTTCTTGATTCAATATGAACAGGTGTAGGTCCCAAGAAAAGCTTGCAAAACAGCCTAAAGGATATACAAATGTTATCAGCAAAACAATGTGTCTTAAGATAGGGGAATTCTTTCCAATGTAGTAGTCCATTTTTAACCCTTCTCATGGTACTGCATTCCTAAACGCATGCATAAACAAGCAGCATCCCCGAGTATCTTGACATGTACCTTTTTGTCAAGTTATGTACAGTCAGTACAGACATTGTCTTGTCTGTAGTTAGACAAATGTAGGTGCACTCAACTAATGTTCATTTGGTTCATGCCAAGTTGTAAAGAATTTCAGTGAAAGAGGAAAACTCCTTATAATTAATTCTGCAATATTTTGATACATATATATTTGGAAAAATTATATTTTTTCTACAGCTCATAGTGTAGTCAAGCAGTGATACCCACACTGTAGACACAGGAAAAAAACATTTTACTGTCATGGGCCTTCACTGAATACAGAAATTTTGAACTGAGCTCCTTAAAATATCAATGCTCTATATTATTCCCTGGATACAGATATAAATCTTTATAATGGTGCACTTTACAAGCAGCACTCCTGAGTCTTTTTTGATTGGTAATCACAGTGTTTCCTTATTAATACCGTAAGAAATGTAAAAGGCATAAATATTTTGCAATCTCTCTCTCTTTCTGTACATGTGTACATCAGAAGCTGTTTTAAGCATTCATAATGTTTCACACATGCTATTTTAATGGGTTTCTATGAGGAGAACATTGTACCAGAAAACTGAATTCAGTGACTGTCTTTCTATGAATAAATCCTGTTATCTTTGATATTCTGGGTATAATAAAAATGTACAGACATTAAAGTTCTGCCTCATCCGAGAGATATGTCAACTATTTGTAATGTCAGTGAAGAAATGAAGTTCCAAACAAACTATTTTTCCCAAACTGTTGCCTGATTTCAGGTTACATTTTCATTAAAACAGTTTGTTTAAATCTCTAAGAGACACTGAATGCTCACTAATCCAGACAGCAAAATATCTGAGCAAAATGGAGAGTTATTTTAAAACATGCAGTAAAAAATTTATCTCCATTTTGGATGAAACATAAAAGGGCACATGATTTGTTCTGAAGTCACATAATTTTCAAATCTCTTAGTGCTACGACTTCAGTGAAGCATGTGAACACTCAACTAAGGGATAAAGCCTTATCTTATCCCCATTTGTAAATCTACGCATTTTCATTTGTGTTTCATTATTTGGTGGGGTTTCATAGAGCTATTAGGTTTCCATGGCTTGGCATGATTGCTAGCAAACCCAGATCTTTCCACCAGTGGCCTAGGCTACCAAAAAATCTGGGAACATCTGGCAAACCCTAATTCTTTAACTCTCTGGTGCATTGCCAGACGATACTTATGGGAAAGACTTTTTTTTTCCTTATTAGGGGAAGGAGGAAACTATGTAATAGTAGAAGACAGATGGATTAAGGATTCTTTATGATGTCCCTGATATGTTATGAGAATTCTTTTAACCCTTTTACAGTTCTAAGTACAGGCTATCACTCACATAAGGCACAGGTTTGACAACTTTCAGAGGGATAGATGTGTTAGCCTGTATCTGCAGAAACAACGGGAAGTCCTATAGCACCTTATAGCCTAACAGATTTTTTTTGGAGCACAAGCTTTCATGGGCAAAGACCCACTTAATCAGAAGCATGTAGGAATTCTGAATTCCACATATGAAGAACTGGAACTATTCAGTGAAAGGTCATCACTTAATAAATTATGTTGTTGGTCTTAAGTGCTACACAATTGCTTTTTTAGTTGTTTTGGGCCTACAGAATTACCCTTAAAATACCATATCAACATGAAAAGTGAGTAAAAGTACATAAGACGTCACAGTAATGTACATGGCCATGTCTACACTAGTCTACAAATGCAAATGGACATTTCGAAGTTTACTAATGAAGCACTGAAATACATATTCAGCACCTCATTAGCATGCAGGCGGCCACGGCACTTCGAAATTGACACGGCTCACCGCCGTGCGGCTTGTCCCCACGGGGCTCCTTTTCGAAAGGACCCCGTGTACTTCGAAGTCCCCTTATTCCTATGAGCAGATGGGAATAAGGGGACTTCGAAGTAGGCGGGGTCCTTTCGAAAAGGAGCCCTGTCGGGACGAGCTGCGTGGCGGTGAGCTGCATCAATTTCGAAGTGCCGCGGCCGCCCGCATGCTAATGAGGCGCTGAATATGTATTTCAGTGCTTCATTAGTAAACTTCGAAATGGCCATTTGCATGGCCATTTCGAAGTTTGGGGCTAGTGTAGACACGGCCCATATGAAATGTCTCTTTACACTGAACTCCAATCCTTGTTTATCACTGTTTAATGTTTGACAGTGACAAGTCATATTAAAACATTTCACTCTTTGGGACTATTTATTTGATCTAAATTACTACAACAGGTGGGTGGGAAGAATCCACTGGGGCAGAACAAGAGGGACATCAATGTTATTCACTATAATATCATTCCCCAGGATCAATACACAAAGGTGAGTATGCACAGGCAGAGAGGATCTCATGAGAAGTTGATGGTACTTTGTACATGCTAAAATGATATAATCTATACATAGGGCTGTACATATGTGTACTACCAACTTGCCTGCAGAATGTGATCGACAACCTTCTGAATGTGGACCCACCTAATTCTTGTGCCAACAGGCCATGTTAGAGACTGAAGATCCCAACTGTCCACTCTTCTGCTGTTGCCGACTTAAAAAGCTATGCTTCATCTCTGTGTCTCTCACTCAAGGTAAAGGTGGTGATATGAGAGATCAGAATGCCTCTGGGGCACTGGGAGGAGTTCACAGGATGAAGATAGGTAGAGAGCGCCATGAAAATATTGATGTACAAACTGGTCAAAGCCAAAGAGGAATTTGGATGGGCCTCTGCACCTGTTAGTTTGCATCCTAGTTCCAACAGTGCAAACAGGAAGACTGGAAACACTACAGTCCCAGAAAAAAAATGTTGAAATATTCCACTGTTTTGTCACTTCTACTCTAGTTTATACATCCCCAGTCACAGGTCTCTTTACAAATCATAGCCTGTGGAGAAGTTAGGTGACCTGAATATTAATAACCCAAGCTACACATTTCACTTCTGTGTTAAGATCCTGTCAATGCCTGCCAGGTAGTTATCAGGTCAGTTTCAAGATCCTGCTGTTGTCTTGAAAGAATTACATAATGTGGTCCCATGAATATCTAATTAAACCTTTTGGGTTCCCTTAATGCACATGCTGGAGTTTGAGTTCCATAAAATGTTGGGCTGCTGTCTATACAGGAATATCACTAAAAGCTATTAGGTGCCAAAGACTTCGCCTGTTCTGCTCCCAGCTCTAAAGCATGATGCCAGCTGAGACTCAGAATGTTAATTCCAGAAATGCCTTCAAGTCAAGACTACAGGCATGTTTGTTTAATCTGGCTTTCCCCATACAATAGCTCTGTCTCTGGATGTATTCCGTGAAGTGCTCTGAGACATTTTTACTTGAAGAGTGCTATAAACAGTAAATACAGAATATGTCATGCATTTGTGAACTTGTGCATATATATTTGTCCTTTAACATTATACGAAAAAGGAAACAATTTTTCATTTGAGTAATACTAGTTCCCAGAAAACAAAGATTTCTATAGTAGTAAGTTCAAAACCAACCGTTGATACAGTGTCTTTTATATTCATATCTTACAAAAATATTAAGTGGTAATGCCATTTAAAAAATGTATTATTATAATATACAAGAGGATGTATCAAACCCTCTGACTGCCAGAAGCTGGGACTGGATGATAGGGGATGCATCACTTGATAAATTGCTCTATGGTGTTCATTCCCTCTGAAGTATTTGGCATCAGCCCCATTGGAAGATGGGATACTGGGATAGATGGACCATTGGTCTGACCCAATATGGTGACTCATGCCCTCATTATTTTGATGTTATGAATAATAGCTTGGTTTACAATGTT
This sequence comes from Carettochelys insculpta, assembly GCF_033958435.1. Taxonomy (NCBI): domain Eukaryota; kingdom Metazoa; phylum Chordata; order Testudines; family Carettochelyidae; genus Carettochelys; species Carettochelys insculpta. The sequence continues at coordinate 211,557,684 of NC_134138.1, read as the reverse complement.
AACTGCACAGCATATGTATGTAATATGAGTCTTAATTATGTAGGACCCTGCACTATGGTAAATCAATAACTGCATTTTTAGAAAAGAAACTTGTTAGGGCTATTTAAAGGAGACATAGCACATAGACTTTTCCAGGTTTGGATGCACCAAGTTTTATAGGAGCAAAAGTGACCTCATTGGACCAACGTGACATTTTGTAGTTGTTTATTCTGCTTTCAACCTCATCTTCAGGGACTCCCACTCCCCACTCCTTTCACCTAGCTGATTTGCAAATCTCAGCTGATTTTTTTAAATAAATATAAATGGCTAAAATGCAAATGCTAGTTGTCACAGGGAGCAATGGCTGAAAATATGCTCTCAGAATGTTTGCTTGCCCTATGAGCTCATTGTATTGGTCTAAGGCTATGTCTACACCAACCCCTGACTTTTGAAAGGGGGATGCTAATGAGACCCTTTGGCAGATGCTAATGAGGAGCTACCATGAATGTGCAGTGCCTCATTAGCACAATGCTGGCCATGGCAATTCGAAAGTGCCGCTTTCGAATCGCACGCCGCCCAGGTAGATGGGGACCTTTCAAAAGGACCCCCCCCGTCTTTGAAAGCCCCTTATTCCTAAAACCTAATAGGCCTCCATCAACATCAAAAGGCCCCCATCAACATGGGCGGTGTGCAATTCAAAAGTGGCACTTTCAAATCGCTGTGGCTGGCATTATGCTTAAGAGGTGCTGCATATTCATGGCTGCACCTCATTAGCATCTGCCGAAGTGTCTCATTAGCATCTCCCTTTCGAAAGGTGGGGGGCTAGTTTACACATAGCCTAAATGGGAAGTTGCATTGCTATAATTATCCAGATAAGCTCTCTCTACACTAGAGAGTTTTGGCAACAACCCTCCCTGCCCCCGTTATATATAGCAGGGTTGGCTAGCAATATGGTATTTTAAAATGACACTTCTACACTGGCAAAAAAGTGCTTTCCTTGGTCTAGCTTTCCCAAAAGTTAATCCCTATCTTCCCCATTTGCCACCATAAGTGCCATCTATAGCTGGTGGTTTTCTTATATAGCTAGATCAGTACAGCTAAATCAACAAAACTCTTGTGGTGTAGGCTAGGCTTAAAAACCCACTGTAAAAGGTATGATTAAAAATGGCACTAAAATTGAAATTATCATGGGTCTGCTGGCACAGCATTACAGAGTTCTGGTTGCAGGACTAAGAATTGTTATGCAGACATTTGGGTTCAGGCTGGAGTCTGAACAGCTATAGCAGGAAGTACCACACAGCAGGACCAGAGCTGTGGTCCCACACAGACCACCACTGCTGGGCCAGTGCTAGTACTTGAATCAGGACCCTATGAAGAGGAGCTGTCTGAGCAGCAGCACAGACTGTCTGCCTACCTAGGCTTCAGACCCTGCTTGGGCTAGACCCTACTCTCCAGTTTCTGACTCTGGTTTGTCCTTGACTTCACTTTTTGGTTGCTGTCTGCGATTTGGTACCTGATCCCAGTGTCCTGAAAACCTGACCCTGCCTACCTCCCAATGGCCGATTCTCAGTCTGCACACTGACCTGGCCCAGTTCCTAACCCCCTGGTGCCTCACTTGGCCTGATTCCTGCTACGTCCACTATGTTTGTCTGCCCATATCTTGGCCATAAGTGTAACTGAGGGATTTGGCCTTAGCATAAAATTCCCAGAATTTGAAACACTGAGATTCAGATCCGCACACTAACATTCATAACCAAAATGTCATGGCAGCGCGGATCTCATTTTCAAGCAAAATTATGGTTCACTGCAGCTGTTTATGAGTGCAGGGTGGCAGCTATAAACTTTGCTGCCGAATTTTTATTCTGCGCTTAGGGGTTTGAAGAAAAACCCAGGCAGTAGATCAGGCTTAGAATCTGTAAAAACTGTTTTGGGGCATGTAGGACTCTTGACGTAATTCACCCTAATGTTAATATGAATAGCATTGAGTAATTTATCTGCCATAGACAGAGCAAGTGGGTATAAACGTATGCCATGATATGTTTACATCTCACAGTACAATAATGATCAGAAAAGCAGTTCCATGGAAACGACATCTTGGTGTTCCCTATTTATATTCCGTCACTAATGTCCTTACCACAGTGGTCCAGCTCATCAGTTAAATGATATTTTCATTTTGCTTACTGGCCAGCAATCAAAACTCAGCCTGGGGTCTCAAAATTGTAAATGCTTAGCTGAAGACTTCTGTGTTCAAACTACATCCATGAAATATCCACTGAGCTGGAAAATGCCCTTTACTTAGCAAAGGAATAACGGGAAGTTAACCTGGTGCAATGCCAAAGGAAACAAACAATCAGAGGAAAGTTAGTTTATGTTTGTATTTTCAAAACCCCATGCTAGAGGGACAGAGTTGCTGCTCTTAGGCACTGCCAGCACGTGAGATCTTTCGTAAAAACTTTGTGGGGCTGGTGCTGCCCTTAGTCTCACCCATAACACTGTGCTGAAATCAGTGAGGTTGAAAAAAGTAAATCAGGGCTGAATGCTGTGCTCTCAAACTATTTGTAGGTCTATTATGGACAAGTCTACGTAGACTGAAGGATGCTACTACTATGGACAAGTAGAAGAAAACATCATAAACAACCCAGCAGCAAGAAGGAGAGACTAGTATTAGGAAGCAAAATCAAATTGTAGACACCACATTCCACAAAACTTAGCTAACTTTTCATTGTTATTGATTTACTGTCTGCTAGTATAGCCTCGAAAACTGACTATGAGCATAGTCTGAGGGACAAAGAGCAGAGAAACAGAAAATCAAAGGAACAGATGTGACTATCTGTGCCCAGGGAGAGGTGAACAGTACAGGGCCCAAGCAGACAATGATTAAAGAAAAGAAGGGCAAAATCCAGCCCTTACTGTCAGGAGCCATGGAGAGGGGAATGGAATGTCAGTTACCTCACAGAGGGGCTCTCTGTCATCCTTTCAGCATGGGACAGGAGGGTTCAATGGGGCAGTGAGCAAATGTATGGTATGGAACAGGATACCACTGCTCCAGAAAATGAGCTGCATATGTGCCAGTCAGCTGGTGAATGCAGCATATGTACAGGGAACAGCGGCTTTGCTGCAGCATTGAACCAGCAGGCTACCCCTCTCTTGGTCTGTGTAGTTTTGGTGTGTACATTAGCTACACCTTTCTCCAAGGATCCAACAAAGTATAGAGCATGCAGGGCATGGGGTAAGTAGTTCTCTTTGTTCTCTTCACTCATGAGTGCACCCACATCACACAGGTTAAGGATGAGTCCTAAAAAGGCTCATGCTTCATCTTTCAGCGTCAGTTACAGAAATTATTTGCCGTATTAAAGTTTTAAATTGTGTTTACTGAGACATATGGGTATTTACCATGGGCAAATGTTATGTTGACTTTCAGATGTTTTCATATGTGCATATTTGTGTTAGTGATATTATGGTAGTTTCTTCATAAATGGGTATAGTATGTTTTAAAGTGTCTCTTGAGATAATTATTTGTCTTGATGATAATTGCCTCAGGACTATGAAAATATTGAATTGTATGCTAAATGTCTGTTTTCTTTGTGCATTCTTTTAGGACAAGTTTGCAACTTTTAGAAGCCTGAGTTGATCTGAACTGGGTGAGACAAAACAGCGGAGACCTTGCTGCAGCTGTCCAGACACTTAAGGGGATAACTAAGTCAAAGATGTGAAAATACTTCTTATGGGAGACATTTACAAACTTTTGGGAGAAATTATTTGGAGGTTTTTGGGAGAAAGTGTTTGAGTGTTTAGAAAGAAAGGAGAATAGTGGTGCTAAACCAATATATAAAGGAAAGAAAAAGTATATAAACTGCAAAAATATTTCAGTAAGTGTTGACTCTCATGTTTCTAGCTTTCTTGGCTGTTGCTCTGTACCTCACTAAAACATAATCTGATAAGAAATTGCAGTACGTTGTCATCTTTTGTGAAGTAAAGCCATCTACCTGAAACAAAACTAAACAATCATCTTAGAAACACAAGGACAACCAATAAAAGGGTGGTCCAGATTCAGCCCTGGTATAATTCCATTCATTTCTATGCAGTTATACCCATGATGCATCTGTACACACAGATTTAAAATATGTGTTTTGTTATTTATCAGACGAGTGGAATACACCCGAATGTAGTTTTGTAATGGACCAATTCACAGAGGCTTATTATACTATCAGCAGATATGCTTGTCAAATAATTTCTCAGCTAAGTACTCTACTTTAGTGATCCTGAGTATCATGATCGATCGCACACTTCTTAGCATCGTGATAAAGGAAATGCCTTTCAAAATAATTGGCATATAATCTGAAACATCATGCAAGTGATTCAACTTTTTAAATGTTTCAGAAGGTTTTCTTTATGAATTAAATTTGGGAACCCTTGCAGAAAAACAGAATCAGCATGAAAATGACATCAGAAAGGAAGAGAATGAAAGATACAGAAATCTACACCATCACAAAGCATATTTGAATTTTATGTGATAAAGATCTTGTAATGGCAAGTCTCAGATTCCTGTGGACTCAGTACAGTGTATAGAGGCACCATATGAAGGAATTACAGTCAATTCAGAGAACAACTAAAATGAAATTGTGTCTCTAGAGCAGGCACGTCCAACCCACGGCCCATGGGCCGCATGCAGCCCTGGACAGCTAGTAATGCGGCCCCACAAGATCATAAACTTTTAACATTATTACGTGATTTATATACATTAACTATATTATATATTTTATATGCAGCCCAAGACAATTCCTCTTCACTCAATGAGGCCCAGGCAAGCCAAAAGGTTGGACACCCATGCTCTAGAGCAAGACATTTACAAACAATAAGAGAAAAAAAAGCATTTCAAAACCCACAGCTATGAAGGAGTCAAGTAGTGTTATCTGTGGGTATCAGTGAGAGCTTTTTTCAGTGTGTTACATCCACCGGAGAGAAGGGGCCAAATTAGGTCTAACTAGCTTAAAAGCATTATGTCTTTGGCATGAATATTGAGTTAGCTAAGAGGGTGATGCCTTTGTAGCATATTGGGCTGTGTCACAGAGGAGGGAGGTAATAAAGGCAAGCCAGTAATTCTGAATGTTTTTAAACTGTTTTAAAATTTATTAGGGTCTGAAGGCTTCTGAGAAAGTCATATTTTATTACTTTAACTCTTGTTTGGATTTTTAATGGGTGTCTAGAGAGACTTCTGCGGTTATCTGGTTAGCTTTTAACACCTAATTATCACTTCACCAATAGAGCTTGGGTTAAATGATTGGAAATGCAGTACTTAAAGGACTCCTGACATAAGATTTCTTTTGGAATGCAGTTAAGTGAATTGTTCCTTTAACAGGAATCTCTTTAGCAAGTAATAGTCGCAGAGAGGTGGTTGTGTTAGTCTGTGTCTTCACACACACATACACACAACACACACACACACACACACACACACACAGACGTACACAAAAGCAGTCCTGTGGCATTTTAAAGACTAACAAAATAATTTATTAAGTGATGAGCTTTTGTGGGACAGACCCACTTCTTCAGATCATGAAATCTCACCCCCTAATGTGTTATTTCGTTAGTCTTTAAAAATGCTACATGACTGCTCTTGTTTAGCAAGTAAGGAATTCAAAAATAAGAAAGGGTTGAATTTTGAGAAAGAGGGAGATGGCCAGTTCAATTAGGCAAGAGAGGTGGGACTTGGATTATTTCCAGCTGATTTCCATGCTTCATTACAGACACTCTCACCTAATAAGAGTTAGAGGAACAGATAATGGAAAGTGACTGAATAAAGAAAATCAATTCTGGATAGTAAACTGTGTTCATTATTATAAGAAGTAAGACTCGCCTCTATGGCTACATCTACACTAGCACACTATGTCAAAGTAGCTTATTTCAATGTTCTTGCTTCGAAATAGGCTACTTCGACATGTATCGTCTACACATCCTCTGGGGCTGGTGCCTTTGACGTTCAACATCGAAGTAGCGACGGAGAATGTTGAAAGGAGCTGTCCCGGAAAGAAATGCAGAGTGTCCACACACACAAGCGCTCCCCATTGAGATAAGGGGCCAGCAAAGCCTGCAGATGGGGTCACAGGCTGGACTAGCCCTTCTGGGGCAACAGCAAACCGCTCCCTTAAAGGGCCCCTCCCAGACACACTCGGCCTGCACAGCACGAGGTCCATAGAGCCGACAACTGGTTGCAGACCCCATGCATACATGGATCCCCAGCTGCAGCAGCCGCCAGAAGCCCTGGGTTAAGGGCTGCTACATGCAGCGACTATAGAGCCCTGCAGGGTCTGGACAGAGCACCTGTCAACCCCTCAGCTGATGGCCACCATGGAGGACCCTGCTATTTCGATGGGACGCGGATTGTCTACACATGCCCTATTTCAACGCTGAATGTCGAAGTAGGGTGCTATTCCCATCTTCGGATAGGAATAGCGATTTTGACGTCTCACCGCCTAACGTTGACTTTGATGTCGAAATAGCACATGGCGCGTGTAGATGTGATGCGTGCTATTTTGACGTTGTGCCAGCTACTTCGAAGTAGCTGGCTAGTGTAGACGCACCCTATGTGGAACTTAATAGTTATAACGTGGACATTAGTGTAAATGTAGGTTTTTTTGGATGGTGGGAGAATTCCAGTTGTGTTTTCCAGAGCCCTGCCTCTTTACAATTTGTAACTTTGCTGAAGAGGTTAGATCCAGGACCAGCAAGCCATAATCACAGCTGTGTGTGTGGTGGCTTTACCAGGGAGACTGTCCAGCAGCAGTGTTTGCATCTGCTGGACTCATGCAGAAGTCTTCAGGAAATTTTCCAGTTTGAAACATCACCCTGTTCTAGGAGCAGAACACCCTTTTCAAAGGAATAGCCTCTCTATTATCTGCGTCTCTCCAGCCCACTACAAATACCACCAACTTCCACTGAAGTTTCAACAACAAGCCTTTGATAAGTTTGATGCCGTTATCTAGCTTGTAAGAGTGCCAAAGACACTTGACTACGTATAGTCCCAGATTGTGGCTTTAACATCACAACCTGCACTGAGGAAGAAGAAAAGAGAGGAAAAGAGGAGCAACTAGGGGGATAACAGAAGTATCAGGAGGAATTCTTCTGGCCAGTGATTAGGGTGAGAGAGGGGCTGTTTCCTTTCTGAAGGCCAGGACTGCCTAGCAGTGAGATTAGGCTTGGCCCCTGTATGCAGGGTCAGTCCTACATGCCCTTTCCCTTCCCTTGGCACATCTACCCAGGAGGCGGCGGAATCTGGTCTTCAGTGTTTTATCTTAATAAGGCTTTCCTTATGGTTCAAAAGCTGTAGTAGAGGTAGACACTAAAAATGAAGTCAGAGGTGGGCAACACAGCATTTTGGGACATGAATTAGTAGCTGACATTAGTCAATCTGGCCTCTTAGAATTGAACCATTTTAGCAGACCTTATAAGAGGTGCTCGTTATTTTAAAACCACGCCCCATCCCACTCACCCGTGCTGGCATATTTGTATTATTATAGTTTTATTTTCATCACCAATGTTTTCTCATTAAGTTGGCTATGAGGCCCTATCCCCTGGAAAGACACAGAACAAAGGAGAACTACCTCTTCACTAACGGGTAAGGGCTTCTGGTGTTCAGAAGTTCAGTAAGATCAGATGGGATCCTTGCTGGAGTTTACATGGATAATTTGATTTCCCATCCATTGCTCCAATGTGCCACATCTTTCAGTCTGCAGTGTCTTCCACTGATTCTCTCTATGGCTTAGTACAACATGTCTCTAAAACTATTTTCATTTTGTATAGCTATTAAGTCAGAGAAAGTGAAACAGACATACAGCACTCATCCCACCCCCTATATTAAAACAGGGACACGAACTATGCACACATAAAAGAAAGCTGACCACCTTACATTTATTTGGAGTAGGTTTGAGACAGGCATATCAACCAATATTCTATTAAATCCATACAGAAACATGAATTTTCCCATTAGATCAGCTCAATGGCCCATATAGTCCTCTGTCTAGCGATAGGTAATGCTTCAGAGTAAGGTGCAAGAAACTCCATCACAAATACATATGGAACTAGCTGATTCCAGGAAAAGTTTCTTTCTAACCTTCATCTCTAGACATTGGCTGATACACAGAATTACACCCATCCAAAACCATGTTGTTTTTAATCCTTGCTATTATATCTTCGAATATTCTTGTTCATAAAATGTATAATTCCTTTTTGAATCCTGCTAAAGTCTTAACAAAAGTGATATCTGAGCACAATGAGTTCTACAGGTAAAGTAACTCTCACAAATGTGTTGCATTGAAAACCCAGAAGTTTCAACCTGTATCCACACCCTTCATTCCAAATTTGACAGAACAGTAGCAGCAGAGTGGTACCATATTATTTGGGATCAGAACAGTGCACATGCATTTTCTGCCCTTGACACTGATGTAACTGAAGGCAGAATTTGGTTCACTGTGTATAATTTCCTTTTTCAAAGCCTGACAGAAGAAGACAGGTCTCATATGTGTATTTTGGGGAAGTGGTTTCCTGCCAACTGATATGTAGCTACGTTCAGAACTTCCTCCCCTTTCCTCATGAGTTTGTTTTGTTTTTAAGTCACTGGGGTACAGGAAATGAAGCTGAAATTTATTACTGTGGTGACCTACAGTATGAACATAAAGATGCTAATGGCATTTTGGTACAAGAAGAAGAACATTTGCCCATCAAGTGAAAATTAAATTCAAGAAAAATGCACAGATGATTGTTTGAAGGCATCAGTATTTCAGTGACAACAAGAGGTCCTGTGGCACCTTATAGACTAACATATAATTTGGAGCATAAGCTTTTGTGGGCAAAGAACCGGTTCATCAGATGCATGAGTGGTGGGTTTCAGAGGAGGGTTTGAAGAGGGAGTTTCAGTCAAGGGGTGGGCCAGAGTTGACCAGGTCTGTTCAGTCATGGAGGATGTGGCCCTTTATCGGCAATTCATGTGGAGTTGTGCACATCAAGAGAGGAGAAATCAAGTCAGTTCAGTCAGGTATTTCAGTGCATTGTCTAATATACAATTTTGAAAGTGATTAGAGAAGAAAGAAAATTAAGATTCCTGCTTATATGAGAGTGCACTATTTCTTCTCCCCATAACCAACCTATGTTATGAAACAGGGAAATGATGCTGAGGGAAAAGAGGAAGATAAAAAAAAAGAGCATTTGTTTCAATTTTGAACTAAAGGGGGGAAGTTCACAGCTTTGTGTTTGAAAGGTATTAATATATTTTGATACAGAACTTACTACTGTATTGACACACATTAAAGAAGAAATGTTAGGATTTTCATCACTCCTAGAGATGTTCCCTCCCCACAAATAAATGCACTATTTTGCTGGGAAATCATATTATTTTTAAAGAAAACCTTCTGATGTGTTGCCATCTTTATAATGGTTATTTTCAGAGGAACAATCATTTTACCAAAGCTAATAAATGCATTTGTTAACTTTGAACATCAGCCTTTCATTTTCTAACGTCAATTGCAGTATAATTAGGGATGGAAACAGAACTAATTCTGATGAGACTTTAACTCCAGATGGAAAAGTGTGCTGTGTGATAGATGCTACCTACTTTTATTCCCAGAGGAAAGGCTTCCAAATAGGATCGATGTTTGCTAGTGCCTGACAGAAGTAGAGTGGTTCAAAGAAAAGGAGCAGGATGGTCATATGAAGAGTCATGTTTTGAATAACACACACCTTATTCATGAGGAATAGTAACAGAGTGTAAGCCGTGCTAGTCTATACACTATCAAAACAAAAAGCAGTCAAGTAGCACTTTAAAGACTAGCAAAATAGTTTATTAGGTGAGCTTTCGTGGGACAGACCCACTTCTTCAGACCATGGCCAGACCAGAACAGACTCAATATTTAAGACACAGAGAACCAAAAACAGTAAGCAAGGAGGACAAATCAGAAAAAGATAATCAAGGTGAGCAAGTCAGAGAGTGGAGGGGTGAATTAGATTGAGCCAAGTATGCAGATGAGCCCCTATAGTGACTCAGAAAGTTCCCATCACGATTTAAACCATGTGTTAATGTGCCGAATTTGAATATAAAAGTCAGCTCGTCCACTTCTCTTTCCAAAACGGTGCGATAGTGTCTCTTCAGTAACACACATACCTTGAGGTCATTGACAGAATGCCCCATTCCATTAAAATGTTGACTAACTGGTTTGTGGATCTGGCGTGTTTTGATGTCTGTTTTGTGCCCATTAACCCTTTGTCTAAGGGAGTTAGAAGTCTGTCCAATATACAAAGCATCTGGGCATTGTTGGCACATGATGGCATATATGATGTTAGTAGAGGAGCATGAGAAAGTGCCCGTGATTCTGTGAGTAACCTGGTTAGGTCCAGTGATGATATTTCCAGAGAAGATATGTGGACAAAGCTGGCAGCAGGCTTTGTTGCAGGGAAAGGTTCCAGGACTGGTGTTCCTGGGGTATAGACTGTGGCTGTTAGTGAGGCTCCTCATGAGGTTGGGAGGTTGTCTGTAGGAGAGAACAGACATGTCACCCAGAGCCTTCTGGAGTGTAGCATGCTGATTAAGAACAGGTTGTAGGTCTTTAATAATTCATTGCAGTGGTCTGAGTTGGGGGCTGTAGGTGATGACCAGTGGTGTTCTGTTCTTGGCTTTTTGGGGCCGATCTCGGAGTAGCTGGTCTCTGGGTATGCGTCTGGCCCTGTCAATTTGTTTTCTTACTTCTCCTGGTGGGTAATTCAGGTTTATGAATATTTGGTAAAGTTCTTGTAGTTTTTGGTCTCTGTCAGTTGGATCAGAGCAAATGCGATTGTACCTAAGAGCTTGACTGTAAACAATGGAGCTAGTCATGTGTGCAGTATGGAAGCTAGAAGGGTGTAGATAAGTATAGCGATCAGTAGGTTTTCAGTACAGTGTGGTACTGATCAGGCCATCCTTGATTAGTACTGTAGTGTCCAGGAAATGTACCTCTTGCATGTTGTAATCGAGGCATAAGTTGGTGGGGTGTAGATTGTTAAAGTGTGTGGAATTCTTCTAGAGCCTCTGTACCATGGGTCTGAATCATAAAAATGTCATCAATGTATCTTAAGTAGAGGAGTGGTAATAGGGGACGAGAGCTGAGGAATCGTTGTTCCAGGTAGGCCATAAATATATTAGCATATTGTGGGGCCATGCAAATACCATCACTGGACCTAACCAGGTTACTCACAGAATCACGGGCACTTTCTCATGCTCCTCTGCTAACATCATATATGCCATCATGTGCCAACAATGCCCAGATGCTTTGTACATTGGACAGACTTCTAACTCCCTTAGACAAAGGGTCAATGGGCACAAAACAGACATCAAAACACTCCAGATCCACAAACCACTTAGTCAACATTTTAATGGAATGGGTCATTGTGTCAATGACCTCAAGGTATGTGTGTTACTGAAGAGACATTATCGCACCGTTTTGGAAAGAAGTGGACGAGCTGACTTTTATATTCAAATTCGGCACATTAACACATGGTTTAAATCGTGATGGGAACTTTCTGAGTCACTATAGGGGCTCATCTGCATACTTGGCTCAATCTAATTCTTGAGCTTCCGCCCCACCCCTCCACTCTCTGATTTGCTCACCTTGATTATCTTTTTCTGATTTGTCCTCCTTGCTTACTGTTTTTGGTTCTCTGTGTCTTAAATATTGAGTCTGTTCTGGTCTGGCCATGGTCTGAAGAAGTGGGTCTGTCCCACGAAAGCTCACCTAATAAACTATTTTGCTAGTCTTTAAAGTGCTACTTGACTGCTTTTTTCTTATTCATGAGGTATCCTTATCAAATCCCACAGCGGAATCCTAGTTCCCACCATTCACTTCTTTTCATTCTTCTGGCAGAAAGCTTTCCCAGAAATATAGAAAAGAAAAGGGGATTCCTAATCAATAGCAAGGAAGCACAAACATGCTGGAACTGAAGTCACAAGTGGCTCAAATGATGGCACTTTGCCAGCTGTTCAGCAAATTAATTGAGTCAAATGCCAGGCAGGAGCCAGACACTAGTAAACCAGGGTTTTCTGGGCAGAGTGTAGTTTGGTGACCATTTTGCTAAGTCTAACTTTTACCACAGTGAAGTAGGAAGTGACGTGAAGTGGAGACCTGTCTTCCTCTCAGAGAAGTGCGTTTCTATTCAGAGCTAGCAAACATCTTCTTTCCTACTATTTGTTAATTTTTGCATACATTGCGTCGAGCAAACAACGAATACTGAGCTTATTTTGAACTTGGCAGGGATCTAGATTTTTGTCGTTTAACATGATTATTAAATGACAAATGATATGGAGAAAGGAAAATAAAAGAGAAATCATACCTGCTATTGTATTCCCTAATTAACTCTTACAAAGAACTGAAGAGGGGCAGTATATAACGTATCCTTTAGACTATTAAATTATAGCTAATTATTTATAAGTTAAGAAGAAAATACATGGGGCTGAGTGAACAGTCAACTGCTTTAAGAAGCAGCAAAACTAGCAAGAATGTTTTCTCCCAGTGTTTCCTGTATTTGCCAAAATAAACTCTGCAAGTACAAAGCCTCAGCAGACTTGTTGGGATTTTGAAGGAACTATTGTTCTGAACGTCCCTGAACACTCTCCTTTTATTCTCTTTCCTTTCTGAGACTTCTGTACCAGAAGCTGAAATACAACAAGAATTTTGTAAAATCCAGATGTAAAATGAAGTTCAACTGCTGTGATTAACTGGAAACTGAAGGGAACCAATCCACTTTTCCATACAAGCTCAGTGCAGTGTTGTCTTATTTATCACATTTGTGCCTTTTCCTTTTGATCATGTCAATAATATTATCTTGCCCTATTTGAGATGGAAGTCTGAAACATATCATTGGAAAAAATACATCTCACCATTTACCCAATCTGTTTCCATTTTATGATTTGCTCTCCTCACACAGCAAAAATAGACAAGACATTCTCATTCTTTTGGGTCTGATTAACCATCGCCTACCCCTCTTTATCCCAGTGTATATAAAGTCTTTCTGATTTTATACCAGTGTGTGAGCTATTGTGGAGTGTGAGCTGGGCATTACCTTTCTTGCACGTCAGTGAGTTATCCTGCTGTTTGCACTAGTGGAGTTATATAAGGGTAAAAGTGCACTGAAGTAGCAGTAAATTGGGACCCCTGGCTAGCGTCAGTTTTGCTTTCTGGTTCTCATTCACAACTACTAAAGTTTGTTTTGTGTGTGTGTGAGCTGCTGCAACAGGGGCTGTGACTAAACTAGCTTTTGCTCTGAACTGGAATTAACATGTTGGATAAGTGCCCCCTTTGTATTTCTGGACAGAAGTCTAAAGAAATACACATGCAATATATCAGAGAGGTAGCCATGGTAGTCTGTACCTTCAAGAACAACAAGAAGTCCTGTGGCACTTTATAGACTAACAGATATTTTGGAGCATTAGCTTTTGTGGGCAAAGACCTGCTTCATCAGGTGCATGAGTGGCGGGGGGGTGTGTGTTTCCAGAGGGGTATTCCGGAGGGCAACACATGCAATAGTTACCTAGTTTCCCCATAAAAAGGCTTCGTCTCCAACTTTGCAGCATATTTCCAGCTTTTCAAACAAACAAACAAACAAACAAACAAACAAACAATCTCCCTGGCATTTGTCTTGCCCATGAAAGTGGTTAACACTGAAGAAAGATGACAAAGGCAGAACCATTATACTCAGCACTTGAAGTTATTGAATTCTCTGATCATTTGTACTAATAATAACAAAGACCATTAGGAATTACCTGGAAATATTTGTCTTTCCACCTCTCAACAGCATTCTGGCGTTTTGCACTAAGTACACTGTGATCTGCTACAATGGGTGTTTTGACACCATCTACAAAGCCGTCAGTGGATTCTTTCATGTGATGAGCGTATTCACCAAGTCTCTAGTACCATCAAGCTTTTGTTTTCTTCCCTTGCATTTTATGGGCAAACTCTGATGTGTAGTGCTTCTAAAGAGGAGGCACTGGTGATGTTGGCTAGAGCCAAATATCCTGTTGACTGGCAATGTGCAAGCTTCTCTATGCCCCATTTGCCAATGCAATTCAGTCCTGACAGGCATCCCCTCTGCTGTTCATTCCTAACCTATTCCTCAGCAGAGGCTGCCAACTGTGCTTGGTTTTATAATATGGACAAATGGTAAGTGAGATGAGACCATCATGTTCATTTTCATTTCTGACCTAAAGGGGGGTTGAACTCAGGTTCTGGGGTGAAAGGCTAAGGCATTTAACCTGCTATTCTGGGGAACTTTCAAATAAGAGCTTTTCCATGGTAGTGCTGATAATTTTTCCACATTTTTGTCTACGCTCACAATTTCAGATCATTGATATCAGGTCCTGAGAGCATGCTTTGGCTAGTGTAGCTGACTAGATGAAGTATGGCTCCCTTATTAACTTGTCAAAGTACTATGCAGCTGCATCATTTGCTCACCCATTTGCTTAACTTAAATAAAGGTTGGTGGTTAGGCTTCTGTTGCATTGTGTTCTCCTGCTAATTATCAGTGTATTTGTTTTAGAGACAATTAGCCACCTGGTTCATTCTCCCATTGAAGTCAGGTCATCATGAGTTACATCTGCTTTCAGGCTCCTTCAAGTCCAAGACATAATAAAAAGATGATGGCTATGATTATAAAAATCGTGCAGGGTTGGGCATAAGTTGTGCAGCATATTGAATTCCCAAGGAGGATTGGGTTACGCAGATCTTACAGTGGCTTCTTGCTGTGTGTCACATAAGATGGTTGGAAACAAAAAAAACAAAACAAAAAACCCAACTGTTTTGCAGTGCCAGAAGGCCTTTTGCCTGGAAATGGTAAGAGTATTTGTAAAGGTAGACTGACAATGGCAAGGCAAAGTGAGACATGAGACCTCCCTCGGGCGCTGTGGCGATACAAGGAAAAAAAAGTGACAAGTAAGCATATCTTACTGCATATTGAATTTGCGTAAAAATACAGTCGTTCAGACCTGTGGGTGTTTCCTTTTAAAAATGTGCCATATAATGTGGCATAAGATTATGTGTGATGCACATTTACTTTTATAATCCCATATGTTCTGGTAAAACTCTGTATTTTGAAGTAATGTTTTATTACAGTGGAACCTCATTAATTCTCACTAATGACTTGAGACCCTTTGCAAATTACAGAATTTTGTATATAATTGAACGTCATTAAATACATTGTGCTGCTAGAAGATGTTCCTCTACATCCTGAGGAGGATGAGCTGATGATAATCCTGCCTTTTGTGTATCAGCTTTATTAGGAATATGTGGATCCAAAACCTTTGCAACAGCTTTGGTTTATGTTTTTGCAAACAATGTAAATGCAGGGCTGGGCCTCGGTATTACAGAGCACTGCATGAAATCTGGTGTGTTCTTCTTGTGTCCTTGTCACAAACTAGATGTTTTTCCAGAACTGTGTACAAGCGATGGCTCTTTCCATCACTGCAGTGAGGTCCTCTGACTTATAGGTCTCCCCAAAGAATCAGGAAAGGAGCAGGTGCTCCTTGGTTTGCACCTCACCACAATCACATACACTTATACTCAGAATAGCTCTATTTGAGCATATTAGTCTTTGATCTTCCAGTTTGCAGACACACAGGGTTCAGGCATTGCCACATTGACCAGGTCCCGCCAGGATGGTGCTTTTGGGGTTCCAGATCTATTTTCAGTGCATCTGCATGTGTGTAGTCTTTCACTCCATAATCTCAGTCATGCCTTGCCAGGTCTCGAATCCAAAGCACAACACTAGCCATAAAACTCTTTCACAATTTAACACATTTGATTATTCCAATGTGACGATGTAATGGATGCCTTGGCTCTTCCATCTGCTGTGATCTTTTCCTTTGGCTTGCTAGCGTCCTTCTGACAGGGACAATATCAGCCAGTAAGTACAAGCCATTCTTCGGTGTTGGCTTAGATATCCTATTATCTAGACCACTAGACCACTGTTGCTTAGAACAGGACCTAATTTCTTAGCATGGAGGGATCACTCCCATGCTGGATATGCATACTTTGCTTGGAAGTAGCACAAGGAGATAGCAGTGTTCTGCAAAGTAACATGCACACACAGAGTTCTACTTTTTCTCAAGGTGAAGGGTGTACATATTTTAGCTTCATGGCATCCACTAACGACCTGATCCAATTCCCTGCAGACCCCAATGCTCCCACAAATGGGAGTAGGATCAATTACACATAGAACTCAACATCTCAAAAGTTCTGCTCTTCAGTCCCCAACAGTGCCCACCTGAAAAGATGATGGAATTCTAATATATTTAGACATTCTGGGTGTGTAAATAGTATATATGTTCATATTGGTATGTGTGTGTGAGCACTCAGTAGGACTTTTCACATAGGTAAGGTTATTCTGGTGCATGTTTGCAAGTTTGCCACCCAAATTCATAAATATGAAATAATGGAATATCTGCCTTGCTTCTCTTTCATTTGCTGTCTTATGTCATGGCACTAGCTGCTCCACAGTTCAGGCAGAAGTTAGTTTCCTATTATACACCTGATTTTCATCTGGGTCCAATATACTTGAAAGAAATAATTTCCTCTGCAACATCACATGCTTCATTTAATCCATTGTAGATGACTTTTCAGAGAGGTTTGTAAAATATAATTGTCATACTTTTCAGATTAAGGTTTTAGACTAGGATGCAGGGCACAGAAATGAGTACAGAAGGGAGACAAAGGACTGAAGGTCATAGAGGGTGTATATAATAGGTACGAGACACTAAGACCTTTGGGAATTCATGGATGGGGGTATATAGAGGAGTATCAAAGGTCTGGATGATACCTGAAGAGATAGGGTGGTTCATGAAAGGGGTAACAAGGAGGGAGTGCACATTCTGTAGGCATAGGTAGAGGCTTTGCAAGGAGCAAGAGATGGCATGTAAAACAGGTCATTTTAGGATCAGCTAGCCCAATCCTCTCCTCACTTCCTTCTTATAGTTTATTTCATAGCCTTCATCTCCAACCTTCATTGGAGGGGTTATTGATTCATCAGTCCCCCAGACTGAGCAGCTAATTGGTCACATATTCCCCAATCAGCCTTCTTCAGGGGAATTAATTAGTACTTAAGTGATTAGGTGGGTGGCTCCCTTGGTAGTCTCCAGCAGCCTTACCCAGAGAGCATCTCTTGGCATGTGAGCAGGAGAGAAGAGGGCATACAATATAGGGTAATGGGATAAGGTGGCAAATTATCAGGGTGACAGAGTGGGAGATGGAGAGACTGAGGATCATTGAATGGGTCAGGAGCAGGGCATCAGGAGAAGAATGGATGGAAGGTTGACTGGGGTGAGAGAAGGTGAAAAAGGAAGATATGTTAGGGGAGAACTGGCCTGACCTGACTGTTCATTTTCAGAATTTTTAGCATTTGTGTATTTTGGAGGTGTTTGTTTTATGAAGATGCATGATAACTACTCCGTGGAAATACACTTTCAGCCTTAACTCTTTTCTAACAAAATGTTCAATAAAGTGACAGATCCTGCTAAAGAGGGCCAGGCACTGCAGGATCCCAGTGAGAATCCACTACATCTGGATAGAAACCTGAGTAGTAAACTCTTGTGTAGAGCAAGGAGTTGGACAGCAGCTGTAGCCTCTCCATACCAGTTTTGGGGCTTCTGGGTTCAACGAAACCACTCCAGCTCAGATCTGAGGCCCCTTCTGTTCTTCACAGGACAGCTTTCTTGCATGGAACACCCTTACCACAAGGACCGCGACCATCCACTTGGCATGCAGCCTCCTTGTGCAGCTCCTGTTCAACACTGCACTGCCTCTTCCTGCCACAAGCAACTTATACTCCTTGTACAGAACTCCTTCAAGTTAATGGAGTTCTGTGGGATCAGATCCAAAGACTGTCTGAGCGAGAGCTATGGAGCTGAATTGCCCTAATTCACTAATATGTAAGAAGGAAATTCAGTTTGATAGCAGATCATCACTGATAGCACAGGATTTCTACTCTTAGAAGACATTTGCTAGTTCATAAAGGAAACTGTACCTTCTGAAACATAAATAATTTGCACTGAGTTAAAATGTAAGACTGCTATGGTTAGTGTTGCACTATAGCTGATTCATAATATTGAGATATTAGAGACTGGAAGTCTGGGATAGAAGCTACTTAAAAATGTTTCTACTCCTTGGATCTATTTTTATGCCTGCTTTCCTTCAGACTTATAAGAAGCTGTTGCAAACTTAATTCTGTTTAGCAATTATGATTTACTTCAATTGGCTCCACTCCTTACACTGTTTAAAACTTAGATTTAAAGAATAATATCCACCCCATTGCTTAACATAAACCCTTTAAAAATAACATACTTCTAAAATGGCATTTTTGGCATTATGGAACAATCTTAGTTGGAGACCAAACTTACTGTGACTTTAACACATATATAGTTCTTTTTTAAAATGGAGAGATCTTTTAATGAAGACATAAAAAAACCCCCCCATCTTTCTTAGCTGAAAGCAAGACTGTCTCCCAACAAAAGCCAATTAAGGGGTGAATACATTTTGTTTATTTAGACTTGGAAAAATATGTATTCTTGTAAGGTGAAAAAAATTCAACCTGCCTCTTTTTGTATTCTAAGAAGCAGCCCAGGAAACACAAAGATGTATCACTTATGTAAGTTTGATAGTGCATGAAAGAAACATAAAGTTAGTGCTTTTGACATCACCCAAGGCATGATATTGAAGTACGTGTGCTGGGAAGACTGTTTCTCAGTTTGCCTAGAGCTCCTGAACCAAATTCTGCTCTTATTGACACCAAAGTTGGGCAAATGACAAAGCCCATGGTTGCTAATTTACAAGACACAACTCATGTGTTATAGTTTCCTAGTCCTCCTTATTATCTATATGCTGAAGTATGTAATTAAATATATTTGAAAGATCAGGTAATATCTGGCACAGGATCAAATTCACCCCTCATGCAACTGGAATTTCACCCACTTGTATAAGAAACTGAATATGAGCCGGAGGCTTTATGAATGGTAACAAAGGAAATAAGGATTTTAAAAGCAAAATCTGTCTAGAGAATTGTTTTAGTCAACACTTGAGAACTATGAAATTTGAAACAATCATTATTTCATACAGTGCTTGATATATCATGAGCTGTTTCACGTGAAATAGTACATATGTTGCTTACCAAACATGTCCTAGTAGATAGGCAGAGAAGTGCAGCACTCTGAGGAACAGTAGAGGGTGACACTGTCTTTACTTGAAGAACGCCAATGAC
Source organism: Carettochelys insculpta (assembly GCF_033958435.1). Classification (NCBI taxonomy): domain Eukaryota; kingdom Metazoa; phylum Chordata; order Testudines; family Carettochelyidae; genus Carettochelys; species Carettochelys insculpta. The sequence goes on along the minus strand of NC_134138.1, from coordinate 211,538,445 downwards.
ATTACAGCTGTTGACCATGGGTTACTTCTGTTCTGTTCAAGAGGGCTTAACTGTCGGTGGTGGTGAAAGGACATTTGGAAGGGTGTGGCCTGGAGGAGAATATATTTTCCAGGACACACACTGGACTTTCTTGTCATACTATTTTGAAGTGTTTTCATTCTGGAAATTGTAAAAGGCTTTTGCTAGTTGTTTTAAAGCTTGGAAATAGGCAAAGGTAGAAATTTATATCTCTAATAAACATTGGCAATTTGCAGTGCAATGAGAAGACTCCGGAAGTTTTACAAACTGAAAGTCCCAACACACCTAATACTTTTAAGTAAATTGGAGTAATAATCAAGTCACACACTCTCCAGCTGAAATAACACCCTGATATGGTTCTGTTTTCCTGCTTCTTTCTCCCTCTTTCTGCTTCCTACAATTCACCACCTGAAAACAGCATCCTATGGGTGGGCCCTTGTACTCATGTAGCATCCAACTGATTTCAGTGGAATACTGCATAAGCAGAAGCATCCTTCCAAGTGGATCAGATTATAGAGTTGCAATGAAAATTTTACTATATCCATTTATTACACAGTGTCTTAAATTAGTATCTTACCCTGAAAACACATACATGGACGAGAAACATTACTTCTGTTAGTAATTTCACTGAATCAATGACACTACTTTTATGTACAAATCTTTCCAGGATCAGAGACTTGATTGCAAACTCTTCAGATCTCTGTGCCTTGTGAGCAAGCTTCTCCTCAGTCTTCATAGCAGATTGCTTGCCTCAGAAGCTCACAACAGCCCTCAGTTAGGCACTCTCTCTAGTGCACCAGCTTTGCTGTTTGTTGAGCTACTCTTCTCATCATTTGTCAGAATGCAGAAAAGTAGGGAAAAAACATTCCATAGTCTCTGGGGCCTTTCCAAGTGTTAAAGGGCTGGACAAACCCCTTACCAAAACCAGTCCAGTTTTCATGCTGTAATGGGGAGAAGGTAGTGGCTGAACCCAGGCCCACTGTCTTCTCCCAGCCTCTGTCCACGGACCTTGTGGAAACAGCTGCCTGCAGGTGTCTCCAATAACAGCCATGGGATAGCTATGAGTCCCTGGTCCAGATCCTGGCAGCCCTTCCCCAGTACCTTCCTTACCTGCAGGTTCTTCTTTCTAGGACCTGCTTGTGCTTGCTCCTCCTAGATCTATGACACCTTCCCTCAGTCCCTTGCACACATACACTGAGCCACCAGAAAAGGAGCACTTTTTAGCCAGTCTTAGCTGATTCTTAATTGGCTCCAGGTGTGGCTGTCTGACTCACTTGCCTCTAGAAACCTCATAATTGGCTCCAGATTCTTTAATTGGCTTGATTGATTCTGGAAAGTTCCTGCTAGTTCTAGATTAACTTCTGTTACTTTGTGAACAGGGACTTATTTAACTGGGGGTAATATATTTCCCTTCTACTAATCTCATGTATATTTACCTTCTACTATACTTCTCTGTCCTGATTTCTTCACAGCCTTCCTGGGACTTTGTGCAGAATCTCCAAGATTTTAGTCTCTATAGTAGTATTAACAAGGTAGATAATCTTGAAGAAGACTAAAATATAGAAGTGCTATAGGAGAAAGGAATAAGGTCTAAAATGGCTCTGTTAATATTTACAGCTGTAGTATTCAGCTCAAAACTTTTTTGGAAAAAAATTCAAAACGAAATATTCCAAGCAATGCTACATTTTAATATTGAAGCTAACTGTAACAAAAAGGTCAAAATTCAACAAAGCATTTAGAAATTATTAAAATGAAAAGCCTCAACTGACCCCAAACCAATGCATTTTTGGATTTCTGGTTCATAGGCATTTTTGAGCTGTATATTTTTTATTCTGATGAGAGATGGGAAAAATTTCCAGTATCTCAATAATTGGCATGGAATAAGAAAACTGTTTCACACCCATCTCTAATATGTAATATATCATGGTAGATGGATTACACTTTTAGGAAGGACTTAAAGTATAAGAGGTCATCGTGTGTAATGCTTACATGAGAAAAATCTCTGTTATCTTGAAGAGATAGCCTTTCTCCCACATGCACAGTGATTTCCTTTATGAAATCAACCCTTAACAAAATATTGTCATATAACAATATTGGAGAAAGCACATTTATTTTTTGGACTAAGAGTACAGAACAACTGCAGAATGTCAGCTACCATAGACCAATGCAGTTTTTTAATAATAAGCTTTGTAACATCAATGTTATTTGTCAAAAACTGAATGATCTTTTCTCTGCACCATTTTCTTTTGTATTCTTCAAAGTTAATCTGAATAAAACCAAGTTGATCTAGTTTGCTAGAGGACATTTTATTTAGGAATTGGCTGTACATTAAAGCTTCTAAATTGAAATCAGTGGGGCAGCTCTTCCGTTGGTGTAAAATGGTATAGTTTATTTACACCAATCTGGCTCAATAGCCTCTATAAGGGTGTAATTAGACATGAAATGACTCCCCTTTTCATGAATGATAACCTCTGACTCTCCATGCATTATTCCTTTTCTTTGCTAAAAATGTTCTGAATGTGTCTTAATTTAATCAAAAACATTATTTTTCATATAGCAGCCGTAAGCTTTTAACTCATGACTTGACAGCAAAAAAGAGACGATGTCAACTTGTGAATACTGTCTGCTGTGATGACATGAAAAATTTGTCCTTCCCCAAAAGGTGTAAGTACTAAATGCAGACTGACTTGTCCTGAAATTGTCATAAGAGGTCTGTTGAGAGGGATCCAGTTGCAGGGTTTGGGCCTGGGATATTTATTACTGACTAACATGAACATATTGGATAGTTCTGGCTATCAGGAACTCCAACTCTATAACAATGTTAAAATCACCTTTTTCTTGTCTCTGTTTTGGCTTTGGGGAAATGAGCATTGCTAATGGGGGATAAGCAAAGGTCCAATTATAAAAAAGTCATGCTTTATTCTACACCATAAACCAGCAAGTTGAAAATTGTCTTCTTTTATCATCCAGAGTCATACTGGAAAATGGATGGTAAAACTGTCAAAGTCAAGTATGTATTGATGTTTTTGCTTATGAAAATAGTACAGGCACTTAACAGCCTTGTATTTTGTACATTCTTTAGCATGAGTGAGTAGCTCTGTTAGTGAGCAGGACAAAATAAATAATAAAGCTACTGATACATTTTTATAGACAAATCAAAACAAACACCTGAACTTTTAGAATCACTCATGATCCTTCTCTACAATGGGAACAGCTATAGAAGTCTGAGTCCATATGCTGTGTTCACAACATAACGCTTGTGACAAAGCATGGAAAGATTCAATTTTTATTGGTAAATGTCAATTTTATTTTACACACAGAAACCAAAGAGGACAAGAGAAATCTCCAGCTAGGCAATGTAGGGAAAATGCTGCTTTACATTTCATTGGAGTTTGATTTAAGGCTATTTACATATTTTGAGATGTGATGTTGATAAAATTATCAGTTTAAAGCCTTAAGTTTTTGAATCTTAACAATGACAGTCATTAAATAATTATTGTCTGACCCTTCCCATTGTCTGAGTCCCTACCCTGTAATTTAATGCAACTGTGGAAATTTAGATTAAAAATTCTTAAAAATAAACATCTCTATTACCCAGCAAAACTATTGCCAAGCCTATGCATAACTTTAACTACAGCCCTAATTTGAAACACAGAATGCAGCTGAAACATATAACAATTAACACTGCGATTTATATGGGAAAATATAAAAAGTAGTCCTGTATCACCTTAAAGACCAACGAATTTATTAGATCATGAGCTTTCATGAGTAAGATCCACTTCTTCAGATCGTTGGAGCAAACAATTTGAAATCAGGGTTTATATAGCCATGGTGGAGGGAGCGGGGAGAGGAAAAAAGGGGTTACTTGTCACTAATAGGGGCAGTAGATGATGTAAACTAAGTTTAGTAGTATGTGTGCCTTTCTTGTGAACAGTGAAAGCTGTTTTTAAAGCCATTTTTATTGCCCAGAGTAGCAAATGTTGGGAAGCAGCTCATTGCCGCATGCAGATATAGATTACACCACCAAACAAAAATACAGCCCCAATCCTATATTCCTTGCACATATTTTGCAGGCCCAGTCCTTCTCTGAATCTATAGTATTTTATCCTGGGTATATACTTTTCTGATATTAGAGATGTAGTCAATTAGCTTAAAATTCTCCGCTCTGCAGACAGGCAGCACAAGCCTGCTCGCTTCTGAAGCTCCGCTTAAGACTTCAAATAGAGCACTAGTGGGACTTAAATAGTGCATGACCCCGTACTGCCTCATTGTACAGGTATGAATTTCGCTGTCAGTGAGAAAATCACTATTATATGTTGTTTGCACTTTTTACTGAAAATAAGCCTAAATTGGCCATATTTAGAGGAGTGGGAGTCTGAGGAGGTAACATTGGGTATTCACAGCTTCCTGAAGAATCTTGATACAGTTAGTTTTCATAAGGATGCTATAAGGTGCAGACGTCCAGAGTGATGTAGGTTTTATTTGAACACATCAATGCTAAGTCAATTTAATCAATTTTAATAGGAATTATGTTTCAGATGACAGATTTCAGGGCAGCCATCCTCATGCCTCTTTAAGTCTTCTAACCTATACATTTTTACTGCCTGGATAAATATGCTTTGAAACTAATGCGGTTTCATTGAATCCAAAACCTCCCCAGTAGAACCAATCCATGCATACTCAAGCCACTATATTTTTATGGAAATGAATAGGTTTTCTTTCAAGGCAGAAGATTTTGACTAACACCAGTAGATTTTTATTAAAACCAATGTTTTATTTTTAAAAAATCAGCCCATTCCATTTCAGGGTCTCATACATCTTACTTGCATTTTGTTCTTTCTCATAATTAAACTAATTGAACAACAATATTGGATGTCTAATGAAACCGACCCTTTTTCATAGGGACCATTGAAAGCAAGTTCAAACCAATGAAGAGTCTATGCTTATTAAAAAACCTGTTTGTGGAAGTGAACATGTTTGTAAAGACAATACAACACAGGGCTGTGCCCAAATATTTCAATCAAGATAAAGTCAGCACCCTTAATATTTACTATTGTTCTGAAAGATTTTAGTGGTTCTAGCAGACTTGCTCATTACAGAGATGGGAGGCTAACATGCCCCCTGTCTCTGAGCGTTGTTCAGTACAAAGAAGTGGGGAGAGGGCATTAGGGAGCCTGGTGTGGCTGCCCAGTCCTCATGGGTTAGGCTATACACTATTCCCAGCATATAACAGAGTAGAGTAGCTCAGAAGGAGAATGGTAGAGCCAGATTTCGCTGTGCTCCAACAAGCTTCAAGTGACATACCAGCCCCTTGGGGCCTTTGCCACCCATCTTAGTTGAGATCAGCCCTGAGGTCCCTCTATACCACGGTTTCCCAAACTGGGGTGTGTGCCCCCCAGAGGGTGTGTGTGAAGGAATTCTGGGGGGAGCAAGGCAACCCAGCCCCCCTCCCCCCATAATTATCCCCACCAGAAGAAAATGCCCGCCCTTGATTCTGGCTCTCAGCCCCTGCCATTTCACATGGGTCACCCGGCACAGCCGCTATAAAAAGCAGGCAGCAGGCAAAGGCCCATGTAGAACTAGCTGCCTCCTGCAAAGCTGAGTGAGTGTGGGTTGTGGGAGAGGAGGAAGATGGGGTTAGATGAGGGGATGGCAGTGCCTGGTTTTGGTGGAGGGGAGGGGCTCAGGCAGGTGGCTCACAAGCAGCTGGGATGGCTGGCCCATGGTAAAAAAGAGGTGGGGGGGGTTTCTCAAAAATCAAAAGGGGGCATGATGCCGAAAAGTTTGGGAACCACTGCTCTACACTACCATGGAAATGGTTATTGCACAGAAACAGACCCTCCATGGAGCTCTCACTGAGTTCACCTGAAGACTATCATCTGTGATATATCTTGGGTCATGAGGGAATTTTACTTGCCGTGTTAAATCTAGAGTAACTTCACTAACTTTGATAACATTATCCTACATTTACATCAGTTCTGAGGTCAGCATTTAAGGCAGGAAGTCTTCACATACAATGCAGAAAAGTGCTAGATAAGTGGTAAATATTAGTATATGAGAGACTTGTGAGAAAGATGTGTTATGATCAGCTAGAGAATGACTATTGTATCTAGTGTACATTTTATTTTTAGTTATTGTGTCATTTGGGTAGAAGTATTTTTGAGATTAAAGAAAAAGAAAAGGGGGTTGGGGAAGAGGGAGGAATTTTACAGGTTTGTGTTGTTTTCAGAGAGGAAATGGTCCCCATGAAGTTCTTGGAAATAAGGCCTCTAAGTTTCTAAGACGCAAAATCTTCAGGACTTCATGTACATAAAAGTTTAAATAGCAGTTTATTCCAAACTGCCTGGCTCTTTTCTGCTAGGATTGTATGCACATTATGTCAAAACACTTCAGTGAAGATCTACAAATACAGACTAATGTTTCACTTCTTTTGTTGTGTTGAACTGGACTCAGAAAGTATTTTTATATAAATCCATTTATATGTTATAAGATTAAAGGGAATTCAGGCTGACTGACAGAAACGACTGGTCTTAACAAAATCAGAATGTACTGATGCATTTATATGAAAGCTCAAAATTCCTTCTTTTCAGAGTCATGTTGTATTTATTGTCATTGTTTGTGGGTTAGAGAGGGTCATGCATTGAAATATTCAACTTGCTAGGAGCCATGCGCACCACAAAATATATATCTCAGAAAAATGCGGATTAAAGAGTTAGTACCCGTGATTGTTTCCCCCTAGAATAATTATGTGGGGTCCAAACAGCCACTGAATGAAGGGGAAACAAACAAACAAACAAACAGCAAAAATTAAAGAAATCTTTGCTACAGAGTCAGCCAGTCTCTCTCTTTTTTTCCCACCAACCCACCATACATCAAGCAACTGACAGCTAGCACATTCTGCAAATAGATCATGAGCAGATTACATACATCTTTATGTATCTGGCACACAGGTGTTTTGCTTTTATAGAATAACTTGGATAAATGCAGCCAGATTCTGTGGAGTGTGTCAACGCTGGCTGAAAAGTGTAAGAGAAATGCCCGTGTCTCTTCAATTACCCATGTCAAGGATAATCTTTCTCCATCATAGGGTCATTGCTTGTGCCACAGCAATACTGTCCCTTTCCCTTCTAACTCTGCGTCATCATCTCATTCTTCAACTCCACTGAATATTGTCTGAACTAGAATTAGGACACAGGTGTGGCCACCTGCTGTGTGCGCATCCATTTTCTCAGCACCGCTATTGATCTTGATTTAAAAAAACGGTTATGTGGCAGGTGAAGAGGAAGATACAGTTTGCCTTGGGTGTTTTTAGCACTGTGACTGATTTTATCAAGTGGGTGGCCAGAATTAACATTCTAATACTCTCAATGGAGAGTATAGAGCAGTCTGGGGTGGGGGGGAAGGGGATAGGCAACAATTTTAAAGAGGGGATGCTGAGAGCCATCGAAGAAAACTGTGAACCCTGTACTTTAAGGACACATTCAGCAGCATAAAAACACAAGTGACTTCAAGCAGTGAATTTTTATTCAGGAGCTGGCTGAGCAGAAAGTGGTGACTTGGAGAAATGGGGTCAGGGCAGCACGCAGTAGAGAGATGTGACGCAAGAGTCAAGGGAAAGTTGGTGGAGAGTTTTCGAGGTACTATGATTGGATTGACAGCTGTGGTTGGGCTGGAGTCTGAGGTCCTCACTCCCAGTAATTTGTGCCTTTTTCTATGAATGGTTCATCTTCAATCAGGGGCAACGTTCCCGGAATCAGATTTGGCCCTCAGCGTTGGCAACAGAGATGGTGTCAGAAGCTTGCACCAATATTCCAGTTCTCTTAGCCTGTACAGCAGTTTCCCAACCTTTTCCAGATGGGGACCCATTTTGATGATTCCCGAAGACTTGGTGACCCAAGGTAATTCAAAAATATGGGGGGGAGGGGCAAGCATTGTCATAGCAAGCTAATTTTGTGCCTAAGGCAAGAATATAAAATCACTCCCCCTCATGTTTATATATTCATAGTAGTATTGCATAGAGAAAAAGGGAGAATACATTAATAACACTGGGCTTATTACAGTTAATTATTTGAGTGTAGTTGTTCTGAGTTGTGGTGGGAGAAAGACCCTCATCCTCAGACTGCTCCCGCAGCTTAAATCCCACACTCAGCGGCTGGGGAAGTCACACTGGGGCTGGGGGACATTACAGTCAGAGCTTGGAGGGGTCACACTCAGGCTGGGGGGGTCATACTCAGAGCCTGGGGGAGTCACACTTGAGCTGGGGGGGCATGGAGAGTCACACTCGTGGGCTGGGGGGCCCAAGGGGAGTCACACTTAGGGGCTGGGGGGTTCAGGGGCTGTAGAGAGTCGCTCTAAGGCTGGGGGGGATATAAACAAAAACTGAAAACTGACAGATCAGCTACATAGAATAGAAAGGGGGCAAAATGGAGGAAGGGAGCAAGGTGTGTGAAAACCATTTACTATAAGTGTCTTTTAAGTGGCTTGTTTGGGATGGCTTCAAATATCAAAGGTGGAGAAGCTGTCCTTGTAATGCGTAATTGCTTCCCTATAGATAGAGAGAGCTTCTGGATGTGGCAGAGTTAGGGAGCTGCAAATGGTTTCTTTAAGAGACACGCTACTCCGAGCTGCAGGAAACCCTTAACAAAGCTAGTCATGACCCGTATTTGAGTCCTGACCCATAGGTTGGGAATGCCTGGGCTACAGTTACACTAGTGAGTGTTGCTGACAAAACCCCAGTTTTGTCAACAAAAGAATTGAGAACCATTAATAACTACTCTCTGAGCATGGTTATCCAGCCAGTTTTGCACCTACCTTATAGTAGCCCCATCTAAGTTGTATTTGTTACGTTATTGATAAGAGTATCATGCGAGACCATATCAAATGCCTTACTAAAATCTAGGTATACCACATCCACCACTTCTCCCTTATCCATGAGGCTCATTATCCTATCAAAGAAAGCTATCAGACTGGTTTGACATTATTAGTTCTTTGCAAATCCATGCTGGCTGTTCCCTATCAGCTTACCACCTTCCAAGTGTTTGCAGATGATTTCCTTAATTACTTGTTCCATTCTCTTTCATGGCACAGAAGTTAAACTGCCTGTCTGTAGTTTCCTTCATTGTTCTTATTCCCCTTTTTATAGATGGGCACTATATTTGACTTCTTCCAGTCTTCTGGAATCTCTCCTGTCTCCCGTGATACCTTCTCTATCAGCTCCTTGAGTATTCTAGGATGCATTTCATCAGGCCCTGGTGACTTGCAGACATCTAACTTTCCTAAGTGATTTTTAACTTGTTCTTTCTTTTATTTTATCTTCTAAACTTACCCCTTTCCCACTAGCATTCACTATGTTAGTCATTCCTTCTTCAGACTTCTCAGTGAAGACTGAAACAAAGAAGTCATTAAGCATCTCTGACATTTCCAAGTTTCCCGTTACTGTTCCTCCCTCTTCATTGAGCAATGGGCCTAACCTAGCCTTGATCTTCCTCTTGCTTTTTATGTATTTATAAAAAGCCTTCTTGTTTCCCTTCATGCCCGTACCTAATTTGAGCTCATTTTGTGCCTTTGTCTTTCTAATCTTGCCCCTGCATTCCTGTGTTGTTTGCCTATATTCATCCTTCGTAATTTGTCCTAGTTTCTATTTTTATATGATTCCTTTTTTATTTTGAGATCACACAAGATCTCCTAGTTAAGCCAAGGCGGTCTTTTGCCATATTTTCTATCTTTCCTATACAGAAGAATAGCTTGCTTTTGGGCCTTTAATAATGTGCCTTTGAAAAACTACCAACTCCCCTCCGTTGTTTTTCCCCTCAGTCTTGCGTCCCATGGGACGCTACCTACCAGCTCTCTGAATTTACCAAAATCCACCTTCCTGAAATCCATTGTCTCTATTTTGCTCTTCTCCCTTCTACCCTTCTTTAAAATTGTGAACTCTATGATTTCATGATCACTTTCACCCAAGCTACCTTCCACTTTCAGATTCTCAATCAGTTCCTCCCTATTTGTTAAAATCAAGTATAGGACAGCTTCCCCCTGGTAGGTTTTTCAACATTCTGAAATAAAAAGTAGTCTGCAATGCAGTCCAAGAACTTATTGGCTAGTTGGTGTGTTGCTGTGTTAGTTTCCCAACATATATCTGGATAGTTGAAGTTCCCCATTACTACCAAATCCTGGGCCCTGGATGATTTTGTTAGTTGTTTAAAAAAAGCCTCATCCACCTCTTCCACCTGGTTAGGTGGCCTGTAGACTCCTAGCAGGACATCACCCTTCTTTTTTACCCTTTTAAGCTTAATCCAAAGGCTCTCAATACATCCACTTCCTATGTCCATCTCCACCTCAGTTCAAGTGTGTACATTTTTAATATACAAGGCAACACCTCCTCCCTTTTTCCTCTGTCTATACTTCCTGAGCAAGCTGTACCCTTCCATACCAACATTCCAATCATGTGTATTACCCCACCAAGTTTCTGCGATGCCAACAATGTCATAATTGTATTTATTTCTTAGCACTTCCAGTTCTTCCTGCTTATTACCCATAGTTCTTGCGTTTGTATATTTGCATCTAAGATATTGATTTGATCTTGCCTCCCAGTTTTGCCCTGACCCTCCTTTTTCTCTGCTGTTATAACCCATGCTCCCTCCCATTTCGAACCCATCTTCCAGGTCTCCATCTTCTCTACTTACCTGTGGGCTTTGCTCCCCTGTCCCCGTTGAATCTAGTTTAAAGCCTTCCTCACTAGGTTAGCCAGTCTGTGTCCAAATAGGGTCTTCCCTCTCCTCGAAAGGTGGACACCATCTCTACCTTGCAGTCCTTCCTGGAATAGCATCCTGTGATCGAGGAAGCCAAAGCCCTCCTGCTGACACCATTTATACAGCCAGGCATTCACCTCCAAGATGTACCTGTCTCTGCCTGGGCTCCTACCTTTGACAGGAAGGATTGAAGAGAATACCATCTGTGCCCCAAACTCCTTCACCCGTACTCCCAGAGCCCTGTAGTCACTCTTGATCTGCTCAGTGTCACGCCTCGCAGTATCATTAGTGCCCACATGGATGAGTAGCATGGGGTAGTAGTCAGAGGGCCGGATAATCCTTGACAACACCTCCATAATGTCTCGGATATGGGCCCCTGGCAGGCAGCATACCTCCTGAGATGAAACGTCAGGGCGACAGATGGGTGCCTCTGTCCCCCTCAGAAGAGAATTGCCAACCACCACTACTCTGCATTTCCTCCTCACAGTGGTGGCAGGTGACCTCCCAGCCTTGGGGGTACGAGGCTTCTCCTATGCTGTACAGAGTGATTCCTTGTCTCCTGTGTCAAGTACAGTGTAATGGTTTCCTAGTATCACAGTGGGAGGGTTGGGACCAGGGGTGGAGCACTGCTTGCTGCCAGAAGTAACCATCTGCCAGCGTCCACCCTGAGCCATCTCCTCCTCCACCAGTGGTGGGTCAGCAGTGCTGTGTACTGGTACAGCTACCTCGGTTGTTTCCACATGAATACTGTCCAGGATTTGTTCATGAATTCGGAGACTCCTCAACCTGGCCACCTCCTCCTGCAGCTCTCCCACCTGCTGCCTGAGAGATTCCGCCAGCAGGCCTTATTCCCTGTCTACACAGACCCTATTTTGAAATAGGCACTATGCCCCGTGGAATTATTTTGAAACAGTGGCTGCGTTGTGTCGATGCTGGCAGCGTTATTTTGAAGTAACAGCTGTTATTCCAAAATAACTTTCCTTTGTCAACATACCCTTAGTAATCAGCAAGGACCATGAATTCTTGAAGTGGTGCTGATAACTTTCCTTGTTATAATTCTCCTGTAGCAATAGGTTTGGCATTTTGGATACTGAACTGCGATTACAGAGTCTGCTGCATCCCTTACTTGGATACACCCCTCACTGAGTAGGTAAGTAAAGGCTGCAGGGGCAGGTGGAGGAGTATTTCTTATCTGTGGAGAGGAGATCCTAACTTTCTCCTCATACAGTGGTGATTCCTATAAGCACCAGGCCTGATGATGGGGATAGGGGGAGGAGAGAAGGGGGCAGTTGCTCTGGGGTCCAGTAATTCAGAGGGGTCCAGGGCTCTGGCCACTCCCACAGTAGCAGTGGTGTCTGTTGGATCCCAAGCCCCTTGAATTGCTGCTGGAGTGCCATGCTGTGCCCTCCATGCAGCACTAGGGGCGGAGGTGGCATGGTGTGCTCTGGTCAGCACTCAAGGCTGGCTGCCCTTGGTCCCACCCCTTCTTGCCTTTGGCCCCACCCTTTCTGGGAATGTGGAGCTGGGCCCCTCTCTTCCTTGTGCAGGGACCCTCAGCGGCTGTCAGCCCCCTTGATGAGCACCAAGGCTTGTGGGCAAGCAGAGGGAGAAAATATTTTGTAAGAGATGGCAGCCTTTCTTAACCAGATCAATTGCCGTATGTTACAAAACACAAACCAAACTTATTTTCTATGGTACATATTCTCTATAAAGGTGTGTTAAAAAGGCTGTTGGGTCAGATTGTGATCCTGGCTGTATGACCACATAGCAGTGGGAGACAAGTGTCTCCATCTCACCACCACAGCTTTGTGAGGTGCTGGTTTAGCACCCTACCACACACCCTGCTCTGTCAGGCAGTGTAGCTGTGTCTGTACCATGGCAGGGACCTGGACAGTAGTGATTACTAGCCCTCTGGAGAAAGGGAGGGTTGGGAGAGGAATGTTTCGGGCTCTGTGCTGCCCTGGAGAGGTGCAACAATATGTAGCCCTTTATGAAGGGCAGTTGCTAAAGCCTAATCTAATCCATAAGGAGCTAAATTAACATCAGGAGGAGAGAGGAAAAATAAAAAGTCAAGGGGGAAAAAGGCATGCTTTCGGATGTGATTTAAATAGGGATATGTGTTCTGTGTACCTGTGAGTGAGATAGCAAGCAAAAACTTTGCTGAAGCTTATTGATTTTGCATCTTACTTTGATTCACATGGCCAATGGATCATTTATCCTGCAGAGAGTTTCTTAAGTGTTAGTAGAGGAAATGGATTGGGGGAGGGAAGGGGTGAACAACTTTCTATATTAGAATGGAAGAGGATTAAAATGGCAGCTAATGTATAAAATAGAGAGCTTCATGAGCAATAAGATAAGTGACTGTTCTCACAATAGAAAGAAGTGGAAGGACAATAATGACTGTTCATTGACGGTTTGAGAAATGATAATAGCCAAATCAGTCATGAGGTACTCTGCTAGAGGCAATGCACACCCCACCATTCACAACCAAGAGGAGCGTTATCTAAAAATAAAAGAGAGTGATTGTAACTGATGATAATGATCATCATTGCTGTGCCTGCTACGAATCTGGTCAACAGAATAAAAGGAAGAGAAGTGGAAGATGAAGCATATAAATTACATATGTAGTGTAGGGACAATAAACAACACTTCAGAAAACACTGCATTCCCTCTGAGGAGTCATGAACAAAAATCCTTATGGAGAGAGGTTTTTTTCTGGTGGCTACAAAAATAAAATTCAGAACCACTCCAACAACCTCTTGAGCAAGAACTAAAGGACAGAGGAGATGCTACACTAGGACAGACTAAAGATTCATCTTCTCTGGAATCTGTTTCCAATGGTGACCAAAGCTAGACAGTAGAAGAAAGGGTCTCAAAACCCCTCCTGTGTCTTGCTGTGCAAACATATAAATGAAGGAGTCTTCCTGGTTTTGATGGTGACCTTCTCAAGCTTCAGAGCATGAACTTTTGATTTAAAGCGCTTCAGGGTAGAGAATAGGTTTGCCTCTGTGTTTACATTCTCTTTTCAAGATAGGGCCTTGATTCTGCCTCTAGGCAGGCAATAATAAGCAGAATGATCATCAGAGCAATGTGATGAAATATATAGCTGTGATTGCACTGCTGTGAGAACATTGTAGAAATTTTGGTTTTGTACATTCAGTTATGGGCTCAAGTCATGGTTATGACATTTATATTAACCTCCTGTTTATGAAGATCTTTTATTTGAAAATTACGTAGTCCTGGACACCGCAAAGAGTTAGGGACGTGCTGAAATTTATACACTCTGAGTTTCCCCAATCTATCAAATTATCATAGAAGTTAAACCCTGAAGAGTTATCAAGTCCATTCCTCCACTCTGAGGTTTGACTAGACGTAGACTATCCCTGACAGGTGTTGCTTAACCTGTTCTTGAAAAACTTCAAGTGATAGAGATTACACAAATTCTCTTGGCAACCTATTCCAGTACTGAAATATTTTTATAGACAGAAAATTATTTTTCTAATATGTAACATAAATCTCCCTTGCAGCAGGTCAAGCCATTGCTTCTTGTTTTACTTTCAGTGGACATGGAGAATAATTTGTCATTGTCCTCTTTATAACTTCCCCTGCCATATTTGGAGATTAGTGACAGAGAGATAGCTGTGTTATTCTGTATTCTATCAAAACAAAAAAGCAGTCATGTACCAGTTTAAAGACTAACAAAATAATTTATTAGGTGATGAGCTTGCGTGGGACTGACCCACTTCTTCACATCATAACCTTACCAGAACAGTCTCAATATATAAAGCACAGAGGTCCAAAAATTGTTACCAAGGTTGACAAATCAGAACAATTGTTATTAAGGTTGGCAAATCAGAGGAACAGAGGGATGGGTTTGGGGGGGGTGTGGGGTGGGGAAGTTCCTCAACTAACATCATATATGCCATCATGTGCCAGCAATGCCCACACACCATGTATATAGGACAACTGCAAACACTCTTCAACAATGAATGAATGGACATATAGCAGACATCAAAAAACTCCAAAGACACAAACCTGTCTGCCAGCACTTTAATGGAGGGGGCCATTCCGTTAAAGACCTGAGAGTTTGTGTTCTACTGAAAAGGGATTTTAACAACCATCTACAGGGGGAATGCTCAGAACTAACATTCATATTCAAATTCGACACGTTAACACTTGGTTTGAACAGGAACAGCAATTACCTGACCCATTATAAGGACTCTTTTACATACTTTGATGTTTTATCTAACTCTTAACTTCCCCATCCCACCCACCGCCATCCCTCTGCTCTTCTGATTTGCCAGCCTTGATAACAATTTTCCTGATTTGTCAACCTTGATAACAATTTTTGTATTTCTGTGCTTGATATATTGAGTCTGTTCTGGTAAGGCTATGATCTGAAGAACTGGGTCTGCCCCATGAAATCTCATCACTTAATAAATTATGTTGTTAATTTTTAAAGTGCTACATGACTGCTTTTCTGTTTTGATATTTGGAGAATGTTACTATGACCCCCTCAATCTTCTTTTTTCAAGACTTAGCATGTCTAGTTTGTTTAACCTTTCCTTGTAGGTCAGATTGTCTCTTTGAACAGGTTGCTTTCATCTGGATTCCCTTAAGCTTGTCCATATCTTTCTTGAAGTGTAGAGCTCAATATGGATACAATACTGCATTTGAGGCTCAGTACTACTCTATGGAACAATTACGTCCTGTGTTTTTTGCATACAACACTCTGTCAAATACCTCCCAGAAGGATATTAGCCTTTTTTACAACTGCATCACATTTCTGGCTCATGTTCAATCTCTGACACACACTTCCAGATCCTTTTCAGCAGCCAATTATTTCCCATTTTGTGGTCGTGCATATGATTTTTCTTCCCATACGGTAGGACCTTGTACTTATCTTTATTGAATTTTATCTTGATTAATCAAGATTATTTTAAACTCTCGTGCTGCCCTCCAAAGAGCTTGCAAACCTTCTTAGCTCGGTCTCATCTGCGAAATTTATAAACATGCTCTCCACTCAGTTATCCCACTAATAAATGAAAATATTGAATTGCCCTAGAGATGGGACAGGCTCATGAGGGACCTCACTATATACATCCTTCCAATTGGATGGTGAAACACAGATAACTGTTATTTGAATCCTGTGGCACCTTATAGACTAACAGAAAAGTTTTGAGCATGAGCTTTCGTGAGCACAGACTCACTTCATCAGATGCTTAACCCTTCGTTGCTGTTACAGATCCAGACTAACATGGCTACCCCTCCGATACTTGTTATTTGATTATGAGTCCAGTGGGTATTCTGCAGTTTTACTATGGCTCCAAATGCAACAATCATAGATTTCTCCCAGGATTAGAATTTTTTTCAGTTTTAATAGTAATAGTAAGATAGACAGCATTTCTCTAGAGAATATTTCCTTCACTTATAGAATGTCATGAGACATTGTGTGAAAAGACTTACTAAAATTGGATATATCACATCTACTGCTTCCCCCCATCTGTAAGACCAATAACCCTATCAAGGGATGAAATTAGGTGGCTTGGCATAATTTGTTCATGACAAATCCATATTATCCCCTAGATGTTTACAAATGGATTGTTTAATAATTTATTTCAGTATCTTTCCAGGAATTGAAGTTGGGCTGAGTGGTCTATAATTATTTGGGCAACGTTGCTCCCCCTTTGGAAGAAGGTACTATGTTTGCCCTTCTCTAGTCCTATGGGACCTCATCTGCCCTCTTTGAGTTCATGAAAATAATTGCTAATAATGCTGAGGTTCTGCTTTATTTAGTCCCTTAGGTATTCTAGGATATATTTCTTTAGGTGCTTCCCACTTGAATACATCTAAATTATTTAAATATTATTTAACTTGTTCTCCTTCCCACTTAATACATCTAAATGATTTAAATATTATTTAACTTTTTCTTCCCATATTCTGTCTTGTATTTCTTCCACCTTTTTATTAATAATTGTCTTGAGCTTCTGGTTACAGCTAACCTTTTTTGTTGAATCTGGCGCAAAATGGGCATTAAACACAACAGTCTCTTTGATGTCTTCTTCTTTGCTAAGTAGCGTAGTCCCAATGAAGTCAATGTATGTCAGTCTTTGCAGAATCATTGGCAGAGCCATTACTGCCTACACAGTCAACACTGTTGACTATTTTTGAAACAGAGTTTGAATTGCTAACTTTTTAATTCTTGTCACCACACCAGCTGGCTCGTAATTAATCACTGGCATCATCAATGTCTTGCGGAGTTTGCTGAGTTTTTAGCAATTTTCAACTGGTCTGAAGAGGTTACAGACTTCAAAGAAGAAAAAATGTACACCTTTATTCACAGAAAGCAGGCACACATTAGGAACCAGACTTGAACCTGCGGAAGCCTGGAAGTACAGAGAGAAGGTTGAAACTCCATACGTCAGCTCTCTTTATTGTTACACTGGAATCCATGAGATGATCATGTATATTATTTACATAAGCATACACTATGAGATAAACTCTTATTGGCTACGTCTACACGTGAAGCCTACATCGAAATAGCTTATTTCGATGTAGCAACATCGAAATAGGCTATTTCGATGAATAACGTCTACACGTCCTCCAGGGCTGGCAACGTCGATGTTCAACTTCGACGTTGCGCGGCACCACATCGAAATAGGCGCTGCGAGGGAATGTCTACACGCCAAAGTAGCACACATCGAAATAAGGGTGCCAGGCACAGCTGCAGACAGGGTCACAGGGCGGACTCAACAGCAAGCCGCTCCCTTAAAGGGCCCCTCCCAGACACAGTTGCACTATACAACACAAGATACACAGAGCCTACAACTGGTTGCAGACCCTGTGCCTGCAGCATGGATCCCCAGCTGCCGCAGCAGCAGCCAGAAGCCCTGGGCTAAGGGCTGCTGCCCACGGTGACCATAGAGCCCCGCAGGGGCTGGAGAGAGAGCATCTCTCAACCTCCCAGCTGATGGCCGCCATGGAGGACCCGGCAATTTCGACGTTGCGGGACGCGGATCGTCTACACGGTCCCTACTTCGACGTTGAACGTCGAAGTAGGGCGCTATTCCGATCCCCTCATGAGGTTAGCGACTTCGACGTCTCGCCACCTAACGTCGAAGTTAGTGCCGCTACTTCGAAGTAGCGTGCACGTGTAGACACAGCTATTTAGTCACTTTTCTAGTATGTCAGAATCCACTTAAGCCTAACCAGGGAGCAGATTAACTTTGCTGATGATAACAGTTATAGAATGTCAGGAGTTAGATTAGAAGAAACTATCTGATTCTTAACTATAGTGGCACAAATGAGTTACTTCAACATCCCAGGAGAATATGGCATAATTCTAACAATGAAACAAAATTTAAGAAATGTTATTTAGACATGACACAATCACTGTGAACATGTTTTTTTTCCTAGAAGCTCCTTTGCCTGTGTATTATTCTCACAATAGTAATGTTGCATGTTAGCACATCTTGTAGCTTTGTTTTTAAATGCAAATAATACTTCTGATGAAATGATGCCCATTAGTCCCCACTCAAAAGAAAACAACCATTTGCTTATTTAATACTTGTTCAAATCTAGTGTGGCATAAATCAAACACAATGTAATTATTCTGATGGACAAATTCTGTTTATAAAAACAAGATATTCTCATTGGAGGAAAAAGCAACCATTCATGCACATCCAAAGGTAGAATTTGGACTACAACATTTAAATTTGCTTTGGTTGAATGTGTTTTCATGTATGCCTATTTAAACACACATACCTCCTGAGTAGCACAAACTCAAGCAGATACATCTATGGCAAAAATCTTGATAGATTAGATCTGATATGATATTTCTATTACTACAGAAAGAGATACAGCTAGTGGCATTGTGAGTTATTGGACATCTTTCCATTGGTGAAGATAATACACTTCATGCTCAACTCATCATACATTTTATGTACAGTGCAAATGGCTCATAGTAATCCATATTCCCATGAAATATTTTTTACTGCAAAGTCTCATTTCTTTCAATGAACTACATTGTGCAGATTACACTTATAATTAAAGTGAATCTCCACTTCTAGAGAAATTATTTTTCTTTAAATGAAACGCAGACACTGTGCAGTAAAGGGGTTCACTGTCAAAAAGGTTAACTTTACATACAGTGTATATTTTCCGGTTTTTTTTCTACTTCACCTTCATGCATAAAAATATAAACAAAATGAATTAGCGGAATGTTTTTTTTTTCTGAAGAGTAATTTTCTAATTTTTCCTTTGTGCAGCAGCTGCTGTTGCCATGCTGTGATTGCTGTTGCTATGTCTTTTCTGAGTGTGCCAGGATGTAATTGGCTATTTCAGTATATTTAGACTATTGGTAGAGGAGTTTCTATGGAAAATCCCATACACATTTTTGATTGGTCGATCAAGAAAGTAGGTGTGCCCACCCAACACCTCAATGTAAACTGAGAGCAATAAATTTCAATTGTTCTGGTGTAATCAAGGCACATAGTTTACATAATAGATCTACTGTAGTTAGGAAAGAAATTCCACTGTTACCATTAAAGTAATTTGCCATGATCTTGAAGTTTGGTAATGTGAGATTTCACTACCAGAATCTTGAGGTGTTTCTATAATTTTGTGACAGACTGTCCTGTATGCTTCATGTTTTACTAGCTCTGAACATACAGATTGACCCTCTCTAGTCTGGCACCTTTGGCACCTGACTGGTGCCGAATGCGAGAATTTGCTGGACCATGGGAGGTCAATATTGTCTAGCAGCATTAGCAACATTTTCACTGCTTACTGGGCTCTTAGAAGGAATTTTGGGGTAAATTACAGCTAAATAACAGCACTGATCACTGAGAGCCAGGACTGATGGCTGTAAACAAACTTTATAGGCTCATGGAAAGTTGGTTACGCTTCCTATGATAAGTGGTTATCAGGCTAACTAAAGTCAAGTCATGGATGGATTGTCCAGCAATGGAGAACCTGCTAGGATGAGAGTGAAATCATAGAATGCAGATAAGTACTGTAAGGTTCTGAGTATCTTCACTGCCTTCTGGAGATTACTGGATTTAAGGGTACACTACTTGCATGATGAACTGTCAGCACTTAAATGTAGGACATAAAGTGTGATGAGACCCCCAAATGAAGGACTCAAAGAAAATGTTGATATGGATAAGTTAAAATGCTGTGGAGTTCATTCTTTAAGTGTAAATGACTATTCATATAATCTCAGTTTCAAAATTATTTTTTCTGTGGTACATAATTTACAAGTAGGAGAGCACCAATTGTTATGTGCGAGATAGGTCACTTTGGGACTAAAATGAAGACTTGGGCTACGTCTACACGTGCAGCCAACATCGAAATAGTCTATTTCGATGAATAACGTCTACACGTCCTCCAGGGCTGGCAACGTCGATGTTCAACTTCGATGTTGCTCAGCCCAACATCGAAATAGGCGCAGCGAGGGAACGTCTACACGTCAAAGTAGCACACATCGAAATAGGGATGCCAGGCACAGCTGCAGACAGGGTCACAGGGCGGACTCAACAGCAAGCCGCTCCCTTAAAGGGCCCCTCCCAGACACAGTTGCACTAAACAACACAAGATACACAGAGCTGACAACTGGTTGCAGACCCTGTGCCTGCAGCATAGATCCCCAGCTGCTGCAGAAGCAGCCAGAAGCCCTGGGCTAAGGGCTGCTGCCCACGGTGACCATAGAGCCCTGCAGGGGCTGGAGAGAGAGCATCTCTCAACCCCCCAGCTGATGGCCGCCATGGAGGACCCAGCAATTTCGACGTTGCGGGACGCAGATCGTCTACACGGTCCCTATTTTGACGTTGAACGTCGAAGTAGGGCGCTATTCCTATCTCCTCATGAGGTTAGCGACTTCGACGTCTTGCCGCCTAACGTCGAAGTTAACTTCGAAATAGCGCCCGACGCGTGTAGACGCGACGGGCGCTATTTCGAAGTTGGTGCCGCTACTTCGAAGTAGCGTGCACGTGTAGACGCAGCTTGTGTGAGGTTGAAGCATCTTGTAGGGCTGGATTGAAATGTTAGTTTATTCCATACACTTAGAACTGCACATAAAAACTCGATATGTGGGCTGAAGCATTGTTGGGGCAGATACCTGGATTCTAACCTCACAGAAGTGAGATAATGATCTAGCCACTGCATCAAGGGCACTGGAAATTATGATTAGTTTTCAAAAGCGGAGATGAAAGAGTACTGGGATGAGCCAGATGACTTAGTGACTTTCAGACCTTTGTTGCAGGTGCTTTAAAATTAATAAATCAACAATTTTCTACTCATTCTCTGCTACTCTGCCCATATAACTTCTTTATCTAGTATTCTGGAATTTCTGTCAAATCTTCAGACTCATCTGCTTCTGAGACATTTCAAGTTCTTCTCTTGTGTTAACAAGCCTATCCCAATCTCCTTGTTTCACCCAAGTGTTCCCCTTCCTTTTTTTTTTTTTTTTTGGGGCTGATCTCGATTCCAATATATCCTGCAGCAAAGGAATTTCTTCTTCATTGTTCTCTTTGGGACACCCAATTTTGGTCCCTGATCAGTCAAGACAAGTGAACACTTTGAGCTCTTGAGAGAAAGGCTCATATTTTTTATTTGCAGCGCTGGTGAGGAAAAAGAGCATCTCATTTCCCAGAGAAGAAATTTATTTGTCTCATCTCTGGCAGTGCAATTTTGAATAAACCGATTGCCCAAAAAGTTCAGATGACAGAAGTTATTTTTGGTTGTTGATTATTGAAATCCAACAGTAATGGGAGACATTGTTTCCAAAAGAACAGATGTTTGTTATTTTTTTTCCTCTGTGCCTTTAGGCACAATTAAGTTGTGGTCACTCTCCTGCCACTTTAAACTTAAAGTTATTGTGATATAAATTAAAAATAGCCCTCAGTGTGCATTAGCACTTTTGTAGTCTGCAGATGGCTTTCCAGGACTTTGTATCTTCATTTTAATTTTTCATTGAAGTAATATTTCACTGGCATTATGTCATATTTGTGAAAGCTGATTTGTGTGCATGTATGTATGTGTTCTACATTCTGAGCAATCACAGTACCTCAGGCACAGGCCTGGAAGTGACTGCTAATGCCCCTGGGCTCTAAGGCAGAGTGTCTCAATGAGCTAATTCCATAGGTACATATGTAATGTCCCCAAAAAGCATTAATTTACCTGCTGAATTCGCCTCGGCTCATTTCCATCTGAAAGCTGGTGAATGCCATTATAGCTGCTGCTTGAAAGCAGGCAACAACTTAATGGAGATGATACCATTTAGGAGGTCTCTGCTGGATTCTTGGTTGTTAAGGAAGATGATAGTCCCATCCCTCTGGTTAAATAAAATTAAGGCTACTTCTGAATATCTTGTTATTTGTCAAGTGGCACTTGGAGTCAGATGGTTATTGCTTTTCAGAGACAGTACCACTTTCGAAAGGGCCTTCCTGGGACAAACTGGTGCCCTGCATATATTTCCTTGTGGGCCTTCACCCTGTGATAAAGTTAAGTTTTCAGTGAAAAATAAAATATGTTTTCTGCACTTAGGGTTGTAAAAAAAAATCTTCCAAAAGTATAGCAATTTGGTGCATTCTTCTCTAGACTTAAAGGGTGCGTCTACACTAGCCGGCTACTTCGAAGTAGCTGGCACAACGTCAAAATAGCACGCATCGTGTCTACGCGCGCCGTGTGCTATTTCGACATTGAAATCGACATTAGGTGGTGAGACGTTGAAATCGCTATTCCCATCCTAAGATGGAAATAGCGCCCTACTTCGACGTTCAACGTCGAAGTAGGGCATGTGTAGACTATCTGCGTCCTGCTACTTCGAAATAGGGGGTCCTCCATGGTGGCCATCAGCTGAGAGGTTGAGAGACGCTCTGTCCAGCCCTGGTGGGGCTCTGTGGTCACCGCATGCAGCAGCCCTTAGCCCACGGCTTCTGGCTGCAGCTGGGGGTCCATGCTCGGTGCACAGGGTCTCCAACCAGTTGTTGGCTCTGTGGATCTCATGCTGTGCAGGCCGAGTGTGTCTGGAAGGGGCCCTTTAATGGAGTGGCTTGCGGCTTTGCTGGCCCCTTATTTCAGCGGGGAGCACTTGTGTGTGTGGACGCTCCGCATTTCCTTCCAGGGCGGCTCCTTTCGACGTTCTCCATAGCTACTTCGACGTTGAACATTGATGGCACCAGCCCTGGAGGATGTGTAGATGATACATGTCGAAGTAGCCTATTTCGATGTCCTTACTTCGAAATAGGATACTTCGACATAGTGTGCCAGACTAGACGTAGCCAAAAAAGGACAAAAAGTGGGCAAGAATGAAAACATAGCCATACCCCTTCTTTTTTCTGCTTGAATCAGGATGGACATGGGGAAGGTCTCTGCTTAGATCCTGGTACAGATTATTACAGATCTCCATCTACCATTGCCAGGAAATGTTTTGTTTCATGGGGACTATAGGCCAAGTGTGTAATGATGTCTACATGTAAAGTTGTCTAATTATTTCCCACAGAAAGGGTCATTTTCGGTTGATTAAAGCTACCTCAAAGATCTGCCGTTTGGGCTGAAATTTGGTATGCTCACTGTTAGTCATGAAACTTTTTTTTTTTTCTGACAGAAAGTTTAATAAAAATGGTTGAGCCATTTGCAAATAGAAGAGGAGTGAAAAATGTAGTTCGCTCTGCTAAGGAAATATCATACAGATGAAGGGATCTGTGCTGATCCTTGGAGTTAAGTGTGCATATGTCTAATTCAAGAGTGTGAACGCTGCTTGGGTACAGACATGTATAATTTGCTGTAATCTTGGATGGTGCATTTTTCTTAAATTTGTACTTTATTATTTGGTGCTAGCCCATTTGTTTAAGTCCCTCTCATGTTCCAGTCGAGCATGTTCATGTAGAACATTAAGCTCTTCACATTTTAAAGGCAATACTGTTTTTTCCTTATTTCCAGAGCATATCCAAAGTAGTTAATTATGGCTACTTGATCCTTCTAATTTAACTACTTCCAATTTATTTGTACTGTCTTGGAGTTAGGCAGTGCTGTTAGGAAAAAGTATAAAGACAGTCGGGGAAGTGCTGGGAGGCATCGTGGCATGGAAACACACACACATACAAAACCCATAAAGCTGGCGTAGCTGACCTCCTGTGGATTCACTCTGTGTGTGTGCACGTGTGGGGATGGAGAGGAGAGGAAGGAGACGGGAATCTCTAGGTGATAATGAACGGACACGCTTGGGCCAAAGCATGGCCAGGCAAAAATGCGCTGTTCTAAACTATGACTGGGGCTAAATCAACCTTTAATCAGCCCCAGGATGAGGAAATGTAGCTTGACAGATCCAACAAATTGTCCTCCTCTATTAAAAGGAATCCTACAAATTGCATTATTTATTTGGGTATTAAATGTAAGGTCTCAGTAGTGAAATGTTTTTAGTCAACATTCTCTCGAAATATACTAGATCTAATCTTCAGTCAGTGCAAATTGCTTAGCTCCATTAATGTCAATGGCCCACAGTATTCACAGTGCTGCAGAATTTTGTATTGACAACACATAATTGTAGAAGTTGCACATGGAAAGTTAAAGGGGGATGGCAATTGGAGAGCAAGCATTTGGGAGAGGACAGGAGGTATTTCAGATTCACTTGAAGATTCTGGCCCTAACAACATGACACACCTAATAACATCTGAAAGGGTAAGGAACAGGTGCCTGGCCAGGCACGAGATGCCCCTATCTGGCTTCATTATCCACTGCTCCATCTAACACCGTGACACACTGGATCAGATTCTCATTTACACTGTTCCTGTGTTTGGAATAAGGGTGGAACCTCATCTGGAACTTTCATGACTATAGGGGGAGAATCTTTCCCTTGGAGTTATTGTTATGCAAACTCGTGGTACATCCACAGTTACAGCAGCATGTAACTACAGACTCTGCATGCCTAGCTTTCATTGATATAAATAGCAGTGTAGATGCTGAGGCACTGCTGCCATGAGTTGAAGATGGAGACACCAAAACCTCTGTGGATCTCTACATGCCCAAGCAATGCCTCCCAGACCACAATGAATAGCTCTGGCAGTTCCCCACTACTGATGTCTTTCCTCACAGCAGGGACTACTTGAACCATTCCCAGTCATAAGTGTAGGCAAGGACTCAGAAAGACAACACTGCCTTGGTTTACATTCAGTTACTCTTTGGTAAGTTTGCTATTGCAACTACAAAGGCTAGAAAGACTTTTTTCCTTTTGCTAAAGCTTAGATGCTGGAGCACAGCTTTGCTGACAGGGTGGAATGAACTGCCAAACAGAGAAGCTGCGTCTATACTAGAGAGTTCTCTCAACAGAAGTCACTGTTGACAGATATTTCCCAAAAGAACCTCGGTCTACAGAACATGTCCACACCTAATAGAGACTCCTGCTGTTGGCACCCTCTGTTGACAGGGAGCTGCCAGACAGTCCAGCCCTCCGTCGACAGAACAGCCAACTGGAAGCTTTGCAAACAGGGCTGCCCAGTGAACTGGAAGCCCTCTCTGTTGATTGAGGCCACCCCTGGAGCATCTACACTATTTTTCTGCCAACAGAATCTGTCTGCAGAGGTGCTATGCCTTGTATGACCAAGACAGAACTCTGCCAAGAAAGAAAGGTTGTGTTCTTTTGACAGATTCTAGACAGAACGCATGTGTTGTGTGGATGCTCCCTAGTTTTGTTGAGAGAAGGATTCTTCTGTTGACAAAACTTTGTAGTATAGACCACAGATGTAGAACTAGCACATTTTGCTTAGTAAAACGTCTGTTTTGTCAAAACTTTGTTGAAGAACTGAACCCTGCCCCTCCTTTTTTGTTATTTTCAATAATCAAAACTTGAAACAGAAAACATTTACACGAGAAAAATGGTGCCAAAAATGGAAAAAAATGCTTTTTTTCCTAAAAATATTTGATGACAAATTCCATTCTTTTTGAAAAGCAATATTCCACTGGATAATCATTTTGAGGGAAAATTTTCTATCAGATCTGCAGAAAACATAGAGTCTTAGGTACATCCTTGAATTAACCAGTCACATCGGAATTAAATCTCCAGTGAACGTTCTGTTTTTCCATGGTCTGGTGAGAAAAGTCTGATTCTACAAAGCCATCACATTTTATTTATATTGATTCCAATGCTGTGCATATTTATTGGTTTTTATTTCTTTATTTTTTTAAATAAAAATACTAACATAATTACCATTTCTACTTTCGATTAGGAAAGTTGAAAATCATGATCTACTTGAATATACTGTACTTGGCTAGTGCAGGACATTGTAGTTATGTTCCTGCTTCTGTTCTTTCCTCCTCTACCATTCAGTTATTCAAAGCTTTTTAAGACAAATAACTTTTGGCCTCGATTCTCATTTCTTGATCTCAGACCAATGAAAAATATTTTTCTGAAAGTTTGTTTCATTATTGAGTTATATAACCATTAAATATATTTTGTAGATATTTTAGATTCAGCAACCTTCTAATTTGGCCTGTTTTGCAGATCTTATTATAACTTAAAAATAAAGCCTAGTTTAGAGAAAATTAATCCATTATCTTTAATGGATGACCATTTAAAATGGATATTTACATGTATGTCTGTTAGATTTTTTTTTGCCTAAGTACTTCTTAAGATCTGGGCCAACATCTTTTATATGAATTGTATACCTGATTAGCTTAGGCAACCCATTGCTCAGTTTGCTGGCTTTGGTGAATCTTTTTCCTTACTCTCCATGGCTGTGTCTACATTGGAGAGTTCTGTTGACAGAACTCAGGGAGTGTCTACACACATAAAGCTTTCTGTCTACAGAGTCTTGACAGAACTCTGCTTTTGCCTCAACAGAGTTGTCCCTCAAAAATTTGAGGCATAACGCTCTGTAACTTCTGTTGACAGATGCTTCTACTGTACACAAACCCACATGTATTGTCTGGGCACCTAACTGGGATCTGTGAATTCCACTTGGTAGCAGGGTTTCAAAATGCCTCCTTGGGCTATTTTTGTCATGGTGCTATTTATTCACCCATCCCTTGCTCAGAACAGGTCCTAAAGTCTCAATATAATCCTTAGTCAGGATACCTCATTTAACAAAACATACAGTGTAAAATTTTCAAAAACACCTAGGTTACGTCTACACAAGAAGCCTCTGTCAGCAGACGTCACTGTCAGAAGAGATTTCCCAGCAAAACTTCTGTTGGCAGATTGTGTCCACACATAAAAGCAGATCGAAAGTGCAATCCACTCTGTTGACAGAAAGCAGCCAGACTGCCCTGCCCTCTCTCAATAGAACCGCTGACCAGAAACTCTGCAAAACAGGGCTGACCAGTGACCAGGAAGCCCTGTCTGTCAATGAAAAGGCCCTGGAGCATCTACATGGCTGTTTTGTAAACAGAACACTGGTTGAGAGAAGTATTATATCCAAACGGGGAGAGGTATAATGCTGCTGAAGATGTCACGAGTTTTGTCAACAAACTTCTGACACAGAGCATTTTGTGTGTAGATGCTCTGTGCTTTTTTTTCTGACAAAAGCACACTTTTGCAAGCAAAAGCCTCTCATGTAGACATAGCCTCAAAGTATAAGCACTTCAGTCACTCAGAGGTATTTGAATATTTAACCCACAGAATTTTATTGATTTGTTCTGTTCCACTCATTTAAATTTAAAAATACCCTATGCTGTTGTAAAGAATGGGATTTTTGAAAATATTATTATCAGTTCAAAATGTAGTTTAAATGTATCTGATTTTTCCCAAATGGACAAATCCCCAAATCTATCATTTATTTTCAAGGTATTTCCAAAGAATTTTTGTGATACAATACATTCCTAATTCACATAGACAATGTCTTTTACATGGTTAATATATTTTTAAAACTATCCCAGCAGAGACATATATAATAGTTCTAACAGTCATCCAGGTTAATAAACTGTATTTCTAAATGACATCTACAGTAATCAGTCCATCTGGGAATCGCTGACCAGTTGGGGATAATATGGCACAATGGGCTTGCTTGAGAGGTTTTTCCCTTTTGAATTTCTTGCTTTTTACAATTTCATAAGCCCTCACCATCATCTTAATGCGGCATTATGTTGCGAATACATAACAAACCAAGACAGATTCTTTGATGAAACAAGGCCTCACCCCAAAAGCTCATGGAAAACAAGTATGTATAGCAGCCAGAGGTCATTGACCTTTCTGAGACAGAGTGCTGAAATTTGACCTTTTAATCTCTATGTACAATCTGATTGTTGGTGATACTTTTCAAAGTCACTAGTAGTCCTACTTAGAACAGCTTCATTAATAAATAAATTATAATGCAGAGCTTTACCTTTTAGGTGGTGGTTGGTACCAGTAGCTGGTCTTTTGTTACTCCACAGGCAGCATGGTTTTGAGCAAGCCCCTGGCTGCATGGGGGAGGAGTTAGGCTGAGCTCCTGCCTCGTGTGCTAGTGAAAATTGGCTCATGTGCCACTCTTGGTACATGTCCTGGGGGTTGCTGACCCTTGGTTAGCATATAGTGCTAAATTAGAGATAATTATATAGTTAAGCACACATGACATTGTCTAGAAACATCATTCTGCCAGTGTTCTTACTTCAGGCTAGAATGTATATAACGGACACCACAGCTTATCTTTACTTTTTGATCTATGATCTTTTAGCTTTTAATTGAGCACAGCAACAATTGCTATACAGAACTCTTTCCTAAATAGTAAGAAATGAGAATTCAATAGACTTGTAGGAGAAAAGAAAGTAACAACAGAAACAACCTTTTAGCAAGCACCATCCTGCAGCCACAGAAATGGACAGTACTTCAAAATGGAAACATGGCATAGAGCTGATTTGTTACTAACCTGCCCAATACACAGATTCTAAATGGATTAACATTGGTATTACATGTGTTGGCCGCATGCACCAATAAAGTTTACTGAAATTGAGTTCCTAGAAAAGTATGACGGTCTTCAGTGCCAATGAAGGAAAATGGAATAACCAGTTCTAAAATGCAGGGAGTTGTTGGACTTATGGTGACTGACTTACACTGGATACCACCTGTGATGATTTTCAATTCACTATCTGTTTCACCCCACTTGCAAAGCCAGCAGGGAAAACAGTACACAACTTATGGTGGGGCTTCGCCAATCACTGATTTCACTGTTTAAGCTTTCTGACTAGCCGAGCCCAGGCAAGGAGCCAATCAAAAACAAGCAGCAGCGCTACCTGGCAACAAGCTACCCTGTCGATAGAAGACAATCAGCCAAGTGACTGCATTCATTATTACACAAGCACAAAGTTATTTATGAGCGGCTCTGTAAAAAAAAAAACAAGCCAAATAAATACATTGATGTTTCTACATCAGTTATTTATAATTCATTTAGCACATAAATCTAGGTTATTGTGGTGAAAATAGTGTATCAAGTGTATCAATAGTGTTCATGACCCATTGCCTCCTTTATACCAATGATTCCAATGGGGAAAGTGATTTTGACTTTTGGAAGATTCAATGTATTGTAAGTCTGAGCATTCCCTGAAACTGGTAACATGGAGACAGTACATAAGAACAGCTACACTGGGTCAGACCAACGGTCCATCTACACCAGTATCCTGTCTGACGACAGTGGCCAATACCAGGTGCCCCAGAAGGAGTGAACTGAACAGGTAACAATCTCTTTCCTGCCATACATCTCCAGCTTCTGGCAAACAGAGATTAGGGACACCATTCCTTACCCATCCTGGCTCATGATGATTAATGAACCTAACCTCCATGAATTTATCTAGATTTTTTAAAAACCCTGTTATAGCCCTACAGTAGGATACTGGGGTTGAGCTAAGCCGTGGGATTTTCCTAACCATTTTCTAAAAAGTCAGAAAACTAGAATATTGCAAGTGTTCTAGTTGTGATCAAATACCCAACTAAAGTTCTTTCAGTTCAATAGAAGTGTGACTTTGGTTCTCTCTCTCCATCTTTCCTTCAGCTGGTGCTATGTGACAGTCTGAGATAACTCAATTAGTACAAGAAGATAGAGTATATTAGAGTCCTGGGAGGAGGAAGTTCCTAGGCTGAGTCCCTAATGCATACAAGGATAATAGTAAGATAAAGCCCTAGTTAATTATATTGAATAGGCAGGAAGAAACTCACAACTAATCATCCTGGAGTTAAAAGTGTTTTCTTTTTTTAAATGAACACTCAGTACTGATTGTGTGGTTCCTGTTATTCTATCAGAGGATCAGGATTACAGGGTCTAAACATCCATTGATATGCAGATATTGTCCTCAAGTAAACATCACTTAGGAGAGCCGCAGGAGTTTCATTTGTGCCATGGATATTAATGGTGTGAGGCAATCTTATTTCTATGTAATACTTTGTGAGAAGCTGTGAATAGGGCTATGGCTTTTAGATAGTATAAAACTGACTTACCAAACTAAAATCATGGGGCAAACAAACACCAGTGTGTGTGTGTGTGTGTGATTTCTCTGATTCCTGCCCCCTCACCCCAATACCTTCCTTGACTCACCTCTCATATTAGCTAGCATATGCCGCTTGCTTCCACAGGACTACACAACGGTACGTCCACACTGCAGTTAAACACCCATAGCTGGCCCATGTCAGCTGACTCAGGTTTCTGGGCTCGGGTTTCTGGGCTATATAACTGGAGTCTGGATGTCCTGGCTTGGACTAGAGCCTGGTCTCTGAGACCCAAAGAAGTGGGAGGTTTCCAGAGCCTGGGCTCCAGCCTGATGTCATGGGCAGCAGTTATCTGAGACAGGGAGAGGCTGAGCCTCCACAAGTGGCCAGGTGTGGCCTGCCCACACTCCATCCCCACTGCCCATCCTGCTTCCTGCTCTGCTGGCTGCCTGGCCTCCCTGTGCTTTGGGATCAAGGGAGGTAGACTTGAATTACCTGGCAACCCCAGGCTATGGGGCTAGGAATCAGGGGCCAGTGTCCACACAGGATGGAGGTTGGGGAGCACAGGACAGGGCCAGCAGCCACAATGGAGAGGGGACTGGGCTCTCGTGGGGCCTCAGGGGAGAGTATCCCCAAGCCACAAGTTCACCCAGCACCCTTGTTTATCCTACAATTATAGCCTGGTAGCCTCATCCCTGTGAGCCCAAATCAACTGACAGAGGCCAAACTTGTGCACTGAACTGCAGCATAGGCACTCAAGCAACTAGAAAGCTGAGTCTGAAACAGGAGAGAGACTTAGGGTATGTCTACACCATTGGGAAGATTGACCTGGTCAGGGGCCATCTTCCAGAGTTTAATTTCACACACCTAGTAGGTGTAAAATCAACCTGTCAGGGGTCAGCAGTCGACCCCTGTACTCCTCAATAGCATGAGGAGTAAGGGAGGTTGGTGGGAGAAACTCTTCTGTTGACCTCATTCTTTGTGGTCTAGGGAGGCTACTCAAGGGGATGTGCTGAACCAACGTCTACTCTCCCTCCTCCTGCTTGCCTTATCCCTTATTTGCATGTGATTCAGCAATCAGGGTTATTGCTCAAACCGGTGGAAATAAATTAATGTTGTGGTTTAACTTGTCCAATTATTCCAAACTCAAATAATGAGAATGTGAGGAAAATACAGCTATCTTAGCCTAAGGATCACACAACACCCTTTGTACAGAAGCATCTAAAGCTGACTGCTAAGTTGGTTGATCTGCCTTTTATTTAGCTTGATGTTAATTTGCTAAACACTGTTTTGGTGTATGTGATTGTGGAACATAAAAATGCAGTAGGTAGTTTATAGGAGATGAGCTGCAAAAGAATATTCGGTGCTACGAGCTCTACATACTGTGCAGTCTCTAAAGGGATGAAATTTCCCTCGAGCTAATGAGTAAACTGCTAAGTGAGGTACACTATCAGCTTTACGGTTCTCTTTAACCTGCTCCTCCTACTGGTGCTTTGTGGTGGGCGTACAACTGTTGCAAGTAGGTGGCACAGCTGTTTGCTTTGACTGGCTCAGTACCTTTGGGATACAGACAACACAGTTAATGTTACAAGATGAAAATGGCATTTATACTTTAATGAACTCACTCTGTTTCTTTGTTGCAGGGAGGGAAAGGAGGGGGGAAAGGTTGCCAGCTTCATGATATCCAGTATTAGTGCCATTGCTCAAAGCTCATAGTGATGGCTAATGTTTGCAGAACCCTGACGAGCACTGGAAAGGGTGACATCAGTTTATTATTGCTGCAGTAGCTGTTAACTTTATGCAGATTTCCTGTGCACCTGCCTGCTACCACATCTTTAACATATATGCATATTTATACAAGTTAGGCAACATATGTTTGATGATTTTTGTCATTTATATTTGCTGCAGCATGGATAGTGATTAAAAAATAGCCAGGCTCACCATAATAAATTGGTGAAATTCCTGGAAAGGTAGAAGATATGCAAAGAGTTTGAAGCGGGAGACAGAGGTAAATAAAGTATAAAAATACAACTAAGTTCATAGGGATGTAAATTACAGAAAAATAAGCATAATGGAATAAAAAATACATTCCCTGCTTGGAAGGTTATTGAACATTTAGAGTTAGGGAAAAGTAGTTTAGAGAGGGGTACTTAGCTGTCTCTGTGCCTCCTGCAATAAGTAAATGCTTTCCCTTGTACATGTGATCAAGAAGAGTTAATCTTTTTAAAACGGACCACCTGATTTATACACACCCTGTGTTTTGCATGCAAAATAACCTGTTTGCAAATGCACATTCATTCTATGCATGTTCCAGGGTCCTTTGTCATGGTGCAAAGCTATTCTGCTGACTCACCTTGGCAGATAGATGAGGTGGATCCTGTTAGATTCAATTCAAAATGATAAAAGTGGGACAGTTACTAATGCAAGAGAGGGGAGAGAGGTCAGAAAAAGAGGTCTTGCAGGGAACAACCCATAAAAATAGGCAACTCAAAGAGATGCTCAGCATATTTGCTTGTTTAAGAGTAAAGAAAAAACTTACGAAGACTTTCGAGCACTAGCAATATGTGTCTGTTTGTATATAGGTTTCTCTGCCTCTGTGCATGTGGGTGGGCGGGAGGGCACGTGTGGGAAGATGACCATGCCTGTTCACAAAGCACAGATTATTTGCAGACATAATTTAGGCGCATAACTTTTTAAAATGTTGCTTGAATTTGCTTACCGTGTTTCACATCATCACCTCTGAGAACTGCTGATCTCCATGGAGAGAGGGCATTGTATATTGGCAAGGATGGAATAAGGGCAGAAGAACTCGAGCAGGAAATGGATATGTGTGAAGCTACAAGGACTGATCTGTGGAGGAAGGGGAACTGAAGGTGTTTAACTTAAAAAAAAAGAGAAAAGAAAAGAGAAAACCAAAGAAGAAGCTCTTAAATCTTTGGGTATTTTAAAAATAGAATCTGGTCTTGCAATACCTACAGCTTTCATTCATTCTGGCACAGCACCTAAGACTATTCAGCCAGTCAGATAGCAAGGCATTGCTGACACCATTATTTCTCATTGTACAGAGCACCCGATGGACTTCTTGTTTATTGTTTATTATTTCTATTTTGGTTGTGCCTAGAAACACTAATCAAATCTCATGGCTCCCTTGAGGTAGGCACTGTATAAACCAGTATTAAAGAAAACAGTCTCTGCCCAAGTCAGATTACAGTCTTTTTTTGTTGTTTACAGATTCAAGTGTAATTCTAGAATGGACACCATTTTTTTTATAGTTTACAGAATCTGAGTAGAGAGTTATAAAATGTGAATAAATTAAATGAAGGTTGTTTTACAAACTCTTTCAGCTTTATCTGCTTTCTAAGCTTCTCCTTAGCACTGAATATTTTAGCTTGAGATGTTTTCCTGCAGATTTGTTAGTTTTCATTATTCTAAGTTAGACCTTTTTTCTAAGTTTTCTGCTCATTTTTCTAATCTCTTTAGATCCCTTTGTGTTGTGTCCATGTATTGCCTGACGTTACGAAACTCCTTCTAATTTAGAATCACCTGCAAGTGTCAGTAGCAAATCAAATGAATAGATTTTTTTTAAAAATGTGTATACCTTTAAACTGACAACTTTCAGGCCAATTTTAACTCAAAGCAATGCAAATTTGCCCAGATATTAAGCCCTCCAACCAGCTTTTATAATAGAAATATAGTAAGCCTCTAACTTTAACAATACTAGCAGGTGTCACCACAATAAACAAAGCAGCCTCCCCAGGAAAAAAAATATTAGATTAAAGAGATCAATCAATCTGTGTCTCAAATTCTATTCCCAGCACGATCACTTTAATAAAAAACAAAAACCAACCAACAAACAAACAAACAAACAAACAAACCTTCTCATTTGTTTGTATGTATATTTTAACAGGTGAAAGCCTATCGGTTGTTCACTAATTTTTGCAATATTCTAAGGACAGAGGTAATTTTTTTCTCTTGTAGATTATGTAAATAAGGCAGGAAATATTTGTGACCTGGAGATACAAGTGCACAGCTCTTTCAAAACTTGCTGTAAGCTGTTGGAGTTTTCATGTCAGGCGGGTGGTGAGACATGGCTCTCTATGCTGTCTCCTCCAGGAATACCAAAAAGTTACTGCTTCTGCTTTTGGCCTGCCAAATACTGTGGTATCATCAAGTAGTCTGTGGTCCTGGGTTGTGTGATTAAATTAGCTGTGAAACTAGTGTCCCTTGACCATTATTATTGCCCTTTCTTTCTTTCTTTCTTTGCTGTTAGCCTGCTAAACTACTAACTCATTCTCTCCCTTTCTTATATTTACTATAGTGGGAGCTATCAAAAGTTATTGGGTCTGATTTTCCACAGTTTTGCATCTGCCATAGTTTATTTACACATTTGTACAGTGGGTGGAAATTGCTAACAAATCAGAGTGGTGGTGTATGACCCCTATGCTGCCGACTCACACGGCACAATGGTAATGATTATGTAAGGTGCCAAGCAGCTGAGAATCAGGCCCACTAGTCATATGATAATTTAAAAAAAAAACAAAAACAAAAAACAAACAAAAATAGCCTTAATCAATTCACTGGCTGAGGAAAGCTAGTCTAGTCTCCCTGTTATGACCTTCTACTTTACAGCAGAATACACTCAATTTGGTGATGTAGGCACTGTCCCTGAAATACAGTTTGTGAGTCTGATGTATAATTTCAATAAACTTGGTTTAAAGAGAAGAAAAACTCACTGTATTTCTTTTGCCCATTATTCTATCCACCTTTATACTATTACAATCCTTTCAATGGGAACCCAGTATTAGGTCACAGATGTTTGCACTCTGAGTTGAGAAATATTTATGCAAGAGTTAGGATGAGAATTTGAATACTATTTGTAGTAGCAGCTCCAGGACTTGGAGTCACAGGGCCCAATTTTCGCCTGATTTACCCCACGGTGAATCAAGAGTAGACCAATTGAAAACAATGGAAATGAACCAGCACCAGACCAGTTCACATGAGGCCCAAACCAAGCACATGCTCTTTCGTGATTAAACTGATTTAAGTAAACACAAGGGCCAGATGGCTCACTACAATTGTAGAGAGCTGTGAAATCTGGTAAGTAGTAAAAGCGTTTGCTAGGGTCAACATAATCCCACATAGAAGTCTGTCCTTGTTACAAAACCATTATATAGTTTGACATACTTGACCATATCAGTTTGGTCATGTAGTTAATCAGTAGTATATATAGAGATATTCACATTGGGATCCTTTTCCCTAAGCTCAAAGTGGGGCAAGATCTTTTTTGGTATTTGAAAAACAAAAAGGATTCCTAATCATGACAAGATTTGCATTTACAAAAACCTTTCACATCTCCTTCTAGCCCTGTTGACATGAACTTTCTGTTCCCTTGACTGATGAGTTCATCATTTAAAAAGTCATGGGAAGTTTATTTAGCAGAACACCAGTTTCATGATGATGAACGATGACTGCAAGGCATGTCTATGAAGACCCGGCTCCAATGCCATTACAAAGTAAGATGTGGATGGGAAAAGCAATATAAGTGTAACTCTATGGAGACCCCATTACCAGATCATTATAACTGTGGACTAATTGAAGTGCAGGAACAGGCAGAACCCTCTTGCCCCATTGGTGACACAGTTACAATACAATCACAACACATCAGAATAATTTCAATGCCAGGCATGGGATTTTTTACCACTCTTAATAATGTACATAAGCAGCTCTGCATCCTACTAGCCATACTTATGCAAATAGCCTAGCTGAATTGGAATAAGACTGCTTGCATGATGTGTAGTATAGCTTGTCATTTTTACATAGGGATGTGACCAGAGGGGCCGTCCTCCATTTTGGAAGGCAGGGCTCTAAATTTCCAGCTGCAGCCAACCAGGCCCTGTTTTTTTGTTATGCTTCAGTTATAAACACTTGAAATAAAAAAATATACTTAATAGTCAAACATAAGCTTTCTCTTCCTTAATAAATAGAACATAACATATATGATGAACATGATCTGACCAACAAAATTTGCTCTGAGATAATTAAGTCTCTAACCTTAACCACAAGAGATAGAAAAATATAAGTTAATGTCAGAACCTGTCTCTTTGTCCCCAAGTATTGTATCAGCCACCGCTTTGCTCCAGAATATCTCAGTAAGGGTTCCCTATCAGGTGAGCTACTTAACTTCATTGGGCCAGATTTTCAAAGGAATTTATACACATAAAGATGCAGACAGGCACCAAATGGAATTTTCCAAACTGCCTAAGCAAAATTCATTGAATGTTTTGAGAATTAGACACCTGATTTGCTTATGTGTTTTTAAAAATTCCACCCAGCACCTATCTGCATTGTTAAGGCACCAAAAATCCTTTGCAAGCCTGGCCCAAGGAGGCTTCATTGATGGTACTATGGTAGTCATTGGAGGTTTGTGGGGTAGTATTTTTACATATATGTTGTGGTTTCATTTATATAACCTTGCAAATTCCTCATTTTATATCAGCTGAGGAGCCAGCCTAGAATGTCCAAATGTCCATCTGTGTTTGACTTTACAGGACTATACCCTTATATTATTTTTACCTTCCAAATATTTATATAATTGATTTTATAATCAATGGAGATTCGGTAGCTCCTCTTAATTTAATATACACACCCTAAATTCACCTTCTCTTTATAAAGACATTTCACACTAAGGCTGCGTCTACACGTGCACGCTACTTCGAAGTAGCGGCAGTAACTTCGAAATAGCGCCCGTCACGTCTACACGTGTTGGGCGCTATTTCGAAGTTGAAATCGACGTTAGGCGGCGAGACGTCGAAGTCGCTAACCCCATGAGCGGATGGGAATAGCGCCCTACTTCGACGTTCAACATCGAAGTAGGGACGTGTAGACGATCCGTGTCCCGCAACATCGAAATAGCGGGGTCCTCCATGGCGGCCATCAGCTGCGGGGTTGAGAGATACTCTCTCTCCAGCCCTTGCGGGGCTCTGTGGTCACCGTGGGCAGCAGCCCTTAGCCCAGGGCTTCTGGCTGCTGCTGCTGCAGCTGGGGGTCCGTGCTGCATATACAGGGTCTGCAACTAGTTGTTGGCTCTGTGTATCTTGCACTGTTTAATGAAAGTGTGTCTGGGAGGGGCCCTTTAAGGGAGCGACTTGCTGTTGAGTCCGCCCCGTGACCCTGTCTGCAGCTGTGTCTGGCTCCCTTATTTCGATGTGTGCTACTTTGGCGTGTAGACGTTCCCTCGCTGTGCCTATTTCGATGTTGGGCTGAGCAACGTCGAAGTTGAACATCGACGTTGCCAGCCCTGGAGGACGTGTAGACGTTATTCATCGAAATAGCCTATTTCGATGTCGCAACATCGAAATAAGCTATTTCGAAGTTGGGTGCACGTGTAGACGTAGCCTAAGAGTGAAATCTTGGCTCCCTGGAAGTCAGTGGTAAAACTCCCATTAACTTCAATAAGCACTGGAGTTTCATCCTAATTCTTTTAACAGCCAGTTTATCCTTAGCTTAATTTTTCCATCTGACGTGATTTTCCATCTGACACGAGGTCTTTGTAAGTTCCTTCTGCTCTGTTCTCCTCTGAATTTCGTTTTAGCCCTTTTTAATCTCCTCTTCCCCAAAGAGCAGAGAGCAAATATTCCCAACATTTTAAAATAATTAAGATCTGCTAGTCTTTGTGTAATGCTACTTGCCTTCTGTTGTACTTTCTCAATTTCTACAATATCTTTTTCATATTAAAGTGGCAAATACTGTACACAGGATTTTAAATGCAGTCTTCTAATCAGCTTCTTGTGCAGTACGAGGATAATTTTCTCTGACCTTTGTTCAATAGCTCTATTTGAACAACTAACAATTTTGTTTGCTTGTTTAACTGCTTGGTTTAGTGTTTTCTCTGCTACTACCTTTCTCTGGCTTGGTGTCTTACTCAAATACTTTTATGTGAAAACCAGTCCATTAGCCAGCCTGAAATATTTATGTTTATGGATGGCTGACATTTTTTAAATAAGATCTGATTGGTTGAGTATTTGCCTAATCCTTCTTCCATGGAAAACAATGGCGGAACTCTGTCTGGTTTAAATGGAGTCTAGGAGTAAAGTCATGGGGCTGTAAAGAATGAGAAGCTAGGATAGGGAGTAAGGTTTTTAGAGACTGCAACTGTGTCTCCTTTGGTAACATAGACATTTAGAACTCTCCCTGTTGTTTCCTTTATTGTAAAATCAATGCCCTCCCAGCTTCTCTATGAGTGGATAGCACTGAGCACTGTGTTGGCTCTACATACACTTTCATTCACTCCACTCCAGAGAATGTTGAACTTTTGCTACTAGCATTAAACATTAATGTTATGTTCTTTCAAGGGAAGAAGTGAATCAACTGTTTCACACACAGAATTGTGTCCTAAATGTGTCTACTTGGTCTCAGTTGTGTCCTGAGCATCACTTGTTGTAACTGTTTCCTATTTTTCATTTTACAGTTTGAACACTGTAATTTCCTAATGCAAGGAAATGTTTTTAATGAAGTTTTTGTGCTTGTGAATGTTATTGGATAATAGCCTTCAAGTTCCAAAATCTCACAACAGCCAGAGCAAGAGCAATGGTAGAGCAAACGTCTCCACACTGACTACCTAAGGATCTTAGAGGCAGGACGTCCGGTAGGGAAGAGAGGAAAGGTCAGCCTCCATAATTATCCAACCCAGGAAGTTTCTCTTGAGACAGACAGCAAGGCTACTGATTACCATATGCATTACTCTTTTTACATGGGCATCTATCTACTGGCAATGGAATTGCGACCACCCATCTCATTTTACTTAGTTCTCTAGACAGTTATTGATTGGACATGGCTTTCCATCATTGCCAACCCAGGCTGTATTTGACCATTGATCAATAGCATTCAAAGTGTGCATCTTAACTAATGTTTCATTGCTTTGCCGAAGTGGAGAGGATGTCGTGAAGACCAGGACCTTAGCAAAGTTCAACAAAGAGCTAGAAAAAATCATCCATCAGTGTTATTACCCAGGATGGGTAGGAATGGTGTCCCTACCCTCTGTTTTTCAGAGGTTGGAAATGGGTGACAGGAGAGGGAGCACTTGGCGATCACCTGTTCTGCTCACTCCCTCTGGGGCATCTGGCATAGATCAGTCAGAAGACGGAATAGTGGGATAGAGGGACCTATGGTCTGACCCATTATGGATGTTCTTGTGTTTTCCCCACTGACACTTTAAACTATTGAAAATAAAGGCTGTCTAAACCCTTCCTTTGTCCTCTTCATGACACAAAGAGGCAGAGCAGACAAATTGCAAGGCAGAAAACATTCATCCCTGTGGTACTATAATCCCTGCTAACCCACCAAGGTTTTGTGATACAGTCAGCCTGTTTTTGAGTGCCATTTTGAAATGCACATGCTAAAGAGGAGCAAAAACATTTTATTTCAGACAGTTCAGCCCCACCCCCTATAACAGCTGTAATTATCCCAGATGAACTAGGGGCAACAGATTCCTATATGCTGAGATGTGGAAATGCTGGGCAAGATCCTAACCGGGTGTAATCAGCATAATGCTGAGGATCTGCCCCATTGACTTCAATGAAACTCAGCCCGGTTATGCTACCTGAGGTTCCAGTCCATGTGGGCCTGATCCTGAAGGAGATCATGCACCTTCATGTGCCATTGACTCCACTGAAAACACTCAGCATATTGCACAATCCAGTCGGTCTGTGTTCTTTAGCAGTTATCTCTTGATCCTTCCCTCTAACTTGGCTTTCTTTCTACTACAACTGAAACATTTTAGCATTTCTTACTAAAGCAATCTGCAATAGTATCAAAACACTTAATAATATATACTCTGTTCATTTTGGCATGCTAGTGCATATATAGTTTTGTTTTCAATATGCTTTTATTTAAATCTATCCATTATATATCTATATCTACTTAAAATTCAATAAAATTTATTCAGAGAAGGAGAAAGCCAGATGCTAACTTTAACCCAAAAAATAAATCAAATAAAGCTTTAATTAGCAGAGGGAAAAAAATCAGGAAAATAACCTTCTGGAAAACACCACAGGAATTGCTAGAAGTGTAACAGCATTCTAATGCATTACTGTGTTACCATCTTGTATTTATATTACCTATACGCTTTTGTAGCCAGCAACACAAAGCTTGTGTGCTGTAATTAGCATCCTTTCTGTAGTGAATTGTCATGTTCTACCATTGCTAATGAATGTGGAGAAAGTGTACCTGCTGTAAACTGTTGCTGAGAAAAAAAACAACCACCCAGCATTACTACTAGAACATGATTTCCTTGTTCCCCCCCTTTTCTGAAAAATGCCTCTGTTATTACCTGCGGTAGTTGCTGAACACTAGCATGCTATTTTGTTGATTGCGCTGCCCTCAGAGACGGCACATTTGAATCCCATTTGTAGCAGCAGTGCCAGTGCTGGGATTCAAAGTCAGACCCTCTTAAGGTTACAGCCCTGCTGCTACTCCTGCACGAGTGGAAGCCTCTTGATGCCCATAGCATCAGAGACTTGGGCTGATAAAGAGACCAGGTGAGCTAAAGAGAGTGAAAAACAATATTTTTTTTTCCATTTTTCTTACCAGAAAGATTAAGGAGACAAGAGTGGGTTGAAATTTGATGATTTGATTCCGTTCAGAGGAGTGCTATCATTTTTATGTCCTTTTTGAAAACGCACCCACAGTGTCTGAATTCCCATTAATGCAAAGTTCAGATAAAGCTGATGAAAAGCAGCTGCCATCTTGATAGTTGCCATGGCAGATGGCATCAGCCTTTATGCTTTTATCAGTATTAGTATCAGAACACACTCTGTGTTCCAAGCTGAGATAAAATCATTGAAGCTGTACCTGGAATAGGCAGATCAACACTGCAGGTCCCACTTCGTTTTGAGTCTTTTCAGAGCAGCGTGCATAAAAGCTAGAGACAACACATTCCTGTTATTCATTAGTTCAACAATGCTGAGGGTATTTTGTAAACTTCACAGATGAAGCAGCCTTTCTAAGAGCTGCTGCCTCCCTTTCCCCCGTTCTCCCACCCCCCAAGAAACGTTCAGGGCTTGACAAAAACCACAACACAACAAACAAAAAGCCCTCACCACACACACAAACACACACATGCACGCACGCACAGAAACAGTTTACAGTAAGTAGACAATGCACCATAGTGACCTTCCCCCTTGATTAACCTGCCTGCAGTAAATCCAAGCAAGCCTGCCATGATTCATGATGTTGAGACTAGGAGACTAGCCAAGGAATTAATAACCATTAGCCATGTACTGAGAAGATATAGCACAGCCAGGGCTTCGATGGGTTTATTGCATTGATATTGTGAATTGTGCCTTGAAGCCCTTCCCCCCTTTAGCTTGCTGCCGGTAGGAAGTGACATGTGGTGGTGGCACAGCTCTGAAGCCCTACTTCAACCTGGCAGTCCTGGCCCCATGCCAAGTGTTTGGAGCAGCATGTACAGTGGCCTGCACGGCCCCCTTTTCTTCCAACGCCACGTCGTGATAATTGCTCCATCTGAAAAAGTGACTTACACAATGTTAAAGCTTTGCCACTGGCTTTTTTGTGCGTGTTTCGAGCCATATTGACAAATCTCCCCATCCCCTATCCCTCTCCCCTTCTCATTTCCCCTCAGAGATATGCAGATAGTTATTTTTGGTAACAATGTTGCATGATAAATAGAGGGGTTGTGAGATCTCAAGTTATTATGCAAGTGTTAGCGACACAGGCTGGTAAACCATTTGGCTGTTGCATCAGCGCTGAAATGAATAATAGCAAATGGGAGGAGGGCATGGGAGTTATTTTACATGACACATATATATTTAAATATAGCATTAAAGT
This sequence comes from Carettochelys insculpta, assembly GCF_033958435.1. Classification (NCBI taxonomy): domain Eukaryota; kingdom Metazoa; phylum Chordata; order Testudines; family Carettochelyidae; genus Carettochelys; species Carettochelys insculpta. Next base: position 211,496,445 of record NC_134138.1, on the reverse strand, counting down.
AATGTTAAAGGTTTGGAGTCATTATAGTCTCTTGTGCTGCCTTTCAAACTCTTCCAGGAGCGATTTTAAAATTTGTTATTCTTTCTTTCCCCTTTATTCTCTGCAGGGAGGCAAGGTGACCTTCTATATCTGGGTTACCCCTGCTCGGGGCAGGCAGGTTGTGATTCAAAAACTCTGTGCTTTGACCAGACAACATGTAACAAATCTGAATACAGTGCTGGGTTTGGATTTGAAAGTTTGGGGTCCTTCAAAATCAGCCATTTGGTCTGGGCCCTTTCTAAGTTAAAAGGGACAAGTGTTAAAATTAGGGATGGGTATAAATAAGAACTGACACAAACTTTAGCCTGAAAAGCTCAAAACAAGATTCAAATGAATATGTGAGGAACTAAGCAAATTTAACTATTACCTTATTCTTAAAGTAAGACTATTTTTATCTGCTCAGCAGGACCAGAAGTGAAAGAACCAGAAGGATATTATGAACCACACAGGCCAGCCCAATTGCAAGCTAGAAAAACCAGAAATCTTGTCAGGCTTCTTATCTGCTTGTATTTGTGTTCATTGTATTATGGTCATGCCTAGTGGGGCTGGGACCCCATTGTTGCTGGACACACATAGAGAAAAGATGGTTCCTGTGCCAATGAGCTTACAATCTAAGAGCCTTAGCTACAGTTTTTTGAAGTGAGTGGGAATCTTTACGTTGACTTCAGTGAGTTTTCAATGAGACTAAGTATATGATGAGAAATTGCATGTGAATGCAGTGAAATGGGCTGGGGGGAGAGCACAAAATAGCAACAGGATTGTTATAATTAACATAAGAAGAAGAAATCACAACACACCAGCTGCCCGGCAAAACAAAAAAGCAGTCCAGTAGCACTTCTAAGATTAACAAAATAATTTATTAGGTGATGAGCTTTCTTTGGACAGACCCACTTCTTTTATCCCACGAAAACTCGTCACCTAATAAATTGTATTGTTAGTCTTTAAAGTGCTACTGGACTGCCTTTTTGTTTTGATAGTATATTGACTAACACAGCTACCTCTCAGCTGTCCAGCTATCGTCTACACTCTTGTTGGCATCATAGCACAGGTGAATTTTAAGGAGATATTAAAAGGAAAAAAAAAAGAGTACTGGGTTGGCAAAATGTATTGGGCATGACAGTTAAGCACAAGGTGCAGCTTAATACAAACCACAAGGAATTTTTGGGAATATCAGATTTGTGGGTGATGTTGTCATCACTGCAGCATGGTACAGTGTGTGTGTGTAGGGAGGGTGGGGGAATCAATGAATCTATGACAAAAGGAGATAATAGGAAAGGTAGGAGGGACTAAACAGTGAAGAGACTTAAACTTTCTGTCTGATGTGGTGGAAAAGGGGGAGACAATGGAGGTACTTAAGGAGGGAGAAGTTAATGTGGCCAGGGTCTTTACAACAAATTTTGCATGGATTTAGATGGGGGGGAGGGGGCTGGGTCAGATAACATTTGTCCAGGACAGAAAAGAGGAGATTGAGGTAGTCAAGATGTGAACTGTAATTCGAGAAGTTACTATAAGAATTAATCAAGCTGAACCTCCAAATTTTGCCAGTCATTTATCTGATTAGAGTACTCAAAAGCAAAGTATTTTAGAATTTGAATCCTAAATTCCTTCTCTTTCTCTCTTCTTGTCCATCCTGCTTCCTTATCAATGAAAAAGGCGGCTGCCATCTTACTCCATAGAGAGTACAGTAGGGCACCTTATGAGAGAATCTGAATATCTTGGCATTTGTTAGTTTCCTCATCTGTAGAGCTAGAAACCACAGTGAAGAAGACACAACGGATATATAGATTGATCTTATTTTAAAAACTGATTTTGTAACTCAAGGCTACAACAAATGGCAGCACACTCATTTGCTGTAGTTGCAATGCTTTGCATGCACGCATATCTCTTGTACTTGCACACTTGTATATTATGAATTGATTGAGAGACAGTGTTAAGGGAAGGAAAGATGGTTCGTGATTAAGACTCTGAATTAAGAGTGAGGTGATCAGGATTCTTTGTGTCCAGCATCTGCACCAACTAGATTCTAGGCCCAGCTGTATCACAGGCTTTCTGCATAATTGTGACCAAGTTACTGAGTCTCTATTTTCTCATCTGTGAAATGGGGATAATAAAGATTTCCTCCATTTTTCTCAAAATGATGGAAAGCTAAATTAACTCACATTTGTAAAAGGCATTGGGAAGTTGGGTGCAGCTAAATTGCGAAGTATTATTAGGGAAAGTTTCGATAATTTGGCCTATTTGTGTAGTCATCCTTACTTAGTTTACAAAGCAAGAAATTCTTTTACAAAGCACAATGTGAATTAACTTGTTATACTGAAATATGGCCCTTTATATGCAACACAACAACACAGCTCACCATAACTTATGTATTTGCACTGTATACATACTAAAAGAAATACAAACAAAAAACAGGATTACCTAAAATGGCTGCCTCTAACTAGTGGCATCCATTTTACATTAGCTGTGGCTATTCAAAATCAAGGTCATATTTTTAAAATTAGAGCATGTCTTTAAACAGATTTATATACATATGTAATAGTTGGTTGTAGCTATAGGTTGCTTATTGTTGCCTTAAAATTAAGATGATTTTCAAGAACTGCACAAATAATTTGTACCATTGGGTTCTCTTCTTAAAAATTCATAGTCATTTTACTTATTTGTTGAATACTAAAAATCACTGCTGGGTATTCAGTTCAATATCAAACGTTTGTTCATGACAGACATAATTTTTGTTTCATTTTAAATATGAGCAGCACAACAATGATTATTTAAAAATAAAAGTCCTAATTGTATTTGTGATCAGCTGAGGCAGCTGTCAAAATCTGTTCATGTTAGTACTTCACAATGTTAACAGTTTAAACTAAAGTATAAACTTCAGGAGTATTTTTGAAAAAATGTGTAAAAAAATAAATCCCTCTCAGCCAAGACTTTGTTTGTCACCTTTTCTCCTGTATTGTTGTGGCCAAGTCATAATCCTGCTTAAGCAGAGGGTTTATTATAACAAACGCACCAACGCAACCTTAGTTCAAACTGCTCTAGTGGGCGCTGCTATAATTTAAGATCATAGCTCAGAAGAAAATGGAATTTTTTTTCTTACATTTAAGGGTTCAGTTTACCACTGAAATTGCTTTTCATTTAATTCAAGCAGCAACTGATAGCACAGAACACTTAAACAAAATTAAACAGAAATCTTTCACGTTATGAGAGGCACTTATGTGTGCTTTGTGTTTTTTTTTTTTTTTTTTGTTAAATACAGTTTCCCTGAGGAAGAATGGCAGAGCAGATTTCAAGCAATTCCTTTGGTTCCCAATAATGTTAGTGTTCAGTGTTATTCTAGAGGGCTTTAAACAACCATATCCCCCCCCCCCCACCTCTCAGTGTGACTACCTCTTATTGTAACTGCACATATTTTATTCAAGGTCACAATCAAAAATACATTAATAGCACACAGTTCAAGTATCTTTATGATCAATGATATTTTTATTTAAAAAAAAATCCACTCTCCGTAGCAAAGTATTATACCATAAAACTAGCAAGTGTTCCATGCAAAATAAAAAGGCAGACAAATGTTTTGAAGCAACCAAGAACTATCTTCATTTTTCTAAATAGTACAGTTGGCTAAAATAAGCTGACCAGATTTGTGGTCTTAGTATCCTGGAAGATTTTTGTGGTTAGGGCAGCGGGGTAATTGGGGTACAGCCAAGAAATGAAACAGGTTTTGTGGACACTGGGCTACCTGCCCACCTTTTTGGTGTCTAATGGTGCAGATGTCAGACACAAAGGAAAGGAACCAAGACTGGAACATTGACGGTCTGTGAACAAGAGAAAGGGGCTGTGAAAACTGGAACAGCATCGCACCCGGACAATTTGCAACAGACAACAGGAAGGTCCATTAAAAAAATGGGACTGGCCTGATGAATCTGGGGCATCTGGTTGCCTTAGGCTAAAAGTACTTTCAGTATTTTTTACTGCCACTATAAAGTAAACAATTGTTTAATTAGTAAAAATAAAAAAGCAATTTACAGGACGAATGAATGAGGGGCTTATTTTCTGCTTAAGTAATATTGAATTAAAAATGGTCTCTTACATTTAGTTAACTCGTAGGAACAAAGCATCCCAGTCTCCCCAAAGGAGCATAGCTTTTGTGGGCTTAAAATATGGAACCTTACACCCTGTGTTGAATTAATGCAATAAGGACTGGGTGAGCTCCAGTAAGTTGGGGGCAGTCTGTGTTCCAGGAGCCCCTTAGGCAAATCATGCATCAGAGCATGTACAATCTGCAGTTTGTTCTCGTTTCACAGTTGAGGTTTTAAAAATCACATTAACCCTTAACAACAACGAGGAGACCTGGAGCACCTTAGAGACTAAGGGATGTATCCGGGCAGGAGTGAAACTAAAGAAGTCTCTAAGATGCTACTGGGACCTTTGTTGTTTTACAGATACAGACTAGCACGACTACCCCTCTGAAATTATTAACCCTTCAGGATCTGTGCTCCTTTTTAAACATAAAACATGCAGAATGAGAGCACTGATCCCTTAGATACGCACTGTCTTTGTTGGATGGCTGTTTCACACTGCTTCCCTTTGTGAGGAGGGCTGGCAATAGTGTATACTGGCCAGGAGGTGCAGCCCGAAAGTCTAACAGAAAACCAAGACCCCTGGGAACAAACAAGACTTGTTCTCATGTGTGTTAACCTTGGTTATACTCACCCACAGACTTACCACTGCCTTGGCAGCATTACTCTGACCTTCTGCTGTGTTGAGATGGATGGTCCCATATCAGCCTCTCCACACTCTGCTTTGCCCATTGGAAAAACTATAGAGGGATAATTATTGCTGCTCAGTAGTGACTAGGCTACTTTTTGCACTGTAAATACTGCTCCTCTGAGAGGGGAACATGCCTTATAAATTCCAAGATTCTTCCCTTTTCTCCTGTTAGCCACCTACCCTTCCCTACCTGCAAGTAGCGGCCCTGGAAAAGTATGTGTAAGGTGGGGAAATGTACTACAAGGACACCCTTTTGAATCTCACCCCACTTTTCCGACTTTTTGTTCACATTGGCTCCCTTCTTCACTGAGCCAAAGTAATAGTAGTAGGCATCGTTCAGTCTGCATAGACTATGGATCATGCCCTTTATAGTTTCAATTGAGGACTTCATTTACAGTGTCTACTGTGACTATGAAGACCCACACGAGAGTGACAGTCCTTGCTGCATCTCTTGCAGATGTGGTGGGTGTCTGGCAAGTCCTTAGCGTGCTTTCTGTGAGCTCGCTTCTCCTCTGCTAGCTGTCTGATCCTCATCTCGCCCTTCTGAAGGCCCTTGTGTAACCCCTGCTTCCATCTGCTGCGGTCGTCTGCTAGTTCTTCCCAGTTGTCCAGCTCAATGTCTACCTCTCTGAGGTCTCTCTTGCAGACATCTTTGTAGCGCAACTGGGGGCGTCCGGGAGGTCTTTTGCCAGAGGCTAGCTCACCATACAGGAGCCAAAACACTGAGCCAAAACAAAGACAGGAACCAAGAGAAAAGGGGGAGTGAAAAAGTGCCAAAGGCTAAATAATTTAAAATCTTCAGAAGGAAGTTGTAAATAACTCTTAATGTTGTCAAAGCAAAAACCAAACCAAAATAAAAACAAATACACATAACATACCCCACTCACCAGAGTCATCACTACAATGACAAACATCTAAGTGGCTTCCCTGATAATCCTTTGCTAGGGCCAAAAGCCTGTAACTGTGTTTTTAAAAATTCATTGGCATGTACTATGGGGACTGAGCCTTCTAATCACTGTCTCCTTCAACATCTTTCCCAGCATAGGCTGAGTTGAGGGCCACATTGTCTCATGCGGAACTAGAAAAGAACACCAGAACCTTTTTTCTCGTTGAATGGATTCTCTCACTCCAAGATACAGAATAAGACCAGGAGTTTAGGCCAGTTCTGGCGTTTGGCCTTTCTTTTTAGCACTCTGTAGTGTGTGTGTGTGTGTGTGTGTGTGTGTGAGAGAGAGAGAGAACGAGTTATTTTGTGTATGTGTGTGTGTGTGTGTGTGGTATGCGTGTGTGTCATTTACAAATGCAAAGATAACAGCAAGTTCTTAGTTGGCACCAAATGGGGGACCGTTAAGTATGAGAAATGATGTCGATTTATCATTATATTATGCCTCTGACAGCGAAACACACCTGTACTTTTTATGTAATTTATTGACTGGTTATAGATGCTGTGCGAGAGAGGAAAAAATTAGCGCAGCTTTAATTACTCATGCTGCTGGTTAAAATATTAATGGGGCACAGAGTGTTGCATGCTCATTTCTGTTGATTTTTAATTAGCAGTAATTCATTTTGCACAAAGCATGTTGATGCCTTTGCCGGAGACATTAGCGAAGTAGCTGAATAAAGATGTTTTTGAGAGAGCTACTGTGCATACAGAATAAAGAGTGCCTGCTTTCTGTCTTGTCTGATAAAAGTTGGGCAAAGAGGGAGACAGATGATGAAACCAAACAATACCAGAGCATCATGGTATAGCTTACATCCCTGACTTTAACAAATTTGGAGTTTTCCAAGTGCTTGGTATTTGGAATATTTCAGCACTTTATTCAAGTTATTGGCTTTATTTTGACGGTTTCCAGAAGCATCAGAGAAGGGTGACGGCTGAAAGCCTCCAGTCATTTCTGCCATGAATGTCATGATGGCATTTTGTGATAGAGAAATATCTGCTGGCACATTACATTTGAAACAGATTTGTTGATGTGGCATTGGCAAGGCAGGGGAACTTTCACTTGTGACTTTTTGCTCCCCCTAAAGATAATTGCAAAGAGCTTCACTATCTAAAATCTCCAGAGGTGGCTGGCATTTCAAAGGCACTGAGAGAGAGAAGGAGGCAAGAAATTAATGTATGGTGCAGATGAAGATTCCAGCTTGTGGAATTTATTTGTCCAAAATGCTGGGAGGTGTTAGTCATCAAGTAACAGTCAAACCTCCAGTTTCAAGGTACTTATGGGCATATTCCAACATTACCCTTCTGCTCCTATTCATCTTTATTGCACAACTCCAAGCTCCCATCCAGACGGATGGGCAGAATGGTTTGAGGAAAATGAGACCTTACCTTGAGCCTTAGGCCACATTTACAATCACAGCCCCACACGTAACAATAGGTCCAATAATTTTTTCTCCCACAACTACCACTTCTCCACCCACTGTGTCCAGATATCAGTAGGCAACAGTAGCCAATGGTGGTTTTTTCCTATGTACCCATTAGGTGAGTATGACCACTTCAACAGCATGAAGACCTTCTTATCAATAGTCATGTCTTTGTCACTTTTGGAGCAGACTATCGTGCTTTACCTGGGACTACATCTTGCAGCCACTTGAAGCGATGATGGTACACAATGAGGCTGACTGTGTGTTTAGCAGTGCTTCTACCTGCGATCACATAGAGTGGATGGGACAGAATGGGCCTTGTCTTCCTATTTGTATAGGGAGAGAGATTAAGGTGTTGCACTGGGACTCAATGACTGGAGCAACCACTATCTCTCTGTGCCATACTGCTACAACTGAGAACAACCTGGCTGTTCCTCAGTGAGGCTTTCTCTGTGAGGGACTCTTGATTTTACAATGTGCTTTTCCTTTCCAGACAAAGCTCCTCTGCTTTCCTGGGCATTTGAGGAAGAGCCAAGGGTGGGAGTGGCAGTAAGTAAATACTTCTGTGATCACAATAGTTATCTTTTGCAGATAGACTTTAGGATTGGTGGGCAGCGTATTCGATTGATTGTACCTGCTATTATGAATTTTATTCTACTATAAAGGTGCCCAGAATACTAGACAAGTGTTCATTATAATTATAGACGGAGAGTATAAATACCCCACTGCCACCCAGACGTTAGTACAGTGCTACTCCAAACCATTGGTACTCTCTTCTCAGCTGTTGCTCTCTTAAAGTGCTCACAGCTGCCAGAGCTCAGAATGAACTGCTCTTAGAGATCAGAACCCACTGGGCCTTGTTATTAGTCCTCCGCTGCTCCCTGACACAGCCACTCTCAACACCCAGTCTGTTTCACACATTAGTACCTCTCAGCGCCAAGATACCAGCATCCAGCTTCTCTCAGTGATTAGCAGAGTGTGGAAATCAGAAAAAAGGTTTGAAATCTAGGATATTTTCTTTTTTTGCTCTAAACCCATGGAGTCCCACCAGTTCTGAAGCAAATTAGCCACGTTATTCTGAAAATATATTTATTTTTCAAGCCGCACTCAATCGGCCAAATAGCCACACGTGGCTTGTGGCTAGTGTGTTGGAATCTGTGGCTTTGAACTATTAAGTACAGGCAAGTTTTTAACCTCATTTGCAGTAGACAATGCTCTTGGTCCAGCAAAACCTAGAGCTTGTACTTAGTTTTTAGCATACCATTTACTATCATGCAACTGCTCCCTTGATTAAAGATGCACTAGGGGAATAATGAGTTAACTGGCAATTTTGAAAAGTTAAAAAAGCATTAGCCCAAAACCAGAATTTTTTTTTTTTTTTTTTGTGAATTGAACAATTGAAACCCCCCTTTGAGAGGTTTAATTGATTTTTTGAAATAAAATTAAAGGAAATTTTCAAACAAGTAACAATTTCAAATTAAAATGTTGAAATGTTTCGTTTTGGAAATGTTAATTCAAAATGATTCTGTTCTTTCATAAAAAAACAACAATTTTTTTAAAAAGAATGGACAATCTGGAGAAGTCAACATGAATTCACAGAATATTTTGCTGTTACCAAAGCTGCATTTTTTGCAAAATAAAAAGTCTGTGCAAAAAAAATTTCACACGAATATAACTCACAGTTAAACATGTGCTTAACTGCTGTAATAGATCAGGACATATTACTGACAAAGCCTCTCCTTCATGGTGAGCTGGTCCTAAATTTTGCAACAGGAAATCCTGTTGTCAGTGTCATGCCTGTGCAACACTGAAGAGTCAGTGGTAGGCTGATTTAAATTGAAACAATGTGGGGTGAGGGTAACAGAATTAGAATGAAATGGAATTATACAATCAGTCCCATAGCCTCTGTTTCATTTTTAGGTCCACTTCAACTTCTTTTATGTTATTTCACATTTGCAATTTAAACATGCCATCTTTCTTTCTACTGGTAATGCATAATTGCCTCCCAAAAGCTGAGGGAATGCTTGGTGAAGAGAGAAGGAAGATTGGGCATCAGAGATAGTGGGGGTTGGGTGCGAAGGTGGCTTAAGATTGTGGGATAAGCACATTCAGCTGGTGTTCCTGCGAAGGGGCTGAGAATTGTCTACAGCACAGACCTGTGAATTAGTATTATATCCAGCAGCCCCGGAACCAGGAGGATGCCAGATATTCAAATATTCTGAATGCTAGAGAGGTATACCTAGCAAAATTTTGAGGAGTAAAGGGACTTTGAAGTTGCCCAGGTACTTGGAAGTACCGGCAGGTTAGCCACGGCTACGTGCAAGCCAGGACTTTGAAGTTGCCACGGTGCAGAATTAGCTTAATGAAGTGCTGCACATGCACCGTAGCACTTCATTAATAATCTCCCAACACCCTACTTACCATCCTCCTTTCAAAGTAAGGTGCTAGTGTAGATGCAGCCGTACTGTTGGACTTGCCACTGGTAGTAGACATTTCAATGGATGCTTGGCTGCTGTAGGAAGGTAAGGTGCTACTTATCTCAGGGAACTGGAAGGGACCTTCAGAGGTCAGTGAGTATAGACCCCTGCCCTCACAGCAGTGGTTATCACCGTCACTAACAGGTTTTTGTTAAAAATGTATTTGCCCCAGATTCCTAAAGGGCCCTCTGAAGGATTGAATGCACAACCCTTGATTTAGCAGGCCAATACTCAACCCACAAAGCTATCCTGCCCCACTACTAGTGGTTGACAGAGAGAAGACATTTGAGAATGAAAAGCTATCCTATGTTCTCTGCACTTTGAGAAGCACAGGGACTGCATAGCAGACAAAGGAAGTCTAAAGGTCAGATTGGAAATGAAGTAACAGCCCCACGGTGGTCTGCATTGCTCCATGCAACAGTAGAGTTGAGCACAGTGAAGGGAGTAGCCAGCGATACTAACACATAGTAGCCTAGCAGATGATGTGAAATGCACAGGCTCCCTATGCATGGGAGCAGCACCATACACGCTGTGCTCTTCCAGGAGCAGTCCAGGGCTAACTGGCACAATCTGGCTGTTAGGCTTTATTTCACCATTTCTGGGTTCAGTAAGCTTCTCTGCCCGGGATTATTTAAACTCGGCAAAGCAACCTGTAACAATTTAAAACTGCCTGATAAGATGGCATATTGAGTTTGGATTGCTTATCAGTACATAATCACAAATTGCATTGGTAGAATCAGGTAGTGTTAGCACAGGGGCTGGTAAAGAAAGACAAAATACGTCTTATTTTTGGGTGTTGTTTATTGCAAACTCTGTCTATACACATTGACAGAAGAATTAATTTCCAAATCATGGGCAGCTGCATTGATAACAAAGCCACAGAGTGCTGTACTTAATGTCAATAAGAAGTCCACCTATTTCTAAATTGTCTGGTGAATGCGGCTATATAAAATACAGATTTGAGGGTTTTTTTCTGATGAGATTTTTCCATGAAGGCTGTACTACAGTGACTTCCCAGCCTAGCCCCCGAGAACTAGGTTACTTGTGTAACTTGGGCGAACTAACACATCAACAACAGTCCATATAAGACTTAGCCCATTAGTGTCTTTGAAAGTATAACCAGTAAAGCAAGGAATACCACATCTAAGTAGGTCTGGAATAAGAACATTACTTCGGAGCTGATTTCTAGGCTGCGTTGGCTATTTAACATGGCTTCAAGCAAACTATGACTAAAACAGGCAGCTTGCAGCTAACAGTTTCCCATACTAGACTTGCAAGCTCCTTTAGAAAGGCAAAGCAAATACTACTGTAGTCAGGCTGTTCTAAGCCAGGCCTGCACTCCAAAAATCTGCAGTGTCTGAAATGTAAGAATAGCTATTGTGGTGATACCATCAGTATGACTGGCCATTTTCCATTTACCACACACTCTATATTCCCAATTTTAAATTTCGACATTTCAAAACTCAGAAACACCCAAAGTCGAGGACTATTGCTGTTCTAGGTTTTGAAACACTTCCCCTAGAAAGAGGAACACCGACCCAGGCAGTCAGATAGTGCAGCTGGATTAATTTACAGTATGCCAAGATTGAGCCTTGACTCACTTCTCACAGTGGTTTAAGAACTGAATAATTCTACTGAAGTCAGTGGAGTTATGCAAACAGCAACGCCCATTTTCAGACCTGGCTAAATGATTTTGAGCGTCTCACTTTTGGGCTGCTCAGTTTCGGACACCTTAAAGAAGTCTGATTTGTTGGGAAGGGTACAGCGCTGCTGCTTTCTGATGTGGCCAGTCACCTTTGAAAAACTCCAGGCAGAGAATTTTTGCTGCTGAGAACAGGAAATCTACATAAACATACAGGGGATCCCTTTATAAGTCACCCTGGTGTATGTTGTTTCCCATTTACGTCATTGACATGTTGAGGGCAAAGACATAAAAATTCCCCGCTTTTACATCGTCATGTATACATCTTCTGCCCAGTATGCTCTTCGAGGCTGAGCTGCTGAGCGCCACAGCTGCTTCGGCCAACCTCTTCAAGACTTGCAACTTCTCCAGCTTCTTTTGGCAGCAAAACCTTTATGGCTTCTGTAGCTCCTGGATGGAGAGCAAGGAGCCTGCCGGTTCTCTGGGGCTCAGGGAAGCTGGGGGAGCATGAGTGGCTGCCCCATCCCTGCTGCTTCCTCGGGTCTCGGAGAAGTGGGGGAAGAGCCATGTCTGTCCTGTCCCCGCTGCTGAGGCTCGGAAAAGGTGATGGGGAAGACTGTGCCTGCCCCATCCCTACCACTTCCTCAGGGCTCCTGAGAGCACTGGGGGCTGCAGCAGCCTGCAGCTCAGGAAGGTGGGTGGCTGCCGCCTCCTTCCCAGCTCCCCGAGGCTTCAAGTGCCTGCTCAGCACCTTGCAGCACCGGGAGATGCTGGTCCTCCTGCTGCCTCCACTGGTGCCCAGCAAGGGTGACTAACTGCCCGGTGAGCCTGGGGGGGCTGCCCCAGGGGCATTCTGCAGAGTGGCAGCTCACTGGAAACGTGGGAGGTCCCTATTCCTCTGTATTTATAAGGATTTTTTATGGTGGAAAATTCCCTTTTATATGTTGTTTTGCTTTACATCATGACTTTACAGTCCCTGATCATGATGTATAAAGGGGACTCCTGTACACCACACTTGATATCAAGTATGAGTTTTTCAATTGCTCCAGACTTCAGAACTGAGTGGGGTGGGGTTGGAGGTGGTGGCCGAAACAAATATCTCGTAAATGAATTGCTACTTACAGTAAATTTCTTATTAGGCAGTATTCATCATTTTCTTCCTCTGCTTTTCTATCCTGAACTGTGATCTGCTTGCCCATGTGACCTCAAGTAAGAGCAATCCAATCAATATGTTGATGGAGTAACAAGTTCAGTGACATTGATGGAGTTTTGGTCCCTCATTTCAGTTGTTAATACCACTACTGCTCATATCTTCCCATTAAAAAAGGGAGACACCTGAATAGCAATTAGGTAGGTTAAAAAGGAAGGGACAAGATATATGAAACCAGTTTTTGTCTGTGCTAATTGGCTACTTTAGGGTGTTCCATCACTACAGAGTTAACTTTGGTAGTCAGCACCCAAGCCTGAATGCTTGGATTAGCCTAGCATGACTGTGACCTGCCATACAACAATGACCACTTGAGTCATGGGGTACTCACTGGCACTGTGCTCACCAGGGTGAGACGGTAGGACTTCTGGTGGCATATCACAGGCTTCTTTTATGTTGCAGTAATTTGAGCCACTCTATAAGTCCTTCCAGGTGGCTTATGGGAGAAGTTTTCTGTGTTTTTAGGCTCTTGGGAGCATTGTGGGAGGACACTGGAGGACTATCAATGTTTATCAATGACCTGGATGAGGGGTTGGATTGCACCCTCAGCAAGTTTGTGGATGACACTAAGCTAGGGTGAGAGGTAGATACGCTGGAGGGTAGGGATAGGGTCCAGTGTGACTTAGACAAATTGGAAGACTGGGCTGCAAGAAATCTGATGAGGTTCAATAAGGACAAATGCAGAGTCCTGCACTTGGGCCGGAAGAATCCCACACATTGTTACAGGCTGGGGTCCGACTGGCTCAGTAGTAGTTCTACAGAAAAGGACCTTGGAGTCGTAGTGGACGAGAAGCTGGACATAAGTCAACAGCATGCCGTTGTAGTCAAGAAGGCTAATGGCACATTAGGTTGCATCAGCATTGCCAGTAGGAGCGTTGCCAGTAGGTCCATAGAAGTGATTATGCCTCTTTATTCAGCTTTGGTGAGGCCACATCTGGAGTACTGTGTCCAGTTCTGGGTCCCCAATTATAGGAAGGATGTGGACACACTGGAGAGGGTCCAGCAGAGGGTGATCAAAATAATTAGGGGTCTGGAGCATATGACCTACGAAGAAAGGTTGAGGGAATTGGGACTATTTAGTCTGCAGAAGAGAAGACTGAGGGGGGACTTGATAACAGCCTTCAACTTACTGAAGGGAGGTTGCAAAGAGCCTGGAGAGAGGCTGTTCACAGTGGTCACGGATTGCAGAACATGGAACAATGGTCTCAGGTTGCAGTTGGGCAGATCCAGGTTGAACATGAGGAAAAACTTTTCACTAGGAGGGTGGTGAAGCACTGGAATTGTCTGCCCAGGGAAGCAGTGGAGTCTGTTTAGTAAACCTGGAGGTGTTTAAGTCTTGCTTTGACAAAGCCCTGGCTGGGCTGATCTGATGGGTTTGGTCCTGCTTAGGGCAGGGGGCTGGACTCAATGGCTTTTTTAGGTCTCTTCCAGCTCTATTGTTCTATGATTCCATGATTCTGTGAGTGATTTATATTGTGTCCTCACTGGAAACTGGACAGGTTACCAGCCTGTGTGAAAGGATGGGCCAGCTAGTTTGGCTTCAAAGCTCCACTGAACTGTGCTTAACAGCTTTCGCACGTGGCTGGGAGCTGCGGGAGGGGGAACACCTCAGAAGAAGCCTGGATTGCCTTTGCCCTTAATAATGTGTGCGGGTAGCAGGGAGGGTGGGAGAGGGTGTCATGCATAAGTATTTTAGTTTTACCACAAAAGATACGCCTACTAATTAAAAAACAAATAAACGTGTATCGGTAAGAGAAGAACTAAGCTTCTTCACCGGCCAGATTAGAATCTTTACTTGTTTAAAGCTGTCAGGATGACTGCTACATGGGTGGTGTGACAGTGCATTAAAGTGTGGCACTTTGCATTTGTTATCATAGTAGTAGACTGGGCTGCTATGCGTCCAGCTTCTTCTGGCTGGTCTGGGTATTCACACCCTGGCGTTTCCATTTGGGGGCCAGATTCAGCAGCATGAAAGTGTTGTAAATAATCACTGCAATGCAAACACCTGGCAGAGTAAGCTGAAGTGCACCTCTCGTGTAGTGAAAATTCATTTTCAGGATATCAAAGGTTCTTGCAATCAAGGAATATTTTTGTCAATGGGATCTTATTATATTGCTCTCTATGCTGCATTCTGAGAATTGGGAAAGGAGATCTTGGTGCAACTTTGATTGGACACCTGAAGAAAGAAATAATTTGCTGTTACAAACCATACATATAATTTACAGCCAAATACTGCAGAAATGTTTGATGAACAAATAATCAGATTTTTAAACACATTTGCTTTGGCCATATTTACACTCCTTGCTTGTCTTCACTTCCCGTGAACTTTTATACAACCACACTTTCCAGGCACTCCTAGCTGTCAAAAGTGAATTTTGATTTCAAATGTTCACAGAAATATTTCAGAAACCTGCCTATAATATAATCAGGCAAAGTAAATTATATCAGGTGACCTATGAGGCCAATCAGAAGAGCCGTTCACAATCTGTTCCCCAGTGATTTGCCAAAATATTCCAGCAAAGCTCTTATTAAAAGGCAACACAATTAAAGCTGACTCAGCTACATGAGAATTCCCTGCTGCCATTTGGAAAAGTCTTTCTAACAGGAAAGGATGCAGAGGTATTTCCATAGGAGTACATGTTACACACTGAAGAGGCAAGACGGTGGTCACAGCCAAGAAATGGGTAGTGGGAGTAAGATGCTAGCAAGGACTTGGGCTGGATGGAGCAGGCAAGGGATGGTGCTGTGGACAAGGAATGCATTGAGCAGCTATTGTATTGTGATACTGTTGCTTTCAGACTTAAATGGTGATCAGTTAGCTCATCTAACTAGGCAAAACACATGGTCACTTAGCAAGGGCTTAGAGAGTCCACTAGAGTTAATTGGGTTGCTAGGCAACCAAGCCCAGTGGATTCGTGACAGTATGTCTGTAATATGCTACTACCATAGCAAACACTGATTTTAGTACTGGTCATCCTCAAACCACTTAACATATATTGACCAATAGCCTCTCATGACATCTGCAACAGATAGGTGAGTAAGGGTTATTATTATTATTATTATTATTATTACTATTACTATTATTATTATTATTATTTTACCAATTGGAAAACTGAGGCAGCATTTCAAGCCTGCTGGTGCAACCCACACTCACATGCAGGGTTCCCTCTAACTTTTTCCATCCATGGGCAGAATAAATTTTGTTATGTGCACCAGGGCATGTAGGGATGAGCACAAAACATAGAAAAATACACCGCTGGCTGTGTTTGGCTGTGGGTGCTCTGCTAATCAGCTAGGCAGCCTCTCTCCGGGGTGGCCACCCAAGCTCTTAGATTACAGGGAACACTGTTTATGTGAGTAGGCTGCATGGGGTCAAGAAAAGAAAGAGAACAGATGACAGGCCTAGAGAAAAGGACACTGAAAGCATGAAAACCCACACTGTTTTTCTTGTTTTAAACATTTTCATTTTAGTCAGTAATGTTCCTACATTTTTCCGGTCTAATGTGAATATAATGATGCAGCAGGGGGTCGTATGAGCCCAATGAACTAGACTCAAAGGAGATTTGGGAAAGGTGGTGGAAGATAAGCCAGCTGTGAATTCAGAAGCTGCTGGACGAAAGTCTCATGATGTGAGGAGGGCAGAGGTAGTCCTATCCGACCCATGCAGTGGAACTTGGGATACCATATGCTGCTATGTTTGTTTGTGCAGAAAGAGTGTGAGTGTGGTGTGGTTTGCTATGCAGCCTGTGTGCATCACTTCTTTATGGATGGTTTTATAACACTGCTCTCTCTCTCTCTGCTCCCCTCTCCTCCCCGTCACAAAAAGATAAAGAATGTGTGGAGATATTGCCGCTTGAAATAACAGCGTATCTGTGATATGAGAAGGTTGCACCAGGACACTGCATTCCCATTTGATAATGCTGCCTCTGTGCTGATGGGATGTTTCCAAATCCCTCCTTCAGGCTGCATCTACATTACAAGATAAAATTGAATTTAAAGGAGTTAGCACGATACTGAAACTGTCTTCACTGTAAATGCCATTAGCTCGACTTAGTGAGCCGTAATACCTATAACAAAATGTTGATATTACAGGATGGGTATAGAATCACTTTTGAACTTAAAAATTCAAATAAAGGCTAGTTTGGAAGCGCCATGTCTTTAATTCGAATTTATTAGTCTCCAGAAATGTCCCATATGTGTCCCACAAAGCTATGTGGGGACCCTCCATGTACGGCCACTTCCTTCTCCACTGCTCTCCATCCAGGTGCACAGAATGAAGGTCACAGGAAGCCCATGGATTTTGTTTGAATTGGAATTAGAATCTGAATTCTGCAGCGCCCAGGCCTGCAAATATAAAGGTCTGGATGGGTGGCTGACAGAACCAGTTGGGCGGTGGACAGGGCTGATAGTACATCTGCCTGCTGCTGTGCCAACATCCGCAGAGGCTGCATGACACAGGGAACCCAGGTGCATTTTGGGAAGGGCTGAAGGCACAGCTGTATGCCACTATGCCAATGTCCGCAGAGGACGTGCAGCACAGGGAACCCAGGCGGGTTTGGGGGAGAGCTGAATTCTGTTACTGGGGCCATGCCTACACTTACAAAAAAAATTGAAATGGTCATGCTAATGGCCAAATCAAAGAATACTAATGAGGCGCTGAAATGAATATTCAGCACCTCATTAGCATGCCACCAGCTGCTGCACTTGGAAAGTGCTGTGGTTTGCTTGCCCGTGGCTCGCCTACACAGGGGTCCTTTTCAAAAGAACCATGCAACATCAAAATCCCCTTATTCCTATCAGCTGATGTTGCAGTCCTTTGGAAAAGGACTCCTGTGTAGACGAGTCCCGGGTGAGCGAACTGCACCACTTTTGAAGTGCTGCGGCCAGTGGCATGGCTAATGCGGTGCTGAATATTCATTTCCGTGCCTCATTAATATTCTTTGATTTGGCCATTAGCATGGCCATTTCAAAGTTTTTTGTAAGTATAGATGTAGCCTGGGTGCTCGGACTTCTGGGACAGTGCTTTGCATTCTGGGATTCTAACATGAAATGTCCATAAGAAACTGGAGCAAAGGAACTGTGGGATAGATACCTACAATGCATTGCTCACACCGTTGAACTTGCATAGAGCAATGTGGATGCGGAAAATCAACACAAAAATGGTGGGTCGAATTTCAAAAAGGTTTGTGGACACAAATTCTAATTCATAAGAATGAAGTTAAAAAATCTAATTTATTAAAAATTGAATTTATCTCATAGTGTAGACGTAGCCTCACAGAAGCAAGCACTAACATATAACATCCTGCAATGTGATTTGATCTGCAGACTCCTAAGACTAACCTCACCCAAACCCTAAAACACTTTAGCTGCGTCTACACGTGCACGCTACTTCGAAGTAGCAGCACCAACTTCGAAATAGCGCCCGTCGCGTCTATACGCATCGGGCACTATTTCGAAGTTAACTTCGACGTTAGGCGGCGAGACGTCGAAGTCGCTAACCTCATGAGGAGATAGGAATAGCGCCCTACTTCGACGTTCAACGTCGAAGTAGGGACCGTGTAGACGATCTGCATCCTGCAACGTCGAAATTGCTGGGTCCTCCATGGTGGCCATCAGCTGGGGGGTGGAGAGATGCTCTCTCTCCAGCCCCTGCGGGGCTCTATGGTCACCGTGGGCAGCAGCCCTTAGCCCAGGGCTTCTGGCTGCTTCTGCGGCAGCTGGGGATCTATGCTGCAGGCACAGGGTCTGCAACCAGTTGTCAGCTCTGTGTATCTTGTGTTGTTTAGTGCAACTGTGTCTGGGAGGGGCCCTTTAAGGGAGCGGCTGGCTGTTGAGTCCGCCCTGTGACCCTGTCTGCAGCTGTGCCTGGCATCCCTATTTCGATGTGTGCTACTTTGACGTGTAGACGTTCCCTCGCTGCGCCTATTTCGATGTTGGGCTGAGCAACGTCGAAGTTGAACATCGACGTTGCCGGCCCTGGAAGACGTGTAGACGTTATTCATCGAAATAGACTATTTCGATGTCGCAACATCGAAATAAGCTATTTCGAGGTTGGCTGCACGTGTAGACGTAGCCTTTGAGGGCATCTTATTGTACCAAAGTGGTAAGTATCTCCTATAACCAAACCTGCACTAATGCCACCACTACCAGAAAACAGGGTTATAAATGATGATTTATTTATTTATAAGTAATGACTTATTATCTGCATTACTGGAATGCCATGATGCCTTAGGTAAGCATTGGGATCCCAAATGGCTAAACATAGCAAGAGACAAGCTGTGTCTCAAAGAGCTCAGAAGCTGAACAGATCAGGCAGGTAACAGGAAAGAGAAGGAAGGGTTATGATTTCCATTTTACAGATGAGAACCCGAGGCAAGAGAGACAGAGTGACTTGCCCAAAGTCATACAGGAAATTGAACCTTATTCTGATGAGACCCTGGCCATTATCCAAACCCCGAGGACCTTTCATGGGAGTTAGCCTGATGTCCCACCTGGAGGGTAGCCAGTGACCTCACAAGCCACCTCACTCTGCAATAAATGCTTTGGGTAATTTTTGGGAGATTTTAATTGTTAAAATCTGCCGTTATTTTGCCCCCTGCCATGATTTATTTTAAAAAATGCTATTTTGCTCAGAAGGCATCGGCCATCACAGGATCTATTGCCTGATGAAATAACAGGCCGGTACAGCTGTTTGAGGTAGGGGAATAGACTAGGTGAACCAACTATTCTCTCACCAGCCACAAAAATTCTGGTTATCTATGAGTTATGTAACCCAAGCTGACACTTCGCCAGGCAATACTTCAGCTGGAAAATATGAACACCTTTCCCACCTCACCGCATATGCTATTTATCAGATCTAGTGAAAGGAACATGCAATTATGAGGATGCTTTTAAAGATTTCTGTCTTCCAGGGGCCAGACTGTAAAGGCCTTACTCATGCTGAATAGTAACTTACACTTACAAGGTGGAAGAGCAAGAAGAGATAAATATATAAATAAATAGAAGGCTGTGCTGTCAGCGGAAAACAAAAAAAAGAGTATCACACACAGACTTTGCTATTTGATACAAAGTCATTCAAAGTAGTTAAATATTAATCCAAGTCCATAAATAGGGGTCCCAAAACATCTTAGCAGGAGCCTAAATCTATTCTGTGCTATTAAGATATTGCACTCAGGAAAAAAAATTGCACTGAGTGCATAAGCAGGCACTAGATTTTAAAGGTTTGTGTTCAGTATGGAAAAAAGTGTAACTGCTTTACACAGAACAAATCTGGGTCTGTGTTACGCATGGGCCACCTGCAACAATAAGAACTATAATGCAGTGATTGAAAGGAGAGCAGGAGGCTGAAGAATCTTTTTCTACTCTCTCCACATTCTGGCTATGTCTACCCAAGAGAGTTTTGTCTACAAAACTGGTGTTTTCTCGACAAAACCCATGGAGCAACCACATTGGTAAGGCATTCTGCTGACAGTAAATTGACAGAATGTTGATGGAATGTTGCTAGTGGTCTGCCTCTCCCCTGTGAGAAAGAATGCCTCTGTCGACAGATTCTGTTGACAGGAAGTTGGTCTGGACATTCCAGGGGGGTCCTCTGTTGACAGACGGGGCTTCCAGGCCGCTGAGCAGCTCTGTCTGCTGTGCTTCCAGTTGGCTGTTTTGTCAAGAGAGTATCCAACTGCTGTCTGCCAACAGAATGGATTGTGCTATCGATCCACTTTGCAGCCTGGTCACAATATGTTGACAGAAGTTTTGTGGGAAGATAACTCCTTACAGAACCTTCTGTCAACAGATTGTTCTAGTGTAGACATAGCCTTTAACTTCACTAATACACAGACATTTATTTTCCCTCCAGGAATCAGATCTTAAAAATGTGGTATAATGCTGCCAACAGATGTTCCAGGTTTTGTCAAAAAACTGTTGACAAAGCCCAATTTGTGTGTAGATGCTCCTAGTTTTTCTCGAAAAAAGGCCAGTTTTGCTGGGAAAAGCCTCTTGTGTAGAAATAGCTTTCCTGAAAAATAATTTTATTCCTTAGAATCCAGAAATCTAACACACAACAACCAATTACACAGAGAGAGAGAGAGCGAGAGAGAGCGAGAGAGCGAGAGCAAACTGTTTCTGAAGGCAGAGAGGAACAGCTCAAACAACACTGCTTCAGAATGGCCTTTCAGACTAATTCCTGAAGACCCAAATCACAAACTTCCCTACACAGTCTACTAGCCTGAAAGCAGGTTCAGGAAACTATTCCAAACTTAAAGTGATAGTTTGTAATTTTACTAGTTTTCAGTGCACCCTATCAGCATAGGGACATTCTAAACGTGCATCATGGAGTCATTAAAAAATACTTTCAATTAAAAGAAAATTCAGCCCCTTGTTTGTGCTTAATAAACATACGGCAAAATCTTTATCTAAAGCTTGATGATTACCTCTGCGGTAGATAGTGGACTACTTGTTTATGAAATTGAGGGGGTAGAGGAGTGATTCACACTTAATCCTTACTCCCTGATAGTCAAGGGACCAGGATGAAGAGCAAGCAGCACCCCAACACACATGGCTGCTTCCCCACCTGCCTTTCCAACGTGGTCCCTTTGACTTCTTATTTTACTTTAGGTGAGGAAACTAGTTGAACAGAGCAGTTAATAAGTCTGTTTGTTAGGTAGTTGACAGTTTAAACCAGAGCTAAGTAAAACTCTTAAGATTTTAATTCAAAATCTGAGTTTTCACTGAATTTGGGATTTGAACAAACCCAAACCCTCAAATCCTGTTTCAGGAGTTTTCCACCGTAACTGGTAAAGTGATCCAGATTCACTCAACAAATCTCTCAGACGTAGATTCAGGGAAAGGTTGATGAACCCTGGCATTGTGTGAAAGAACCTATCCCAAGTTGTCAGTTTATAAATGAACATTCACACAATTCTAATTCTATTGTTTTAAGAACTGCACTATTTGGTATATCGCTAGTTATATGCATGCAGAGTGCACATTCTCTTTCTCACTAAATATTTAATATACATGCCAGTAGAATTACTCCTGAGTTACACCACTCCAACAGGGATTAGGCTATAGTTCAGATTCTTTAGGTAAGAGGCAAGTCTTATTTTACTATTTCCTTACTGAGGTGTTGAAACTCAGACCTAGAGAGTTTATGTGATTTAACCCAGGTCTCAGAGCAAGTTTGTGGTAGAATTTACACATCCTGGCTCCCAGGGTTTTGTTTTAGTCACAAGATTCTCCTCATCAAGGGAAGCCACACCCCTCATGTTGACTATGTGTGATACACAAACATCCTCTAGGCATAAGAAATTAAACCTTCATTGACAAAAACCATAGAAAAAATAAAATATTGATCTTGCTTGTGAGACTTTTATGTTAGTCAATTAAATTAGTACAATACCTTTCCTACTAGTAAAATAAGAGTGCCATTACTATATGGAAATATAATGTTCCATAATATTTTTATTGTGAGACAGGGGATACCTCTTACAGCACTCAAAAGTATAGTTTATACATAACGATAAAGTTAGTTGTGATCCATAAAAAGCAGATATGCACCTCACAAATAGCTTCTAAAATCAGTTTAAAGGAAAAATACCTTAATCAGTTTGCAATATCACATGAGTGTAACAACATGTAAAAAAATCATTGTCTTAATTTTTTTATATGGAAAGACAATAGAACAGCATCCTAATACAGGCTGAACCTCTCTTGTCTGGGACTTTCTGGTCCAGCAACATCCAGGGAGCCCTGGAGGAGTGGAGCTGCCACTGGCCCTGGGTGGAAAGCTGCTATTGGTCCCGTCGTGGAGGCACCAGCAGCCTGGGCAGGGAGCTTTTGGGAGTAAGGAGCCCTGATTGTGGGATTAGGTGTCCCAGAGTGGCCTGACCTCCCCTAGTCTGTCAAAATCCCTCATACAGGAAGGCTCAGGTCCAAGGGTGCCTGACCCCGGAGGTCCAACCTGTATTTAATTGGAACATGAGCTTGACATACTTGTGTGCTATATCAAGTAAAACATTTACTATTACAAACCCTTCAAAGGAGAAAAATTATCTTAGGCTCAGCACCTAATTTGTGTGCAGCTAATGAAATTATATGCACAAGTCGGACATATGCATGCAGACATGATCAGTTAGATGTTCAACTGACCATTTTTGGCTTGCCAAAAGACAAAAAGTACAACTAATAACGGCAAATATACAAGCAAATCAGGTACATCTTGGGCTGCGTTTACACTTGCAAGATTTTTTCCAAAAGCCAGGCCTTTTTTTTAAAAACAAAAACATGACGTGTCTACACACAAAATGTGCTCTTTCAATCTGAAATCAAAAGAACGTGGCCCTTTTCCTCTCCCAGATGAGGAACAGCACCTTTAGCTGACACTCCACCGGTCCTTGTCTAGAAAGGGGATTCTTTGTGGTGCCAGATTTTTCAATCCCTGGCCCATTCTTTTGTAAGAGTGGGGGCTGTGTGGACACTTTCTATCAAAAGAGCAGATCGATCTTTTTATCCACCTTTTTTGTGGGTTGACGCACTTTTTCGAAAGAAGTGTTTTTGGAAGATTTCTTCCAGAAAAACTTCTTTCAAAGGATTGCTGCAGTGTAGATGTAGCCTTGGTATACGCACTTTTGTGTGTGCAGTTACCTTTTTTTTTTCTGAAAATCATGACCTTTTTGAGAAAAGCTACTCTCCAACATAGATAGAAATCTTTTGCATATTTTCAGTGGTCCTTTGAGTTTGACAAAACCAAAGCAATAGAGCACTTACGGCTGAAGCTTTGAAATTTGCCATTTAAAATGTGGTTTCTTATTGCATTTTCTCAGTGCATTTCTCCCCGAAACTAACCCAACTATCACGTCTGTGCAAATGCAGCTGATTAGACCAATACTGGAAATAGTCTCCCACTTGTTGTTCACCAAGTGTGCATTCTCTGATTTCCTCCTCCCAATCTCTCCTGAAGACTCCCTTTTTCTGAGACTGCCAGGCTGGTCTGTTCATCAAAAAACATAAACTGAGGTTGTGGCCACACTAGCTGTTCATTTTGAAAGCGATTTCGAAATGAGGGGAAATTTCGAAATGAGAAAGAGAGCAACTACACACAAATCACTCATTTCGAAATCAACTTTGAAATAAAAAGGTGTTCATTTCGAAGTCATTTTTCCACTCCAATTTTGGGAATAACGCTTCATTTCGATGTTGATTTTGAAATGAAATGTGTGTAGTTGTTCCCTGGCCGCCATTTCGAAATGGAAAGTCCTCCATGGAGCTGGCCCCTCCCCAGAGCACAGAGACACCCTGGCCAGCAGCCAGAGCTCTACGTCTGTCGGCTCCGGGTGCCTTAAAGCTGCAGGGACACAGAAACCCAGTGCAGGAAGCTGAGAGTGTGCTGGCAGCCGTAGGAGGACAACGTGACCAGACAACACTCCCAAGCAACCCCAGAAGGTAACACCCCACCTTGGCCGGACCGATGGCTAGAAGCCAAGACCCCCAGGATATCCATGGAGCCAAGGGATCCAGGCAGCAGGGCTCCCAGGGCTCTGGGCAGCCCCCAAAGAGGAGGGGAGCCCTCTGGCTCGAAGCTGAGGTCCAGGACCTACTGGCTTTCTGGGAGGATGAGGACATTCTGCTCAGGACAGAGGGGCAGAAGAGAAATGCAGCTGCCCTCGCCCACCTCGCCAGCAACCTCGCTGCAAGGGGCCACCCCCTCCGGACACTGACCAGGTCCTGTCCAAAGTGAAGGAGCTGTGGCAGGGCTATGCCCAAGCTAGGGACTCAGCCCAGCAGTCAAGGGCAGTGCAGGCCACCTGCCCCTACTATAGGGAGCTGCACCAGCTGCTGGGACCCAGGGAGGCTGCCCCACCCAAGGAGACCCTGGACACCATGGAGCTGGAGAGGCAGGGTGAGGAACCCCAGCCAGGACCCTCGACGGCCCCCCTTACTGCACGCCCCAAAGTACCTGCCGGCAACGGGGACAGCAACAGTGGGAGTGAGGGACTGCTCTACATTACAGAGCCCTCTGAAGGCCCCAGCCGGGCTACCTCCACTCAGGCCTCCCCCGAACTCCTTGAGGAACCCTTAGGTAGGACCAGGTTTTGGGTGCCCTAGACATGTGGGTGGGGGAGCAGTCCCCAACACAGTCGGCATGGGCCTGGGCACACAGACATGGGCCAGGGACCCAGAGATGGCCATCATCACTGTCAGGGAGGGGCCTGCGCGTGAAGGGGGGGTCCCTGCACTGCCACAAGGGTCATATGCCTGGGAGGGCAGGGAGGGCTGGGGCAGCCACTCCAACGGCCCTGCGTTGATAGACCCCACAGCAGACGGGCCACCCCAGGGCCCCCCCAACACAAGCAGGGAGGGACGGCAGTGGGGACAAGGCCACTGGCCCACGGTACCTGGTCTTGTGATTGACAGGGCACTACCCTCTCCCCTTATGTCTTCACAGCCTCTGTCTGCTAGCCACCCTAGCCCCCTGGATGTGCCCAGGAGCTCCACAGAGGCCGAGGAGGGTGAAGGGGAGACGCATCCACAGACCAGGTGCTGTGGAGGGTGGAGCTACTGGCACAGCCAGACAGATGATTTGGCAGCAGCCCACATGGCCACGTGGTGGGAGCAGAACGGCTTGCTGTGGGAAAGGCTTCTCTCTGGAGTGGGTGGTCTGGGACTAGGTGGCTGGGTATCTTGACACCCTGACTGACGCTGTTGCCAACCACCTGGCCCAGCCACCCACCCCGTGGATGGCTTTTCTTGCAGCCCCTCTCTGTGTCCTAGCCCCTGCTTCCCCAGCCCCCTTCCCCCGACCTTCCCTGTGCCCTGGCCCCCTCCTCCAGCCCTTCCACTCCACCTACCTTCACAGCTCTGCTCCCAGCAGCCATGTCCCCAGCCAAGTGGCAGGAGCTGGCAAGCTGGCTGTGGCTGGGACAGCCCAGCCTGTATGTGGCTCCCCCCAGTCCTCGTGAGTCTGAGCCCCTAGAAACCCCAGTTCAGCCCTATCTCCCTGTTCCCCCTGCCCTATACCAGTCTTGCCATGGTCCCCAGACCCAAGGTGGTCGTGGCTCCAGGGGCTGTCATGGCTCCTGACCAGCCATCCCCATGGAGGATTGAGTCCCCCTGCCCCCCTCATGTAAATAGTTCCTCCACAACCCCCATGTAAATAATTGCATAGGTCTTTGTTTTTCAAAAAAAACACAGTTAAATTTATTTAACAGTGCTATGTGTCTTGACTCAGGTAGGGATGGTGAGGGGAGTGCATGCAGGTGGGGGTCCTGCTGGGGCAGGGTGGGTGCACAGGGGTTGCGCAGAGCGGGCCAGGGCTGCATCATGGGAGCCCCCGGGCAAAGGCCTCCTGGAGGACCTCCTGCCCATGCACCCTGTCCCGGTGTGCCTGGCGACATGGAACCGCACCTGGCTGCTCAAAGTAGAGCCTAGCCTCGGCCACCCAGTGTGCCACAAAGAGCTCCTGCTTGATCTCCTCAAGGTTGTGGAGGGCACAGCAGGTGCCCTTGACTGTGGGCATGCTGGGCAGGCCTACCTCCACGCGCATCAGGAGGCACCTGAAGCGTGCCTTCAAATGGCTGAATGGCCACTCAGCTGCGTTCCTGGCCTGGTTGAGGCAGGCATTGTAGAGGTCCTGGGTCTCGTTGGTGTGTCCCGTGTAGGTGTGCATTAGCCAGGCCTGGAGGGGTAGGCTATTTTGATGATGATGCATGGGGGCATGGTCATGTCCCCCACTGGCTGCTCTGGGAGGATATAGGTGCCCTCGGTCATCCTGTGGCCGAGCCATGAGTTCTGTGGGATGTGGGCATCATGGGTCTTGCCAGGTCAGCCCACACAAATGTCTGCGAAACATCCTCAGGCATCCACAAGGGCCTGGAGGATGATGGAATAGTAGCCCCTTTGGTCAATGTATCATCCCTGGCTGTGTGGAAGGGCCCAAATGGTGACGTGGATGCTGTTCAATGCAGTTGGGGAATCCCAACTGTGCAGCGTCCACGTTCCCCAGGAGGATCAGGCAGTGCAGGAGGATCCCGTTGATGGCGGTGATGACCTGCAGGGGGTGGAGGACATGGGCATCCGTGAGTGTGTGGTAGTATATGGGGGCCCCCCCTCCCCGGGCCCCCTTTCCAGGGATCCCGCTGTGGGTGCATGGCCCTGGGTGCCTTACCTCAAGGAGGATGACCGTGATGGTGGCCTTTCCCACCCTGAATTGGTGGCCAACTGAGTGGTTGCTGTTTGGGGTGGCCAGCTTCCACATGGCAATGGCTACTTATTTCTCCACGGGGAAGTGAAGGCCACATGCAGGTGTCCTTGTGGTGCAGTGCTGGTGCCAGCCACTGGTACAGCTCCATGAATGTGGCCCGAGTCATGCGGAAATTGTGGAGCCACTGCTCATTGTCCCACTTCCCAGGGATGATGTTGTCCCACCATTCCCCACTGGTAGGGTACCACCAGAGGGAATGCCAGGCCCTGGACAGGGGTTGCTCCGGATGCACCGTGGTGTGGGGGGAGGCTGGAGGAGGCCGGCCACATGGTGGGCAGCACATAGCCTCAAATGGCATGCTGCCAGGATGTCCCTGTCAGTGAAGTGGTGCGGGTCCATGCCAGGCAGTGGTGTGGTTGCTAACCAAGGCTCTTCTGAGTGCTGTGCTGGAGGTCACATGCTGCAGGCAGTTGGGGTCCTCAGCATGTGCATGGAGGGTGCTTTGGGAGGGGCCCCTTAATAGGGCAGCTGTCCTGTGCTCCAGGAAGGGCTTGTCAGCCATTCAACCCTGCTCTCCCCATTTCCTGCTCCACTATTTTGACATGAAGCTGCAGGCTGTGTAGTCGCTTCATTTCCAAATGACGGGGCATCTCTTCGAAATTGTGGATCACAATGTCAATCCACGTTTTGTGTGTAGTCGCTTCATTTCAAAGTGACTCGCTTCGAAGTGACGGATCGGGATTACCACTTTCGATGTCACTTGCTAGTGTGGCCACAGCCTTAGTTGGGTCCGTGTGGTTCTGAATCCAAATTCTGGCCTACATTCTGCTTCTGGCTGCCTGGGGACAAGGAGCCATGTAGTGGAGTACTGCTGAGTTTGGTGGGGTTCTATGGAAGCATAGAGCTATGTCTCCATGACGTGATTTTCCAGATCAGAGCTTTTAACGTCTTAGACATAGTTCTACAGCTATAGGATAAATCCCCCTTATTCAATAGTTAAGAAAACTTGCAAATGCTACCAAAATCAAACATTTTAAGCAGATTTCAGGCTTGTGGAAGCTACTAGCTCTCGAGACCAAAGTTTTCCATTTAGCCCCTGAAAAAGGAGGTTTGAGTTGCAGAGGTTAAGCATTGCCAAACTGTCTGTGATCTCAACCTCTCCTAGGATGGATCAGCTCTAGCGGTCAGAGGAAAGTTTTAAAAAAAAACCAAAAACTTTTTTCTTTTTTTTTTACTAGATCTGCAAGAGTAAGTTGAGCAATTTATACCGGGAGCAAAGATTTAGTTGTGAAAATTGGTGCAATTTGACAATGCACAGGAGAAGGAGTAAACATTTTTAATGACAGCAGTTAGCACAGAATGCAAAGCATGCTGAGAGCTTCTGTACATATGAAGAAAGATTTTTCTATCTACCAGTGGCATGTATAAAGAGTCCACAGTCACAGGATCCGACAGTGTCTTATGCACCTGAGCATGTTTTTGTTTGCAAGATGAAAAGATAGCTCAGTTGCCATTACCGTCAACTTGGTGGACCATTGTAGTAGTGGTTTTCTTGAGGACATCTAAGAGGACTTGACTTCATTTAGTAAGTCATTTGCATAAACTTCTGAATGGCTAGCTGTCAGATGGCAAGGATTTTTGGTTTCTGCTATGCTTAGCAATATCTGAATCTGCACCCCAAAGAGATGACTTCTGATTCCATCTCAGTCCCCTGAGCTAGCCAATTCCCATTTTTCCATCAGCTTTAACTGAGAGCTTTATGATTACTGTGATGAAAAATATACATGCATGTGATCAAAGTCCATGATGACATGAACTGTGATATAAATTACACACAGTTAATTGTGTGTAATTTACTTTGAGGTAAATTACTCAGAGTGAGATTTTAAAAGGGTCTCATTTTCACTGTACTGTTACCTTGAGTTATAACTTAAGTTTGATGTCTAACCTAACCCTGTCCACACACAAAAATCTCTAGCTCAGGCTAAGTGACGCTAAAAAGCTTCAGCTAGCTGAGTGGAGTTCTGGTTATGCTGAAGCTCAAATGTAGCTGAACCTAGAGGTAATAATATAGCAACTAGAGTTGAGCTATGTCTATGCTACAAAATTTTGTGGACAGAAGATATATTGACATACAGCCACCACAATAGCCCTGCCTCATGCATCTGGTGAAGCGGGTCTTTGCTTATGAAAGCTTATGCTCCAAGACATGTTAGTCTATAAGGTGTCACAGGACTTCTGGGTGTTTCACAATCATTAAATCACTTTTGCAGGTCCACACTACCTTGCCTGCTTTCACTGGTGTGCATCTTCACCAGATGCGCCTGCACCAATTTTACTGTCTGTGTGGGGCATTAGGGGATGGATCCTAAAAGCCATCAACAGTCGATGTAAGCCAGGTAGTACCTACAACGATACTGCATCAGCTTAAGTTTGTAGAGCTAAGTGCTGTGCTTCCCATAGAGGTGGAGTTGTGCAGTCGATGTAGTGGGGGAGTTACATTGGTGGGAGTGAAATTTTAGCATAGAAATTATGAAGATTGGTGTATGAATATGCATAACTTGAAGACGCTTTATACTAAATCATGAATCATGTAGCATATCAATTTTAAAGTTACAATCTGCTGAATCTGTATATCCTATTTTTGTGCATGTTTCTTTCTTGTATGTGAAGTTAGAAATATGAAGTGTGAATCTGGTTTTAATTCTAAATGAGCTAATGAGGGCCATTATAAATACTTTAGGACCTTAATGGCTCAGTACTCAACCCAACAATCTGTGAATGGTTTTATTTCTCCCCAAAGCCCAAACCGTGGTTGTTCCTAGAAACACATGTGACCATGCCACCTGGTACTGTAATCCATCTTGAAGCTAGTATTTTTCCACTGTTGATGGGGAGACTAACCTGTCCTGGGGGGAGGTCTATTTAAGGAATGGAAAGCACTTAGTCTTTTGCCTTCAGCTAACCTGAACCTGTCTTGCCCACCCTAAGAGCATACACACAAAGAAACCAAGAAACATAGGGCTCTAAAGAACTCTGAAAAAAAAGCTATAGCCCCAGGCCAGAGTAAAGACCAGCTCTGACATAAAGCAATTTACCTGAGATAAGAACATCTGCTTTGGACGGTGTTTCCCAAATGGTGTCCCATGGAACCCTGGGGTTCTGTGAAGTGAAAATAAGGGCTCTGAGAGAAAATGATCAGGGATTGGCAATCTGTGGCTCCAGACACTGCCACTGCTGACTCCTCTGCATCTCTTTGCCCTGTCATTGCTGAAAGAGTAGAACTAAATTTAATTAGTTTCACAGTTAGCAGAGCAGTGGGAGGGATCCGGCCATTAAACTAACTGGATTTAGTTCCGTCATTTCAGCGGTGGCAGGCACGGAGCCACAGAGAGCACCTTACTCACAAAGTAGCAGGGGGTAGGGCAAGGGGAGCCAATGGCTATCCAAAAGGGGAGCCAGACAGGTCCTAGGGTTCCTGCGTTGTCCCCATGTTTCATTGGCTGCAACTGGTCCCTCATGTTGTCATAGGGCAGCCAATGAAATTGGTCCCTGGGGCTACAGTCAGAGGAACAGCAGTGGCTAAGGTAGGTTTGTCCACCATGTTGAGTGAGGTAATGAGAGGAGCTAACTCTGGTAGAGTTTGTTCAGGCACGGTTAGGCAGGGGGCCTCTTTGGGTGGGTGGGTTAGTACGGGGGGTCAGCTTGGGGCTGAGGTGGGTTAATCCTGGCAATGAGGAGAGCGGGTTTGGAGCTGAGACAGGTTAAGCCATGTATAAGACTGTTATTAGGGGTTTTGCAAAATTCTTTCAAGTTTAAAAGGGTTCTGTGGCCAAATAAAATTGGGAAACACTGGCTTAGGGTAAGTATTTGCATGTAACAAGTTTCTTAGTATATTAGAATTAGCTTGCCTCATTCCTTTAACTTAGTAACTTATTTTTTGACTATTTTCAGTTGCAATCACTTAAATGCTACTTTTTGTACTTAATAAAAATGCTTTTGTGTATTATCAAGCCCAGTATAAATAATTGTTACCTGGAAGGGGAGAAACCACTGTGTATACCTGTCTTTCTTTGATAAAGGGGACAGACATCTTTATGGGTTTTCATTGTGTAAAACTTTTAAACAGGGGAAGATGGATTTATTTGGGGTTTTGGTCCCTTTTTGGGGTAGATTTCCTCAGGGCTGCAATGGTCCAATAACAGAGCTCTTCCAGACATGAACTCGTTCAGTGTCCATGTTGCTGTATGGGTGGGGGTGGTAACCCCAATGCTGTGTCTCGGTTGGGGGAGACAGCAGTACAGGAGGGTGGAGAGCCCCAGAAGGAAGGAAGGTGGGCTTAGTGACTTGAGCTGCACACCTGAGGACAACCCCAAGAGGATTTCTGTGGTCCAAACCATCACAGATGCATACAAAGTTAGGTTGATGTATGTTCCCTTCTATAGTGTAGACCAGGGCTTGGAAGAGCTCTTCAGATGCTAAACCATGTGTTCTGTACTGCTCAATATGTCACTCGATATAGTTCCAATGTCATTTTGTGGTGTAATCACTGTCACTCTGGTTAGGCTAGCTCCAGAGGACTAACTTGAGTTTCCTGTTGCAGTGAAGACAAACCCTGTGACCATGTCTACAATAGAGTGGTGTGACCACAGAGGTGCAGCTGTGCTACTGTAGTGCTCTAATATGGACGCATCCTACATCAATAGATGATATTTTCCTTCTATGTAGGTAATCTGCCACTCTGAGAAGTGATAGCTAAGGCTGACAGACAAACCCTTCTGTTGACTGAACTGCATGTATGGTGCAGGGTAAGTTGACCTAACTACATTGCATAGGGTATAAAAGTGTTCACAGCCCTTAGTGATTTAGCTAGATTTTTAGATACAGACCACACTTAAAAAAGGGAATATGATAATACAAGTCCAAGGTATATCTTCACTCTATTTGTACATTTCTGTGTGATGGCTCATGACCGGTTCTGGACGTAACTCTCCACAAATGCTTATGTTATGATAGCAATATAAGCATTTTCCCACAGTTACAAATGTTTCCTAAAGCTAAAGACCAAATACACATCAAAGATCTTGTTACAGGCACTACAGTGTAGATTCATCCAGGATGAATTCAGGAACATTCCTGCTCAGAGTGCTACACAAGTTTCTTTTAAAACGAGGATGGGCAAACAGTGGCCTGCAGGATGCATAGAGCCCCTCAGCCATTTTAATTTGGCCTTTGATCTCCTGCTGGGGAGTGGGGTTGGGGTGTTACCCTGTTGCACATGTTCCCTGGCTCCCTATGGACCCTGGAAGTAGCAGCATGTCTCCCCTCCAACTCCTATGTGTAAGGGGAGCCAGCAGGACCTGTGGGCTGCCCCCATTTCAAGTATTGCTGATGCAGCTTCCATTGGCTGGGAACCATGGCCAATGGTAGCTATAGGGGCAGTGTCTGCAGATGAGGGGCATGGCCTGAAGTGGGGCAGGCAGCTGCTGGTTGGAAGCGTGGACATGCCATGCTTCAGGGAGCTCCTTCAGGAGGTAAGCACAGCTCAGAGCCAGCATCTCTGAGGT
Organism: Carettochelys insculpta; assembly: GCF_033958435.1. Lineage (NCBI taxonomy): Eukaryota > Metazoa > Chordata > Testudines > Carettochelyidae > Carettochelys > Carettochelys insculpta. The sequence continues at coordinate 211,464,188 of NC_134138.1, read as the reverse complement.
CCCGCCCCTCATCCCAACCACCTCCCCCATCCTGATTCCCCTGCCATCCTCCAAACCTGTCCATCCCAGCCAGGAGCACCCTGTTCCCCAAATTCCTCATGCTCAGTCACCCCAGAGTCTCCAGTCCCCTCCAAAACCATCCTCACCACTACCCCACATTTCAATCACCAGCCCCAGGCTGGAACTCCCTCCAGCACACCCCTACTTGAAAATAAAACAAGAGATGTTTATTTATAAATGATCTGATTGCGAGATAGGCTGATAACTGTCACCTTGTTAAAGCAGGCAGCCCTCTATTGGGTGTACTTATTGGCTTTGCATCAGTAGAAGTAGTCTGCTTTCTCTGCTTTGATTAAATCCTTTTATTTAGCATTATGGCATTTTTGTTTATCTTTCATTTATAAAACTCAACCTGCCTGGCTTTCCTGCCTTCCCACTCATGCACGTTTTATTGATATCTTTCATTTCTTCATTAGAGGCTGGGAGGGTCAGCTGAAGTAGGATCTAGTTTGGGTAACTTTAAGATCATGATAATCGCTTAGGTGTAGGAAGTGCAGCATTTTTTTTTCAGTAAAAAGATAAGATATGCTGGATTTCTTCAGGATTATGTGTCACTTTCCAAGATTTTTGTTTTGATCTGCATAATTACTGGTTTTTGTCTTTCCTTTTTTATTTTTAGCAGCCATAGTCTTTCTCTCCCTCTTACTTAAATGCTTACATAGAAATATTAGCAAAGTGTCTTACCTAGAAGTGATGGGGAAAAAACATCAATAAATTCTCAGTAAAGGTCAAACGTGATTCATTGAGGAAAGACCATGGGCTAGTGAATGTTAGTGTTAAGCATCTTTTATCTAGAACTTACATAGTAAAACATATTTCCTACCCCAATGAGCGTATAGTCCTAAACAGAGAAGACAGATGAGTGCTGAGGAAAGGGTCTGAGACGACAGATGATTGTGAGGGTAAAAAAGAAGGAAGGATTCTTGTACAGAGGGAGTGACAGAGGAGACAGAGAAATGAGTGACAGAGGAGACAGAGAAATGAGTGACAGAGGAGACAGAGAGTGCTTTGATGTGCAGGAAGGGAGAGATTGCCCCAAGAACAGGGAGGTAGGTAAGGAGCAAAGCGCAAAGCCAAGAACAGGAGGAGACTAAAGGCATGATACAAAGCCCATTGGAATCAATGGGAGACTTCCACTGGCTTCCATGGGCCTGAGTCTCTTATCCTGACTAAATCAGAATTAATTCCAGTGAAGTCAATGGCGATGCACTGGTGTAGAGATAAGGTGAATCTGAGGAAAATCAGATCCAAAGGGGAAAGGACTGGGAGGAGAGACATGAGCAAATTGGGAAGAAGCAGGAAATAACTTCTGACATGCCAGGGAGAAGAGTAAGGGTGACTGCATAGCGGGATTACCTGCTGAGTATCCTTCTGGGCACTGTAAAGGTGTTTAACTATGAGGAGTGCAGACATGAATTTGGAATTGCAGAAATCATGAGATTTAAGAACCACTTTTAAGATGGAAATATGATCTTCAGGCTTTCTGCTTTGGCTGCACAAGGCAGAGGTAGGTTCTGATCCACAGATACCTCCTAGATTCCTGGGGTTTCTGATTCTATCTATTCATTTTGGCCACTTCTAGTATGCAATTCCCAGAGGACTGACACCATCCACTGGGGCTGAATCTATCTTTAAACTCAGTTCTATGCCATAGTCTTTAGGGCTCTCCCATATACCATTAGATCAGTGGTCCTTATAGTAACATGCCTCAAGAAACTCTTATTCCATGAGTTTAGGAATGGAAATGTTAACTTCTGTAGGTGCCAGACCCTCTTCTTTCTCTATAGGATCTGAGAGATAAAAGGGAGGTTCACAGTTTGAACATAACGAGATCGTCTGACTAATTTACATAGCTTGAAACACTCCAAAATTCTTCTCACTAGGTTCCCTTTGTGTTACTGCAACACAATATACAATATCTTACATTTCTACAGTACGTATCGTATCTCTTCTCTGGCCCTTTTAGCAAGCAGTCTTTTAGTGACATGTCTTCTGATCCCAGGTATCTTATGTCAACCTCCGCACTCCTTGATCAGGTTACCTTGATCTTTCTCCAGTGGCTGTGACCTTACCCAGAAAGGTATTCACTAGAGCTGACTCAGAATGATTTCTTTTCCTTGTGAAAAAAGTTGATGAAAATGAGCAAACTTAGAATTTTTGGGGAAGTGTTAATTTAAAAAATTGAGAAATGGCTTATGCGTTTTGAGATTTCTATGGAAATACCTTTTTGAAGAAAACAAAATATTTGTGATCTGTTAAAAAGACATAAATGTTACAACAAATTTTTGGGCAGCTCTATCATTTACTCATGTGTATCCTCTGACAAGAAGTATCTTTGGAATGCTCCATTTTATTTTGTATCTCTTATAACTTCATGATTTCATTCTTTGTTCTTGATAACACTTTTGGTTCCTGTTCTTCCTGAACAATTTACATAATATTTTTCTTTAACAGTTTACAGAGTTCGCCCTGCTTATTTGGACACCTTTTTTCTTGAATAAACACCTACTCTTCCAACCACCTATTGCCCCTTCTTCGTGCCTAATGTGTGCTAATTTCCTTGTCTGTAGATGTTAACTTCAATCCAACTCACTGTTTGGCTAGCCTCTGAGTTTAAAGCAGGGATCATACAAATCTTAATTTACTCTTACCATTAATCCTTCTCTATATCAAATTACTGACAGATCTATCTGTCACAGGTACCTTACTTTTGCCCCCGTCTCTCTTGCTGCTTAATGTATTTTTTAGAACTGCTGGGCTAGATGTTATAAACATATCCAGACAGGGTATGGAATCCCAACAGGAGAGAAGTTAGCAACAGGCCAAATCCTCAGCTGTTGTAAATCATCACAGTCCTACTCACTTTAATGTAGCTATGCTTGTTTACATCAACTGAAAATCCAGCATTTAACTGTGAGTGAGGATACGTTGGCTCTTGCTCACTTGGGCAAAGGAGAGTGTAAGAATAACATACCAGAATTAATGCTGGGAATGTAACAGATTCTCTATAAATATGGGAAGCATATCATATTCTGAAGCAGTGCTTTTTTGTGCTGGTATTTGCCAATACTGACTACCAGAACCTTGGCAGCCCCAGCCATATGATTGGCTGAGGGGAGAAGCTGGGAAGCCGGCTGAGCACCGGCACCTCCTTTTTTTTTTTTTTTTTTTTACATAAAAAGGTACTACTCTGAAGAGCATTGATTTGACATAAAGGCTATGGCTACACTAGCAAGTTTTGCCGACAAACATGGTGGAATGTACACATATAAAATGAGTTTAGTCAACAGTCTGTTGACAAAAGTCATCACTTCTGCCGACAACCTTCTGCCTCTCCCAGATAAGGCAGGGTACCTTTGGTCAACCGGTTCTGTTGAGAAAAAATGCTGTGTGGATGCTCTGAGGGGGCTTCTCTCGACAGACAGGGCTTCCAAGACAATGGGCAGCCCTTTCTGCTGTGCTTCCATGTGCCTGTTTAGTCAAGAGAGTAGACAGTTGGGTTTGTGTGTGGCCCACTCTGTCAACAGAAGTTTTGTCAGGAAATCACTTCTGACAGTGACTTCTGTCAACCGATTGCTGCAGTGCAAGTGTGGCCAAAGGCTTATCAACCATCCCAAACCAATGAGCTGTTAGCTAGTGGCACATATCTTTCACTCATGCCTTTAAATATACAGTCACAATGACCAGAATGAAAAGGAGAATGAGAATGATGGGATCCTCTTCTCCATACATCCTGAGAAGCTGCAGAAAAGTGAATATATGCGTGTATTTGTAACTGCACAAAACGTCCTCAGAGTTCTCTTAAAGCTGACAAAGTTCTAATGCCTCCTTTCCCAAAGATGACCTGCTTGGAATGTACAAGAGGTGATGACTGAAAGGAAAAGATATTAGTTTTCTGCATACATCTGGCTCTGTCAAACTGGTGTTCTGCTAACACATAAAGCTCAGTGAATGCTGATACGGAACAGCTACACTGTCTTAGTTGCTAATCAATAAGGGAAACAATCAGAGACACAGACAAGTGGAAGGAATCGTTAAAGACAAGTTCACTTATACTACAGATTGCAACTCTCAAATCTGGTACACTCTTATCCAGCAACATCTCTCATTTGGCAGGACCACGGATGTTGCCAGATGAGAGAATAGTGAGCAGTGCAGGATCCCCGCTGAGGCTGGCAGTGAAGCCCATGCTTGCCCCATGGCTGTGGGGTAGGAGGCTGCTGCGGATCCAGGAGCAGGATCCCTGCTTCCCTTGGACTAGTAGGGACTGGGAATCTACCGCAGGGCCAGGACCTGGATCTCCTGCCTGCCTTATGACAGCAGGGGCTAGGAGGCTGCCTCAAACCTGCACTGGAGGCTCACTTGCTGCGAGGTCTGGGAGCTGGAACCTCTGCTGGCCCTGTGGCAGGGGAGAGATGTGGGGACTGGCTGGAGCTCTGTGACAGCCCATGGGAGCCTGGGCTGTAAACCTTCCTTTGTCTGGCAAATTCTTCCTTCGTCTGGCAAATTTTGTCAGGTCGCAAGCATGCTGGGTAAGGGAGGTGCAACTTGTACAATGTGGGTAATCCTCACAGTGTAAAGGAAAATAGTTTTCTGCAAAGGTGCCAACTCTGTGGGTGCTCCAGGGCTCATGAACTCAGTACCTATTGGCTACCAAAGAAATTTAATCGTTGCTTAATCTCTTACTGGTGTTCTAGTGACCCAGCATTGTGAGTCTTATGGTGTGAGAGACAACATTAGCTCTGTCCTAATGGATAAGAAGCTTTTCTGAAACTACTATAGATGTGTCCGCAAAACTAAAGTCCTGCCTTACCTGCAGAGGCCTGCAAGGGATATCAAACAATGGGCCAAATTAGGAGGACCCTGTCCAGTCCATTGAGTCAAAGGCAAATTTACTTTAAGATGAACTGAGTGAAGACCTCAAGACTTAGTCTGTTATGAGTCTAAACTTTCCCCATTTTCAGAAGAGTAGAACCTGATTCTGATGACTTGTGGGTTTCACATAGATTGATCTTAGTAATCAGTTGGTAATTTAGCCTTGATTTATACAGGAGTAACTGATGTGAGAATCTGGCCCTCTATCTTAACAAGTATATAACCAACTGGCATCCAGTAGGCACCATTAAAATCAGGACATTTAGTGCTCACAGTAGTTAAATTTACTGTGTTATTTGCAGTATTCCCCAGTCTAAAGAGTAGGGAACCCTTTAAATACTGCAGTAAAGGTAAATTGACGGGGCTCATCCAGACGGGGCTCCTTTTTGAGAGGACCCCAGCTACTTTGAAATTCCCTTATTCCCATGAGTAGATAGGAATAAGGGGACTTCAAAGTAGCCGGGGTCCTTTCGAAAAGGAGCCCTGTCTGGACATCCTGCGCGGTGGCGAGCCACATCAATTTCGAAGTGCCGCGGCTGCCCACATGCTAATGAGGTGCTGAATACGTATTTCAGCGCTTCATTTGTAAACTTCGCTATGGACATTTGCATGGCAATTTCGAAGTTTTTGGCTAGTGTAGACATAGCCATGGTGTGATAAATGTCAGGTATTGACACAAAACCGATTTTCTTCTTGTTTCTTTACTATTTCTTCACTATACATATTTCTTATTTTGTGGATGGCTTTTCAGGATAAACTTCTCTGTCTTTCGAGACTGTCAGAGCTTGTATCAATTGGACCTGTCCTTAAACTCTATACCTGTTTAGTGATCTTGCTCTTCTCTTTCAAAAGGATTTAGGATATCATGTATTAGTGAAACATGTTCCAGCTTACTTCTATCTCCCCTCAATCCCAAGCAGGGAAACAACAATTCCAACCACCTCTCCTTCCTCCTGGATACATCCTCTGAGTTGGTGCGGGAGGCTCTGAGATGGGGAGTGGGCACTAACTTGGTCCACAAGTATTATACTATCTATAGAATTCTTTGCACTAGGAAATTACTAAGGAGATTATTAAATTGACTTTGTGGTCCCTCTGCACTTCCACATTGAGGTCAAGAACCTATTGCAAGATTTCTCTTTCTTCCGCATTTATCTCAAGAATGGGTACAGTTTTGCAAAGATGGGTAGAATTTCCAAGTGAAAACATGGAACAATTGTCTTGTGAATCTAGGTGAGATTTATGAAGGAATTTACACACTTCAAGAAGCCGATAGATGCTTCATGGGACTAACAAATGCACCTAAATAGATTTGGTGCCCAATTCCCATTTCACACAGACAGGTGCGGGGCTGGGTATTTCAGTGTTTTGAGCATTGGTTTCCTAAACCCAGGGTTGTGAGTTTAATCCTTGAGGAAGCCATTTGGGGTATGGGGCAAATAGATTTAAAAAAATTACATTAGTGATATTGCTTGGCTCTGCCAAGAGGGCAGGGGAGTGGACTTGACGACCTCCTGAGGTCTCTTCCAGCTCTACAAGGTGTGTATAGTCACACATTATTTTTAAATATATTTTATCTAACTTATTCAAGTGCCTTTTTAATCCCAGACCCCTAACTAAGTAAATCTGGCCCCTAGGCTTTATGAGCAAAATTGGGCTTTTTGCAATGGAAAATGGGTCCATTTTTGACGAACAGCTTTGTCATCAAATAGTGATAATTTTGAACAATAGGAAGAGCCTCCCTCTCCTATGTTCCTCGTCTACTGGTCAACCCTATAATAACCCAAGAGAAGCAGTGGTAGAAACAAGAAGAATAGAAAAAGAACATTATATACATGTGTAAATTTGGTGTCCGTAAGTATTACATTGTAACCCACTCCTACTTAATCCCACTCCAAGTAATCTTTACTTCACTATTGTGATGAAAAAGAAAAAGAAAACAAAGAGTGACAGTCCTGGACCAGGAGAAAATGAGAATGATTGTTCTGGCTCAGATACAGGTTCTGATTTGGAGAAAGGTTAATACTGCACTGCCAGCATACTGGTTTCTTTCCATGTACAACAACTGTTGGGGATGTCCCCTCAGCTCTGGCTATTGGTGGGTCAGCTGGCATCTAATGTAAAGCAGAAACATGTGTGCCAAACTTATATAATTGTATGTGCAGCACTTCTGGTCCATCTGCAGAATAATATCGCACCTGTTAGGTTAGTTGCTTTGGTAGAGAGCGCTAAGGTGTGGAGAGTGAGAAAGAGGGAGATCATTAGGCAGAGAAGCCCTAAACTTCCTAAATTTCCTCCCACTGTTATATTATTATTTCTTCTCCTTACTATGTTTCATTCTACCTACCTCAGTGATAGGGCTGAAGAAGCACTGTGGAGACAATACTTGGACATTGTTTTGGGGACCCTGTGTTTTGTTTAACAGAACACTGCAGGTTACTTGACTACCTGTCAGTATCTCAAGGTGTGTATAGTTTCAAAGTAGCAAATATTTTGCCTATGAACTATTTTTAGACACAAGAGATTGTCTTATTAATATTTGGAATTTTTCCTTTAAAACTCAAATCACCTTATTTCCTTAGAGCTTGCACATTGTTTTTCGTCTGGAAAAGTTTTGGCAGACATTAAGAAACGTAACTCATAAAACTTAACTGTTCTTGAATAAAAAAAATTAAATAAAATGTAAAACTAGATGTGGATGGCCTACTATTCCATCTTGCTAGTGACAGATAATTTTTGCTTTGCTAGTGATAGACATTTGGACAATAATAGCATCAACTGACATGAACTATGCCCCATCTTGAAGACAGAACTACAGAACAAATGTTTTCAACAATTCCAAAACTGCGAGTGTCCTTTGACTATTCATTGGGTTCGCACCATTTTGATTGACCTCAGAGAGGAGATGTTAATTTACATGTGACCTTCATCCACATTCCACAATGTATTATTTCATTGGAGGCCCTCTAGGGGCCCCAAGAAATACCTACATATTTCAATTTTTACTTATCCTCTGTGCTTGAGGAGCTTCATGTTAGTTTCTCCAGATGAGGAAGATTGAATTAGAATCCTTCCACAGTCCATCAAAGATACTCTGAAAAACAGTTACCCAGTGCAGGCTGATTCACGAATCTCCCTGCCTCAAGGTGCAAAGGATTCTGCTTTCTAAGAAACAGTTAGGTTTAGTTCTTCTCATCTGAATGAATGACTTTGGGTCATACATGCCTCTTTTACATGACACCACATAGGACTTCTTCCAGACTATAAAATATCTATATTTATTTTACTTTTGGTAGCCCTGAACAGAAACTAAATATTAAGCAGGAATATATGCATATATCTCTGGCAATCCCTCTGTTGTTACTTCCTCATAATGGGTTTATCAATTCAGTCTTTTGCTGAGGTCATGATTTGTCATTCTAAAGTGTATCTAGTCATTATGTTACCTTGTATAGAACATTAGCCAGGAAGGTGTTGTTCAGGTGTTTGGTGATGGGGAAATGGCATTGGAGTTGAAATATTCTTTAAAAGCCAATAAATCAGGTTATGGCAATTAATGAGGAAGCTATTATAAGAATATTATACTAATAGTACATGCTGTGAAAGCTATACATGATGATGATAAAAGTTCCCTCTCTAATGACATGGTGATAAACGTGTTGTCTGGGTACGTTGTTCTAACATATGATATATCATAAGTCTCAATAATATAGATAATTTCTACATTTTTATCATTACTGTGAAATAAATGTAATAGTTCTTTAAGTATCAGGTGCTAGTTACTCTGTGTTTACCAGGTATTTCCTTGCAGCTTCATCTCATACTAATGTCAAGTAAATTTACTCAATTCATCTAACTTCAAACTGCTTCCATTTAGTTTTCTCACATTATATGTTACCATCAGTGTATCTCAAGAGTGTTTTCACCACATGCCCATTATTACCATTCTAACTGTTCAAAAAGTCCATTTCTTTCAGTGATTCCAGTGGGATTTTTTTTTTTGCCTGAAAAAGGAATAAAGAGTCAGCCATTGTTTTACAAACTGCGTTGCTCTAATTCTATTTTTCATCAATGCAGCTCTGTAACTTGTGTCATGTAAAATTTAAATTACAAACCAGAGTGTATCTTATCCTTTGGTCTTATTTGAAGTGCCTAGTACAATTTGTGGCACAATTAACTAAACGACAAATCTTTTAGTATCACAGCCACGCATATTCATTTTAAAGTGAAAACATAATTGCTTAAACACCAAACTATTTCGGTGTGAGTAACAAAGCCTTTTAGATTTGAGGTTTGGTTTTCCACACTAAATTGTCTCTTCTGATGAAAAAACATGAAGTGTAAAATACTATTTTTAATGAATAAAAATGGTAGCATATGGCCCCAAATAAATGAAAAAGGGACTCTCAGAGACAGCTGACTGGTTCAGCCAGAGGTCAATTCATTCATGAGCTTGAAGACATTAATTTTTCAGACACTAATAAAACAGTGAGACTTAGCATACAGAGCCCAGTTCCCATCGGTGACAAATATTATGACACCTTTGCAGGAAAAGACAAATCTGGACTGTAAGCCTTATTCCAGCTTCCCTCTCTAACCCTGTCATGTACCCCTAGACTAGAGTTCTTCTAAAATCTAATGAGAAATTGTGGCATTTTAATCTCATTATGGTGGGCAGGAAGACTGTGGTTTCCAGCCATAGTGGCACTTATGGCAGATCCTTCACTTCCTTTCACATTTCTCAGTGGATCACTTGCACCAAGGTGTGGCTCCATATTACAGCTCAGCTGCCCTTTGTGGACCACATGGCTGATGAAAGGCAGGACACAGCAAGCAGTACATGCCCTTCTGCGGTTAATACTGTTCTCTTGTTCCAAAAAGAAAAAGCCAAGGGATTGACCTGGTGTTGCAGCGTGGAGAAAGTTTGAACACTGGCATAACACTGGAACCAAGGGTTTCCTCAAAACCAAACTGAAATGATGCATGAGTTCACTTCTCTACACAATGGAGAGTTTTATGCATACATCACTGATCAAGCGTGTGTATTGGATACCAAGGGAAACTATATGTTGTCTTCTTCAAGCATAGGTTCTTATCCCATGAGATTCTGAGTGTCCAGGAATCCTGCTGACTCCCATAAGATTTGTAGGACATCAGCATATCTCAGGATTAGGCCTTTGATGTTTTTCCTTAAGGTAGACAACTCATAAATAACTCACATGGTATCAATCCGTTATTCATCTCCACCCAGACCACTCGGGGACACATGAATCTTCTTTTATTAATAAAAATATAAGGGGAACCATCACAAGCGTCATAAGTTCTTTTTCTGTGCTGGTACTTGCCAGTACTGAGCACTGGCACCTCAATGACTCCAGCTATGGGATTGGCTGTGCGGGAGGGGGAGCTGAGTGAGTACTGGCTCCTCTTTTGTTAACAAAAAAGGCACTGAGAGTCATTATGGCTGCAAGAGGATACCTCCATTAGAGTCCCTGCATTTCGTCCATGTTGCCAAGACCAATGTTGTCATCATTACTTCTTAGTACTCCTTTCTAAAACAGGTCACGGGGTATAATTCTCCCATCATGTGCACTAAGCTAAATCTTCTAAAAGAGTTCAGTGGTACAAGATGGGCAATGAAGATTTAGCTCAGCAAAATGACAACTTTCAAGGCCATATTCATGGTCTGTAAGGTCCCCTATCACTTCTATGTCATTGATATCTTAATAGAACATGGTCTTTTCTAGGGAAGCATGAAAAAATAGAGGTCTGTTTCTCTTGAGTGCATTAGAATCTACCCAATAAACTACAGGGCTCAAGTATTCTTGATAAACACGCAATATTTAGCCAGCCACTACATGGCCAAGCTTGCATACTTTCAAAAAGTATTATAGTATGAATTAATTTCTTCTTCTGATGCAGATATTGTCAAGCAAGCTCTTCAGTCATTGGCAGAAAAATGACCTTACATTTTTTGTTGACAAACATTCCTCCATATGCATTAGAATATGTTTGTCCTTCCCCTCATCTCTTGATAATCCTTCTCACTGGTGGCCACCTGCTTCAAGTGAGAATGTTGAGATGAGTTTTTCACTTGAGGAAAATATGTTATGTACCTGCTATTTTTTAATAGAAAGCCTACATATGAAACTGACCTTCCCGCTATGTGTTAAAAGACATAGGGGGCAGTGCTTTTTCAACTTCTTTTCTTTCATTTTGTCTTGTACTTTACTTTGTACATGTTTCTCCATGAGCTTTTTTTTTTTTTTTTAATTTGACTCTTCTTGTTTGTTTAGATTACAGCAGTAAAGAACATTATTCTAGGGTGGACCTTATAGTCACAAGTCCCCCAAAAGACATCCTCAGTTCTAGTTGTCATCACACAAAGACATAGGCAATTCCAATGTGCACTGGTAAATGAGAAGACAAATTAGCAGTCCTCTGTATTTCTAGTCTAGACCTTATTTGAATAGGCTAGTGTAAGTCAGCAATTCTTTTGTCAACATACAACTTTTCACCCAAGTGGCAATTATAAATTAGTCTGGCTTATTTTTGAGAAAGGGAATGGCACAAAAGTAGTGCCTTTGTGCCTTTTAAACCAGTAGCCTTGGCAGAAAAAGAAAAAAAAAGAATAAAAAAAAGAATAGCAATAAAAAGAATAACAATAAATGAACTATTTGAACTGTTCATGTTTGAAAAGGAGCTACAGATTATGTTCAAAGATGCTTTTGGTACCATATTGCAGATCATGCTCAGTGTGTGCTAGGATGCAGTATGGAGTCCTGTTGCTGTTCTTGTGACTCACATAATGCATACTAAGTTTTACATCACAGGATGTGCCCTTTGGAGGTTTTTTTCCAGCTTTTGCCAACATTGAGCACAAAAGTATTACATTTGCCAACATCTTTGTGGAATAAGAATGCTAGGTAATGCATGCTGTGCTCTGTTATTATATGTTATCTCTGCCTCGTGGTCATATTCAATCAGATGGATAAATGGGAGTGTGTCAATGCATGGCAAGATTGCAATACAAAATCATAGCAAAAAGGTTGATATTACAACATCTGCAAAGAAACTGGCATAATGTTGAGGGAAAAAGTAAAAGTGCTGCTTTTAACCCAGTGAATAAAATGTAAATTTAAAAAAAAAAATCAGGGCTCCAATATAAAAGGAATTGTGAAAAATAATTCTTTTTAATCAATTCCACATTATATTATTATTAGCAAAACAAAGGGAATTGAAATGTGGCTATGATATTTACAGAGTGCAAGCTAAGCCCTTCAGTAAGGTTTAGATTTAGTTTGCTTAATTTACAAAGATAAGATTACATGATTCATCTCTATTGTGAGGCTTCTTGTGCTTTTAGACATTGTAAAATACAACTGCTTCCAATGCTGCTACTATTACTAACAATAATTGAAGATGGCATAATGCAAGTGTCAGGACATGAGTGACAATGGGAAAGGCTGTTCTTATCAATGAGTGTCCTCAAGTTGCAAAGAAGGGAAGGAGCACAAGTGATAGTGATATATTTGAAAAAATTCTGAGCCTCAAAGGAAAACACAATGCCGGTTTCAAGATCCATCAAAAGAGAAGATAGGAATTCTGGCCACTGTTCAATACTGTGGCAAGCCATGTCTTCTGAAAGGCAGAATGGGGACAACTGGAAGAGGAAAGATGAGTCAAAGGTTCTTTCTGTGTTTAACACTCTTCAGCTTCTATGTAAGTCTCAAGCGTACAAAAATAAAGCCCAGCCTCTGAGTTATACCAACAAATGCAAGGAAATTCCAAGCAAGGGCCATCCTTCTACGCTTGATACTCTTTGTTCCAGAGCCTCAGCTGCTGTAAATTGATATCGCTCCCTTGATTTCAATGGAGTGATGCCAGTTTACATCAGCTGAAGATTTGGCCCACTGTTAATATGTAGCTCTGAGTCCTTATGCCTATTCAAGTCAGCTCCATCGAAGACAGTATTATAAGTTGTTTGATACTTAAGACACATTTACAGCATGCAGGTGTAAAACACATGTAGCAAGTTCATAAATGTGGCGGCTTCTTGTTAAAAAGACTCCTGGTTACGAATGGGTTTTTGAAATATCCTTTGGTTTTATCTTTAAAATCTGCCTATGTTATACCTTTAACACAATGAACACAAGTGAGTTTTAATAACCAATCTGGATCTTGGTACATCATAACATTTAATCTGCATTACAACTCACTTCCTAATCACTACTTTCATTCCAATTGTGAGCAGAGAGGGTGGGAGAAATAAGAATTTCAGATAAGTGCCAGTAAAACAAGTTTGCTCCACAGCTGGTGTGCACTGTGCACACATTACCGGTGCCTTGTGGCGGTATTCAATCAAATGGTTCCGTAAACTAAAAATAATCACCCTAATACTAATATCTATTATTCTTCATTGTTACTGGTCGCTATGGTGCTGCATTTGACTGTGAAGAATTCACCGCCATTACTACCCTCAGTGTGTCTCTCTCTGAAATGTGATCTAATTGCAGAATCCACACCTGTTCTACAGTTCAATAGAAGCCTGCTTTTGATGGAAACAGACTTTTACGCACAAGCCCACAAACACACACACACGTACACACCGAGGACTTCAGCTGTAGAAAAAATATAGCATGAGTTGATCAGAAAATAATATTGTGAAGAGTTAAAAAAAAAAAAAGCCCGTGTTTTGTGGTCATTGGAAGATTGCTGATGGGTGCATAAATAAAGCATGCTGGAACATCTGTTCTTTGTTGTGCATTCAGCTTTTTAATGTCTTCAAAGAGCAGCTCTGACGCATCACTGACTACCACTCCCCATTCAAGCAACATTTTACAGAAAATAATAAACCTTCCTGGTGGGGTGCAAGGAGCCAAGGCATTCGGGCAATGCCATTAATTTGGAAGTATCTCTTTTTCTGGGATTTTTAAATATCTCTCCCTTTGAATGGTGTTCAAATTTGGGATCCAGCCTGGAGTCCCTATCAGCCTGAGCCACTAAATCAGCCTGAATATTCTACTCCAACCTTTCTCTCTCTGTTAAAGGGAACAATGGCAACGAGTCAAAGTTATACCCATTTTTTCCCCTTGCTTTATTCTGTCAATGTTAAAAAACGTACCTAGATGGATTATTGGTTATTTATATGACACGCTATTTATTTCTTCTGATAAAACTGAGATGCAGCAGAGACCCCTGACAGTTTAACAGTATTGGCTGCTTATTTTGATACGATGTGCTAGACAGCAGAAGATTAAAAACGGAGAGTCCTAGTCTGGGGGAAACCAGCTTGAACTCTAAAATAAAATTTTAGCAGCATGGATTTCTCTTGCCATAGGCTATGAGGCTACTATGAATTTCAGATGCATCTCCAAAGCTGTCAATGAGGTGGAAAGATGAAACTGGCATTAGAAAGATTTGTTGCAATGTGATTCAATGTAATTGCAATTGAAGGTATAGCAACATTAAATCGCAGCTGAGAAAGAGCTGTTTTTGTATGTACAGTATAGGGATAGGCATTTGCTCTACAACTCAAGGACCATAACAAGAATTTTTCATCTATCACTTTCTTCTCCACTTTTTCTTTCTAGGTCACAGCTGAAAAATATTGGAATGCCAGTTAGATGCTGGTGAGTAACATCTGTAATGAGTCTGTCTGTGTTATTGTGACAGACTGCTTCAGAAACAGAAACATCTCTTAGGTTCACTATAATATCTTTATTATTATTGGAAGAGAGTGGTGCTTTGGCCTCTTGATTTTTCATTTTCATTTAATCTGCTTTGTTAACCATTGTCAGATAGCTTGGTGCATAGATCAAGAGACAGAGGATCAGACTCAGCCCTGGCATGAGTGAGTGTGATGCCTTTTATCTCTATGTCAGCAGGATTAGGCTCCAACCATGACTTTAGCAGTGTTCTGTCCTGTTAGACCAACAAGAGTTTTGGCCCTAGAAGTCAGGAAGTTCACTGTGGAATATCACATACTTGCTGTGACGCCATTGATTTATCTGTTAAGTGGATACAATAATTCTTACCTAACTCCCTGGCACGTTGCAAATCTTGTGGCTTGGTCATGCTTCCATTAAATTCAATGGAAGTGTTTCAACCGGCGTAATTAGAAACATGAGAAGGCTGCTAAATCAGTAATGTTTTGGATGGTGCTTTGAGATCCTTCGAGGAAGAAATCATTATGCAAAGTATTACAATACTGGGAAAAAAACTGAGCCAGCACTCAGGAGGCTCAAAGAATCATAGGCATCAACTAACCTCCCCAATGGGGGTGTTTGATCCCCACTCTGCCCCAGGTCCTTCCCTCACTGCACCCCTTCTCAGCAAACTCCACTCTTGCACTGCTTTTTCCTACCCCTGCACTGCCTCTTTACCTGAGTGTGCCCCTTGCCCCCAGCTTTCTGAATGCCATAAATCAGCTGTTCATGGTGCTCTGGAAGTGCTGGGATGGGAATTAGCCAGTGGGGCCACCAGTGCACAAGGAGTGCGGGGGAAAAGAGGGGGGCTAGGTGCTGGTGAGTGCTCTGCACACACTGATTTCTCCAGGTAGGTACTCTAACCCCAAAGCACCCATGGAGTCAGCACCTATGAGAAAAAGGTCTGTCTACTGAAATTGTCCTTGCTACTGTAGCATCTAAACCCTTTGCAATCATTAATAGATTTCATCCTCACAACACTCCTGTGACGTGTCAAAGTACTATCTCCTTTTTACAGATGGGAAATTAACGCACAGGATAGATTTAGTAGCTTGCTGTAGGTCACACAAGACATATGTAGATGCAAGAAGTATGCAGCTAAGCCAAGATCTGAATGTAGCACCTCTGAGTGCCAGTCCAATTCCTTATCTACTAAAATATTGTTCCTCCTGCCACTGTACTTAGTGTTTAATACAAGACTATTGAAACACGGGATATCTTCCAGGGTACCCCCAGGCCTCTATGGGGTCAGGTAAATGAAGAGAGAGATTTATTTTTATTCTGATGTGGCTCTTCCATGGTTGTGTGGTCATTTTGTTCTTTGATTCAAATAAACAGACAAAAAGTTGGATATGTCAGAACAGGGAAAAGGAGATTGAGGGATAATATAAAGTGTCCTTCTAGTGCTAATAGAGGCAGGGCAGGTAGAATCTGCTAATGAAATGTATAAATATATTTGTTGTTCTTGTTAGAGATTTTTACAGGGTTCTGTTGTGTGATACTTATGCAGTAATTGCTTGTTGACCATTTAATTACATGAGGGCAGATTCTGCCACCCTTACTCATGCTGAATACAAAACTCTCCAAGTAGCTGCACTGAAATCAATGGGTCAATTCATTAGATGAGGCACTACTCAAAATGAGTGAGAGTGGCAGAATCTGGCCCACAGTAATTGCCATGTAGTGACATGGTATTTACACAATAATTACCTTACTCATTATTATTATTATAGAGAGAGACATGATTATTTTTGTGCTCCAAACCCAGAGAGCAGGCAACATGGTAATTACTTTTGTGCATAAGTCTAATCATACAGATACTTTGTGTCATATGCACACACATATATACACATATACTCTACTGGCAATTATGGAGAGGTATTTTATGTCTTATTATGTCACCATGCAATGAAATAGTTCTTTCCTGTACATGTGCCTCGTAAATTGAAGGGTTATAATATAGAACAATTATTTCCTTTCAGAAAATGATCGCTTTGTTTTTGCAGGAATTGTTTCTGATTTCATGCTATATTTCTGAAGATTCTTCCGTGGTTTATCTCTATATTTCAGTTGCTATGAGCACTAGGGATCAAGACGTTGATACAGTGGCGTAGTACTTTCACCTTCTGGGCTTGAGTTCAAACGTTACTTTAAAAATAAAAATGTATGGACAATAGAAACTCACAATTGAATAAGGTCTTTGGCACAGTCCTTGACTGGGGGAGGGCTAGCTCAGTGGTTTGAGCATTGACCTCTTAAACCTAGGGTTGTAAGCTTAATCCTTGAGGAAGGCCCTTTAGGGACTAGGGCAAATGGATGGCAGTTGGCCTTGCCAAGAGGGCAGGGGAGTGGACAAGATGACTTCCTGTGGTCCATTCTAGGAGATGTGTATCTCCAATTGTGTGTGTGTGTATATATATATATATGAATGACTCACATTTTACAGAGAGCTGTATTCATCATGCTGTGAAATTTAAAAAATGGCTAAGGAATACTCAGGAAGAGAAGGGTGGTATGCCAGATAGAAGGGAAGCAGTAGAACTGAACCAACTAGCTAAGGTCCAGATCACTTAATTCTGAACTAGCACTTTTGGATAAATTGTTACAGAACTTAGTAGATGCTGCAGATTGTAACTGACTTCAGAGATCAGTCTTCTACTTGCATTATGCTGATGTGACTAAAAATAACAGAGTCCAGACATCAGAAGTTATTTTTCCCTACACTTTTACGTCATCAGTTTCTGGAGCAGATCTGAAGGAACAGAAAATGGAGAAAATAATCATGTCAGCATCTGAGAACAAAGGGTCAGGATGTCTGTTGATGTAAACTGATTCAAACCAGGTGAGGATCATGCCTAAAATGTAGAATGATAAACACAAGCTATGATCTTGTGTGTTACAGTAAATGACTTTAATTTAAGATGCAGCGCATAATTTGAGAGGCATTCATAATAAATGTAAAATCCCCTTAATATACACAAGACTTTTTATTTCTTTTAAATATTTTAAATACTTGTAATGCCACTGAATACATCTTATCCATAGGGATGTTAAATTCCCAATTGCTAGGCTATAAATACATTAATAGCTTATATACTAGCTCTTTTCCCTGTGCGTGTTGTTCACTGAAGACAAAAAAAAAAAGCTGTAGCAAACATGGAAGAAAATTCATTGTTTTTCACACAGTAATCTCATTTAAAACAAAAAAAAATTGAAGGTAGTTGGTTTTCCGTTTCCTACCTGGCTATTTATGTTAATGTGTTAGCTGAAACGTAAATGGATTTGGGTGACTCTTTTGCACCAAGGACACCACAAGGAATTATAAAGCATGATCTGAATGAGTAGAACTTTCAGAGAATGCTGACAGTGACTAATGCTGGCCTGGCCTCAATGGCAGCACTCTGTATCTTAGACACCTTCTACAGAAAACAACCATATTACTACCGATCAGCTCTTTCTGTCCAGAAACCAGAAAACAATTGCTTATTGATTCACTTAGTTCCAACATTTATGGTAGACAAAAGTAGATATATGCAGGTCAAAATAAATTAATATGTTTATCGTCTGCTCAGAGAGGAGGCTGGGGATGCAGGCTTGTGACCTGAGATATTTTACATGCTTTACAGTAGGTGATCCTCACTATAATCTCAACCTGATGTGACATGAACAGATACTGCTGGTTAGAACAAGCACAAAGTAGCACTTTTTATCTTAGCTTAGAAGACATTGTATACTGAAATGTTCAGTGCATTCTGGCAGACCCTTAGTCTGAGATAGAAGAAGAGGAAGAGGAGAAGCAAGGTTGAGGAACAGAAATTGAAAGGAAGTGAGTGAAAATGAGAGGGTATGTAGGAAGTGTAGAAGGAAGGGTATGGAGGAAGTATGTCTACACTTGCCGGGAGATGGATCAATCTCCTGTGAGTTAGATTTTGTGCATCTGGTAAAGACTCACGGAATCGATCTCTCTGGGGTTTGTAGTCAACCCCCAGTACTCTTGATCTCTTGAGGAATAAGGGAGGTTGATGGGAGAAATTCTCCTGTTGACCTCCCTTGTGGAGGACAGACTTTGCAGTCGACTGCAGATAAGTTGATTCTAGCTACGCAATTGCCATAACTAGAATAGCGTATTTGCAGTTGACTGTAAGGTCTAGTGTAGATCAAGCCTAAGAGTTGGAGAAGTGATTTCTACTACGTATAGAAGCATGCAAAAGCTACTTGTAGTCATTTGATGTAATCCTTAAAATATTTAATCACTGATGGACTATATGAGTCCCATAACTTATGTTGACCCTCTTGGCATGGACTTCATTGCTACCTTTGATGGACTGGGTTCCACAATCTGCTTATCTACTATGCTAAGAAACTCTATTGGATTGTGGTGATTTTCCCTGGGTGCTTTTGAAGCTCCTGTAAATAAATGACATGTACAGAAGCAGTAAAGAAATTTCAGAGCTAAAGAAAGCAGCAGTATGCAACACCAGACCTTGCATGGGTGGACTGACAGATTGCAGAAAGTAACACACAGAAGATTATTTAGCTGCTACTGCTAAAAGTCATGACTTCGATCATTCATGTGTAATATGTCATTTCATACTCTTTTGAATGCTCTGGAGCTGAGCTGAGAACATGTCAAGAGGTAGCATCCACAGGAAATGGAGGTTTGTAAAACTCTTAATTCAAAATAAAGTTTTGGGGGCACCTTTGTAGAACTAAAAGAAAGTCAGCACCTCTGTATGACCTTTCCAGTTATTTCCCATGGGATGTCCAATTGGACCTATGTTGGTCCCAGAAGAATAAACCCTTCACCAACCTTTCTCCAGTTTCACTTAGGAGAGCTAGTTGGCTTTGAAAAAGAGTGTCAGAAGTAAAGGTCAATGCTTTATTTACGTGAGCTTTATATGCTAGACTTCTTCCTGCTTTCACTTTCATTCCCCCGGGGTCACTGCCTAACCACGCCATGTCCTGAAGTACTAGTACAGAGACAATATTCCTTCATCCACAAACTTGGATCAAAGCATGTCAGCTCATACAAAAAATTTCATTAAGCTGCAATATGCCACATAGTAGCATTTCTTGTCCTTTGTGTACTTTTTCCCCACTGCTTGGCTCTACGTGGAATCCAATATACTGCAGAGCAAAGTCTGACTTGGTTTCTGTGAGCTAGTATGAAATCAGAGTTTAGGAGAAAGTGCATATAGTTTACGAGCTTACCTCACAGAGAAGATCTGAAAAGCTTAACTACTGAATGTCTGCAAATCCTAAGAAGTAAGACACTCTAACACAAGGACATACTATGACAGTTTGAAAAAAAACCTTTCAGTTCTGATTATGGCAAAGACACTCCTTTTCATTCAAATATCAGGTATGTCTACTAAATAAGGCAACCTATTTCATAATATTAGAGGTTGATCCACTGAGTGAAATGGGAATTGCATGTGACCCATAAAGAACTAGCTCTCTGAGCATCTGGTACCATTTGGTCAATCTTCTTAACATAACTGTTGGTGACAAATCTGAAGTTGTCTTGGGAGGAGTATCCCAGGGATTGTGAATTCACAGTGGCTTGTTTTCTCTTTGTAAATAACCATGCCTGACCTACTGAGGGGAGTAAACATGAAATACTGATATGGAAAACTGGATGAGCACGAGGAAACATTTTGCACAAATGTCCTTTGTCTATACTTGTGCCAATTTGGCTCTCCCTTCTGAATAACAGAGATACATGAATGATCTCAGGTGTGACATCTACATTATCCCAGGGTCTAAACTACCCCAGAATCAATCTTCCTGGGTTAGTTTTCATGCATCTAGTAGAGAAGTGCAAAATTGACCTCTCAGAGGTCGCATTTGACCCCAGTACTCCTTGCGAGATGCGAGCAGTAAGGGAGATAAAAGGGAGAAGCTCTCCCATTGACTTTCCCCTGCATAGACAGCCAAGTTAGACAAGCGCAGATCCGTTAATTTTAGCGAAGCAATTGGCGTAACTAGAATTGCAGATCTGCGGTCGACTTTCTTAGTCTAGTGTAGACATGGCCTCAGAATGGGAAGCTTAAGCTCCCGCACTTGAGTATTTGTACATGTCACCAGTTCCAAATGTCAGGCAGCAGTGCTGGGACTGGATTATTGTGTTGGTCTTTACCTGAATATGTCTTCTGACAGTGCAGTTTCTCTGTCCTCTGCTGCCATCACTACTTTTCTTCAGTGAGTACTGATGACCAGTAATGGCATTTAGGATGTTTTTTTATGGGACACTGCTCAGCAGAGCAGAAGGACTGGGTTCCCAAAACACTTTGCAAGAGCCTTGGCACAGAGACAATTAAATGAAACAGACAACAGGATAACTGTCCCCTTCACAGCTAGGACTGTGCAGAAACCTGCAATTACTTTGTGTGAATGTGAGGAGACAAAATTAAATATAATCTTTATGACTAGGCCAGGAAAATTTTCTGTAGCTTAATGATGCCTTGGGTAGGACCAACCACTAATATACTGCTTGTCCCTTAGCGATTTAGTGCCCCTTTACTTCCTTACTATAAGAGTTATTTTCAGCCAGCCTGGTAACAAGAACAATACCATGTGACTCACATGACCAATCACAGCTGATAGACAGAGCTAGAGTTCCAAATGTTAAGTATCAAATACTTGTACTGGCCTGTTTGTGAGTAGAAAAATTAACAAGTGTTATTGAACATTGAATAAATTCAATAAAACAACAATCTGTTCACAGATGTACTGAGAGCAGAAAAACAGAGTGAAATAACCAACTATATTATCTGTTAATATTATCCATTCAGTTGTAATCATAACAGTACAAGTGCATATAAAGCATTTATATAGAGGAGTATAAATCTATTGGCATGTCACGTGTATACATATCTTTGTAGGTATATCTTTCATCTACGTTGTGAAGGCAGCTATCATTATTTTAAAACATCACAGAAATTACTGTAGTAAACACCATTTTGCTTGGGAAAGTATGAGCCACTTTCCCTTCAAGCTGGAACATACAATCCCTTTTTGTCTCTTATTTCTTATCATTTTAACACCAAGACCTTATTTTAAATCTCAAACATTTACAATATCCCCACCCACTCTCTTAAGAATCATTGCAGTGCAGTAAGTGCATGCGCAGATGTTGAACAAGCCCTCATAAAATGCCTATCACATTATTATTTTATGTTTAAACATTTTTATTTCTCTGGAGAATTTAAAATATACAGACATGTGACTCCATGAAGAAATTATCCAAAAGAGATTATAAATACAGCTGTAAATGTCTAAGTTCTCAAAACATTTCACTGGCTCTAACTTCAGAGGAAACTGTTTACATAACAAAACACACCTCAGTTTGTTTTATTAGTGTTATTATGTGTTAAATGCTACAAATGCAATCTGTGTGCCCTACACATAAACTATAGTCTCCAAATATCTTTAAGAATCACCTTGAATAGTTGCAGTCAGGGGTAGTAGAATAGTGGGATATTAAGCATTCCCCCCCTCCCCACAGCAGGAAAAATGTTTGAACTACATGTAACTCTTATCATATATTGACTATAGCTAGCCTTATTTTTTCCAGAAGTAAGTACACTGTAATGGATCATCACCCTTGGCTCCATGGTTGTAAGTGGTATTGAGAAGCTGTAGCTCAAAGTTCTGACTATTATAATGGGTTTCTTTTGATTCTGGGAACAGGTAATTTAGTTCATCTCTTGGGAACAATTACACAATTTTTCTATGTAACATTTATTCAATTAGACTGCTAGCAGCCATCAGCATGAGGCCCAGGAGTGTGAGGCTCAAGTGATCTCTCTCCCAAAAAGTTCCTTTTTTTCTCCTGCAAAAAGTAGGTTACCTCCATAATTGATTCTGAATCAGAGAAATTAACAGAAAAAATGTTAAAGCGCTTGTAAACTACAGTTGATCTGAATTTGACATAATAAGTTTAAAATTCCAAGCATGACAGCAACATCCAATGTCAGTGTAATCTAGCAAATGTGTGAACTCATACATAGATGCATAACTTATGAGTAAGAATATGAGGCATGGAAGATATTTTCTTTGGTTCATTAGACTGGAAATGACAGGTGATTCCTGCAATAAGGAAAAACAAGATATGTGTAAGCATTATTTGCAAAATTTCTCAAGTCCCACAGTAGGCCCAGAAATGTAGAAATGTTTGTCTTTACTTAATGGATGAAGGAGGGACACAAGGAAAAGGAAAAAAAACAAAAAAACAAAAGCAAAAGTCTACAGTATTTGTTTTTCACCTAGACAAATAAGGACGCCACACCCATAAAATACTTGAAATAGTCTGGGGACAGAGATGTGAGATCAGAAATTATTAAACAAAATTTTAGTTTGCTTTTCCTTGTTCCGTTCCAACTCTCTGATTGCATTGCCAGTTCTAGGTGTGGCCCAGGACCTAGGATAGTTTACAGAAGCTCCTGGGCTGCTGTAGAGTCTGCTGACTGTCTCTGGCACCAGAGTGTCATTAGACCAAAGGAGAATTACAGAAGAGCAGTAGATATCTGGCCACAATCCCCTCCTATTAAGCAGACTAAAAGGAGTAGTAAGAGAACATGAAGAACTCTGGCAGCATAAAGGAGGTGAGCATGTATCTATTGGCTGCAGCTTATGGGATCCAATAGCCTAAGAATAGAAGTTCAGTTCTTGAAAGTGAAATGTTTAAGTCTTGTGTTGCTTTAGCCCCCACCCCAAATGTCTCTGTAAATCAAGATTGGCCACAGTTTCCCCAAGATGAAGGCAGGAGTTTAACACCCTGTTCCTGGAAATCAAGCATGTAGCAAGGATTCCCTGAGATCGTCCTGACTTCAGCCCCCAGATGATTCTTCCTCTATGAAACTCAGCTCCCCATGTTCAAGTCACATGCCCTATCCACCTGTGTGTGTGCTGAGAAAGAGCCTCAGAGTCACCACCAGGTTGCCAGCTGAGGCAGGAGAAAGAGCAGGAGCAATAGCTGATGCAGCAGATGCAGGAGCAGCCTGGTAAAACTACTGGCAATAGGAAAGCTCTTGGGCAGGTAGTGATTTTGAACACACCGGAGAGACAACTTCACTTAGGAGCTCATATATCTGCCTCAGGACATCAGGAGACTGACTCCAATGACCAATCAGACTCTCTGGCTGAGGGATGACTTGTCAAGCTTAAACCTGCTGAGAAGCATCACAAAATGCTAGTAGGAGGAACTTTATACTGTCTCACTTTTGCCCCACCTAAGTTGCTCACCGAGCACTGCAGGTAAAAAGAATTTTCATTTTGTGGGAAGTTCTGTGATTTCAAAATTCATTTCCTTCCAAATTGGAAAGAAAACAATGATTATTTTGAAATCTCCTTGGATATGAAATTTCTGAAAAAAATTTTTGGGTCAGTGAAAATGTTCCATTTCATTGTTGACATTTTTAATTTATTGACAATATAGATAAAATAATTTCCAGACCCAAAAAAAATTTTGATACAAAATGTCATATTGTTCCAAAATGTTGGAAGGGAGTATCACAAACTCATCAAAATAGTTTTGAAAAGCAATTCCAAAATTAAATTTCATTGAACCTGACATGTTCTTTGAGAATCATCTGTACTTGCTGCCCAAACGGAAACAATCCTACTCGGATATCTCATAAACATCCTTGGATGGGCCTGCAAGAGGAAAGGGCATAGGGAATGGAAAGAGTGAAGCTAACAGAGACTCTGTGAACCTTTGCCATAGGCCTCCAGGAGGCAAAAGGACATCACCTTGTCATGTGCACTTTTGACACAAACCTTCTGAAACAAATTTTTGAGCAGACCCTTTTAAATAATGAATATTTACTGTTAGAGTTATGGCATTTACTATTCTACGAAGATGAAGGAAAATAGATTTGTCAGCATTTACCGCAAAGACCAAGGCTATATCTAGATTACAGGGATTTGTTGACAGACATTTTTGTCAGAAGATATCTTCCAACAAAACTTCTGTCAACAGATTGTGGTCAAACTGCCAAGTGAATTGCAAGACCACTGTACTCTGTCGACAGAGAGCAGCTGGACTGCCCGGGGTGCTCTATTGTTAAAATTGCCAACTGGAAGGACAGCAGATGGGGGCTGCCTGGTGTCCTGGAAGCCCTGTCTGTTCACAAAGGGTCTGCCGGAATGTCCAGACTGGCTTTCTGTCAACTGGTTTTGGTCGACATAGGTGTTATGCCTCTTGGGGAGTGGGATACAGCTGTTGACAAAAGTGCTCTGTTCTGTTGATTCACTGTTGACAGAATGCCTTAGCAGTCTAGATGCTCCCTGGATTTTGTTGATAAAACCCTCTAGTGTAGATATAACCCAAGTGGGTTAGGAAAATTAGGAAAATTATTGAAGCCGTGGCAATCCTGTGTCATCTATGTAAATGAGTGTATTTATGCCTATAGACTTGGACTATAGATCTCCAGTCTCATCACCAGGGTAGAGTGCTCTAAACTAAATTCTATTGCTCTCTCCAGATACCTCACTTTTTTTCTGGTATAAACTTAGGAATTTGTTGTAATTTGGATGCATGGAGGGACCAACTGGTATTTTTAGGTCTCCTTCCCCCCAAGGAAACCTTTTTGTAAATAATGGCTTCTAAGTCCTTGATAATGTCCACATAAAATAGCTGTGCATGCACGCACCTTCTATAATTGAGCAGTAAGTCCTTGATGAGGTCTGTAAAATAGTATTTATTCACTCCTTCCCAACATTGGAGGACTCAGACAAAGGTTGTGGTGCTCAAAAGCTCTTTAATGACAGAGTTTAATGACAGTTAAACTTGAGAATTGACCGTCTCTTCATGCTGGAGGTCCCAGCCCACTTGTTCACATGGAACCAAGGCAAACCTATGATACTTACCTTAGTTCCTCTCCCATCTGGCCTTGATGAGGAAAAGACTATGAATTTTGGCCGTCCAACTAGACATTAAGATGTTACAGAGAAACGTCTGTGACTGAAAATGCAAAGGACTTGTAATAGCCCCAATCCTATCCTCTCTAGCTGAAAGTATTTTATTGCAGTTCTGGTAAAATGATTGCCTGTGCACAAAGACCATAGGTAGTTGTACTAAATACAGTGTTGTGAACCAAGTTGTGCATTTCTTACAATATGATGCAGGTGTATGATTGGCCACACGCACAGTTGTTGTAATGCTGTTTGTATGCAAAGTTCTCATTTGTGATGTGTAAAGTTCACAAGAACTGGATGCTTCTGCAAACCATACACAAATTATCCAAACCTGTTTGATTACCATAATAGGGAAACAAATCTGAGAAGAGCAGGACTCATTTATTAAAGAATGGGAAAAAATGTAAACAAACCTTTTCAACTCCAATCTCAGTAAGATGTCATTTAAGGCTCGGTTTGTCTCATTTCACTTTTAACAGATTTCATTAGCCCAGCCACAGAAATTTTATATTTTGCTGAGGTCCTGGGAGGAAAAATTGTGAAAAAATATTAAATGAATTGGACCACTTTTTCTGTGGTAGCTTGTGGCACTGAACTGATTATTCCATTTGCTGTACTGCAACTTCCAGCTTTGTGAAAATTGAAAAGAAGAGCTATTTACAGCAATTATTTCCCAACCTTCCATTCCTGTTTAATACTGTGACAAAAACATAACGGATCACTTTGTTCATTGAATAAACAACCCACAAATTCAACTTTATAAGGTACATTCCCCAGCAACAGATCTAGAAGCCTGGTAAATACACCAAGAGCCCGTCTGGGAGGTTTGAACTAAATCTTAATTTGTCATTGATGAACCCTTCACATGCCCTTCTAAATGAGTGATGTGATGCATTATGGACAAGAAATGTAGCAGAGTGCACATTCGGGATACCAACGGAGCTTGTGGGATTGTTTTATGGACCATTGCACAGGTATTAACAATAGAGGCGGGCTGCACATATTCATCCTAGAGTTGGTAGCTTAGACCAAAGGACTGCTAAAATCAGATGATTAGTTGCAAACTGCTTTTAGATCTTCCTTGCCTGATTATGAACTGGATGTCCACTCCTATCCTGGATCTCCTTATTTCCACATTTCTTGATAAATTTGCTTACAATTTCAAAATAGTGGAACGCTTATTTTGAATTTGGTAAACCTCATTCCATGAGGAGTAACGCCTATTCCGAAATAGATATTTCAGAATAGGGGCTGTATAGACAGGAAATGAGGGCTATGTCTAAATAAAGCTGCTGTGTAGACATAGTATTTCAGGCATAGTATTTCAAAGTAGTGCTTCCAGGGACTCTAATCCCAGATAGGCTCTCTTGTCCGTAGACACATTATTTTGGAACAAGTTTTGCTTATTAGGGGATTCCCTGTCGTGTAGACACATTATTCCAGAATAGTTTATTTTAGAATAATATCTCTGGAATAGGCTATTCTGGAATGACTTTGTATTGTAGACATACTCCTAGAGAGCATCCACTCCCCGCATGAGCTGGGAGACTGAAGACCAAAAGTGGTATGAACACCTCTCTAGTTCTACTACAGTAAAACCCTCGTTACCCAACACTTCCCCCATAACCCCCTTTATTCTACTCTCCTTTTTCTCTGACACCACCTGAGGTAGTGTGGGATGAAATGGAATGCTGGATAACTGGGGGGGCTGGATAATCTCCTCTCCCTCCTTGTACAACTGGCAACTCCACTGGGGCCAGCAGCGGCTGCCTGCCCAGACCAGCTGGGGCTCCCCACCCAGGGAGCTGCCTGTGGAAATGGCAACAGCAGCTGGCAGCTGGAAACCTTTCTGGCCCTCTGGGGCTCCGCTCATGGGGTCAGCAGCAACTCTGCACCTGGGGCCATCTGGGTCCCTGTGCCCTGAGGTTGCTGTCAGCTCCAAGCCCCAGTCACCGGGGCTCAGTTCCCCAAGGCCGCTGGCATCTCCATGTCTCGGGGCCAGCAGGTTCCATGTCCCAGCCACTGGGGCTCAGTGCCTCAGGGATGGGTGGGGCTCTGCACCTGGGGCCGGCAGTGTGACCAGAACTGGCTGGAGCTCCATGCCTGGGGTGCCAGTGCTCTTTGCTGGGACTGGTTGGGGCTTCCCATCTGGATAGCCAGCTCTGGTGACTCAACTTCAGAGCGGCAGCATCCTGCAGCTCATTCCAGGGAGCTGGCCTTTTCAGAAGTGGCCCAGGCAGCCTGCCTCACTCCAGCTTCCCCATCTGATACCCCTCCCCACCACACCCCTGATTATCCAACATTTTTGGGTATCCGATCATCGGTCAGTCCCGATTATACCAGATAACCAGGATTTTCCCATACTTTGTAATTAATGGCTGTTGTTTTGTTTTTAGTTTTGCCTACTTTATTGCTTTAATGGCCTGCATTCAGTGTTCCCAAGAGCTTTGTTACGATCCAAAGGCCATGGTGGCAGACTGTAGGCATAGAAAGGAGATCTTGGTGAGAGTAGGAAAATATATTTAAAAATGGAAGCAACAAAGTTTTGCTGGCGTTTGCTTGTAACTGCAATAAGGCAATAAAAACAGTGTGTTCAAGGGGCTCAGAAGGTGTCACTATGCTGTGGTAGCTGCAGACATTTACTCTTTCTGAGACCAAAGAAACAAAGGGAGGAAGAAACACTAGTCTCCGCTTACCCATTCTGTTAGCATCTTCTCGATTTAAGGTTCTCATCATGTCTTTGTGCCCTCTGTTAAGTATATCAATGGCTATGGAAGAAAAGTGCATGTCTTCGACACTGTAGCTTCTGAAAAAATAAGTGTAATGCTATAAAAGAGCACTCCATGGAGACTCCATGGGTTTTTATTTGTATAACAACATTATTTGGAGAGTCCCATTGTGGCAGGTGTTACATGCAACTATTAGAAGAGAGGACCTGCTCTGGAAAAAAAAATAATAAAAAGCAATTTAAATAGACAAAAGGTGGAGATAGAAAATATTATCTTGGCCATTTTACAAATGAGGAATGGAGCTGTACACTGCTGGTTAAGTGGCTTAGCCAAGGTCACAAAGGAAGTTGGTAGCAGAGCCAGGAACTAAACTCAGGGCTCTTAAGTCCTGGTCCATATTAGACTAACAGAGTAAAGTATGAGTGGAGACTACCAGTATTAAAGATGGAAAGAGGCATTTAATATGGAAAAGTCCAGCCAACTAGAAGTCAAGTAAAAAATACATCCAGACATCTGCATTTTTAAAGTTTTGTGAAGTGCTTTGTTTTGGAGTCTTTCCCAGGCATGCTCCCATGTAGCTGAACACAGGCCTGTGATGGAGTGGACAGGACAAAGGGGGGCAGCTGCATAGGGACCCCATGTTTCAAAGGGGTCTGGAGCTCCTAGCCCCTTGCAGACACTGCAGAAACATCACTCTGCTGCTCACTATAGCTTCTGAGGGCTGGTGGGGCAGAGCTTGAGTGCCTTACTGCAAGTGGTGCTAAGGGCTGACTGCCCTTAGCTCCACCCCTTCCAGCCAAGTCACTGCCCCTTCTGGGGCATGATGTCAGACCTCCTTCACTGCACCCCCGCCCGAGGTGGCTGTCTTCCCTGCTGGCTGAATGAAACCTGATGTGCCGACAGCCCCTCCTTATATGCAAATCCTTCTGTAAGCCGGAAATCATTTGATTTAGGTTCCTGTTTCCCACACCCAAACTATTCATCTAATTTACATGTATTCAGCTGCTTTTTTTGTTTACTTAGCATGCTACATGTTCACTCTTTACAGATGCACCCCCTGTACATACCCTGTACAGGTTATGTTTACATGTTATGTGGCGGCTTTCCCTATCTCTACCTCCCATTAATTCTCTGGTGAGACACAAGCTCAAAGTCTCTTGTGCATCCAGCAAAACATATCTCTGTGTTGTATAGTGTGTGTTGTTCTTAGTTCATTATCCTCCCTTGCTGTTTGTCAGATCCCCTTACTCTATGACCCTCTGTCTTGTCTCTTGCTGGCAAATGGGATACTGATATCTGTTTTGCATTCTTTATGTACATCAAAAATAAGCAAATTACGAGTGACACACACACCACAGCAGGATGAGAGGGTCAGAGAATTAGCTTACATACTGCTTAGAATCATTGAGAGAATGGCTTCATAAATCCTTGAAGGGAAAACTGGTCTCAGGCCAGATCTGTGGGGATAACCTTTGGCTACATATCAATTTAATACACAAGTTCAGTCAAACAGAAAGTTTCTGCTTAAAAATATCTCAGGAGAAAAGGAAAAAGAGGGACAGTAATAGCCTGCTTCTTTCTAATAGAGAGTAAATTCAAAATTCTCTGAAATGGACATTTAATATTGGACAGCAGAACCTGTCTTCAAGCACTTACATTAGAAATAGCCATATTTATAAGGTCTGAGTTCTCTTTCCATTGAGTGTAATGGGCTTTGGATGAGGCCCAGTGTTTCCATTTGTCATGCAGACAGACAAAAACTTTTATGTTTCTTGTTTGTAATCCCTTATCCATGCAAAGAACAACATTTGTCCAAGTGAAGTAGGGAAGGAATAAAATGAAAATAGAGGTCATGCTCAGCAACAAAAGCAAACAGCAGGCCCTCCAAAGTAGCGTATAAAACCTGCCTGTGAATCATTCTTGAGATTCACTGCTATTTTTACACAATACACACCTTCTGAGGCTACTGTGGTGATTGTTACATGAAAAAAGAATTAATGTGATAGATAACTAAGTTGGAGTAGGTCATTCTACAATACCATTGATATCAAAGAAATTCTAAAAGTAACAGTGCATTTCCCAGATTCCAATTATTATTCCAATTATTTTAACTTACACATTTCATAACATGTGTGGTCTAATGAAGATGAGATAGAACCAAGAGTGCTCAAAGTAAGTGTTCGTTTTATGGGCAGTTCTTGGAGCCTATCAATGGACATATGTCATAGCTAATTGATTTGGTTGATCTAGGAAGTGAGAGAAAGGTATAAGAAGGATATTGGTTTTGCATTCTGCCTATCCTGGCTAATACCTATTTGTGGGCCTAGTCTCCATGAACTTATCTGGTTAGTCTTGACCTGCACAACACCCTCTGGCAAAGAGTTCTGCAGGATGACAGTGGATTGTATAAAGATACGCTTTTGTCTCTTCATTTTAAAACTGTTCCCTAATAAATGTTCATCCCTTTGCTTTCAAAGGTCATAATTTCAGCCTTTACTCCTGATTCCCCCAAGTTAACACTCTTTATTACTTCACAGTGATGAGATGGGGGGCAAAAGTCTTTCCCGAAATAAAGAGCAATTCTGCTCATTGGACAGTTTCACACAGCAGGGAAAAGGGATATGATCCGTTCACCCTGTCTACCCTTTTAGACTAAAAGTGAAATGAGTGTTTCCTGTGACATCCTTCTTTTTCTTTTTGCAAAGTGGTTTGAGGCTTATTAAGGATGGGATTCAACGTCTGCATTGCACAAGCCATCATTTACCGTCATTTAGCCAGAACATTTCACTGTGACTATGATAAGCTATTGTCCACTTTTGGGGGGTGGCGGCGGGGGAGCTTTCAAAGAAGGGGAAGCTATCCGGTGTCCTGGAGCAGGTAAAAAGGTTTTTGGCTGTTCCTGCAGCAATCCTCCAGAAGGAGCAATGCCTGCAGAGACCAGCGGCAACATGGTGAGGGGGCAGGATGGAGAAGGGTTTGCTTCTAGCTGCGTGGATGGCTAGGCAGGGAGGGATCCCTGTAAATTGAAAAAAAAGAATGCTGGGGTGGGTGTTTTCCATTTGTCTGCTGGGTCAGGATAAAAACGTTTTCCGGCAGTCACTGGAGCAGCTCTCATCGGGAAAAAAGGCCATGTAAAGAAGGGCAAACCCACCTATGCTGTTTATGCCGGTTTGTGGTAGCAGGGTCCACAGAGCCCGGCAACTGTGTGGCAAGGGGGAAGGGTGGGAAAGGGTTTTATTCTGGATGCATGGACAGCTGGGTGCAGAGGGATCCCTGTAAATTGAAAAAAAATCATGGGGAAAGGGAAGTGGGAGGGGAGAAGGCCCAGAGAGCCCACCACCCACATGGAGCGGGGAAGACGGAGAGTGTGCCAGCCACATAGTGCGGCAATGCACTCCAACGAAATATAAAAGGGCAGGAAGCATTGCAAAATATCCAATCCTGGTGCAAAAAACACAAGAATGCCTGGATGAAGCCTTCAAGGAGATCACCAAAAAGGATAAGCACTCCATCCCCAAATACTACCACGCTGTTCTGAGGGGCACAGATCCATAGAAAACACATAACCGTAGCCATACGTATACCCATCTGCAACCTACTTCTAGAATCCAGAAAAATACTCATCAGAACAGCTTAGTCCCAGCGGGGCTCAAGGACCAGTGTAGAGGGGACTGGTATGGTGGGGACTGCATATGGGGGACTGGTTCCAGATCTAGGGTGAAGAGATCAGGGCTGGTGGGAAGAGCTTTTGTGGGCCCCTATTGGTTGCCCTCATTCTCCTCTCTATTGGCCTCTTTCTTCTGGTCCCCCTAGCTCCTTTTGGTTTACCCTGGACTCCAGACCAGAGTCTCCACACTGTCATAATTAAGAGTGGTTAATGTGGTGGGGTCCCCCACAAGAAGTACGTGCAGCTGTTAATACTAGCAGCAGGTCTGTGGAGATGACATGGAACGACATCTTGATATGACATGGTTGGCTTCCCAGACTCTGTGCTAGGCCTACTGGAGTTCTTTTACCTTCACCCAGCATTGCGTAGAGTAACCTCTGCAATCATCAACTGCAACATCGTGTCATATATGTTTGCGATTCTCTTGGACACCCAAGGCTCCTTGCCACTGATTCCTCTCCCTGAACTGCAAGAAGATCCAGAATTTCCTGATGGCCCCACACTGGAGCCCTCTTTTGACACTGAGAACTACTAGGTATATCATTTCCCTGAGTGCTCATGATTGAAAGAGATAGCTACCAATGTGATGGCTACTGACGTGGTGCGATGCCACTGGTAAAAGAAATTTTTCATTATGGGTGCCCTTTATTTGTCCAGGCCTGGGTGCTGATGAATTCAAATTCAAATTCGTGGGTTTCCTATGACCTCCTTCCTGTGCGCCTGGAGAGCAGCAGAGGAAGAAACAGTCAGCAATGGTGGGTAACCGCATAGCTTTGTGGGATACATTTGGGACACTTCTGGAGGCTAATAAATTCAATGTTAAGACATGGCACTTCCACACTGTCCTTTATTTGAAATTTGAACTTGACACTATACCAGCAGATACTGACAATATTATGCTGTCAATATTAGTGATCCCTATTTCAAGCAAGTGATATTTACAGTGAAGACAGTCACATTTTAATATCAAGCTAACTGCCTTAAATTTGAATTTATCACATAGTGTAGATGCTGCCTCAGAGGCAAAAAAGATGAGATGTGATTCACAGCCTTCATCCATCTGGTGGATGCTGGCATCAGGTACAGAGAAGAATGTTTTAGGGTTAGCATGACTAATTTAGACCCAGCGTGAACATCAGGAAAATCTTCCTCAAGGAATTTGACTGTGGCATAGTTGCTCAATGGAAGTTCTGGAAACTCCCTGCTACCACTGGGAATATGTAAAAATGGGAAAGGTAGCCCAAAAAGCAGGGATGTTAAATGGTTTAACTAGTCCTTTCCAATTAACTCAGGCAGTGGCCAGTTGTGCCAAGCCAGAATAGTTCCAGCCACAGAGGGGCCAGCAAGACAGGCGGCGGGACCCCAAAACTTGAGCGGGACCTGTGGCAGGACCTCACAGCCACAATGGAGCTAGGAGGTGGGCCAGATGACAGGATCTAGGTTAAAACATTTAACTGGTTAAGTGCTGTCATTTAGCTGGTTAAGCCTTTTAACATCCCTATAACAAAGGTCCCTCATTTTAAGAGATTCCAATAATTTTTAATGTAAAATTACCCACAATCCACATAAATGTGGCATCCTCTTAAATTTTTTCCTGTTAGAAACAATTTACATCAGAAACAAGGGTTCACGTATCAGAGGTTACAGAATTATCCACATGCTGAAGGAGGATTTCTACAACATTTGATGTGTCCTGCATTTCCCCATTTTGGCTTTACATCCCACGTCTATGCCTTGAAGGGTCTGTGGGAAATGTACTGTAAGGGACAATCCTTCAAAGGAGGGATGCACTAGGAGGTTTTTCTGTCTCTGAACGAGGAGGTTCCCTGTAGAAGAAAGGGGAAAAAAAAAGCAAAGGAGGAACAGGAGGCAAAAAAAGAAGAGTTTCACATTCTGCTAGCATTAACCTCAGCCCTCCCACTGTCCTCCCCGCCCCCCAAATTATCAAATACTAAGCCACCATTCCCCTGGCAAAAACAAGGTAAGCCAGATACTGGCATGTCACCTGCAGTTGAAGCACCAGCCGCAGGGGCATATACACACATCATTCCATCAGCATTAGAAACAGGGTGAATGACAGAATGTATCTTACAAGATCAATAACATGGTGCTGTTCATTGGTGTTACATCTTTTACTGACAGACAGTAACTGCAGCATCCTATCTCCCTGTAGGATACTTTAAGCCAAAACCTGTTGTGATGGTCCATTGTCTCACAACTCCACAGCAAATGTCACGTTTTCTTAGAGCTGCTGAGAAGATCCAATAGATGCAGGCTCCTCTGTGCCTCAAAAGCTGGTATAATAGCATCAGACCAAAGCACTGAACAGGACTCATGCCTTTCAACAGACACAATGGCCTTTGGATCAGGTGCTTTCAGTGCACTAAAGTTTCTAGGGTGGTCTGTTCATGTCCCATACCCCTTCTCCCAAAGATCTGCTGCCATACACCACTTCACAGATATCTTGTTAACCACAGACTCATACAGGTTTGAGTTAACTACTTTTATTATTTTGCTCAGAAGATTCATCATGGGAAACTTCTTTTCTCTGATTTGCAAGAAGGTAACAACTGTCCTCTTTCCAAAAGACATACACACATGGCACAAACTCCTCAGTTCTACAGCTTGTGACTTTAAAAGTTGTTTGTTAATTATTTTGGGCCACTCCTGTTGCCTCTCCTGTCACTGATTCACAGCTAGCCTGCTTATAGTAATAGTTGTATTTGTTCTCTATACTGCCGAAAGTGAGACGGGTATAGTACAGAAACAAAGTCTTTACCTCCCTGGAACTTACAGTTGCAACACATGAATAATAGGGTATGGAGGTATATGCTATTTTCACTCTGATCTGCCCTCAGCAGAGTGAGACAGTGGGGAAAAAGTCTACTTTCTCAACAGCAGTGTTCATGCCAAGCCCTTACAAGTGATGGGAGTAGCCAGAAATGGGTGAACAGCAAAGCTTCGCAAAGTTCTTAAAGTAGCTTGGGTGGATTGCACAAATAAACTTACAAACTTATTTTTCTTCTCTTTTAAATTCATCTTTTTTATTTTCTAGTATAAACCAACTAAACATAGTTTTATTAGCTAGTGGAAAGCCTGCGACTAAGGCAAAAGCAATTATGCCCACTTTAGATACAGGTGACTGAGACATGCTCAGGATCACACAGACAGTCACTAGCAGAGCCAAGAATTTCTATATCTCATTCCCTGATTTAAACATCAGAAAACTCTTTACTCCCTGAAATCTTCTAGGGCAGAATCTTTACAATTAACAGAGGTCAAAATGACTTTTAATAAAAACAGAGAGCAAGTGAGAGTGTTTGCCCAGCAAGCAGGTTCTTGCAAGCTGTATTTTTCAACATGCCAGTAAATAGCCCCTGATAATGTCACTTATATTTTCTTCGCAAGCATCTACTTGCAAGGCCTGCTCAGTAGCACGGTGATTTCTTTTAAACATTTAAACACAGCTTTAGGTGCATATAAGGCACGGAATATTTTCTCCGAATACCCCAAACAATTTGACTTTTTTGCTAAAATAACAATTTAGCACACACCTTAGCCAAACCCACAAATATTTGTACAATGAAACAGCAAGCTTTGTAGTCAGGATGGGAAAAAATAACCTCTTGTATTTTGTGGTGCCAAGCAGATTTTTTTTGGTTCTGCTAGATTAAATTACTCTAACCAGTCCAAGAAACAGGGCAACCTGGAACATAGGGAACAACAAATTCAAGCCTTCTTTTTTAGGACTGCTTAATGCATAGCTTTGATATTTGGACAGACTGAAATGCTCTGGAGGCGATACAATATTTTTGGTCAGAACTAAAGGAATAAAGGGAAACCAAGGTGTCTCATCCTGTGTTGGTAGTGTTGGCAGAGCAAACTGAGAGGTGAGGGACACGTAGACTAAAATGGAGTACATAAAGAACATAAGAATAGCCGTACTGAGTCAGAACAAAGGTCCATCTAGCCCAGCATCCTGTCTTCTGACAGTGGCCAATGCCAGATGCCCCAGAGGGAGTGAACAGAACAAGTAATCATCAAGTGACCCCTCTTCTATCATCCATTTCCAACCTCTGACAAATGGAGGCTAGGAACACCAGTCCTGCCATCCTGGCTAATAGCCACTGATGGACTTAAACTCTATGAATTTATCTAGCTCTTTTTTGAACTCTGTCAAAGTCCCAGACCTCACAACATCTTCTGGCAAGGAGTTCCACAGACCTACCGTGCCCTGTGCGTAGTGAGCAGCCTTAAAAGTAAGGACAAGAAGCCAGTAGATAGCTTCAAAGGGAATGATGCTATGCTAAGAGGAGCAGGTGAGGAAGATGATCTTGGTGTCAGTATTTTTGACAGAGTGAAGAGGTGCACGGTGGAATGATGTCCTGTGTACACATGGGCCCATGCTTCTCCCATAGTGCTGCAATCTCCTTACAGCAAGCTCCTTGGTCAGGCTGGGAATAGGGACAACATCATGGATCATCCTGTGTGTCAGTGTCATCTAGGAGCTGAAACCTAATGCAAAAGTAATATCTTCATGTGTTGGAGCAGTTTTGACTTAGAGAAAGAGCTTATTGGTCTCACCTGGCCTACTGATGAACAGGAATTATCCTCTTCATAAAGTATCAGAGGGGTAGCCGTGTTAGTCTGGATCTGTAGAGCAACGAAGGGTCCTGTGGCACCTTATAGACTAACAGAAAAGTTTAGAGCATGAGCTTTCGTGAGTTAACTCACTTCTTCAGATGCTGGTCCTGGAAATCTGATGAGTGGAGTGCATCTGATGAAATGGATCTTTGCCCACAAAAGCTTATGCTCCAAAATATCTGTTAGTCTATAAGGTGCCACAGGACTTCTTGTTGTCCTCTTTATAACATAACTGGAGGACAAGTGTTTCTAGTGTTGATTTTAGAAGTCTTTTATATATCTGATAGTACAGGGTATGAAAGATCATTTTTATAATGTGGAAAGTGTTGACACATTCTAGCTGAACAACTATTCAGCCGCTACATAATTTTAGCCTTTCCATTACTAGGGACATTTTCATAAAGACATGGTCTTTATCACTTGAGAGATCATCTGCTCCTGCTGCTTATTCATCACTTGAAGCCATATAACACACAGTCCTCTGTGACATCATAATCATCTTCAGATCAGCTAATTATGATGCCACACTCACAGGAGTGACTTCAAGTGAGGCATAAGCAGCAGGAGCAAATGAACTTGCTAAGTAACAAATAGTCTGTTTTCAGGCAAATGTCCTTAGCAATAAAATACAAGGAGGGAAGAAACCAGCAGAAAGCATGACATATGGGCAGATATGTTTTTAAATTGAATGTTTTTTAAAGTTTTCCATAAGCACATCTTTAATAGCATACATGCTAACTAGATTCCCTGGGCCACAAGTTTTAATGTACATCAGTCTAAAACAGGAGCTTTTATTCAGTTGCATTGGCAGGGAGGATGGAATGCAAAAGGTTATGTTTGACTTGAAAGATCCATCGCCTGGCATTTTTAAATTTAGACAGAGCAAAATACTAGATTATAGGGCATAATCCTTAAATGTCTGGCACTTCAGTGTGTAGACAGTGGAGATTTACACCACTGGCGCTGAGAGCAGACTTTGCCCATCTCTTGCCAATGTCAGAACATGAACCTGTAATTGCCCTTCATGGATAGGCGTAAGAGTGAAAACATCTTTTCACTAATGTCACAAAAGCAACAATACCCTTTAAGTGACAGCTCTGAAAGGGAAAATTAAAATGCTAATGGCCACTTTGGCAAGATAATACCATAGAAAACTTCAGCTTCCTCATGGAGCAATTTGATTTCAGTGTAAGAACAACAACAACAACAAAAAATAAAGAATAAAAAAAATTGAAAACTGACGACGTGGTGAAGGAGTAGTTTGTTTTCTTTTAATTTACAAAAAAGTACAGTCTATACTGAACACCAGATGTCCTAGGAGTGAATGCAGAGCTGTAATTCACTCTAAAGGCTCTGCTGCTGTTCATAAACTGCTCAAGCCCTTTATGACATCAGCAGAGTCCCTCAAGTGAATTACTGTCTTCCATTCACTTTGGGGCCATACATTATTGTAGGTACCTGGCAGCCAAGCTGCACTTGGCTCATGGCACAGACTTGTTTCACAAGCAGACTTAAAATGAAGGAAGCTGCAGAAATCTAGCACTTTAAAGACTAACAAAATGATTTATTCGGTGATGAGCTTTCGTGGGACAGACCCACTTCTTCAGATCTGATGAAGTGGGTCTGTCCCACAAAAGCTCAGCACTGAATAAATCATTTTGTTAGTCCTTAAATTGCTACATTTCTGCTGCTTTGTTCTGTTGGACTACAAACTAACATGGCTACCTCTCTGTTACTATTTAAAATGAAGGAGTAATGCATGTTCTCAACAGGAAAGATTTTTTTTCTAACTGCCCCCTTGCCTTTTTGGGGGTGCTTCCTGAGGTCTTTGTAGCTATCACATAGCTTATTGTGTTAGCTTTGGAATTTACTGCCAGATTGGAAATGAGGTATGATGATGAGGGGAGTGTGAGCACTATTAAATCACCAGGACAATGTGAAGCCTCCGTTTCATTTTTTTCTGGCTGCACTGCATGACATTGGTGGGACTGTCCATTACTCCTTTGCGACGTGATATGTGGAACAGGTGTTCCACCCCACAACAGATTAAAATGGGTCCAATTCCTCTGAGAAATAGACATTTCACTATTACTGGAGAGTGGCCCAGATGGTGGATATTTTGATACCAGTGAAACTTTATCTCACAAAGATTTTAAGTGCCGTCTAAGTTCCACGTACTTACAAACTCCTTTCTGAGAGTCAAACCAAAGAGCTCCATTTGTAGAATATGGTATCTTTCATTAATAACTGACTTGTTATGCTTGACTTCTCTTAAAACCTTTTCAGAAAGGATTGATGAAGTTCTCAATGTTTCTGTTTCGGGGGTTGCCTCTTCTTTTTGTTAAATGACCTAAAACTGCAACTCCTTCTCGTCTTTCTACACATTTGAGATACCATATGCTGGAAGAAAACTATTTTGGGAACATGAATTCTGTCCAGAACTTGATTTTTCCATTTAGCAGGTCTACAACATTCCTTCTATGCTCCCTTGCAGAAAAAGACCTTTTATGCCTAAGGGAAAATATAAGTAAGGAGCCACAATTTGCAGTGAGAAAGAAAGGCAGCAGTTGCAAATGCGTGCGTTTCAGAGTCAGGTGCTTTTTTAAAGCGTGCAGCTGGTGCATGGCCCATTGGAAGGAGTGGAAGGACATTGCTGACTTAGCAGTACAAATGACATTTTTATAAAGGTGTATTTTGAGTTCCACCTCCTGGTCAGAAGAATGTGCAGGGGAAGTTAAAATAAGGAATATTTAAAGGCTCAAACCTCATTTTAAAGGCTAATTACATTTATCTTGTTTGCTTTCTTGTGACGCAAAGCGTTGTGGGAGCTGATAGGCTCTAAAGGGCTACCATGGAAGGTGTTGCACTGGCATGGATAGAGTTGTTTTTGGGGATAAACTATAGTGTGGCACTAGTGGGGTGGAAGGTGGTTTTATCTGAATATCTAGTGTGCTTTATTGTCACCAGTAAATTAATTGAAATTAATGGTCTGTACCAAGAATTAATTCTGCCCTATGATCCCTGAGGAGGAGGGACTATCTGATATTCCTTAATTGCTCTTTCTGGCTAATGTGTTAGGTACAAATGACTGAGTGGAGAGGCAGTTGTTTCCCACCTTCTGCTGGAGTAAAAGTTTGTGACATCATTCTTTCAGAGAAGAAGTGAGTTCATGAATGCTCTAATGAGCAAGCCTGTACTTTTTCTGGGAAAAAAAACATATTAGAGAATAATGCATATGTATAAAAATGATGTGAAACTTTACTGAATGAATGTGGGGTTTTGGGGGATTATTTTTTTCTGAAACGCTAAGTTTCACACTGACTTTGGACAGGCAAAAATCTACATGAGGTAGCTGGGAGTTCAGATTCAATGTCTGAAGAAATCTTATTCTCCAAGTTATAAAAAATTGGTTTTTGTAGGAACATCGCTTAAAGGTCCATAAACTCAGAGCAGTGGTAATGGTTTAAGCAGTGTGGGACTTGCCTAGGGATGCAGGGGCTGGTGTTACCCATGATATTATCTATCATTTTTCATGAACAAGCTAGAAGACGAAGACAGACCATCAGCAAATAGGAATAAGGGGATTTCAAGGTTCCCGGGGTCCTTTCAAAAAGGATCCTCGTCTGGATGAGCCGCGCGGGAGTGAAACGTGGCAATTTCGAAGAGCCGCAGCCGACAGCATGCTAATGAGGTGCTGGATATGCATTTCAGTGCCTCATTAGTAATCTTTGAAATGGCTAATTGCATGGCCATTTCGAAGATTTGTGCGAGTGTAGACATAGCCTTTGTGATATGCTGACCCTCTCCCTGAAGAGTAGCAGAATTTGGCTGGCTTTAACAGTTCACAAGTGAGTGGCAATCACTCTGTGGAAGTCTGCAATGCCTGACAGTTACCGGTCAGTGGCAAATCAATTGGGGAGTGGGAAGCTCTACAGTGGGGGCTGCGGTGATTCAGGTTGCCAGTGCAATCTGCCAGCATGTCCTCAGGAAGACCATGATCCTGGGAGATGTACAGGCCATAGTGGATGGCTTTGCTGCACAGGGGTTTCCTAACTGCAGTGGGGCAGTAGGTGGTATGCATATCCCCATCATGACCACAGCCCACCTGGCCTCTGAGTTTATAAACCAAAAGGGGTACTTCTCCATGGTGCTGGTAGATCACAAAGGTCATTTCACCAACATCAATGTTGGCTGGCCAGGGAGTGTTCACGATGCACACATCTTCAGAAATTCTGGTGTGTACAGAAAGCTCCTGGATGGGACTTTTCTCCCCATTTGGGAGATCACAATTGGTGATGTGCAAATGCTTGTTGTTATATTGGGTGACCCCCTGCTTACCCTCTGCTCCCTTTCCTTTTGAGGACCCCAGGAAGGAAAACTTCAATCACAGATTCAGCAAGTGCAGAAATGGGGGTGGAATGCTCCTTTGGCCATTTAAAAGTGAAGTTCAGAAGCTTATTGACCCATTTGGACCTTTCTGAAACTAATGTCCCCACCATGATAACAGCGTGCACTATTTTGCATAATATATGTGAATCTAGGCAGGAGACTTTCCCGTCAATCTGGAATTCTGAAGCACAGGCCATAAGCAGGGCTTACTTGCAGATGCCAACACAACCTTCCACCACTAACAATGTGGAGGCAGCAGCAATAAGGGATGCTTTAAAATGTAGGTTCATGAATGATCTGTAATGCACTTGATACCAATAAATCATACCATGTTTTAATGAATGAATGCTTTTACTTGGTGGGAGGGGGTTGAGTCGCAGTATGTACAATGCATGTGGTGGGCAGCTGTGCCTTCAGCCCTCCCCCAACCCCCACTATGATTTGTGTTCCCCGTCACTCCTGCGCACCACAGAAATCACACCGAGCTCAAAGGAATGATTTTATTTTGGGGGGAGGAGAGGTTTAAGTGTCAGGGAAAAGGAGCCTTCTCAAGGGTGCTTGAATAGCCTTTTGCAGTGGCCCTTGCGGCTGGAGTGGCAGGCTACCTTTGCCCTTCCTCTCAGAATTCAGGGACTGCAACAATGGGTGGTGGGCGACCTCTCTTCAGGGGACTCAGGGCAGCAGTGCTGTGTTGGGAGTCCCTCTGCAGATGCAGCAGGGAGCGCAGGACCTCAGTTTGCTCTGTAACTGCCATTACGAGCTTTGCTGTGGCCTAAATCTGCTTTGCAGCTTGCTGCTGCTGGAAGTCAAGTATTGTCTGATGCCATTGAGCTGTACTGTGACATCACTGAGAAGTGTCCTTTATCCGCTTAGTGTGTTCTGCTTCATTCTGCTCCACGTGCTGCAGGATAACATCCTGCTTGCACCGCTTTCTCTTTCGGTTCCTCTCTCCTATGCTGGGCAGTAAATCTGGAAAGTGAATGTCAAAATTAAGATAGAATTTGAATGATGTGCTTTCAAAAGGAATGAATGGGTCTCTGTGTCTATTATCAGGGAAAGTTTTTTTTTTTCAAAGGCCGCTGAAGGCTTATTAAGAATGGGATAGCAAGTGTGTATTTCACTATACGTTATTTGCCATCATTTATGAAGCACATTTCTTTGTGGACATGGTAACCTATAAGCAATTGTCTACTTTTCAGTGAAAGGAGAGGGCTGTAAAGCAGAGGAAGCTGCCAGGTGTCCTGGCACAGGAGAAATGTTTTTTTAGCCGTTCCTGGTGTATGGTGAAGAGCTCCAGACTGTCTGGACAAACTTCCTTGGTCCCCTGCTCATTGCTTCCTTCCTCCTCTCCATTGCCCTCTTACTCTGGGGCACCCAGCTTCTCTGGGATCACCCGAACTCCATACCAGTGTCTCCAGACATGTCGTAATTAAGAACAGGCTCTGTGGTGGGGTCACTCCCCATAAGCATGTGCGGCTGTTCATAATAGTGACAGGTTCATTGAGCGGCCCCGACTGCTGGTTGGGTTCCCAGACTTTTTGATAGGCCTGGCGGAGTTCTTTTCACTTTCACCCAGCATTGCATAGAGTCCTGGAAGTAACCTCGGGCAGTCATCTTGCGCGCCATCTGATCATAGATTGCCACATTTCTCTTGGCCACTTGAAGTATCTTCACCAGCGAATGGTCTTCTCAATCACAAGAAGATCCAGAATCTCCTGGTGGGTCCACACAGGGGCTCTCTTGGGACCCTGAGAAATACTAGGCAGATCACTATCCTGAGTGCTCATGATTGCAGGAGATGCTTACCGATGCTATTGCTACCGGTGAGTTGTGATGCGATGGGTAAAGGAATTTTTTCATTATGGACACCTTTTATATTTGCAGGGCTGGGTGCTGCTAAATTTCAATTAAATTCTAATTCAAATTCAAATTCAATCAAAACTTCGTGGACTTCCTCTGACCTTCTTCCTGGATGGAGTGCAGCGGACAAAGAAGCAGCCGTACATGGAGGGTCACCTCATAGCTTTGTAACGGCAACGAAGGGTCCTGTGGCATGTTATAGACTAACAGAAAAGTTTTGAGCATGAGCTTTCGTGAGCACAGACTCACTTCATCAGATGCTGGTCTTGGAAATCTGCAGGGCCAGGTATAAATAAGCCAGAGCAAGGGTGGGGATAACAAGGTTATCTGAGCTAACTGACTGAGCTAACCTTGTTATCCCCACCCTTGCTCTGGCTTATTTATACCTGGCCCTGCAGATTTCCAAGACCAGCATCTGATGAAGTGAGTCTGTGCTCACGAAAGCTCATGCTCAAAACTTTTCTGTTAGTCTATAAGGTGCCACAGGACCCTTCGTTGCTGTTACAGATCCAGACTAACACGGCTACCCCTCCGATACTCATAGCTTTGCTGGATACATACGGGAAACTTCTGGAAGGTAATAAATTCGAATTAAGGACATGGTGCTTCCACACTACAGTTTATTCAATATTTTAAATTCAAAATTGATGCTATACCCATCATGTACTATCAACATTTTGTTATCGATATTATGACTCAATAAATCGAGCTAATAGTATTAACAGTGAAGACAGTACCATTTTAATATTAAGCTAATGCCTTTAAATTCCATTTCATCTCATAGTGTAGACATAGCCAAAGGAACTAAAATCATCAGCTAAAAAGAGACCCATAAGAATGCAGGGCTGAAAGGAACCTTGAGAAATCAAGTCCAGGTGTAGCACAATAAGATTCATTTGTGAGTGTGCGGGGCAATAATCCAAAACACTGATATTCAATGGGAAGCAGTAATGTTAAAGGAAAAAGAAACAGCAGTGGGGTCAGTATATTATATAAAAAACAACAAGAAGTCCTGTGGCACCTTAAAGACTAACAGATATTTTAGAGCATTCAGCTTTCATGGTCAGCAGCCACATCTTTGCCCAAGAAAGCTTATGCTCTGAAATATCTGTTAGTCTATAAAGTGCCACAGGACTTTTTGTTTTTGAAGATACAGACTAACTCAGCTGCCTCTCTGATCCTTGTCACAATGCATACTATGGTAAATGTGTTTGAACAGCAAAGAAGGAGCAGTGCTACATTGGGCTATCTATGCAGAGACATTATATCATGGAGCACAAAGGTAGCAGCTCTTCAGAAACTAGAGTTTCTCATTTTTAGCACCACATTGTCAGAAAGATGCTGCCAAACTGCAGGGGGAGATCAGAGAAAATGATCAGTAGGCTGAAGGGTAGCCTTAATGTGTGAAGAAGGAGCTAAAGCTAGATAAGTTACAAATGCAGAACGCACGCACATTAGGTAACATTAAATGCTCTTGTTGGAAGATTGCAATATACTATTTATTTCCTAGAATTTACAATGTCACACAAGAACCCCTAAAACACAGAGAGAAAGAGAGAGAGAAAGAAAGAAAGAGAGACAAAGTCTGTTAATGCAAACAGAGAGATACAATTTACCACCCCTTATTCTTAACTGTCTGTCTGTCAGCTGACTTAGATTGCAAGTTTCTCTATTCAGTCCCCTAGCCTGCAAACATGATCAGGAACACCCCACCCACCTACACCAAGCCAGGTCTACACTAGGGAAATAAGTTGATTTCAGATATGCAATTATAGCTACTGTGATTGCACAGCTAGAATCGACCTATCTGAAATTGACTTACCTGGCCATCCTCACTGAGGAAGGTCAACAGGAGAGTTTCTCCCGTCAAGCTCCCTTACTCCTCAAGATAATAAGGAGTAAAGGGGTTGACTGCCGACCACTGATAGGTCAATTTCGCACGTCCCTATCAGACATGCAAAATTGAACCCCAGAAGATCAACCTTGAGTGGGCCGATCTTCTGGGTAATGTAGACATGGCCTATGTGATAGCTTGCAATTCCAACACAGTCCTCAATACACCACAATATTTAC
This sequence comes from Carettochelys insculpta, assembly GCF_033958435.1. Taxonomy (NCBI): domain Eukaryota; kingdom Metazoa; phylum Chordata; order Testudines; family Carettochelyidae; genus Carettochelys; species Carettochelys insculpta. Next base: position 211,419,264 of record NC_134138.1, on the reverse strand, counting down.
ATTTTTTATTTGGTTAAAAGTCTTCTATGTTGTGAAGGACAAAGCCAACAAATATTTGAATGGTGTAAACAGTGGCCTTAGAGAGGAATTACTCAGGGTGACAGCTACCCTAGAATATAATTTAGCAATTAAGATGAAAAACAGGAAAGCCTCTTGAGAGTAAGATGTATTACACTGGAGATAATTTGCCAAGGGAATTAGCTTACACACTGTTGCTTGGGACACCCAAAATGAGACTGGCCAAAGTATCATAAGGAACAATTCTACACCGGCAAAAGGGAAGGCCGAATATCCTAATAGGTCAGCCATTTCCATCTCAGCTTCTATGATTCTTCTACTAGCAACAGGGGTACTGCAACAATTAGTATAGTGGTGATCCTGAGAGTCACCGAGCCAACCTGTCCAGCTAGTCTATGATGGAAATCCCTTCCAGCGCGGGGTGACAGAAGTACTCCCCATATGTTGAGTTCCAGAATCTATGGCTAGCAGCTAAAATAAAGGTAAGTTTTGTTTTTTAAAAAAAAGACCATAGAAGTTGTGAATGCTGCCATTCAATCCATGCCCCAAATGACTTATTAAAGTGCTGCTTTTGCTGTTGATCCCTTTGGCTGTGTTTGCCATGTTCTCCTAAAGAGACCCACCCAGCCAGTCTACTGCTGAATGTTATTCCAGGTACCTCCTGTATGAGATGGGCTCTGGGGAGACATCCCTGGGCAAGTCATTCCCACCCTTTTCAGCTTGCAGAGATACCCTTGCCTGAAACCACTCATCTAGTTGCATGTTAAGCTGCGTTAGAACAAATCGTTTTAAAGCAAAACAACAACAAAAGCAACAGAAGAGCCGTCCTCATTTTTTTTCTAGATTTTATCAAACTGTCTAATGTTGTGGAGATTTTCAAACAATTAATGTGAAACTGGAGATTGTTGTGCCCATGATTTTTTATCATTGACAGAGAACTCAGCTGTGGTACTGCTGTTGCTGCTGCCACTTTTCTCCTTCTCTATTTAGAGATGAAAAACTGGTAAACTCTTCTCCGTGGAATGTTTTCCATGGATTAAAGTCAGCAGGAATCACGAGGCTAAAACCTGAGCTGTGTGAAACGTCAAAATAGCCCCAAAAACGTGTGCAAAAGATGTCTGGCTTTGTGGTTTGTTACAAACTCAAAACTCAGCTAGATCAATGGTTAAAAGGATCACCACAGTCTGCAGATTGATCAGAAAAAGCTTTGGTCTGTTTGGCTCCCGTGTGATATGGCTGTTTTCAGATCACATGCGCACATCTTTTGTGAACATGAAACCCAATTAAAAACTTCAAGGAGCATCTCAGAGACAGTGGACTGAGTAGAGATAGAAGTCAAGTGGTATAGGGTCTGATAGTTTGGGATATGGCTTCTTAAAGCTGCCCCAGATGCACGGAGTCACTAAACCCACCAGGTCTAGCTACTGTGACGTACCCCTTGTGCAATTTCTCCAAATGGCAGAAATGTCTCATGACCATACATCTTTTCAGACCCAGCTGGCTGGAACACTGCTGCACTCTGATTATTTTCAGTGGCTGCAACAACCCCTGAGTATATTGTTGTGGGGACCAGGCACAGAAAATGGGGAGGCACCAGGTGTATCTCAGAAGAAACAGAGAATCAGGCCTCTAGATTCTGGTTTTGACTTTGCCATTGATACACTGTGTAGCTTCAGGCAAAACAGTGAGTCCACAATTTCACATGTGGCTTCTCTCACCCTAGGAAGGGGTTCAAGGAAGCAGTCCTATAGAAACAGTTGTCCTCCAGGGGATATCTGCACATTTATCAGAGAGACGTTGTCTGACGTCAGCTTTCTTACTACTGATCTACAGCTAGGCACCCAAAATTAAAGAGCCCTTAATCAAAAGTCATTTTAAAATTTAGACCAGGGTTACCACATCTGTAAAGTTGGGATAAGGAGTCTCACAGACCTTTGTAATGTACTTTTGGGTTTTTGGATGGAAAACACAATGTACCATGTAATTAATTAATATGCCTCTTATGTATTGTTGTTTGAATATTTGGATTTGTTTGCGTGCAGATCGTAAGAGGGAAATGTTTGCATGAGCTCTTGGGAGGCAAAATGCTTTCATTTCACAAAGCACTAGTTAAAACCAACACAGTATCTTGAAATGCTACCCTGCACGGTTTAGCAAAAAGGAAACTTGTGCTTTTAATGCCATATCTAAGATGGTTTAATTGGTACATAATGTTTTTATTCCTTAGTTTAGGTGAATTGCTATAATTTGCTTCTCTAATCTCATATGTGACTCACTGCCAATTTGCCCACTTGCTACAGAGCAATCCGAACTTCCGTTCCCCAACCCTTCTGTTTCCCCAGAGGTCTCCATGAGGCAAGGGCCCCACTCACTGACATCTTGATTTTAAAAGGTTCCCAGGTAATACTAAATTGTTAATGCTACAGGTGCACTGAGCCAAATTTAGTTCTCAGGTTCATGCCTCTAGACTATGGGTAATTTAATTTAACAGAGGACCCTGGATGACATGCCAAATGATAGAACCAAACTTTATTGAAACGAAAAACAATGAGTTAAACAAAGCAACAATCACATAGATCCTATCAATAGATCCTACACAGATCCTACAACTATTTTCACATTCAAAGACACAATGGGGTATCAGTGGGTGATCAGTCCACTAATAGCAGAGTGAAATACAGCCTTATAACAGTGTAACAAAATAGTACCTATTTGGTGACAGAGAGAGAGCCATGTTAGTCTGTATTCTATCAAAACAAAACAAAAAAGCAGTCAAGTAGCACTTTAAAGACTAACAAAATAATTTATTAGGTGATGAGCTCTCGTGGGACAGACCCACTTCTTCAGATCATGGCTACGACCAACAAGAGCTCATCACCTAACAAATTATTTTGTTAGTCTTTAAAGTGCTACTTGACTGCTTTTTTGTTTTACCTATTTGGTGTTAATGGAGATTGTCCCATTTTAACAAAGCTACTCCTTTCACAAACGCACTGTCACACTAATTAACATTACACCTATCCATTGACATGTTCACATTTCTGCCACCTCTTTGCTGGCTCTTTACATAACACAATATTTTAATTAACATCTGCACTAACATCCTTTCCAATCTATCAGTACAGATAGCATTTTAATGAAACATTTGCTGTTCTCAAAAACACTCATTGTAAACCCTGATAAAACCAGTTATACCCTGAATCCACTTGTGGAATAGCTGTGGGTCATGTCTTTGCTAGCTTCAATTTTCCCATCTTACTGTCTCCCACTGACCTCAAACTTGGACTTGTGCTAACCAGCTCAATGACCCACACCCTCCTATGCCTCACCTGACTTCACCAAAAACTCATGTCCACATAGTTCTTAACCTACCACATTCTACAGGCTGCTCCTGGCTCAAAAGTCTCCTCTGGCTCTCGCCAGTTCCATGCCAGCTCCATTCAACTGAAGCTACCAATCCAGAGCTGGTCCTATTTGGGCTGCCCCAAGAATCCTTCTTGAAAGATTAATGGCACAGGGATGATGTGGCCCCTGGGGGTTTGCCTGCACTGCAACTGGAAGCCAGACTCTCAGCCTGGCCAGTCAGACTTGCACTAGTGCATTAAAAACAGCAGTGTGGATTTTGCAGTTCAGGCTCTCAAGCCCAGTGGGTCGGGTGGCTTTGAGAGTGCAAGCTGCAGCATGAGCTGCTGTGTCTGTACTACTACTTTTAGTGCACTGGATCAGTCCCAGCTAGCATGTAGGTGACTTAGTCCCAGCTATAAGGTAGATAAAACCTCTGGCTCCCACCCACACCCTGCCTTCTCCATCCTGAGGCCTGTCATTTTTGGTCCCCCCTACACCCACTGTCATCTGCTTAGAACCTCACTGCTTCTCCAACTGCCCAATTGATGACACCCTTTGGTGGTGGTGGGGTCCCAAGAAGGGGCTCATTGGAGCAATGCCATGGAAGTAGGTTGACTTTAGCCCCCATGCTGGGCAGAGATCTGCAGAGCTATTTGATGGGATACAACCAGAGCCCAGATTAGGAGAAAATGGCTGCAGGCCAGGGAAAGAAACAGATTGCATTTGTACTTTTCCTCAACTGGAAAATGTTAATATTTCTTGCCACCAATATTTTGAGAACTGCACCACTCCTTGTCTGAAAATACACTGTATGATTACATTTAAAAGCCAAGATGTAGCCTGAATTAGATCTAATAACAGCCATCATGTATAGAATCTCAGAAGTAGTGGCACATAAATAAACAAGCTCAGATATTATACAAAATTGGAATAAGGAAGGTGTGAAGTTAGAGACTTGAGTTATGTGATGAAATCTACTTCCAAGAATATTGTTATGGGCCTGGCTCCTAGAGGCAAGATTTGTTAGCAGTACTTGTCTCTAAATATTTACACTCAGATAAATAATTGCTAAATAATTCCAGATCTCAGTTGGAAATTCAGGATCAGGACTAGTCTAAATTAGTAGTTCAGTAAGATGACATATTGGTGTTTTATACAGCAGTTCTTTTACTCACAGACACTTGTAACTTTCAGGATATAATTAATACCCTTTTATGAAGTGCTCTTCATGGGCTGACATAAGAAATACTTCTTTAAGAAGTATTTCTTTAAAATAAATGACGCACTTAAAGCCAAGTATTCAGTGTTATTTATCTGATAATTATTAAATAACCTGGAGTTTTCAGCTGTGATTGTACTCCCAGCTTTTCATGACTTCTCTATTTCTGCCAGCTACAGCTTTGGGTGTGTGAGATTATACTATTACTGTCATTATTTAGGCTTCCACAGTTTAGGAACAGTAAGTTTAGGGACAAGTCTTTTCCCCCAGTGTTCTTTTTACCATGTTGGCTAATGCTTACTGTGCCCAAGATTAATGGCAGGGCCCCTGTAAGGAGTTTTATTTATGGAGAGAGCCTAGAAGAAATTACCTCTTATGAACATACAGGGAAGTGAGAGCCTCATCACTCAATGCAGCTGGGAGGCAGACGTCTACAGCAACGTGGCAAACGGCTCCCCCCGACCCCCTTGTTTGATGAAGAAATGCAGAAGCATTTAAAGAGATACTTTCAAGATTGGGAATAATAATAACGTAAACCCAAATCTGACTGACCTTTCTCCTCTATCATCCTTAAAGCTGATAAAATAAATGAACATAAGAATGCATGAAAAGAAAGAGGTACGCCACAGAGAATACACAATGGAAAAAATAAACCCAGTGAGCTATCTACTGCTCTGTCTACTGGAGCACAGTGTCAGGAAGATGAAAGAAGAAGGAAAGTGGTTATGTGATGTCAACAGGAAGATAAGAACACATCCGAGTCAACTCAAGGAAGCAATGAAAACATAACCAACAAGAAGTCCTGTGGCACCTTATAGACTAACAGATATTTTGGAGCATAAGCTTCCAGATCTGATGAAGTGGGTCTTTGCCCACCAAAGCTTATGCTCCAGAATATCTGTTAGTCTATAAGGTGCCACAGGACTTCATGTTGTTTTTGAAGATACAGACTAGCTTGGCTACCCCTCTGATACTTAAACATATAATGTTATTTACATTCTGGATTTTAAGGAATATCTGAGTATGATCAGATTTATGGGAAGTGTTTGGATTCTGTAACGGGGTACATGGTGTACAAAGCAGCAACTAGTCTTCTGAAGCAGTCTAGTCTTTTGAATGTTTATGCAAAAACAACTCCTTTACACATTTTCAAATGCTTCTGATCTGGCTTAATTAATTAAAACAACATTAAATACATTTGAATATCTCAGCTGTTTCTATTATCAATATAACTCTCAAATATATTTCTTTTTGGATCCCAAGGTGATGAAGAATAGATTCATTCACTTCTTATAGTTGTGGTTCCAAGATTTTTTTTCTATTTCTGAAGCCACAAGAAGACTTTATGTGGCTCTAAAACTGCTGTTGGTTTTCATACCACAATACACAAGGGCATATCTCTCCTTCAGGCTGCGATTGCTTGCAATCTGGAGATAAAGGCACACTTGATAAAATACTTTTAATGAGGTTAATATTAATACTTTGGTAGAATACTTTATCTGCTAGTAATCACTTTAAAGAGTTTGAGATTTTGTCATCTCATACATTTTAATAGAAAATGAGGTTTGTAATTAACAAGAAAAAATACAACTACCTGTTATTTCATTTTAGTTACACCGTCATGTAATGGCTGCCAGTGGGCTAATGTATATTTTGCACCATATGTAGCTCAATACTCATGGTGCATGCTTGATGCTCCAAGAACATAACAGCAGTGTAAACTAATTAAAATTATAGGGCTAGGTTGGAGCATGTCGTGACACCACATAGGAAGGTTCTGTACTGAGTTGCCCTTCTCCACGGTGGGCACAGAGATGCATTTTGCCTGAAAGAAGCAGAACGTCTCAGAGAACTCCCAAGCTAACAGACTGCTTGTCCATTGTTACACATGATGCTTTGTAGGGTGCTGCTTATGTTATCCTCTGCTCATAGGCAGTGAGTTCTACATACCCATTGTGATCATGCCATTGGTTTTAAGCCCTCTATCTGTCAACGACAGCACAGCAGTTTCTCCCCTCTCAAGGAAGTCCTGCACAGGCATTTTCCAGGTTTGGGAAAAAAAATACTTGTACATGTCAAAGTCCCATGGTGATCAGCGTGTGGCAATGGGAACAGGACAGTGAGATTCAGAAGTTCCTAGTCACAAACCGACACACAGGCAGTGGATGTATGAATCAGTTATCTTGCTCAAGGACTGAGGCAGGTTGAACATTTTGGCATCTACCCCCATGACTGAGCAGCCCTTTCTAGGACCCACTCTGCCCACATGGGACAGGGCTAGAAAAGGTGCCTTGAAAATAGTCTTGCCTCTGTTCCTCTTGGTTAGGTAGCCACATGCAGCAGGATCACCATACCAGCAATCAAACATGTAAGAAACTTTTTAATTTTTGAACTTGAAACGTATGTTCCCTGACGGTCTACTCAAATAGCGACTGACCAGGACAATGTACAGCCATAGTTGCTTGTGAATTGAGCCGGTTTTACATCAGTGTCACTACCTGGTTCTAAACTAGAAGAGCTGATGAAGGACAGGTGAGGGAGTAGACAGGAAGATACACCTACTTCTGGAAGGGAAAATGTTAACATTGACACTTGGGAGCTAATCACCCAGGGTCACTCAAAATGGAAAGAAGTACTATGCGATGGCCCCCTGTATTTTTACTTTGCTGGCCAGCAAGCTAAGGAGGACAAGAAGCATAGGAGGAAGGAGAGAGACTGATCTCCAGTCATGTTCAACAGCCTCCTGTTGTACCTGGAAACATCTCTACTCTCTGTTATATAACTTGTCATTCAAGGATAGAGCTTATCAGCCACCTGAGGATCCACAACTCCCACGGAATATGATCATACTTGGCAGTGAGTGATCAACATCATCATGAATGTGGGCTGCTTGTGATCAATCAAATACGATTAAAACAATATAGAAATATACATATCTCACAGAGCTGGAAAGGACCTTCAAAGCTACGTCTACATGTGAATGCTACATCAAAATAGCTTATTTCAATGTAGCGACATCGAAATAAGCTATTTTGATGAATAGCTTCTACATGTCCTCCAGGGCTGGTGCCGTTGGGCAGCACCACATCGAAGTAGGCGCTGCAGGGGAGCGTCTACATGCCAAAGCGGCACACATCGAAATAAGGGTGCCAGGAACAGCTGCAGACAGGGTCACAGGGCGGACTAGCACTTCCGGGGCAACAGCTAGCCGCTCCCTTAAAGGGCCCCTCCCAGACACACTCAGCCTGCACAGCATGCGGTCTGCAGAGTCATAGGCATGCACACCTCGGCGAAGCAGTTATGGACCCCCAGCAGCAGCAGCAGACAGAGCTCCACCCAGCCGCCCCTGCAGGAGCAGTGCTTGCCCTGCTTAATGCCTTGCAGGAGGCAGCTGATCACCTTTTATTTGTGGAAGAGGAGCTGCCCCCAGAGGAGGAGGAAGCAACCCCAGACCCTGCTGTCCTCCACGCGCCCCCCGCCCGCCGCACACGCCGCCGGCTGTGGAGCTACCCCACGAGCACCGACTGGTGGGAGCGGCTGGTGTTCGGCAAGTGGGACAACGACTGCTGGCTCCAGAACTTTCGTATGAGCCGGCAGACATTCCTGGAGCTCTGCCAGTGGCTTACCCCCGCACTGAGGCACCAGGACACCACGATGCGGTGTGCCCTCAGCGTGGAGAAATGGGTTGGTATCGCTGTCTGGAAGCTGGCCACTCCAGACAGCTACTGATCCGTGGGGCAGCAGTTTGGCATCGGCAAGGCCACTGTCGAGGCTGTCCTCATGGAGGTAAGAGGACCCACGGGGAGGGACAGGCAGCCCTGGGGGTGGAGGGGAGCCCTGGAGGCGGAGGGGAGCCCTGGGGGTGGGGAGGGCCAGACACACCCTGCACATCCCTCATTGGTGCTCTCCCATGTCCTTCCCCTGCAGGTTGTCCGCACCATCAACACCCTGCTTCTCCACAGGCTCGTGTGGCTTGGGGACCCTGATGCCACCATTGCGGGGTTTGCCACCCTGAGCTTCCCAAATTGATTTGGGGCTCTGGATGGGACACATATCCCCATCCGAGCTCCGGAGCACAGTGGAGGACACTTCCTGAACAGGAAGGGCTACCATTCGGTGGTCCTCCAGGCGTTGGTGGACAGCTGGGGCTGCTTCCTGGACATTTATGTTGGCTGGCCTGGCAGCACCCACGACGCCTGGGTATTCAGGAATTCAGGCCTGTGCCACCGGCTGGAGGTGGGGACCTACAGCCATCAGCAGGAGATCCCTGTGGGGGACACCACCATGCCCCTCTGTGTCGTCGCAGATGCAGAGTACCCCCTCCGGCCCTGGCTCATGCACCCTTACACGGGCCATCTCACAGCCAGCCAGGAGCACTTCAACACGCGCCTGAACCATGTACGCCAGGTGGTTGAGCGCACTTTCGGCCGCCTCAAAGGGCGCTGGTGGTGTCTCCTCACCCGCCTTGATGCAGGCCCCACCAACATCCCCCAGATTGTGGGCGCGTGCAGCGCACTCCACAAGCTGGTGGAGAGCAAGGGGGAGGCATTCTTTCAGGGCTGGGCTGTGGAGGCTGGCAGGGCTGACGTGCAGCCACCCACTGCCCCCAGTCCCAGGTGGACCGCGAGGGGACCCAGGTCCGGGAGGCCCTGTGGGCCCATTTTGATCAAGCCATGGGGTGAACACTGGCAGGCCCCCCACTGCACCCCCCCATCCTCCACAACACTCCCTGCCCCTATGCCCACACCACAGAGCACCCAAGAGCACCCCCACCAACTTTTCTTGCAAATAAAAATAGACCTGTTGTTCTTGAAACCACAAAACAGTGAATTCTCTTATCATTACTACAGATATATATATATATTATATGATAAATAGTGGAACTCAAGGAAGGGGAGAACTATTTACATGGCGGGGCAGGTATCATAAAATAACAGGGGTCTAATACAAACTATACACAAAATAATGGGGCTATGTACAAAGGTGGGGGGCCGCGTCCTGGGCCCTGCACCCCCTACTGTCCAGCTCCTGGGTTGGTGGGCGCGACTCTCGCCTCGGCCTCAGCCCTGGCCGAGGCTGGCTGGGGGCCGGGCGAACCGGCAGATACGGCTGGCGGGTGTCAGCAGGCCCCAGGTCCCCCTCGGTGGAAGGCCCCTCATGGCGGACGGCGGTGGGACGGCGGGTAGAGCAGCAGGTGGAGCAGCGGGTGGAGTGGGCAGGGCAGGCAGAGTGGCGGACAGCGCAGCATGGGGGGCCAGGTAGTCTGCTAAGTGCTCAAAAGTGCGCATAGAGGCCCCCCATGCCTCCTGGTGCCAGGCCAGTGCCTGCTCCCACAGTTGCAGGTGCCGCTCATCCACCCACAGGCGCTGCTCCGATACCTCCAGCTGTTGCCGGAGGGTCGCCAGCAGCTGGGGGTCCGTCGCCATCCAGTGGTGGTGCTGCGTCCGCCATCGGCCCCGCCCTGGGGCTGGTTGGTGTTCTACTGAGGGGCTGGCCTGCAGCGATGGCCCCGGTGGGCTCTCTGGGACCACTGACACCTCGCTGGCGGTCTCCGGGCCCTCCGATGGTGCAGCTGCAGAACACAGGGGGGGAAGAAGAGTGGAGACAGCCGTTAGTGTGGCCCCTGAGCTGTGGCCCTTGTCCCCCCACCCCTCTGCTGCTGGTTCCCCATCCCCATCCCCGGGAGATGCTGCTGCTGCTGATGGGTGTCCCACCCCCTCCCCCCGGGGGACCCTAGGTTCCGCTCCCCGCATCCCCAGGGATGGGGCATGGCATTGTCCTGCTGGGGGGGCAGGGGCTGATGCACTCTTCTGAGGGACATGCCACTGCTGTCCTTGGGGCCATGGTCATATGGGCATGTGTAGGGCCCTGGTCATGTCTGTTGTCCCCACCCCTCAACCCCGGGGGTGTGCACCGGGGGGGTACATACCTGACGGTCAGCTCCTACAGTCAGGGGACACCCTCTGGGCAGATGCCCTGCTGGAGCTCCAGGACGGCAGCGCGATGTGGAGCCCCCCGTCGCTGGAGGAGGATTCCCCCTCCTCCTCCTCCGGCATCCCAGGGGTGGGCTCCTGGGGGGCCCCCTGGGGTGTGGGGCTTGCCTGCGGTGTGGACTCCACCTCTGGGGCCTGCTGGGGCTCATCGGCCGAGGTGTCAAGAGTGGCTGGCGGGGAGGAGGTGTGCCGGGGGCCCAGGATTTCCCTGAGCTCCCTGTAAAAGGGGTAAGTGGCGGGGGCGGCCCCAGATCGGCTGGCCGCATCCTGGGCCCAGGTGTAACCCTGCCACAGCTCCTTGACCTTACTCCTGATGTGGTCAGGAGTGTGGGCAGGGTGACCCTGGGTGGCCAGGCCCTCTGCCAGCCAAGCGAATGCATCCGCGTTCCGCCTCTTGCTCCTCATTACCTGGAGCACCTCCTCCTCGCTCCAGAGCCCCAGCAGGTCCCGGATCTCAGCCTCCGTCCAGGAGGGGCCCCGCTGCCTCTTCCAGGGCTGGCTGCCAGGCTGGGAGCCTTGGCTCCCCTTGGGGGGGGTGCCCTGGGGGCGCTTGGGGTGCTGGCGGGCGGCCATCTCAGCGGGGGGTGTGTCTTTGGGCTGCAGGGAGGCGTGCAGGCTGGCCGCATGTTATTGCTGCTGCCTGCACACGCTCTCAGCTTCCTGCACAGGAAGGCAGGGGGCGGGGAGCTTTAAGGAGCTGCTACACGCAGAGACCATAGAGCTCAGGGGCTGGAGAGAGCGTCTCTCAACCCCTCAGCTGATGGCCGCCATGGCGGACCCCACTATTTCGATGTTGCAGGATGCGGATCGGCTACACGTGCCCTACTTCGATGTTCAACGTCGAAGTAGGGCGCTATTCCCAACTCCTGATGGGGAAAGCGACTTCGACATCTCGCTGCCTTACGTCGATGTCAACTTCGAAATAGTGCTCGCCATGTGTAGACGTGGCAGGTGCTATTTCGAAGTTGGCGCGGCTTCTTCGAAGTAGCCAGCATGTGTAGACGCGGCTCAAAAGTCATTGAGCCCAACCCCCTGCCCTCATAGAAAGACCTATCAACCTCCCTGAAAGATTTTTTTTAAACCTATTTGCTCCAGGCCCCTCAATGTCCCCTTCAGAGATTGAACTCACAACAGTGGGTTTAGCAAGCCAATGCTCAAACAACTGAGCTATCCCCACTCCCATCTTCTATTTTCTTCTGTGGTGAATTATGGCCCAGTGGCCTTCGCCAAGTTGTTCTGGAATACCAAAAAGGAGCAAAAATGTACTTTCACTTTCTCATAAATATGATGTGACATGTTATGCCTTGCAAATACACAGTTTCTAGGTACCTGGAAAAATAATCCATAAAGATGAGGTAGTACCCTGGTAATTTACATAAATCTGCAGTTGATCTCTCTGGTAGGGGTGTTTTGTATGCTGTAATCTAATCAAATCTTCCATCAAGGTCTTCTAACTTTCTCAAGAGCCCATCATAGCTATTGGGTGGTGGCTGAGAAAGCAGCTGGTCTTTGGTCCTTTGATAATGTCCATTCTGAATACATAACTTCACTTTGAAAGGTCCCTTACAATATGTGGTACTTATGCTAAATCATCTATTCCACCTTGTATTTGGCTGTGATCCTCTGAGTACCTTTCCCAAACCTGAAGAAGTGCCCTGGGTAGCTCTAAAGTTCATCTCTGTCACCACCAGACATTGGTTCAATGAAAGATACTACCTCACCCACCTCATCTCTAGGACTTTTGTCTTTGTAAGTTGCCTTCTACGGTGAATTAATCTATGCGGTTCAGAACACCTCTAGGGCTAGAAAGAGGTGTCAGATAACTTCAGCTCCCCTTTTCTCCCTTCCTCACCACCCTGGAGGCTTTGAAGGTGATTGTAGGTCTTTTCTGAGACTACTATGACGTCAACTCCTGAATCAATTTTAAAGTTAATAGTCTTCCCATGAATATTCAGTTTCACTTTCCAGGCAGGCTCTATGTCATCACAAATAACAGATCTCAGAAACAATGGCTCTTGATTGTCTGTAATATGAGTCAGCTCCCTGACCACTTTGGTGCTGCAAACAGCTGCAAAATGCCCACATTTTATGTATATCGTACACTGTATGCTTCTAGCTGGACATGTATCATCTCTTGGAGTATAACTTTTTTCCACACCTTGCAAACATAGGCTGAAACTTGTCGCTCTTAGCTTGGGAGTTCTGCCTTTGCCTCAGGGGTTTTACGGTGACTTTTAATACTCAAGTGTCTGTTTATAGCTTCTAAGCTAGTTTCAGGTTTTTCAAGTTCTTCCTGCCTTTTGTTCTGTTTGACTAGTTCAGGCTGCTTTTGCTATCTATCTGGCAATCATTAGGATTAAATCTCTCTTCAATTGCAGCTGCCAAGAATGGTTTTTATCTGTTAGACCAGTAACCAATCTGTCTCAGATATCTTTATGGTTTGCATTCCCAAAATCATAATTTTCAGCCAATGTTTGGAGAACTGTAATAAAAATTCAACAGACCCTCCCTTTTGAATTGCCTGGTGAAAACATGCCCTTTCATAAGTCGCATATATCTTAGGGTATTTATTAGGGATCTGGCATAGCCAGAACCTTATCATAATCATCTTCACGTGACTGCCTTCAGTGAAGTCACAAGACTGATGGGGTGCTCCACCTGCTTGCTTATAACATATATTAGCAAAGATGCCTGTATATTTCCAGTCTTCTTGTGGAGTTTGATATTTGAGTTCTTGCAAAATACTGTTCCCAGGATGTCCATCGTGAGCATTTGCCAAAATTGATGTTCCCTGTAGTACTGAAGACTGTCATGTGGATGAGATAATTCAACACTTGTAATTAGTTTCTGTAGCAGGGCACAACTCACCAACATCACACCTCCTGCTGGTTACCCTGGGAGTTAGCTACAGTCTCTCACACTATTCTGGGGAACTCAACAACTCTGCTTCAATACACCCACAACTGTGGCCCACTGCAGCTTCTATCTAGCCCCTCACTTCAGAGATGAGCCACATTTCATAATGGCCACTCTTTAGTGTTATTAGGTGAGGTACAAAGGAGAAGGGGAGGGACTCAGGCCAACTCACTACTCTGAGTTCTGGGCCAGGGACCGTCTGGTGGCAGCCTTGTCCTGCCCTCTTCCTCCCTCCCTTCATACCTCTCTTGCCCTGGGCCACCTTCCCCTGAAACCTCTCGCACCTTACAGGCCTTTGTATTAGGGCCAGTATTCCAGCATGTGTCAGGCTGGAGCCTCTCCCTAGCTCCCTTTTGCCTGCCCAGCATAACTTGGTGTAAGGTCATACTGCTGCTGCTCCCCTGCACTCTCCTTGGTTAGGACACAACCGACTTAGCTCTGCTGAAGAGCTCCTTATATGCCGGGCTGTTCCAGCAGGCTGCCCTCTAACTGGCTACTTCTAAGCCCTTTCCTAATTGGCAGAGGTCTTGCACAGGCTCCCTCCAACCTCCATTAACCCCTTCCTTGCAGGAGCATAGCCTTTGCCCCACTGCAGTTTCCTTCTGTGTCTTTTCTTAGTTTACTTCTGACACCATGGCATTGTTCTTCTTTTCCAGATATGGCCCCCTCATAGTGCTTGCTTCTACATAGCAGATGTGTTCATTGGAAGATCCTTCTGTGCTTTGCCACATATGACTAACCTTTGTTTAAATAAGATGCCTCATGCACAGTGCCACGTAATGGCTGAGCTGTGTAATACAATTAACATTATGTTACAATGGGCTTCTCAATTTTTTGTTTCATTTTCCAGTTTAACTACAGTAGAACCTCAAAGTTATGAACACTTTGAGAATGGTGGTTTTTCATGACTCTGAACTGCTCATAATTCTGAACAGAACCCTAGGGCGATTCTTTCAAAAGTTTATAACTGCATATTGACTTAATACAACTTTGAAACTTAACTACGTAGAAGAAAATTGCTGCTTTGAGCCATCTTAATTTACATGAAACAAGCCCAGAAATAGTTTCCTTACTTTGTCCAAATTTTTTAAGCTTTCTCTTTAGTTTTAGTAGTTTATGTTTAACGTAGTACTGCACTGTATTTGCCTTGTTTGTTTTTGGTCTCTGCTGCTGCCTGGCTGCATATTTCTGATTCAAAATGAGGTACATGATATGTAACTCTGTCGTATGTAGCTCTGAGATTCTACTATAGTTCAGAGCATATAACTTAATGCTGCCTGTGAAGTGATATAGTGAATCTCGGGATAATTGGTTTGTTGAATAATTAAATGTTTTTGTTTGTTCAGCAATTTCAATTGGTCTGTCAGCTGCATCTACACTAGCAAGTTCTTTCTAAATATGTTTCAAAAGAAGGGGGTCTTTTGAAATATCCAGTGGAGCATCTACACACAAAAAGCATTCTTTCAAAATTAATTTAGAAAGAACATAACACTCCTTTCAAAAGCACTCTTCCAATCTTGTTTCCGGAAGAGAGCCTTCTTTCAAAGTCTTCTTTCAAAAGAAAACGTATGTAGACACTCCTCAGGCCCTTTTTTCAAAAGAGCAGTCCTCATGGCACCTGTTTTTTGACCCATGGCCCATTCTTTTGAAAGAGCAGGGGCTGAGTGGGTGTTCTCTTTCAAAAGAGCAGATCACTCTTTTGATCCACTTTTTTGTATGTGGATGCAGTCTTTCAAAAGAAGTTCTTTCAGAAGAGATCTTCCAGAAGGACTCCTTTCAAAAGATTGCTGTAGTGTAGATGTAGCCTTTGAGTGTTAGGTAGGATAGGCCTCAAGCTTATATTCAAAGAAGACAACAAACTACATTAGTCTTATATTGTTTAGTGAAGATCTAGATTTTTTTTTAATTTACAGTAAATGCAACAAAATAAACAATTAACAGTTTGTCCTGAATCAAGTATCCTTTAGTACTTTCCAGGAGTGCTAGAAATCTAGTTAATAGAAAAATAAAATTCTTTCTTGCTGGCGATCCAGCATCTGTGACATATTGCTTTCTTTTATTCTGCTTCTTCTGCCTCATATCCTATGTCAGCCAGAGAAATTATTTCTTAGTTAATTTATTATTTGACTTATTGCTCTAGCTATAACTGTTGTTCTTTGGGTCTCTCCATTCTTTGTCACCTCCCTCCTACCAGTCAGTCCCCTTTCAAGTAGTCTCCATGCAGGGATGGACTTTTCTGAAGTTGTCTCTCTCCAGTCACAAAAAGTTTTTTTCAAGAGCTGTAATAAGATTTCCACCTTCAAAGGACCCAGTGGGTTCTATAGCTAGCAACACTAAATCAAGTTGTTAATACATACTTGAAGGAAGCATGTTCCAAGAAAATGGTCCCCTTCTCTCTGATGCAAAACAGTCACTCAATCAACATAGACTAACTAGTAACTACAGATGTTCAGGGATCACTGCTAATTATATGAAAAGCTGGCAATCACTAGATTCTAAGTACCATGTGTTGTTTCTTAAAAAAGTTATGCTGCTCCCATCCAAGAGGCTGCTACCACTGTCAGGAAGCTAATAAAAGAGTTAGGTTCTCAGTGGACCAGCAGAGGAGCAAAAGACATAACTTTGAAGCTGCCACTTTGTAGACGTATTCTAATGTTTGTGTGCATAAGTCCTAGACATGAGTACAGCAGCCCAAGTCAGAGCCATAGTGGGAGTTATTTACAATTACTTATGACAGCAGTCTCACTAATGAGTATTTGTGATAGACTAGCTACCATGAGAAAATAACATCGGTAACCCACAACCGCCTATTATTAATACATACCTTCTGTTTTCCTAACTTTACTGTTTAATAATAGAAGGCCTTTTAAATCTGGGGGACACCATTCTTGGACAGCATGAATTTCAGGTATGTTAAAACAGAAAAATCTGAGGTTGAGGTAATTTGTTACTACAACAATATGTCCATCGTGTTGAGTGGCTTGTTTGTGGTCTTGTCTTATACTACCTTGATCTTTCCAGTGCATTAATTTTATTCATTTATTTAGTTAGTTCACATGCATAGGAATGGTCCATCTTCAGATTATGCAGCCAAGGCTCTTTGACAACTATTTTTTCTTTATACAGTAAATTAATCTATATTCTATTTGCATGAACAAGGGTCCAATTGCATTAGTCTGCTGCACAATTTCCATGGGGGTAGGACTGGTGTCCAAGATAGATGAAAATCTTGGTTCATGAGTACAAAATTTCATAACCTTACAGCTAACAAACAAGATGCCAAATATATTACAAAGTATAATTATACTGAAGATTTCAGAAGGTCTAGTGGTAAATGTCTATTATTGTATAGAAACTCTACAAAATATTGTCATACAATAGCCATCTCTATTACAACTTAGCCGTTCTATCTAGCCTACATTCAGGCTACGTCTACACTAGCACAAATCTTCGAAATGGCCATGCAAATGGCCATTTTGAAGATTACTAATGAGGCACTGCAATGCATATTCAGTGCCTCATTAGCATGCTGCCAGTCACGGCTCTTTGAATCTGCTGATAGGAACAAGGGGATTTTGAAGTTGGAGAGGTCCTTTTGAAAAGGACCTCCGTCTGGACAGGCCGCACCAGAGCAAAACACAGCAATTTCAAAGAGCCGCAGCTGCTGGCATGCTAATGAGGCACTGAATATGCATTTCAGCACCTTATTAGTTATCTTTGAAATGGCCATTTGCATGGCCATTTCGAATATTTGTGCTAGTGTAGACACGGCCTCAATACTTTTTCCTTATGGCTATGGTTACACTACAGTGCTCTGTTGACAGAAATCACTATTGAAAGAGCTTTTGTGACAAAACTTGCTGGCAAAAGTGTTGAGTCTTGTCAACAAAATGGATTTTGTGCATGCATGTTCCACAAGTTTTGTCAACAAAACTGGGGTTTCATTGGCAAAACTCACTAGTGCAACCATAGCTGATGTGAGATACTATGTTAAAAGGTAAATGAAAGTGCTCAACAGAAGCAACTTCAAAAAAGAAGATGCTTTAATAAAAGAGTAAACATAGGCCACAGATATTTAAAACGTTGCCCAGCACACCTAAATACATGGTCTGATTTTCACTTTCATTGCACTCTATGGGATCTGCTGTGGCCGTGGAAGTTTTGACAATAAAGTAACTTATTTAGATGCCTATGGAAGGAGACAGAAGCACCCCGTTTTCAAGAAGATTGGCCTGCTTTAATCATATTTATAATTCCCCTTTCACTTAAAATGAATTTATTAATCTCATTAGGCAGAAAATGTTGTTGCTAGATTTAAATTAGAAAAAAAGTATGAATTTCACTGACTAAATACTGTAGAAACAGCTATTCTAATCCACTCTAAAATAGCAGGAAAAATAATAGTCCAACATAGAAAGTTACAATAATAAATGCAATCACTAAGTCTCATCCAACAACATGGAATTTAGCACATCAAAAGTAAAATCTTTACCTATTATTAATTATGACAGTAATTTCTATCTCACAACATTTCACATAGCAACTGTTACCAAGAAAATCTGCATTTTGTGCTAAAGGTACATCATCTCATGTGCTAGAGCTGAAACAAGAGTTGCTGGAGTAGCACCTTCATCAGCTGCTTAAAACTAGAATGCTCGCTATCCTTTTTACACATTTAAGATTAAGAAAGTTTCAACTGTTTAACAATGCATGTTATGTCTCCCTTAGAAAATATCTCCTTCATGCACATCTGTGATATGTTTTTAAGATTCAATTCATTAACAAGTAGTGCAATCAATGTCTGAGTTACTGTGAATATCAGTGACTGGGGGATTGCTCCGTTACTGATATTCACACCAGTGATGCCTTGGAGCATCTTTATTTTAGGAGTTTGAGAACATGTTCTACTGCCATAAGGTCATTTAATTGCATAAGATAGTCAGTACCAAAATCAGAAATCATTTGTAAGGTGGTGTAAGTTAGACTTCATGAAACTTAGACTCTCTCATGCTCAGCTTGAATCTCTTATGCTCAGACTGTCACACTCTGATAGACCTATTTTCAACCCTGTACTGATATGTAAGATACTCCAAAGAAGGCTAGAAGAATGTGAAAAGGGAGGGGTATCTTATCTGCTTCACCTGATATCTCTTCTGCTCTCATGTTGTTTTTCCTGCTAAACTTTTCTTTTCTGGGATCATATCATGAGTTACAGTGAATTAGACTAAATTCAGCATGGATTGGAGTTGGCAAGTGAGTATCAGTGGACAAGAGTCTCAGTGAATGAGGCTATGTCTATACTAGATATGGAAGTTAATCACAGATATGCAATTTTAGCTATGCCCATTGCATAGCTAAAATCGACGTAGCTACGCTTGGCAAACTTGTCTGTCTTAACAGGGGAAGGTCAATGGGAGACTTTCTCCCTCTGACTTTCTTTACTCCTCACGTCTTGTGAGGAGCTCAGGGGTTGACTTTGATCCCTGACAGTGTCAAATTAAACCCCGGAAGATCAACCCTGAGTGCGTTGGTCTTCCACAGTAGTGTAGGTTAGACTTAAGTAAATATATGGGGCCTCACCATCAGCGTAACGCTGAGCAAACTTCTAAACACAAAGACTATGGTTACACTACAGTGATCTGTTAACAGAAGTCACTGTTGGAGGCGATTTCTTGACAAAACTTCTGTTGACAGAGTGCGGCCACACACAAAAGCCAATCGGAAGAGTGCTCCACTCTGTCAACAGAGCTCCCAGGATGCTTTCTTGATAAAACAGGCACCCGGAAGCACAGAGGACAGGACCGCCCATTGTTCTGGATGCCCCGTCTGTTAAGAGAAGTTCCCCAGAGCAGCCACACAGCTATTTTTTGACGGAATCTATTGACAGCAGCTTTATGCCTCATTGCTGAGAGGCAGAATGGTGCCTGTGAAAGTGCTGAGTTTTGTCAAGAAACTGTCAGCAAAATGCATTTTGTGTGTGGACATTCCATCGGTTTTGTTCACAAAATCGGGGTTTTGTTGGCAAAACTTGCTAGGGTAAAGGTAGCCAAAGGCTACCTCTGTGCTGCAGTGATCTCTCCACAGAAGTTACTGTCAAAAGATATCTTATGACAAAACTTCTGTTGACAGATCAAAGCCACATATGAAAGCGGATCGTTCTATTGATCCATTCTGTCGACCAAGTGGCACCCATCTGCTCTCTTGACAGAATGGCCAACCAGAAGCATAGCAGACAGGGCTGCCTGGTATCCTGGAAGCCCTGTCTGTCCACAGAGGGGCCCCCCAGAGAGTGAATGCTGACTTTCTGTCAACAGATTCTATTGATTCCTCGGGGAACGGCAGAATGCTACCGACAAAAGTGCCACATTTTGTTGATTTACTGTCAAGAGCATGTACTTGTAATGTGGATGCTCCGCAAATTTTCTTAAGAAAATGCCAGTTTTTTTCAACAAAACTCTTTAGTGTAGAGGTAACCTTAATTTATTTATGCTTGTGAGGGACTCAAATAGCATGATGATGGAACCTCAAATGCACCCAGCAAAGCAGTGACGATGAGAAGCCAGAAGAAGGTGCAAGTCACTCTGGTTTAGACCAATGCCATCTCTGAATTTGGCCCTCAGTTGGTGCAGATTAACTATTGGAATACACGTTTATGAAGTTAAATTGAACTATGCTAATATTCTGTAAGTTTCATTATTACTTTTGATACTGATATTCCAGAGAGAATGTTCTGGTTGTGAAGCAGTAATGTAGCTGTTAGTATAGGCTCGTTTTCTGCTACGTGGATCCCTCACAGAAGCTCTGTAAAATCTGGGTTCTATAAGTATTTCCCATTATTTTACTTTGGATATACACTTAGGTTGAGGACTTGCACCCCCCACAGCCCCTGCATATGTGTTATCCTACTGAAATCAAGGTGCAACATTGATTTACACAGTTCAATGTCGAAATGTTGCATTTGGCTATGCATGTAGTCTTCTTTCAAGGTTGTGCGTGATGACATATCCAGAGTAATCTGCGAATGGATGCACAGTCACACTGCATTTCAATCATTCAGCACACTCCAGCATAGTTTCTCCATATCTAGACATGTTTTAACTACCTGCTTCCTCCACAAATTAAACAGTTAAAGAAAACTTAAAGGAATAGCAACTCCTTTTTTGGTTTTTGCTTACATTTTTATTGTTGTTTTGCATGTTTGACAACAAGCCTTGCAGAATGTGCAGGATAAATACTTCCAACAGTGCTAAGTTTGTCAGGAAAATAGTTTCCTCTCAAGGCTGATGTCAAAGCATATACAGATACCAAAGAAAGATTTGCTGTTTGCACAACTTTTGCAGAGTTCTATAACAGCCATCCTTAAAAGAGTCTCTTGGGGAAATTCTGCAGTGTCTAGTCTGTCCTCTTTTTCAATCCCAACTGCCACTGGATGGCCCTTTGAAAATCAATGATAGCTTATTTAGGTGCATAGCTATGAATTTAAGTGCCTAACATTATATGCCACCTTTGAAAATGCTGAGCTTCATGAACAAGGATCAAAGAGAGAGACACAGATGATAGAAAAGACCTGTTTAGATCTTCTTATCCAACCTTCTGCCAATGCCAACCCATTAATAGCCTGACAAGATGTAGTTAGGGAAACAATTGGAGTATAGCTGTGTGCAGAAAGGCAAAGGTCTGCCATGAATTAGAAGCTACTTTGGTAATAGGAAACAAAAGGTAGAAATAGCCAACTTTCACTACGGAAGGAAGTGAATATGATTGAATTTATGATAACTTCAAGGTGATGTTCACCAGCAGAAATAATATAAAGTACGGTAAACCTCGGTCTTACAGACCCCAATTTAGCGGACTTCAGGAACAATGGATGTCCGCCAGACCCCTGTTGTTCCTGAAGCCCGCTTAATCAAGGCCCTTAACATTATAAATCCCACCCCCTGCAAAAAAAATAGGAAAGGACTTACCAGGCACTGGATCCGCCACTGCCTGGACAGTTGACACTGCCAGAGCCACCACACGCTCCTCCCACCAGGGTGGGATGCATACACGGGCAGAGGGCACTTGCATATGCTCCCAGCCATGGTGGAAGAAGCTTGTGGTGGCTCCTGTAGCTGTGTGGCCAGCTCTGGAAGCTCCAGCCACACTGCAGGGGGGCAACTCCTGCTGCACAGCTCAGGCCTCCCTGCAGCTGCATGGCACAAGAACAGCTCCAGCCATGAATGGCACTGGGCTCCAGCTCCTCCAGCAGCAGGTGGGTAGCAGGCATTTTTCGGGGGGGTGGGGTCTGGGGCTGGGGGAGCCTGGTGGGGGTAGGTCTCAGTAAACCCTCTGATTTAATGGACTTTTGAGTTTAATGGGCACCCCTTCCCCCTTATTAGTCCTTTAAATCGAGGGTTTACTGTATTCACATGTATTGCTGGGTTAAATTATCCATGGTTAGAGCCTGTGGATGTGATGGTAAGAGAAGACCCCTTGATATGTTCCCCAGCGTGCTGATCAGGCCACTGACACCCACTTACTGGCTCTCTGGAGCACCCCCACCACCCTGTCCTGATGAGCCTGATCCCCTGGTCTTCCCTAGCAAAGGCAGAGCTGGGGTTATCAAATCCTGAAGAGCAATGCAGATGCTCTTTAACCACAGATCTGGGAAGGGGCAGTTCTGGGTCACAGCACCCAGGAAATCAACCCCTTGAAGCAGAGGTGACTGGTGTTGAGATTGCAGGAGGGGGCACCTGCCCTGCCTGTGACCTTCTCACTCCCACTTCTGCTTCTACCATGTTGTACCCCTTCCCTGCCCATGCCTAACTCGGAACTGCCAACAACTGACTGACTTCTGTCATTGCTCCGGAGCACAGAAATAAATAGAAATACTTGGGAAGTTTTCTAACATCTACAAAACAGTTGATGCCATTTCCTTTCTCCTGACTCTTGGAGCTCTTATACTTCAAAAATACAGTTCAATAATACGGGAGCGATTGACCTCTGGTCTGCATTCTGTACACTGCAGGTTTTGCATAGCTGTCCAGTCTTGTAAAGCACAGCAGTCTGTGCAGCTTCCCCCCCTCTTTCTCTTTCAAGCAGGTCTGATGGCTGACACCTCAGCAGGAAGTTGTGGTGATGGTGATTCTGGAAGGTGGTACTTTCCTCTCTGAGTTTGTCCTGGCCTAATGCTCCAGGAACAGGGCCTGAATGTTTGATTCTACAGACAAGTGCTGTGAATTGGTGTGAGGCTGTCTGTCCCCAGTGGGAGTATGAGCAGGTTTTATTCTCTAAGGCTACGCTATGTCTGCCAGAGTTCCCTGCCAGGCAGAGTTTGGTGCAACCAGTGCTGGTGCTGGAAGTGGACATGACAAAGAATTTTTAGGAAGGCAAAAAATATACTTGATATAGACAAAAAGCTCCGGAGGTATGTTACAGATGAAGGCTCTTGTCCTGCCACAGGTTCAGTGTCTATCCATGTGTAGGATGAGGGCCTGTGTATCAAATACGCTTCACATAAACTCTATCTCCTTTCTACACCTCTCCAGTTCCATGGGTTGGTGTGGAAGGGACTACAGCCATTGGTGGCTTATCCAGCATGGAGAACAGGAGCATCATGTGCTAGGAGGAAGGGGGCTGGTTGCTACTCACCGGATTTTGCCCCCTCCTTGCCATCTGGTGCTGCAATGTCTTCAGGCCTGCAGGGGGGCTTCTGTACTGGCAAGCTGGGCTGAGGCTTATAATTGCTGTACTGTCCCTGCCCCATGCTGGCCCTCTGTGAGACAGCTCTGCTGGTCTTGTCTAGTTCCTGGGATAGGACTGGCCTACCACCTCCCTGCTGTCACCCACACTGGGTTTGACCAGCTAACCCCCATGGGAGCAGCCATGGCCTCCACAGGAGGGGGGCGAAAGGAGGATGCTCACACAACTTTCCCTCCACCCCACCTATTTTTTCTGAATTGATGCCCCTGGGGGAGGCCTTGTGTCCTTAGGTTATGAGATGAGGGCTGCCCCTACACTCCGAGCTTGTGGAGCACAACTGTGCCTGGTCCATGTTGAGGGAGGATAAGGAGGAGGAAGCAAGGCAGGAAGCAGACAAGAGGGGAGTAGAACCCATCCCCTATGGGCTCCAATCCCAGCCTACCTCCAAATGCTGCAGGTGGATGAAGATGCTGTCACTTGAACAAGAGGTAGAATAACAGCCCTCGTCACTTGTAGTCATGGAAGCTACCACAAGCGTTTTCACGACACATAAGGCAGCCACGTCTCCCTTGTTAAAATTCAACTGGTAACTATGTTTTTCCTGAGCTAGGAAACTCTTCAGGGAAGGATGAAACCATCGTGCTGTTAAAGATATATGCTTATTTCTATGTATGCTGGAGGCCCTTTCTTAACTCCAATGTATCTTATCAACGTTCATCCCGTGACTTACTCCATTTAGGGCTTGTGTTCGTAACACTACCTTATGGTGCATGTGCTCTGTAATAGAAGTCTAATATTGCAGGCAGATTAGCTTTAGAATCTTTACAGCTGGCCTGTGACTTCAGTTTATTGCTTTTAAAAGCTCTTCATCTGGAGGTATTACTTAGCAAGGGCACAGTTGCTGTGCTATGTGGTTGAAAAGGCACTTCCATTATAATAAGCCTGGGCCCTTACTGGTTCCATGATATGCTAGCTGCAAAGCATGTTGCATAATCCACCTCTCCCCTCGCCCCACAGGACTGTGCTCCAAAACCAAAGATTTTGTTTTTTTAAAAAAATTACTTTATTCCAGCCCTTCTTTCTGTAAAGAGACCATTAAAAATAGTCATCCAACGTAACACAAAGCACTGATGTCTGCCGACAGCTAGAATCAATGATGGGCTCGATTCAGTTATTCAGCTCCTGGACTCCGTGGGGGGAGTGGGTCACAAGAACCATTATGCCAGCTTTACAGCCTTTGGGGTTGGCCATCTACATAGACAGTGGAGCCCCAATTTACTGCCTTGAAGCAGCTTTAAGTCCACTTTATCCTGCTGGATTTCCCAATGGATGAGATTCTAGTCCAGGGTCTCTATTATAAACACATTTTCCCCAGGTGATTACATTTTTCTTAAAACTCTTTGATATCTTTCAATTCTCCCCTGAGGGTGATAAGTTGTAAAATTGTCCTTCATGTTGATATTTCTCATGCTCATATCAAAGCTGGATTAGCAACCATTTTGAATGTGAGTAAAGGGTGGGGTTTTTTTTGACCAATGATAATTTTTTCACACACATTTAAGACAGCTGAAATGGAAATTTTAAATGTGACTTCAAGATTACTATATATTTTTGGCCCTCTGGAAAGCCCACTGTAGTCAATGAAAGTCTGAGATAGTATCAGGCCCTTATTCCTCAATGCTTAGTGCTTGTGTAAGAATTTGGTATAGAATTAACAAACTGAAAACAATTAGAAAACTGCACCTCTGAAGCAGTTAATGTGAACCACTGCTGGAGCCCAAGGGCTCATTAAAAAGATTTCCCAGCCTCCTCCTAAAATCCTGGTTATGAGCCTAAATCTGCTGCTAATTAGAATTACTGCATTTCTTTCATCTTGTCTTTTATTCCTGGGTAAAACAAAGTTTTTGTCACTTATGACAACAATAATTTTAGTTCCAAAACCCTTCTCTTATCTCACAGTCTTTGGACAGCTTAAAAGCTGTGCCTTATGCCAGTGCTACTGAAGCAAGATGCCCTTCATTATTAAACAGGGTTTGAGTTTATTCCAACGTTACATATACAGATCTGATTTATGACTTTAGCTGATTGAGTGCACATGTTTTCATCAGACTTGCCTTCAAATGGGGTGCAGATTGCCAAACATATAGGTGGATTCATCACCAGCCTTGCTATCATCACATGAAAAGATCTCCTGTTCCAGATTATGCTTGAACTTCAAGTGAGTTGAGAGCCAATGGGATTGAACAACTAATGGCTTAGTGACAGGTTGTTTTACTTCTGCAGCTCAGTAAAGGATTTAATTGTTGACTGTTTCAAAATAGGGTAACAATCTCTCAGTTTCTAAGATGTCTCTCTCTTTTTTCTCATTTTTCTCCCTCTCTCATTTGGTCACTTCAGACATTTAAAATGTACCAGGTTTTTGGAAGATTCCTACCAGTGTGAAAGCAAGACAGCAGCTCCCTTTCTCCTGTACTTAATCATTGCTCCCAAAATGGAAGACACTTTTAAAGTGTGCTATTTGGGGTAAGGTTACTGAGGGTACTGGTTGGGAGTGGTAGATGCCTGAATGGACCCTGAAGGAGAGGAGTTCAGGAAGGAGTATGGGACAGTCTGGAAGGGGAAAAACACTTGGAGGGACTTATCCAGAAGGTAGGGAATTTGGGACACAAGGGAGTGGCACAGAACTATGTGATCTCAGAATGGAAAATGGCTGTGAAAGGAAGGAAGAGAGGAGGGATGGAGGTAGGAGTAGGAGACTGGAGGTTGGATGAAAGGGACTTGGTACTGCTGTTGCCTGTCTTGATCCTGGACTACTCTAGGGACTGGAACTGCGGATGGTGTAGCATTGCAGTATAAGTCCCAGTTGTGTGTGATTTGAGCCCACAGGTTTGGTGTTTGGGCTTGAGCATCCATGCTGAGTGGAGACATTAAGTTTAGAATTTCTGGACTGGCGCCTTACACCTTTGGGTCTTTTGTTCATGATGCACTGGGGGAAAATTTGACTGTCTATCCTGTAATCATTTACAAGGAGTTGTTTCAGCCTCCAACATATCCAGGGCTGCGTCTACACGTGCACGCTACTTCGAAGTAGCGGCAGTAACTTCGAAATAGCGCCCGTCACGTCTACACGTGTTGGGCGCTATTTCGAAGTTGAAATCGACGTTAGGCGGCGAAACGTCGAAGTCGCTATCCCCATGAGCGGATGGGAATAGCGCCCTACTTCGACGTTCAACATCGAAGTAGGGACGTGTAGACGATCCGCGTCCCGCAACATCGAAATAGCGGGGTCCTCCATGGCGGCCATCAGCTGGGGGGTTGAGAGATACTCTCTCTCCAGCCCTTGCGGGGCTCTGTGGTCACCGTGGGCAGCAGCCCTTAGCCCAGGGCTTCTGGCTGCTGCTGCTGCAGCTGGGGGTCCGTGCTGCATATACAGGGTCTGCAACTAGTTGTTGGCTCTGTGTATCTTGCACTGTTTAATGAAAGTGTGTCTGGGAGGGGCCCTTTAAGGGAGCGGCTTGCTGTTGAGTCCGCCCCGTGACCCTGTCTGCAGCTGTGCCTGGCTCCCTTATTTCGATGTGTGCTACTTTGCCGTGTAGACGTTCCCTCGTTGTGCCTATTTCGATGTTGGGCTGAGCAACGTCGAAGTTGAACATCGACGTTGCCAGCCCTGGAGGACGTGTAGACGTTATTCATCGAAATAGCCTATTTCGATGTCGCAACATCGAAATAAGCTATTTCGAAGTTGGGTGCACGTGTAGACGTAGCCCAGCTGAGCCACATCTGGGGCCTGGATGCTGCTGCCAACCAGAGCAAGAAGTAGGGATAAGGTACATTTATGAAGAACTTGCCCTGCTTGGGCTTTCACTGTTATTTCAGGAAATGGACAGAGCATCCATGAGCTACCAGTGGTGCCATTTTCTGACCCACTGAAGGCACCTGTCAGAGAAAAGGAGAACAATGCAGCCATGCAGGCTGATGGTACTCATGAATCTTTGTATAGCTGCTGATGTTCCCTATCTCATCCAGTGTTTCTGGATCAAGGCCACAAGCTTAAAATGGTGGGACCACAATATCATACAGACTGGGAATGAGCAGTGGCTTCAGGATTTTCACATGAAGACAGCGATATTTCTGGTGTTTTGTCAACAGGTTACCGTGGCCTGCCACCGTTACAACATACCGATGAGATTGGCAATGCTATCCAGAATTGGGTTTCTATATCCCTCAGGATGCTAGCTACTACTGTGATCTTACATGTTCAATGCTAACCACTTTGGTGTTGGAAAGTTGAAAAGTCAAAAGTGTGGCAAAAGTTGTTGAGACAATCAGGATTGTTACCAGAAGTATGGTGGGCATAAACAATAGTCCTGAAGTGACTGCTGGCTTTGAAAGAAAGGGATTTCCAGTGTGTCCTGGAGCCATTGGTGTGCCTCATGTGCCCATAGGTTTCCTTCTCCAGAAGCACACGAGTTCATAAATGGACCTCTGTGGTACACACACACCAGCGTAACTCCATTGTGGACTGCCCATTTATGGATGCCGGTGTAGGTTCTGCCAGGGTTCTCTGCTAATTGGGAGTCGACTCTCAGAGGTGGTCTTTGGCTCTATTCCCACCTTAAGAGATTGTCATAAATGAAACAACAATCCTCACTGTTGTTCTAGAGGATCCCACAGACCTCTTTTGCTTCAGCTTATGAAACCATACCTCAAAGGCCCTGGCAAAAGAAGGTTCAATTACACTAGTAGATGTAGTATAGTATTTGAATGTGCACTTGACTGTGCCAGACTGACATCACACTGGCACTGTTTGGATTCCCGTGTCATCAATAGCATCCCTGGGATTGTGGTTGGTTGAGATCTTGCACTCTCTGATTCCTAAGGTGAGTCATTAGCCCTTGAATGACCCCAGGACAACAATGGATGGTTGAACTGATCTGTCCAGCTAGCAAGTATATCTGTCATTGCTGGAGCAGGATGCAGATGAGCAACTAGCATCAGCAAAGTGTGGTGTGCTGCCATTAAGGACATGCATGGTCCTTAAGGGAAGAGGGAACAGATGTTTTTTACTGTTAAAGTTGCTGTGCAAGTATAGGTGTGCTACAAGTGGGGCATGCAGTTGTCACAAAGTGGGATTAAGATGACTGCTTGTCCAATGGGTCAGGGAGAGTGGTGGGACAGGGCCAGTGGTCGTTCATTATGGATTAATCTGAACAGCTAGATTGTGTTCAGAGGCATTTTTCCAATTGTACTTTATCAGGGCTTTACTTTTATTCTTTTAAATACACATGATATGAAGTGATGGTAATACATTACTTTAATGATATATAACTTTCATTTGTGGACATGGCTGGACAAATAAATAGGTGTAGGCAGGCCAGTTGCCATCAACCCCCAAGAGCAGTAATAAAGCGCCTAACATAAGCATTAAACAGTGAAGTCATAAAATCATTGCAAACAAATTCCCTCTGTTTGCATGTCCCCAGCACCCACCTTTCCAGCACTTTTGGAGTAGACTTGGTGCTGCTGTTACTGTGGAGAGGTGGAAGACTGCGGGTGGTACCTTGGACCTGTTGAACTAGTGTTCAGTTCCAGATGCAAGGGCCGGCAAACCATGCTATTGTCAAATGCGGGTCTGATCTGCAGGGCATGATACTGTATCTGGGACTCAAATGTGGTGCAGAAGCCTGAATGCTTGTTGCCAGGAGTGCAATCCACCTCTCAAATAGCTACTTCTGATGCACTCTATCGTCCTCCATCAAGCTACATTCCTGCGCCAGAAATTGCAGTGCAAGTCTCTCCTTGTGTTTTGAAACCTGTCCGTGCCTTTCCAGTTGACATGAATTCTCTTTGATATTATACCTGCTTATAGGGTGGTTGGGGTGCTGGTGGAGCAGTAGCACCTTTGCAGAATGACAGCCAAGACTATTTCTTTCAGGGGGCCAAGCTACCCTGGTCCACACATCGCACACAAATTGCACGGTTGACATGTCTGCCTAAACAGATTCTCAATGCTCAGCTGAAGGCCAGGGTGAGGTCTCATGGAGAGCTGAGGAAGTGCTACAGAGACATCCTTAAAATGACTATGGTGAAGTGCTACATTGTCACTGACATGTGGTAGAGGCAGGTGGAGGTTTGGGTTACCTGGAGAATGACCATTAAGAATGGTGCTCAACTCTTTGTGATCAAGCGTTGTCTGTTTGAAGACGACGAGAGAGCCCAACTTAAGGCGTATGCCTGGGCCTGCATCAGCACTGCTGGTGTAGGTGCTCATGGAGGCAGAGAACTCACATGCAGCCACTGCCAGAGAGTGTTCCTTGCCAGAATTGGCCTGATTTCTCACTCTTTGCACTCATCAGTTATAGGCACACAAGGGGAAGTCTTACTCGACACCAGGGATCCCAGTGAGAGAGAATGCGCTTGTACGTCCTGTCCAGGTTGTCTGCTGTGAGTTGGTCATAGCCATATTTCCCTTTGAAGCTCCATGACCAGTCTAAATCCGAGCCTCTGTCAGCACTAAGATTGGCCTACAGAGGAGCAAGAACCTCCAATGGTGGAAGGTCCTGCAAGCAGACATCCGACAGTGCATTGTCTTAGTACTTCAAATAAACCTTCAGTGCATCTTTCCAAAAAGTGCCTGTGGAATCTCTAGGCCAAAACATGAGACTTTGTAAAATGCAGGATCAGTATATTCTCAGAGGAGTACTTAATTTCTCCACTGACAAAACTGAATTAAGCAGCGTGAAAAGACTACACATGCAATGGTAAGGTGAAATTTACACGTGCTAGATCTATAAAAATGGCAGCCCCTTCTCGACAAGGGTTCGTGGTTCGGTGCTGTGCTTTACAGCCTAAGGTCTCTCAGTCCCTTCAAACATTCCACAGTCTGGAGGTCAGATCAATTCTGGAGGCTTCCAAAATGGAAAGGGACATTCTATTCCAAGCTAGTTATGGCAAGCCAGCTATTTGGAGCAAGAGGTCTTCAAACTTATAATGACTGAACAACACACCTACTGGTCGAGTGCACCCTTCACACTGAGGCCTTAAACTGTGACTTTCTCTCTCTCATCTAGAGCTAGCAGCACCTGAGATTGGGTCAAAATGCAAGGGAGAATGAAAAGGACATTACATTATCACCCAAATGGCTTACTTACCTTCCTATGGCTGATAAAAATTGCATTCGGTCATAAGACACAAATTCCTCCCTTTCATGTATTCGTGAGAACACAACAGAGCCAAACATTTCATCAATTTCCAAGACTGTTTCTGCTTCTGTGTCTGCTGCCGGTTCGGTAGTGGGCTGCTCACTGAGGAGGGGTCACCCAGGACATGCTGCATCTGCTCCGGTGGCAAAATTTCCTCCAGAGCACCCGAGTCATTTTGATAGCCTGATCTGGAGCTTATTGGCTCCCCTCTCATGCTGTCCTAGATTCTAGGGACAGAAAGTCACCATCTTCAATGACCAGTCTGTTATGAACTGTGAGGGGCTCTGAGCTCAGCACCCAGTCAAATGTCTTGTAAAAGAGATAGGAGGATGCGTTCTTCTCCGAGATGCAGTTCCCACCCTTGGTGTTCTGATGGTCACTCTTGAGCTACTTAATCTACTCCCTGCACTTTTCACTGGTGTATTGAACCCCTAACTTTGCCAGCTTGTCCACAAAAGCATGGGATAGATTATATCCTGTACTCTTACTCATATTAGACATCTTACTCACCTCACCTAAGATACTTGTTAGATTCTGACACTGCTCCCATAGTCAAGTAGCTGTGTGCATGGCAAGGGACTTCTTGTCAGAACCCATGGGGTTAATGCAGGAGACAATTTACTCTGGATGCAGGACAGCGGTCAGAATAAAAGTGTGAGGGTTAAATGTAGCACAGTTATACTTGACTCAAGGAGCTTGTTTCCATTGATTTGCCACGGAAAAGATGGGATCACTAGACTGCTGGCTTTGGCGTACTCTCAGGATCCAGGCCCAACCTTCATCCAGATTGCAAAATGATGCATTTGAAGCCTACGTGTGCGACTCAGGCTCTGACCCTCCCCATCCCATGTCACTCCCCATAAGCCAGGGCTTGGGTCCTGAAGACTTACTGGGCTAAATAAGCCTTGTGCGTTAACAGAAGGGGGTTTGGGCTCCATGCTGAATCTGAGCTTGGGTTTACATTGCAGTGTAGACATACCCATAGCTCTTGTGTGGACTAAGTTATGGCGCCCTCGCCAAGCAACCTACAGGGACCACCACTGCACCGAATCTCTTCAGCACCAGGCACTCTGTCCCCACTCCTGCTGAGTCCCCTGTGCCAGGGCTTTTCAAGGCTTTGGGAGGCAGGCTTACAGCGTGGTGTGCGGTACTTGTACCAGCAAATGCCACCCCCTGCTGCCCCCTTGATGCACACAGTGTTTTTAGGGACCTTTTGCAACACTCCAGTGCTTTTATGAGGGTCAAACAGGCTGGTGCAGGGGTGAGGACTGTAGAACTGCATATTGGTATATATGAAATCTATGTAAATACAATTAAGGAGAAAAACAGTAAAATAAATGCTATTTGTGTTATGTCCATCTCTGGTAATAGTGTGAAGTAACCCTTGCAGATGCATTTCTTCATTGCTGCCTACAGTGAATCTAATTCAACATCTTAGTTTATCCTTCTTCATTACCCTCTTTCCCCTAAATGCTGTCTGTCTTTTTGCCTCTCCTTAGATTGAGTTCTTGAGGCAAGAACCAGATCTTTTTGAATGTATGCAAGTTCTTGGCACACAGGAGTTCCCACAAATAAATACTAAATAATAAATGACTGGGGCTGGTTCACTCTTTAACGTTGAAAGTATTTTGGCTTAAAAAAATAAGCTTTAATTTTAAATTTAATTTTTTGGCAAGAAAATGTCAGTTTCAATGAAAAAATTATTTTCTGCAGGACATTTTGAAACAAAAAGTTAGAACAAATTGCCTCCAACGCATTTTACATCAAAATGTAATGAACATTTTTTTCTGAAGTGGTGATTTGAAATGAAAAACAAAATTCATTTTCAAACTGACATTTTTCAACAACACTGTAAATGAAGGGGTTTTATTTTGGTTTGAAATTTCTCAAATTTGGTTTTCTAAGCAGCTGTAGTAATTACTCATTCATACCAACCCTGTTTTATCACATAAACAAAATACTGACTACTTGTAGCCAGTGCTAAGTCCATGCCACAGAAAATTTGCCTCTCTAGCTTCTAGTGCAGCTTAGGGGCAGAGAGCTAATTGATTAAGTTTTCTACTTTCTGAATATTCCTGCAATTCATTGCCACAGAAGTAGTGGGGAAGGTGTCATGGCTTTTGCAGCAGGCTAGATTCCTCTCTGATTGAGTGAGTTACGCTGGTGAGGTATCAGCTTGTGTAGGCTGCTAGGGCTGAAGTGGTTTTTATAGCCCTCGATATTTTGTGCTGGATTACGACCATTCACTGAAGTCTGGGCATAAAATAGGAATCTGTTGTCATCTGCTATAGGGTAATAGTTTTCCAGTATACAGTCCACCCAAGTACCAGGCAATAGCTGTTTTCTTAACTCCTTTAAAGAACTTAGGTTTGGCTTCATTTGAATTAAGCTTGGGTTTCATCTGATTGCAATCAACTGCATAGCCACCTCTGGGTAAAGATAAGGCAGGACTAATTCCACCCCATTTCCTTTCTGGAGACAAGGAAACGAACATTTTCACAGTATAATCAATCTTATGGAGCAGATGGATGTAGTAATTAGAGCAAAAACAATTTTGCCAAGACTATTAAAATTTCTACCGTTTCTCAGAAAGGGGGTGTTGCCACTGGTCAATAATTTTCTCATTATTGCAAAAACATTATTACTTCTTGACTAGTTTGTGGGAAATAGAACAAACTATTTTTGGCTTTCTGACTTTTGTTTACAGCAATGAGACCAAGAGTTGTAACCCTAAGGCTTAAAAAAACAAGTATTTTTGGCAAATTCAAGGTATCTTAAACCATAAAATAATTCACTATTGTTAGAGTATGTAGTTGCAATGTGCTTATCTGCACGTTACCCAGATGCATATTACAAAACTTCAGCTGAACTTTTGCCAACCAGTCAGATGCACCCACTTTTCTCCCACACACGCACATTGGTAAGTATTCTAGCTATGGGCCCAAATTTCTAAAATGCCACAGAGGAATCCAAAAATAAATTCAAACCCAGAATTAAAATACTGCTTCCGGTGAATAGGAGAAATCTCTTCTACTCAAAAGCTGATACGCCAACTGGATAATGACCTGGCAAATCTGAATGAGACGCAGGTGGAATTTTGGAATAAAAAAATAAATTACATGAGGAAGAGAGAGATATAAAACCCCATAGTTAGATAAGGTTCCAGGCATCCATTTATTTTAGATCAGTGGTATCCAAGACAAATTCACCCCCTTGCCACAAACACCCAGTCCCCGAGCCAGGCAATCAACCACAGCTTCCCCTCACCAAGAGTCACCATGGCTGGAGCCGCTGCTGTGTGAGCCACCCCAGGGCTGGAGCAGCCACAGCCTCATGAGTTGCATCAGGGCTCAAGCCCAGAGTAGCCACCTCCACTGTGTTCATCTCACAGGGCGCATGCTTGGAGCAGCCGTAAGGGTGATCTATGCGTGCAACTCTCCTGAGCCACATTCACCACATCCTGCTGCCCTATTCACCACATTTGGTGAATGGGGAGTGTATTGGACACTGTGGTTTTTAGATCATCAATAAGATTACAATTTAGTTACAGGTATTTTTATTAAAAGTCATGGACAGGTCACAGGCAATAAACAAAAAGTCATGGTCTGTGCCCTGTCCATGTGTTTTACTAAAAATACCCCTCACTGAGACTGTGTCTACACTATCAGATAAATTTGATTTGATAATCCTGGGTTTTATAAATTCAATTTTGAGTATCCTCATGGCCCACAAAGTCGAATTAGTGCTGCCACACTGAATGGCCAAGCATCGATTGTCACAGCAGTGCATTGTGGGAAACTATCCTGTGGTTCCCTCAGCTCTACATTCTGTGCCCTCTCCCCAGGCCCTGCTGCACTCCCGCCACTGGCAGCACTCATCCTGCTGCCTGGTTCCCAGGTCCCGTCAGCTTCGGGGAGCCAGGAAACTGACCAGCGCTGCTGCGCCTGGCTTGCCGGAGCTGGGAGGCAGGCACAGCAGGGAGCCAGGAGCAGCAGTGCCAGTCAGCCTGTGCAGGCTAATGAATTCGATTCAGAGACATGGCGCTTCCACACCAGCCTTCAGCAGAACTTTTAAATTCGAACTTGACACTACACCCACCCAGTTCCGACGATATTATGCTACCGATATTGGTGCTCAGTAAATCGAGCTAATGGTATTTGCAGTGGAGAGAGTCACTTGGTACAATGGAGCTAACTGCCTTAAATTTGAATTTATCTGGTAGTGTAGATGTAGCCTGAGTCTTAGATGGGGAGGGGAGCAATCCTGTGAATGCTGCTGTTCCTGGGGTGGGGAGTGCTTCACGGATCTAACAATGCCTGGTGTGGGGAATGGCCCAGGGCCCTGCGGCTGCTGTTCTGGGGTGGTGTCACAGGCTTTGGTGTCCTGTGGGCCCACTCTCCACTCTCGAGTCCTGTGGCACCTTATCCACAGTCAGTCAGTCGACAACCCCCACAGTCAGGGCCACAAGACCTAGTGGCCAGATCCAGTAACAACCTCCTCATTTCCCCCTTTAGGCCTACTCTAGGGCCTTGCTGGCAGAGGGGTGTCTCTCCTCCTCACCAGTTTAGCAGGGAATCCAACCGCTACTTGCTGGGACAACCAGGTGGGCATTAGTCCTCCCTCGTCGCCTCTGGGCCCCTTCCTACCCTGGTTTCTGGGTCAGTGTTTGCAGGCTGCTGGGGTCACTGGGTTTGTCCATGGAGCAGACCCTCTGGGCCTGTCCAAATTCTATGGGCCGGTGGGGTCTTCCCACCCTGATACCTGAGACTCTGCAGCAGGCACCTCTGTCTTTGATCCTTCATTCCCAGCTGTTCCCCCTGACTGAGTTGGTTTACTGCCTTATACAGCTGCCCTCCGAGTGGAGCACACAGGGCAGGGCCTGGGGCCATGGCTTTCTCAGTGCACAGAGCAGGGTTAATCCTCTCAGTGCCAGTGTGAGGCTTGTATTCCCCATCACATGTAGCTATCCTGGGGCCCCGCTGTTGCTGTTGCTGCTGCTCCAGGAGGGGGCACTTCAGGTGCTGCTGCTGCGGGGAGAGAGAGGGCTGAGACACTGCTGCTGCTCCTGAATGGCTGCTCCAGGGCAGCCTGGGACCAACAGCTTGAGGCTACCCCACAGCAGCCAGTGCAGCTGGCCCTGGGGCCACTTGAGCAGTGGTCAGTTCCCAGCTGCTTGGGTTGGCCCTGAGGAAAACAGCATTGGCCTATGCAGAAGCCACAGAGGTCCCAGTAAGTCAAGAAATCCATGACCTTTGTGAAAGATTCAAAGCCTTAATCATAATGCCACTATATACATCTCTGGTAAACACAAACTTTGAGTAGTGTGTGAGTTTATGGTCACGCCCCCATCTCAAAAAAGGCATATTAGAATTGAAAAGAGTAATACTAGAAACAATTACAGAGAACGGCAACAAAAATGATTGGGGTCTGGAACAGCTTCCACACTAGGAGAAATTATAAAGATTGAGACTGTTCATCTTAGAGAAGAGATGACTAAGAGGACGGTATGAGAGAGGTCTATGAAATCATGACTAGCGTGGAAAGTTGTGTACTTCATGTCCTACCAGAAAAACCACTGGTCACCCAATGAAATGAATCGGACTCAAGTTTAAAACAAACAAAAAGAAGTATTTTCACACAACATGCAGTAAACCTGTAAAATTTGTTGCCAAGAAATGTAGCCAACGCCAAAATAATTGGGTTAAAAATCATTAGATAAGGTCATGGAAAATAGGTCCATCACTGGCTGTTAAAATAGATGGTCAGGGACACAACCCAGATGGTCTGGGTGATAGTTGCCAACTGTCACAAAGTGGGACTGGACAATAGGGCAGCACATGCAAAACCCTTGTTTTGTTCTTTCCCTCTGAAGCATCTGGTACCGGCAACACTGTCCATAGACAGGCTCCTGAGATGGATTACTGGTCAGATCCAGTGTTGTCTTTCTTACGTTCTTATCTGTTTATGTTGTCCTTCAGGTTCTTTTCCCTCCTTATTCCATTGTTTGTCTTTTTTTTCTTCCATCCTTCCAGACCCAAGGAATTCTTTTCTGTATGTGGTATTTCCATTGCATTTTTTCTGTGTTTTTTATTGTAGATTTCAATTTCTGTGCAGGTATGCAAATATATAAATGATACAGATAACACAAGGAAAGCACACTCAGCACATACTTTCGAAGGGTACTCAGACATGTACTTTTGGGTCAATGCCATTTGAAGTGCACATAGTGAGTGTGGCAATTTAAGATAACCTTCCACAGTCTGCTACCTCTTCAAACAATTCCCGAATCCAGCAGGTACAATTCTCCACAATTTTAAGTATCTTGGGGCTGGAGAAAGAGATGACCCCATTCATTTCTTGCATTTCAGCTCAACAAATCTACCAAGTGAGGCTCTGGCAGATCACAGGGAAGGGCAAATTCTAGTCTGAGGGAACCTCGCCCTTGGGAATACCTTATGTTCCACGGCTAGTAGCTTAGTGGTAATAGCAAAGAGCAAAGATATGCACATAGACAGCATCTACTACAATTATCTTCAGGGGGAAGAAAGGATTTCTGTAACAGCCTGGTGGAGTCAAGTACTTCAGGGCTTTTGTGTGGTGTGGGTGCACATGTATGTGCACTTCATATTGCAAACAAGCTATTGCGGGTAATGAAACAAATCTTATATATGTCAAGACACAACTATTATTTTGTAACTAATATGACAGACCAGATTTGCTGCTGCAGCTGGGTTGGGCTTGGTTTAGAAGCAGAGGGATTGCCAATGTGGTCTCAAGCTATATTTACACAGCCCTGATCCCAGGGCCAGTCAGGGGAAAGCCCAGTCCCAGGCATAAGTAAGACCAGCATGAAACCTGCTCCAGTTTATCATTGCATTTGACCCCCTGCAGGGCTATTCCAGTTGCTGAGGATCAGCTGAATCCAGCGGTGTCCTGGTCGCTCCCCTTTTTCCTCAACGCAACTCCTGTGTTGGGAGCTTAGACGTGGTAGCACAGTGCATATATCCATCTTGGGAAAGGTGGGGCGAAGTAGCTGAATCTTAACCCTTGTCGGCATAAGTACTAATTATTTGGATTACCACAGCACAGTTGCACCAGTGTTTCCTGTACAAACCTCTTTAAAAAGGCTTCTAATAGCTGAATTTTTGCTTTGAGTTGAAATATGGCATGCTAGGACTCAGAGCAGGTGCACATTTTTGTTGCCATTCTTAGAAATGAATCATTTTGTCAATATTTTTTGTTGCTTTTGGAAAAAAACGCAGGTATGTAATTAAAATAGTTTCCAAAACAGAATGCAAAAACCACTTATTTACACATTGAGCAATAACAGCTCTCTTTTTGAGGTAAACCACACATGGATTTATAGTTAGTACAAGGGACATGTTTATTAAATTGCAGAAAGATAGCAATGCTTCCAAAGGCTAGATCTGGCATGGCACTAGCTTTTGCAGTGCAGGGCACCCTGGAAATATCTACAGTAAACTGCAGTAGCTTGTCACATAAATTACAATACAGGTTGAACCTCCCTCGTCTGGCACCCTTGGGACCTGATCAGTGCCTGGCAAGAGAATTTGCCAGAGCACAGGAAGTCAATATCATCTCGCACTTTACTAACACGTCCACTGCTTACTGGGCTCTTAGAAGACATTTGGGGTAAATTACAGGTAAGTAGCAGCACAGAACTTTGACAGCCAGGACTGGTGGCTGTCAAAAAGCTTTATGTGACCACGGGAAACTTGGTCACACCCATGATGTCATTGTCCGACTAACTAAAATCATGCCAGATTACAGATGTTTCTGGAAGAGTTTTGGATTAAAGAGGTTCAACCTAGATTAGCCTATGATTACACTAAAGCCCTCTGTCAACAGAAGTCACTGTCAGAAGATATTTCCTGACAAAACTTCTGTCAACAGAGTGCGGCCACACAGGAAAGCTAATTAGAAGAGCGCTCCACTCTGTCGACAGAATGGAGGAACTGCCTGGCCTCTCTCTTGACAAAATAGGCACCCAGAAGAACAGCAGCCAGGGCTGCCCATTGTTCTGGATGCCCTGTCTGTCAAGAGAAAGTCCCTCCCCAGAGCGTTCACACAGCTTTTTTGACAACAAAATCTGTAGACAGCAGCGTTATGCCTCATGGCTGAGAGGCAGAACACTGCCGGCGACAGTGCTGAGTTTTGTCAACAAACTGTCAACAAAACGCATTTTGTGTTTTGACATTTCACTGGTTTTGTCAACAAAACTCGCTAGTATAACTGTAGCCAGACTATACTAGTTCTCATACAATAGGCTGTATTCAGTCATTCACATTTCCTTATGCAATCATTTTAAAGACACTCAGGCTACAGTCAGCTAATGGCAAAGGTGTGATAGTTCAGAGCCCTTTTAAAGAGGTAAAGTGAAAAATATGGTAGCTCTGATTAGATTTTTTCCCTCTGACAAATTTCCAGAAAGAAAAATCATTCTGTTTGATTTTTTTACCAAAAAACAAACAAACAAAAAAACTCAATATCCCTCTTGTCTGCACCCCTTTGCCAACAGGAAAGGGAAAGTGCCACTCTCTCCTCACCCTTCCAGAAAGTTCCTTGTTTGAGTTTTGTGGGCCAAACTGGGGGCAGTGGTCGGGGGGGGTGGAGTCTCAACAAAAACAAAAGTTTTCATTTTGGCAGAAAAGCTATTTTCGATGGAAAAAGTGTCGGTCGGTTGATCGCGAGAGCAGGCTTCGTAGCACAGTTAGGCCGGCAGCTTGAGAGCCATTGTTACCTTTTGTCTGAGTAGGTGTGTTCTGGCAAAGAGCTGTAGGAACCGAATCATCGACTCATAGAACATTAGAACTGGAAGGGACCTCAAAAGGTCATTTAATCCAGTTCCCTGCCCTCTTGGCAGGATCAAACACCATCTAGACCATCCCCAAGAGGTATCTATCTAACCTGCTCTCAAATATCTCCAGTGATGGCTTTTCCACAATCTCCCTATGTAACTTATTCCAGTGTTTAACCACTCAGACAGTTAGGAAGTTTTTCCTAATGTCTAATCTAAAATCCCTTGCTGCAGATTAAGCCCATTGTTTCTTGTCCTATACTCAGAGGCCAAGGAGAACAATTTTTCCTCTCTCCTCCCTGTAACCCTCTTTGAGGTACTTGAAAACTGCTATTATGTCCCCTCTGAGTCTTGTCTTCCCTAAACTAAAAAGCCCAGTTCTTTCAGGCTTCCCTCATAGCTCATGTTCTCTAGACCTTTAATCATTCTTGTTGCCCTTCTCTGGATCTTCTGCAATTTCTCCACATCTGTCTTGAAACGTGGTGCCCAGAACTGGACACAAAACTTCAGCTGAGGCCTAACGAGCACTGAGTAGAGTAGAAGAATGACTTCTCGTGCCTTGCTCACAACACTCCTGTTAATGCATCCCAGAATCATGTTTGCTTTTTTTTGGAACAGCATCACACTGTTGACTCATATTTAGCTTGTGGTCCACTATGACCCCTAAATCCCTCTCTGCAGTACTCCTTCCTAGACAGTCACTTCTAGGTTCTGAGGCTGATGAAGCTGCCTGTAGGAATGCAGTATTGTATGTTCTAAAACCCTTACTTGGCATTGATTTGTCCTTCATTGTATTTTGTACCATCCTGAGTGTACTTTTGGGTTCAGAAAATGCTCACACCAATTTGTTATGCCAAATTAAAGTTCTTGTTAAGCATTGTGTCCACACACAAACATATCACATCTTTATTGCACTCAAGTATCCAGAAGTGAAAGCAGATACACTTTTACTCAAGTAATTTTTGGGTACTTTTTCCACCTCTGACTAAGCAGCATTCTGGGCAGATATTCCTTAGTGCGCTATTCTGCCACTCAGCTTTGTTTTACCATAATGAATCCAATTACTTTTTCTGTATCTGCCATTGCAGTAAGCCTGCTTGCCATGCAATGCGTTTGAATTTTAAACTCTATGGTGAGACATCTTTAGGAAATGGGGGGAACGCTATAGGGAAGTGGAAGAAAATGCTCTGGAAAGAGGGTTTGGAGGGATTTGGTACTGCAGAGAAAGAAAAGTTCATAGTTTTACATGTCTGGCGAAAACCATTTTGAGCATGCTAGTGTAGGAGGAAGTGAGTTAAAAGCCAAGCAGGCAGAGTGAAGAGTCTAGTGCTACTCAGTGTGGCAGTAGACAGTGGATACCCAGAAAAAACGTGATTTGAAATTCCCTCAGCAGGCCTGACAGCTATTATGGGCTAGGGGAGGAAAGTATGGGGAGGGGGCAGAGCCTTGGGCAGAAGAGGCAGGGACAAGAGCAATCAGCGCTTAGCACTTATGGGCTACGTCTACACGTGAACCCGACATCGAAGTAGCCTATTTTGATGTGGCAACATCGAAATAGGCTATTTCGATGAATAACGTCTACACGTCCTCCAGGGCTGGCAACGTCGATGTTCAACATTGACGTTGCACAGCACCACATCGAAATAGGCGCCGCGAGGGAACATCTACACGCCAAAGTAGCACACATCGAAATAGGGGTGCCAGGCACAGCTGCAGACAGGGTCACAGGGCGGACGAGCACTTCCGGGGCAACAGCTAGCCGCTCCCTTAAAGGGCCCCTCCCAGACACACACAGCCTGCACAGCACGTGGTCTGCAGAGCCATAGGCATGCAGACCTCGGGCGACGCAGTCATGGACCCCCCAGCAGCAGCAGCAGCAGCAGCAGCAGCCGCCAGAGGTCCACCCAGCCGCCCCTACAGGAGCAGGGCTCACCCTGCTCCATGTCATGCTGGCGGCAGCTGAGCACCTCTTTGCCACACCGGAGGAGGAGCGGCCTGCAGGGGAGCAGTACTCACCTCCCAACCCTGCAGCACCCTGACCCCGCCCCCCCCCCAGCCTCACACGCCGCCGCCTGTGGAGCTACCCCACCAGCACCGACTGGTGGGAGCGGCTGGTGCTTGAGGAGTGGGATGACGACCGCTGGCTCAGGAACTTTAGGATGAGCCGGCAGACATTTATGGAGCTGTGCCAATGGCTCACCTCTGCACTCAGGCACCAGGACACCGCCATGCGGCGTGCCCTCCCAGTGGAGAAACGGGTCGGCATTGCTGTCTGGAAACTGGCCACTCCAGACAGCTACCGATCCGTGGGACAGCAGTTTGGCGTTGGCAAGGCCACCGTTGGAGCTGTCCTCATGGAGGTAAGAGGACCCACGGGGGGAGAGGTGGGAGGCAGCCCTGGCAGGGCAGGGGGGCCCGGGCAGGGCAGGGCCACGCACACCCTGCTCACCCCTCATTGGTGCTCTCCCATGTGCTTCCCCTGCAGGTCGTGCGCACCATCAACGCCATGCTCCTCCACAAGCTCGTGAGGCTGGGGGACCCAGATGCCACCATCGCGGGCTTTGCCACGCTGGGCTTCCCCAATTGCTTCGGGGCTCTGGATGGGACTCACATCCCCATCCGCGTCCCACAACACAGTGGAGGACGCTACATAACCCACAAGGGCTACCACTCAGTGGTCCTCCAGGCCTTGGTAGACAGCCGGGGCCGTTTCCAGGACGTTTATGTGGGCTGGCCTGGTAG
Organism: Carettochelys insculpta; assembly: GCF_033958435.1. NCBI lineage: Eukaryota > Metazoa > Chordata > Testudines > Carettochelyidae > Carettochelys > Carettochelys insculpta. Next base: position 211,377,330 of record NC_134138.1, on the reverse strand, counting down.
CACCCATGATGCCCAGGTTTTCTGGAACTCGGGCCTGTGCCGCAGGCTGGAGGCGGGGACCTACATCCCCCAGTGGGAGATCCCTGTGGGGGACACCACCATGCCCCCCTGCATCATCACAGATGCGGCATACCCCCTCCGGCCCTGGCTCATGCACCCGTACACGGGCCATCTCTCTGCCAGCCAGGAGCGCTTCAACCAGTGCCTGAACCACGCGCACCAGGTGGTGGAGCGCTCATTTGGCCACCTCAAAGGGCACTGGAGATGTCTCCTGACCCGCCTGGATGCGGGCCCCACCAACATCCCCCAGATTGTGGGTGCCTGCAGCGCCCTACACAATCTGGTGGAGAGCAAGGGGGAGGCCTTTTTTCAGGGCTGGGCTGTGGAGGCCGGCAGGGCCGACGTGCAGCCACCCTCTGCCCCCAGTCACCAGGTGGACCCCGAACGGACCCGGGTCCGGGAGGCCCTGCGGGCCCACTTCGATGAGGCCGTGGGGTGAACTCTGCCAGGCCCCCCCTCCCCCTTCCTCCACAACACTCCCTGCCCCTACGCCCACACCACGGAGCACCCAACAGCACACCCCCCTGCCACTTTTCCTGGACAAATAAAAGCACGCACTTGTTTGTAAAATCAAACTGGTTTTCTTTTAACTGTTCTTTTAACTAATACCAAACTATATACAAGAACTTCTAACTATTAAAAGTGAAAAATAAAAAAGTATGCATATATTTACAAAAAAAGCAGGGATTGCAAGGAAGGGGAGAACTATTTACATGCGGGGGGGACGGGGCAAACGGGGGCACAAATGAGTAAGTCCAAACTATATACAGGGGGTGGGGCAAGTCCTGGGCCCCATGCCCCTATAGTCTGGCACTAGGGGTGGGCGGCCAGGAGCCCTGCCTCGGCCACAGCCCTGTCCAGGGCTGGCTGGGGGCTGGGCGGACTGGAAGATACGGCTGGTGAGTGTCAGCTGGCCCCAGGTCTCCCTCGGCAGTCTGGCCCTCGGTGGCGGGTGGTGGGGCGACAGCGGACGGCGCGGCGACGAGCGGAGCAGCGGGTGGCGCGGCGGGTGGAGCACTCAGGGCGGGCGCAGCGGTGGCCAGCGCAGCATGGGGGGCCAGGTAGTCCACCAGCCGGTTGAAGGTCTCCATGTAGGCCCCCCATGCCTCTTGGCGCCAGGCCAGCGCCCGCTCCTGGAGATGGAGGCGGTGTTGCTCCACCCGCAGACGCTGGTCCGCAACCTCCAGCTGCCGGCGGTGGAGGGCCAGCAGCTGGGGGTCCATTGCTGTCGGGTGGCGGTGCTGGGTCCGCCGTCTTGCCTGCCGTGGGGCCGGTCGGTCCTCCGCCGAGGGGCTGGCCTGGAGCGATGGCCCCAGAGCGGATTCCGGGACCACCGAAGCCTCGCCGGCGCTCTCCGGTCCTTCTGATGGTGCAGCTGCAGAACACAGGAGCGGGGGAAGAAGAGTGGAGACAGGCATTAGTGTGGGCCCCGAGCCGTGGCCCTTGTCCCCTCACCCCTGTGCTGCAGGTTCCCCATCCCCATCCCCGGGAGATGCTGCTGTGATGGGGTTCAAGTGTCCCCCTGCACTGCACCCCGTCCCCCAGCGGGAGAGACACTCACTTCACTCAGCAGTGTCTGACAGGAGAGGTTTCTGAGGCAACAGATGCCCAGTTTCTCCCAGAAGTGACAGTACAGCAGTCAGAGACAGTCCTTCCAACCCATCCTGGGGAGAAGACCCCCAAGGGGTGCCCCTCTGGGGTGTAGCTTTCCCTCTCCTCAGGCTGGCTGTCTTCCAGCTCTCCCTTCCCCTAGCCTCTACCTGCGCCCACCCCCGATTCAAAGCCAGCTCGGCTCTTCCCTCCTCTTTGTTCAGGGCAGAGGTGTAACCTGCCAGTTGTAGCCCCAGGATCATCCTTAGCCACTGGGAGTTATTCAGCTTGTTGCCCATAGCTAGCCTGAGACTCGCATTTGCACTCCCCCCACTCCATCGCATGCTGCTGCTGCTGCTGCTGCAGGGTGTCCCACCCCCTTCTCCCGGGGGACCCTAGAGGTTCCGCTCCCCCCAGCCCTGGGGATGGGGCATGGCACTGTCGTGCTGGGTGGGGGGGGGCAGGGGCTGATGCACTCCTGTGAGGGACATGGCACTGCTGTCCTTGGGGCCATGGCCATCTGGGCATGTGGAGGGCCCTGGCCACATATCTATTACCCCCGCCCCTCAACCCCGGGGGTGTACACCAGGGGGATGCATACCTGCAGGTCCACTCCCACAGTTGGGGGACACCCGGAGGGCGGACACCTGGCTGCTGCTCCGGGATGGCAAGAGGATCTGGAGCCCGGTGTCGGTGGAGGAGGAGGAGTCCCCCTCCTCCTCCTGCTCCGGTGCCCCGAGGGTGGGCTCCAGGGGGGGCCCCCGGGGTGCGGGGCTTACCTCCGGGGCGGGCTCCGGGGCCTGCTGGGGCTCCTCAGCCGAGGTATCAAGAGTGGCCGGAGGGGAGGTGGTGTGCCGGGGGCGCAGGATGTCCCTGAGCGCCCTGTAAAAGGGGCAAGTGACGGGGGCGGCCCCAGATTGGCCGGCCGCATCCCGGGCCCGGGCGTAACCCTGCCGCAGCTCTTTGACTTTACTCTGGACATGGTCCGGAGTGCGGGCATGGTGACCCCGGACAGCCAGGCCCTTGGCCAGCCGAGCAAACACATCTGCGTTCCGCCTCTTGCTCCCCATTACCTGGAGCACCTCCTCCTCACTCCAGAGCCCCAGCAGGTCCCGAAGCTCGGCCTCCATCCAGGAGGGGCCCCGCTGCCGCTTGCCACCCTGGCTGCCAGCCCGCGAGCCCTGGCTGCCCTGGCTCCCCTTGGGGGGGGTCCCCTGGGGGCACTGGGGGGGGGGGCTGCCGGGCAGCCATCGCAGCTGGGGTGGCAGACAGTGGTGGCTCAGAGACGTGCAGGCTGGCCGCGTGTCTGGGCTGCCGCCTGCATGTTCTCCCAGCTTCCTGCACAGGAAAGGGAGCGGGGGGGGACCTTTAAGGGGCCACTCCACGCGGCCACCACTGAGCTCAGGGGCTGGAGAGAGAGCGTCTCTCAACCCCTCAGCTGATGGCCGCCATGGAGGACCCCGCAATTTCGATGTTGCGGGATGCGCAACGACTACACGGTCCCTACTTCGACGTTGAACGTCGAAGTAGAGCGCTAGTCCTATCCCCTCATGGGGTTAGCGGCTTCGACATCTCGCCGCCTAACGTCGATGTTAACATCGAAATAGCGCCCGACGCGTGTAGCCGTGACGGGCGCTATTTCCAAGTTAGTGCCACTACTTCGAAGTAGCGTGCACGTGTAGACACGGCTATGGAGCACAGCACCGGGCTCCTGCCACCCCAGCCCTCAGAAGCAGCGGAATGGCACTGCTGAGGTATTTCAAAAGGCCCAGACCTCCCAACTACTGCTGCTGTTACTGCAGTGGTGGCCAGGCACTCTGGGCCCCTTTGAAATACTAGGCCCCATGCAGTTGCCCCCTTTACCTCCCTCCCCGTTGGCAGGCCTGCATCCCCTATACAGTTGTATGTAGTACAGAACATAAACCATGTGCAACTCTGAAGTATTTTCAAGCTGGTTGCTAGTAGAACGAACCTCCACTACAGTTTCAGAATGGCCACCTGCAGGGGGTTCCTCTATAAATTTATTGCCCAGAAAAGCTTTCTGTTGTTTGGCTCCCATGGTATATGTGGGCCAGCTTTGCCTTCTATGGGGGCAATGGTGCTTACTGGAAAACAGTCACTTGCAAAATGACAGTCCAGTTTCTTATGGCATAGAACAGTAGTGGCATCAGTTCTGGAGGTCCTGTTCTTCTCCCTTGTCTTCAGGGACTTCTTCCAGAGTGCCTTGGGTTTGGATCAGTGAGGGGTTCTCATATTCATTTGCTCTGACAGAGGCTTTGTGGATGTGTGCATTGCTGTGATTCTTTCTGAGAAGGGAAAGGATGTGCAGCTGTCCTAAGAGGGCAGTCCGGTCCAGGAGCTTTGGACAAGTCCATGAGAAAGCATGGCAGGCATGTCTACCATAAAGGCAATGTGATTCCAGGTGTATGAACTCAGAACTATGATTGACTGACTGCCAACACTTACCAGAAATATGACAAGAAAGAACTGGAGCAGCTGAGACCACACAAGTACAGACTGGCTGACACAAATGTGAAGCAGTGCAGTCTGGGCTAGCTGTTGGAGGACTGCCAGCAGCTGAGTAGTTATGAAAGAGGTCAAACAAACTTTAAAGTGAACTAACTCCCTGCAAAGTTCCTTTTCCAAGGAAGATTACTGCTGGTAACCTTAGATACCAAATAACTGTCTTTAAAAAGAGATTGTGAGAGCATTTAAGTTACTTTAAAGTGAGCAACCTGAAGTTACTGAAGTAATATCCTTGAGGATATAAACCCTTAATGCATGTAGTTATAGCACCCTTCCATTGTGGGCAAGCCAGGCATGGTATAAAATTAAGTAAAATCATGCAGTGTAAAGTCTCACATACTAGAGGTTGTTGTATATACTTAAAAAACTTTAGCACTTGATGCTAGAGTAGGACTCTCTTGGCACCTGATTTACAATGACTGCTGTTAAGTGTGGGAATTTCACAGCAGAAAGGAAGATTGGTAGTAGTTGTGACAGGGAATTCCATATTCTTTATGGGACTATGCTTTATGTGAGATACTGCATGTGAGATATCATTGGAAGGGCTGTAATCTACTGAACATGATTATCCCATTTGTACACATCTATCATTCCTGTATTTGAAGTTAGGAACAGGAAGTATCAGCAGGTGTTACTAACGTAGTCACACTCCCTGTGTCTACACATGTCCCTTCCTTTTGAAAGGGGATGTTAATGAGTGGGATCGAAAGATGCTAATAAGGCACAGCCTAGGAAGAAGGGCTTTTTAAAACTGGGGGGTTCTTTTGGAAGGTCCTGTCTCCATGGGCAGTGCACAATTCGAAAAGCCGCACTTCCGAATGGCAGTGGCCGCCATTATGCTAATGAGGCACTGCATATTCATTGCAGTGCCTCATTAGCATCTTTCAAACCCACTCATTAACATCCCCTTTTGAAAGAAAGGGGCACATGTAGACCCAGCCACTCAGTGAGGGCCATTAGGAACTGTGGCAGCTCCTACCACGATGTGGGGCTATATCATCTGATGTTAGAATCCATCTTGGATGCTGTTTTTACTACACAGGAGATGAGGAAAAAAAGTTTAAACAAGAAGACAATGGATTCCCACCTTTCCTAAAACCTGTTTTAAGGGTGGTGAGTGAGGTTATCTAGATTGTCATTCCTCCCGAGTCCCCACCCTAGATGATTGCTGAAAACATCTAAGATTGAACTGGGGAAAGTACTCGGCCCAGACTGGAAGGTGTTCCAGTCTGTGAAAGAAGCTTATTAGAACAACTTTGAGGGTAAGAGATTACATGTAACTTGTTTCAGTGCATTAAGCTTAGCTTGCATGTTCTATTTTACATAGTAACCTACATTGCTGTGTGCTCTCTTATGACCACTTAAACCCTTTCTTTTATATTTAATAAAAATAATTTTATTAATAAACCCATTGTAAGTAATTGCAACCTGGGGGTAGGGAGAAGGAGTCTGTGCATATCTCTTTGCACAGACAAAAAGGGCAAATTTTATGAGCTTATAGTGTACAGACCTCTAGACCCCATAAGATACGTTTATCTAGAGTTCAGCTCCCCAAGGGGCAGTATTCTTGAGTGCTGGGAAAAGGTCTCTCACCACACTGTTTTCAGTCTGTGTTTGCAGCCTAGGTTGTGTGGCCCTGTCCCTGTCCCTGTCCCACAGCAGGCTAGCGTGTCTGACTCAATGAGAGAATGACCTATCAGGGAAAACCAGCTCAGTGGAGTCTTAACACTGAGGTAACAATCCTAAGGGGATCCTGACCCATCACAGCAGTGTTTGATACTTGGCCAGTGCTGAATTTTAACAAACTCAAAACAACTCTCCATGAGTTGGGAGCTTTCTTTTCACGCTCCTTTGTTGACCCCTCCTAGTTCAAAGAAATTCATCGAGACCCTTATTGGGAAACCATATTGGTTCTAATTATTTCTTGCATCCTCTTTCAAAACTTAAAAGAGTAGCTATAGTGCAACTTTAGAAATTCCTTATGATAAGAAAGGGAGGCAATCAGCTTTCAGAATATGGGGCTATGAACTTTGATTGACATAACACTGTTCTTCTATGGTTGAATCATGCCTGAAACTGTACCATAAATATATAACTCCTACCACAGAGAGTAGACATAAAAGTGTGGTGGGGGGGAAGCAGTAATAATATTCCATTTTGTCTCCTCCTTTTGATTTTTTTTTTAATTTAAGTCAATGCTTGGTTAGTCTTACCAATCTCCTTTCTTTCCTGCTTTCTGTGTTTTGCAGGCACTTGTTTTTTTATTTGTTTTCATATCTCAAATGTTATTCACAATGAACTGCTTCTTCCGAGAACATTTTAAAGAGTTTAACACTTTACCTGAGTCATAGCTGTGTCATCATTGAACTTTAAAGACAAACTTTAGCTACAAAGCCCAACTGGGATGGTTTTGCTGCTCCCAGTTCTGTTCCTTAATAGTACTTTAACCTTAAAGTAGCTCAGTTGCATGAAAGATAGGGAGCAGGAACAGCATGGGGTAATGGGAAAAATGCAGTTGTGAATTACCACCCATAAGAGCAGACACCCTTTCAGCAGAACACAGAAACCCCCCGAAAGTAAAATTTATTCACAATAGTAAAGAGAAGCAGTTAATAAGCTTGTTGATGGTACATGCACTTATCCTCGTATTATGACTTGTAGTATCTGCTGCCTAAGGGAGAACATTAGATACAAACATCCATTTATGGAGTGCCAGGATAGATGTTCCATAACCAACTGCCCATCCCGTCCCAAACACACCACCAATTTTTAAAATGTGCAGCCATATTCAGTAGCTACTGGTACATTTCACAGGCAGCTGAAGGCAGCTGATTGTCACCCTTCACGCTAATATACTCAGGTCCCAATTCTCACCCTACAGGATCAACTCCATTGACTTATCTAGAGTTATCCCTGATTTACAGCAATGAAAGAATTCTAACTACTCTCAGGATTTGTCCTGATGTCAGCCAGCTGTAGAGCAATTTGAACCAGTAAACACTTCCCTTTCTTGAAACCAGAGTGAGTTTCATTGGTGCAAACAATGGCTTTGCTGGTTTACACTAGTGCTCTGTACAAATACAGCTAAGCATTTCAAGCACCAATGGACCAGGAATGCACACATTCTTGCATCCAACTCTCTTTAAGCATGCAGCGTGAACACGCTCATTTGCTATCTACTCTGTCTCCTTAGATAATCTAAAATATAGATATAGGGAGAAAATTTCATAGACATAAATGACAGACTTGCAGATATACTTTGGCAGAGTGGAGTGGGCAAGATCTCCAAAGTTATCATCATTTTAGAACACTGACACCGCATTTGAAAATTCATTTTTTTAAACTTTTTATTTTGGTTAGCTAATCCCCTAAGTAGTATTGGGCTTCATCTTTCAACTGTTGAGTTTGATCTCCCCTACCCAGTATAGATCATACATGCTTAGGCATGAAGTCAATGCCCATTAATTATGACAGCTCTAACAACCATCTTATTTAAGATCATTAAAAAAAACTTGCACCTAGTAAGGTATTATTGTACACAAGACCATTTTTCCCTATTTATTTTGTGACTATTAATGGTGTTTTTAATATTTATACCTTAGTGTAAGGCACACTGTTAACATAATTCAAGTAGTATAAAATAAAACCAGCTGCTTCCATTACCCATGCATTACTGCCAGGAATTGTAAATATGTTTTTGCCTGATAGCCTTTTGACTCAATAATACCCTGCTATCTCTGCCGGGCAGGCAAGTTTTTAACCAAGTAAAGACGGGTTATGATTTTCATAGTCAGACTGGGTTTCCTGTTAAAGTACATTACCCATATTCAAATTTTGATCAGGTCATTTTTTAAAAAAAAAAATCTGTTTGTGATTTTAACAATTGAAAAGTCATCTTCAAAGTGGTGGTAAGAAGTCACAACATGCACTTAAAGTAGAGATATTTCTTTAGGTTATCCACATAAGCAGACAAACCCTGCCACATCATACCATACAAACAATTTTAATTGTGTAGTTACAGTCAATAACCACTCCTAGTCAGAACATTTCTGCATAAAGAAAATTGTGATACACTTATAAAAACAGCCAGCTGTAACAAAATAACTGGTGTTTTCATAGCAATAAACTGATAAAAAAGAAATACACCTTTATACAGAAAATTTATACAGCTGTAGCTTTTAAGTTGATTGTAAACCAAAGGAAGACACATTGCAAACATCAATTATTTTCACATTAATTGCATAAGTTTCTAAGGTGATCTATTAGTTTTATTTACCTAAGCTTATTTGCATGATAGTAAAAATTGCATACAACAATAAGAGTGAAGCTTATAGTATGAATTGCTTGGATAACATAGAGCACTTTTTATAGGCAACTGTGTAAAGCACATTTTCTCTATTTAAAACTTTTAAGACACTTTGTTTTACTGCCCATCAAAATACATTTATAAATAGAAAAAAAATCAGTATGATAACAAGAAGCAATATTACATTTAACAGAAACATCAAAAATTAATTACAACATGATGCTGCAGGATCTACAAATAAATAATGAGGACTAAATTGTGTTTCACATTTTTTCATTTTTTTAGAAATCAGGTAACAGTGGGAATGGAAAAAAATACAGTGACCTTTATTTCCAAAACAAAACACAAATCTGAATTACGGCAGTGCCATATAATACAAGGCATTTGTTGGCATATGTTATCTTTAAACTGCATTCCACAGTCTATAGTTCTTTTGTAACATACAATAGAGCAAAAGTAACAAACTTTTCTTTTCTTTAAATAAATGTGAGTTTCCAAACAGCAAGTGTGCAGTGTTACAGTAATAATAATAATAATAATAATAATTAATCATCATTAAAAAAAGAGAAACAAATCACAAAAGTTGTAATGCTTGTCTGAAGGCTCCAGAATCAAAATCACTGGTATCATGCTTAATGGGTACACTACAGTGTATCCAGTGAACACAAACTAATATCAAACAATCCTCAATGCTTCATCTGTAGCTGCAGAGCGGTTTTGTAAAACAGAGTAAAACATCTAGTGCAGTCTGCATTTTCCTTTTTTCCAACTTTTGTGCAAGTTTGGGAAGATTCATTGACCAAGCAATGAATAAGAAAGGTTTCTGACACAAAGCAAGATGGAATTTTCATTTCATTATTAAATACCAGTGGCACTGTTGAATGAAAATAATACTTTTTAGATCAGTCTTTCAATTCAGAATTGAGCTCTGTGTTCCCTTCTACTGATAATTCTTCTTCTAGTTTCACCGAGAAAAGTGTGTTCGCATTTTTGTCTTGGATGCTATCTTCTAAATCCTTAAGTAACTCTTCCTCCTTGTATTCTGCAACATCCACCTCCAAACCGGAATTGTCCTTCAGCTTCCCATGGTGCTTGAGATAATATCGCTGGTTCTGAAAGAACTTGATAATGGTGTACTTGGGCAGATCAAGCTGAGCCGAGAGAGTCTGGATTGCTTCTTCATCTGGATAGAGGCCTACATCTTGTATGAAACTCTGTAGGATTCCCAGGGCTTCAACAGAAATCTTTGTTCGTGGTCGGGGTTTCTGACGATTTTCATCCTCAGATTCAGCTGGTGATCCCACTGTTGGTTGCCGTGGTGGTAGTCTGGGACCTGGTTGCTGCTGCTGTGGTTGCTGTTGAGGTGGCTGCTGTTGAGGTGGCTGCTGTTGCTGGAAGACAAAATAAATAATTTGGTACATTTATTTTTGCTGATATTTTTATCCTATCCCCAAAATTCAGATATCTAAATATAATTGGCCTAGCTAAAAAGAAAGGGGAAGGGGAGGAATATTGGTAAAATATCAGGTCCTGTCTAGATTAAGATTTGAAGATGTGGTGGTAGAAAGTGCTGCCTAACATACACTAACAGAACATATTTTAAAGAGTCTGATGCAGACAAGGTAGGCTAACTTGAATACGTTGAAGCCTAGACTTGAGCCTAGGACGTAACCTGTCAGAGTTTACATGAGACTTGAAATTTGTTAGAATATACTAGCTATCATATTCTGACATATTTTATTTAACTCTTAGACTAGACAAGGACAAAGAAATCAGTAGCGAGAAATTCCTCATAACGCTGACAGTAACTTTTTCTGTGACCTTAGGAAGTCATTAATCTGCCTGTGTTCCAATATCAATATGAAAAGTGGGAATAAACATACTTACTTACCTCAACCAAGTTAATATTTATATAGTGCTAACCTACAAAATGCTAAAAAAGTTGCATCCTCATCTTTTTATTAATTATTATTAGTGAACATCCAGTATTCCAAAATGTCAAGCAATAAAATGACCCAGGATGCACATCACAGAGGAATAAGATAAAGCAAATCATGATGTAAATAATTAACAAGAGTTTAAAATGAAGGGTTGGAAGGAAGGAATTCAAAGACATTTTAAAAACGTGATGCACTGAGCCCTAGGGACAGAAATGTTTTTCTCACCACCGGCTGGAGCACAGCACATTATAAGATCATGTTTAAATCAAAAGTGAATTCATCAGCTACTGCTTTGGCTGAGAAATAAGTTATTTTACAGCACAAAAAGAATTGTTTAGTAAGACGTTTTAGATCAGTAAATTTTTGATCGTATGATGCAGTTTAAATAAACTAACAAGTTTTAAGAAATGACCAGTAGATATATCTAGATTTTCTCCAATAGATTTTTAATTGCTCTCATAGAAGGGCAATACTGATAGTATAATTAAGGCCTCAGTCCTGCTAAAATGTATGTATACCTTTATCTTTATGCACTGCAAGTGGCTCCATTCTAGACATAAGTCCCAAATAGACATATGCCCTTACTCAAAGTTCTTAACCTTATGCATATGCTTAAGTTTTTGCAGGATCAGGGCCTCTGTATAGGCTTTTCAGAGTTAGCACATATATTAATTACACAACTGATGCATCTACAAATAATAAAAGTACATAAGAACAAAACCTACCATACAGTAAATAGAAATACAAAACGCCCAATCTTACAACCCTTACTCACATAAGTAGTCATGTAGTACAATGCAACTACTCATGTGAATAACGTTTGCAAGATCAAGGATATAATTTTTTTTTAAATCAGAAATCAAGCCGATCTGTGCAAGCAGTGTAATATTAGAGTATTTATACTATGCATAAGCTTTTTCTTTTTATCCCCCCAAGAACTCATGTTATTAAAAACAATGTACATTTTCAAACAAATGCTACTTTACTACTTGATTCAGATATTTCTCTCTCTCTCTCTTTTTTTTTGTTTTGCTAAATCAAACAGTAAGTTTCCAGGCTTTCACAATTATTTTAGTGCTCAATATCCTAAGGGACTGTCTTGTTCAGTTTGTTTTATCTTTAATACACACTCATGTATGTGGCTGCTGGATAATTCTATTCTTCCTAGATTTGTAAATATTTTCCAAATTGGCATTGCAAATGATCCACTAAGCTTCAGCGGAATTTGGGAAATCTGAAAGCTATAGGTATTTTCTGCCCTTTGGGGTAGTAGTTAAAGGCTGACCCCAGGTTTTTAACAAGAAGGAATTAAATAGTTTTATCAGTTCAAATGGACACGTAATGGAACTATTCTACTCCATTTAGCATAATAGTCTATCTTGCTCAGGAGTTTGTGTGCTACCTGGTGCATGTGTAAGAATGCAGTGGAGCAGAGGGAAAACTACCTCTGCAGGTGAATATGGAGGCTTACCATGGCTAGTTCAGTGAGCGTCATTTTTCTAAGTATATCAATATACTGCTTCTCGGTTATCTGGGAGTGGGTCCTGAAACCCCCCTCCCTGACACATTTAACTTGTGCCAGCTCACCTGAGGAGCAGCACCCAGCCACGGTCCAGTGGTCAGCAGGCCTGGTAAGAAAGCGCCTCTATGCTCTCCTTTCACAAGCGTGGTGGGAGAGGGGCTCTAAAGGAAAAACAAACAAACATTGACTCATCCCAAGTTTCAACTGGGGTTAAATGGGATGAGGAATTAGGTCTGGTCCCCCTCCCTTCACTTCTGGTTGGTGTGAACCATTGCTGTTGAGGATTTGAGAGTATGGTACTTGGGTTTTAAGAAACCACACTTAGAAAGTACTATTTCCTGCCACTTTGTACATTATGTAAGCATCAGAACTGAACAGACAGTAACTCCGTCTTTCTAATTCTGACTTCCAACAAACTATGTGAACCTATATATGGACATTTAATTATTCCTCCTTCTCCAATCAGATAAACTTGACCCATCACATCTATGTAGGTTTACAACAATGATGTATGTGTGCATTCACACTCTCCTTTTAATTGTGAAGGAAGATATCAGTGCGCTGTTATTTCTTACTAAGAAGCCTCTGTTTAGTCTGGCAGGAAGAAAAGAAACACTAATTTCCTTTGCTGCATTTAAAGCTTTATTTACTTAGTGCTATATTGGATTGGCCAAGGTAAACTAACCTGAATCTGCTCTGCTGGAACATGAATAATGTGGGAAGGTCTGTCACCATGGTGATGAACTGCATTGCTTTCTTGTTCATAAATGGCATCTCGTTCAGGCTGAGGAAGACTGAGGAACCTTCGGATCATTGAAAGATTCTCCCATAGGGTCCTGTTTTCTGGGGAGGGATCTTCTTTCCAACGCAACAATTCACAGAGCCACCCCTTGAAGAGAACATCAAAGTATTAGTTTTCCCCACATAATAAGGGGTCGATTCTGCTGTCATTTACACTTTCCTTGGAGTGAATGGGGATTCTACCGGAATGAAAAAGGAAAGAAGTTGTACTTTAACATTCCCTAATTCCGCCATGCAAAATAAATTATTTTCATTTTAAATCCTGAAGACCTCTGCTGAACTCTAAAGCAAATACCACTGAGTCAAGGATCTGTTGTTTTACAGACGCATCAGAAAATGCAAACTTTTTAACAAACTGATCAAGGCAGCATCCCTTACATACTTCAAATACATAGAGCTAATGTTGTGTCTCATTTAAACTCCAATATGTTCTTCTGTTTATTTTCTTTTATGTAAGCCAATATCCATCTCAGGGTATTAAGAATGTATTTCAGTAGCTGGTTGATGATATCCTCTGGTTACCGCTGTATTTTAAAAAAATCTAGTATGACAATGTCTCCTATTCAGAAATATATCTTGTGTGTAGATCTGCTTATTGTAAATCATTATGATAAAGGAATTTCCATAACATCCTTTTAAAAGAAAGGAATCCTTTGAATACATACTGAGAAGTTTTATATTTTCTTCCACATTTCTACGTACAGAAATGGATCTGCAGGTGAACTTACCCAGATGATAACTTTATCTATTTCAGACCCTTTCCCTGTAAAATAGACTTTAAAATCAGACTTTCAATTTTATGTTTGATATTGTAGATTTAAAAGGGGATAAGCTCATAGGCATGCAAAGAAATGTGTCCTTTACGCCATTTCTAAATAATGGTAAATAATCTAAGAATGTACCCATTATAACTTTGAAACATCTAGGCAAACAGACAGACCACTGCTATATACAAGTCAAAACACCATCCCATGACAAATGCAGCAATTGCTAATTTGCTTCTAAAACAGACATGCAGTTTTATCTGTAAGATTAGGCCACCTTGCAATTAAATCTGGGAACACTTTCTGCCTTTGTATTTGATGTTTGAAAGGAATAGCAGAGAAACAAATGGGCTAATATAGTATGTAGCAGTTCTCCATTTCTTTGCCAAATGCGAAGACAGTTGCACAAGGCATAAAATATCACAAGTATATACCATTCACAATTCTTTTTAGGTCAAGAAACTTTTTTTCAAGCTAGCCTTATACAATTGTATCTCTTAATGCTGTAAGAACGAACCTACAATAATTCATTCAGAAGCCTTTAGACACTTTCTTCAGGTATTCATAGTTTATTCAAATCAGTTCATTGAATTTTCTGTGGATACATTTATGACTGAGACTTAGATGTTCTTGGTGCCATGCGTACTTTGTCCAGAAGTTAATTTAAAAGTGTAGTTTTAAATATCCACTATAGAGAAGAGTAGAAGTAAATAATTTAATTCATCCCATGTTATTTGGAGGGCTGAAAATGTCAAATATATAGTCTTGTTCACAGACTGCAGATTAAACCATGAATATGAAGGCAAATGTATGGAAACAAGGCAACATAAATGGTTTATCTGAATATGGTAGTAGCACAATTGAGAAACTAGAACTATAATAGGGTCAAGCCCATGCTCAATAGGTACACTGGGTAGAGAATGTACAAGTATGTTAGAAACTGTCCTGGGGCGGGGGTGGAGAATAGAAATCCAACCTATTGGTCAGTCCACTATGGTTTCCAGTGCAAACCTGAATAGTCTAGGAAGCTGATTTGGAAATGTAGCCAGCTCCTTAGCACGTATACCATGATGTCCAGCACATGATAAATAGGGTAGAACATATTCCGTTTCTACAGCAGCAGCAAAGAGCACCTAGCTGTGCCTTTCTCCTGCCCCCTCCTCCCCCAAGGCATCCAGGTATCTGAGGTAGGTTAGTGCATGTACCATACATGCACTCAGCCTCATGCTGCTCCTTCTAGTCCTCCATTGATTCCATAGGCAGTGGGACTGTATTCTGCAATTTTTAAAGAAACTGGATGGCATACGTTAAACTGACAGATAATGTAGATTTTTGTTTAAAACCTTTCAAAACCTAATATTAATAAAAATACCATCATGAAAATTTTAATGGAAAATTATGAAAACTATCTTTCAAATGTTTCCAGTCAGCAGTGTTTCCCACGCCTGAAGCAGACAATGAAACTGACATGTCTATATCATAGGAAGTGAAAAAGAAGTATTACCAAAGTATTACCAAACTGCAGTCCTCTGAGGTATAAGTAACAGAAGCCAGGATATTTCTTTTAACCGGACATTAGAATTTGAGCATATTCTGTCCGGCAAACCTGTGAGCCACAGATGTTCTTTAGAAAAGATTCATGACAATTATGCTGTTTTAACAAATATTTCACAAAGAGAGCTTTGATTCATTTAGCAAAATATTTTTTCTCATATTGTCACTTCAGTGTTTCTACACATACTAGATTGATCCTTATTTTATTAATTGCCCATGACTAACATAACATTTCCAGTAGTTTGCTATTAACCTTTGCCCTGAATTAATACTTCTAATTCCTTATCTAAAAATAATTTGATGAATAGTAAATTGAAGCATGTCCCTTTAGCCTTCCAAGAAAATGCAATGATTTTAAGAGAGTGAAATTAGATGCTTCTTACAAACTATTGAAAGTTGCAGCTATCAACTGCTATTCTCATAAAATGTCTAATTTTTCCCCATTATGTTTCACGTATCTTAAACAGAAATTGATATTTTGTTGCAACATTTGTGTGGCAGTATGAAAATAACTAGTTTGCTGCTTCTAAAACTACATGGATTAAAAAAAAAAGATTACTAGACTTATCTTTATACTATCTATTTCTGAATACTTTTATAAAACCTGACTGTATTAATGTTTAAAAGCTGCAGGGGGTGAATAGGTCCTAACAAAAGCTTTTAGACTTAACAAGTCTTTAATATTTTACATATTTCCAGGTTCAGTGTTCGGCACCAGATAAATGCCTCAATCACAAAAATCAGCACACTGAAAAAGGATATGTGAAACGATTTTAGAGCATTTAGAGAAACAATTGGATGGATTTTCAAAACCTGTGACATATTTTGTTTTGAATGTGTTTTTACTTGGAGC
Organism: Carettochelys insculpta; assembly: GCF_033958435.1. Lineage (NCBI taxonomy): Eukaryota > Metazoa > Chordata > Testudines > Carettochelyidae > Carettochelys > Carettochelys insculpta. The sequence continues at coordinate 211,361,414 of NC_134138.1, read as the reverse complement.
AAACATGAACAGATGTAGTTAATGTAGCTTTTAAATTTAGAACTGAACCCAACCGGGCCAAATTCTGCTCTTCTATGGTAGTATAAATGTGGAGTATTTCTACTGGAATATTCAATCAGCCTATTTCTTATTCACATCAGTACAAATGAGGGCCGAATTGGTCCGAAGTCTTTATTTTCATGTTTGACAATATCCCAGAAATACAGGACTATAAGATGATAGGCAAAAGACTCACTACTCAGATCACAACTGTTCTTTAATGTGCACGTAGCAGAGTGAACAAGTAGCCTTTAAAAATTAGGCCTATTCAAAACCAGCAAGCCTAAAAAACCTGAAACATCCTTGGGAACAACCGAAACCGTAAACATAGTATGTGTGCCAGGCAGCATTACGCTGAATATAAAGAAGGTATAAGACAAAACATGAACATTTAGCTACATGTAAATACATTTGTAGAACTTTCATGATGTTACTACTTTTCAAACTGACAAAGTTTAATGTGACACCTTCTGTTCTAAAACCTTTGTTTCTATTCCAAATCACGCCTTTAGCTACTATCAATCACTATGCTCTCCTTATTACTTAAAATACTAGCATGGGCCCTGGATAAACTGAAAATGCCATGCAGATGAATTCTGAGATAATATGTTCAAACCTGTTATATACAACACAAATCCTGTAAAGTTATGTATTGTAAACCTATGTTTATTGAGAATTAAAGTCTTACATCCATCTGCCACAAAGGAAATACTGTTATATATTTTAGAGTAACCCAGAACCATCTGCAAAGGTCTTGCTATAGTAAGAAAAGTTTGTTTTTTTATTAAAGATGTTAAACCTAAATATTTTAAAAAAATAGGTCCTGTGACTGGCTTTCTGTTAGGATTTTTTAGAAGAAATATAAGAGGTTAGAAAGTAGAGAAACTACCAAACTATAGAAAGAATAAAGGAAAACAAACACAAAGATAGCAATCACAAACAAAGTAGTCCACAACACATTCCACTTTATGACTATTTTAAAGAAATATTCAGCAGTTCTAAGCTCAGTATCTGCATGATGTCTTCTTCTGAAAAATTTTTATTGTACCAGATTTAAATATGAATCCTGACTCTCTTCCCTACTCTCTCCTCTGACTTTCTCACAAAACAATTTCTGGTTTTCATGGTACTTTTTTCAAAAACTTGATACAAGTCAGTTCAATACGGAAGGGGCAAGCACAAATTCTTATAAAAAATCAAAAAGGATTGCCTTTCTGCAACCAAGGCATACTTGCTATGTAAATCCTGCCAGATCTGTGGCATGCTAGGAGGATTGCTCACCTTATATTTGACTATGCCAAACATAACCTGTCTAAAAGGAAAGGAATTCAGTTAAGAACAATTAAACTTCTTTGCTTGGTAAACCTGTTAACAATAAAAGTAATAAAATGACAAACACCTCATTGTATTAACTAACAAGAAACATTGTATTAACTAACAAGAAAACAAATATATATTAAAATAGCTGTACTTTGAATTCTACATGGCAAAATATTTTATGCCATATAAACCAAGATATTATGTAGGTTTTCTTCTACATATTACATGCAGGAGTATTCTGTTGAAGTCTCTAGGATATATAGTATAAAATATGTAAGGTATTAGGGAAAAAAACCACCGTAAATAGGGAGGTATTTGATACAAAACATTTTAGTGGAAAGCATGAATTACATTTCTGCATCCAGTATGAACAAGGATTAAGTACATAATCCATTAAACAGTACTTCTCAACTCAAAAAATTTCAGTATTGTAGACTAAACTACACTAGGCATTTTGAAGGAGCACATTTTCAGCAATAACTAACTATAAAGCTAGCAATTTATCATTCAGCAAATAATTTTCTACTTTTAAAAGAATCCGTAAGTGTTACTTATGCTAATGAAGACCGTTTTTAATCTGCCCACAAACATGCTAATAGAGGGCAATTTTTTTTATTTACAAAGCTGAAGGCACTCAAGTGTAATTTCATATCAATGTTCTATAAACTGGGTAAAATGGGCTCTTAATCGTCTGAGCCACCAAAATCCTTCACCTTTAACACAAAGGCTTACAGAGAGAACAATAGATGCAAGCTGATGAACTAAACTTCCAAGACTCCCTTTAAAATTATTCAGCATGCTTTACAAATCTCATCTTTGTTAAAACGGATTGGTTCATCGCCCCTGATACTTCTATTTTTTTTTTTTTTTGAGCTATGAGAGCATAACCCATGCATAGGAAGGAAGAACTATATGGTGGAAAGCACTATTACTGTGAATGTGTGCTTTCCTCAGGCTTTAACTTACGAGCTCCTTGTTGTGAAGGAAGGTTGTCTTTAGAAAAAGAAGTCATAATACTTTGAACAACGAGATACATAATGGTGGCAAAGGAGTACTGAAAGCATTTTAAATTATTTACTAGGTTAAAAGGGTGAAATGGTACTTTAAATACATCAAATTTCATCATCTGGGCCATTTTTTGGTGGCAAAGTGGTATTGATCTTTCCAAATGCTTAAAATTAACTATTTCCAGAAGGTCATTATTTGATTAAAGGCATTAAAGTTGAGGGCAAGAAATGATGCACTTCATCTTCTTTGCCATCCAAATAATCATGTAATTTAATCAGAACTATCGCTTCATGTCCTGTAATAAAAATGTTTGTCTTAAGATATGGTTCTTTATCTAACGTATTAACCTTTAAATGTTATGAAATTTTTAAGAATAATCTTTGCTAGAGAAGATTCTTCCATAATGTAGTGAAAAAATCCCCCACATTTAAACTGATAAGGATGATTTTCCTTTGCACATTGTTTAGGAAATCTATTAAACCCTTCAGCTACAATCCAGTGTTCAAAAGAACCTAGAAACTCAGAGTTCTGAATAGCCAAATTTGTGCACACAGTATTTTGAAGCAAAAATGCATGACTATTATTGCTCCAACATTAATAAGCATAGAAAAAAATGGAACTATAACGCTAAGTTATATAGCATTTCACTTTGCACAAATCTTGTATTTAGTAAAAGAGAGTATCATATTTTCATGAAGAACAAGCTGTCAAAATTTAAGGTTACCACAAATTTGTTGTTGGGCTGAGACCATTTAAATTTTACTTGTTGCTGGGTGAAATCCTACAAATTTTTGCAGGAGATCACACTAGATGATCACAAATGTTTTGTTATGGCCTTAAAAATCTATAAAGTGACCACTGGAATTTCCTGAAGTCTGAAAGCCTCTTTCAAGATAGAGGTATCCCTGGCTGTAGTCTTAATGATGGTTTGATTTGGAAGGAGAAATGGGATCCAGTTACCCTTGAGCTAGGCTTTTTCTATGTTGTTTGGTATGTGAAGTCTTTCTCCTTGAATAAGACTTATCTTTCTCTGGCAATTTTGAGAAAAGGAATGGGAAAGAGCTGCTCCTCTTGAGATGGCTAGTGAGTATGCCTGCAGCATAGGACACAAGGTTGCCTTTTCTGTATTGCCAGATATCACTTTATTGAGATATCTCCCACGCAAGGTTCCATTTAAGAATTAATAATCTCAGAGGATTTGATCTGAATAACTGTGTGTTGACCAAGACTTAACCCTGGCCATTGAGTTTGTTGACCTGGCTTTCACCAACCATCTCTTGTAATCCATGAATCCATCCACCACTAACACAGTAGGAAGGTTTTCTTTACTATTGACTTAAATTCACCACTGTTTCCATTCCTCTCTAATGTTTCTTTGGCAGAGGAACAGCAAATTGAGTTGGTTAGGGTATTTTGTATTTATCCTGCTCATCCTCTCCATACATCATATTTTTGGCCATCACCACCTTCCCTCTAGTTTCAGCCATGTTTTTGAGGGCTCCCAGAAAGAGTTATGATGATCAAACTGACAGTATATTAAAGGAACTGGCATGGCACACTAGGTTTGCTATTTTGATAGATTTGTATTAAAGGAAAAAGGGACTTTTGGACCTAGGCTGAAGGCCTCCACTTGGTGAAGATGTTAATATTCATAGGCTTGAGAGCACAGGAAAACAGACCTTCCCTTGTAGAGCTACTTCTGTGGGAGTCCTAGTTATGGTAGGGGGACAGAAAAAAGCCACAGTGAGCTGTAGATGCTCTGAACCTCTTCTCTGGGCAAAGACTATGGGCTGGAAGCCACCAAGATAGAGCTCCCTTCCTGTCTCACCTTAAAAGGTGTCCACATAGACACAGTAATTTGGTTGGCTCCATTTGGCCTGCTCTGACATGAGAAAACTATGAGAGGCATTTGGCAAGTCCTTGTTTGAGAAATAAAGCGCCCTTTACCCCCCTTCCCAGAAAACCTGTGGTTCTTAGGAAGAAACCATAGCAAAACTGATTTTGCTTTCTGTGACCCTCTGCCCCACCAGTCAGCTTTAGAAAACAGGTGCACGAGGCAGAAAAATTTGCTATGAGGGCAGAGGGGGAAGGCCAAGTCGTGGAAATTCACGAGTAAGCCTAGACTAGTATACAGTATAGAGCATTTAAGGAAGAGTAATGTAACCATAGTAACTCAGATGGGCAATGTAGTCAGGATCCAGAAAAGCTCTATATAAGAAACAGAAAAGTATGGCTGCACAAGTGCAGAATTAGTAACACAAAGGTTACAGCATTTTCCAAAACTGATTAGAACCAGTTTTCTTCCAACTTGGCTTTTTTAAAAAATGTCTTGGTGAGATCTAAAAAACAAGCCACATTTGAAGTTTCTAGCGTCTGCAGTGTTTGCATTATCAAACCTGAACTACATTTTAGTTATTTATTCTCTTGTATTATATATTGCTATCTGTACAGTCTCCCCTTTCTTCCCTGTATCTGCATGCATTTGCAGGACTTGTTCCAGCACTGAATTTTCTATTTGATTTTTTTTCCCCAGTGCCAGCATGTTAGGAAACTGCAGGTTTATATTGCATGCTTTAGGCCTTTGTGAAAAGAATCACATTTCACCTATCATGCAGCATGATTTACAAAGGCATTCAAAGTAAAAAAAAAAAAAAAAAGCACTTACATATGATCTTTTTGAGAGCCTGTTTACCTGCCTTACGAACCCACTACAGTCATATCTTTCCTACTATAATTAGGAATGTTTTGGGACAGAAGGTAAGAATCCTCCAAAAGAACACATATATAGTTTGGTCCCCTTTACTAGGGGATACTTTGTTAAGGCTGTCAAAGTACTGTGTGAATTTGATTTGGATTTTTAAGCTCCTATAGTAACAACTGAATAGGCACACAATGCTTTCCAGCAAAGTCTATTACTAGAAGGGCACTGGACTATGATTTTTGGAAAACAGAAATAGGAAAAAAGATTTCACAATCAAAGTTTCCTAATAATGCACTAACATGTTTTTGCCAGTTAGAGCCTTTTTAATGAATTTACTCGTCTTTTCAAAAAGTTTGTGAAACGTTACTGTGTCTGCAAAATACACAATTCATTTCTGACCTATTAGAACTGCTTTTCTGTCATTCAGTGAATAAAGAGATTACTTTTCAATATATTGTATGATCTCTATTGATCTATCTGAACGAGAACTTCATGCTGCCTCTTGAGGGTAGGTCTTCAACAGAGTAGCGATGAGAGGTGTCACCACCAAAGGCCATCTTACAAATGCAATTTTAACAGCAACAACCTGAGGGTTTCTTCTCTGCTCTTTTGACTTCCTCCAGTCCAAAAGAGCACAAAAGCTGTGTTTTATTATATAACCAGACTGATTTATCTTCTGTCAGCTAATGGGATTTCTCCAATTCTAAATCAGGACATTTGAAACTGCTAGTATGAAAGTGTTAATGGCATCTATGCATATATTTTTCAGCTTAACTCACTAGAACATTGATTACTGGTTACTCATTCATTAACTTCTCATTGCCCCAACCCAGGTTTTCTTGTTTTTTGGATTTTTTTTAAATGATCACTCCAGATATTTCAGTTAAAAACGCTAGTTTCTTTATCTATTGTATTGGCTTTTGTTGTCAGAGGATCAGCAAAAAGGGCAAGCCTAGAAGTGATCAGCTGTGATTAAATGAAGAAATAAATAAATAAATCTGTAGCTGTTGATACAACAGATGGGAATTAGTATAAAAGAACTTATAGAGCTTGTTGGAAGAGAGGTAAACTTCAGAGATAAGGGATTCATTTTTTCAGCTAGGGAAGGATAAAGAAATTGATATTCCTCTTTTCTGAGGTATCACATTTAATCCAATAACCACTCAGATCATCTTGCAATTCTAATCTTACTGTACTTCCCCTGTGAAGTGAAAAAAATAAAACAGCTAGCAGTACATAATAGTATACTTTTCCCCTTATATTTTTCAAAACAAAATTTTTCCCCTCCAATCTCATGTCTGTTTCTTTAACATAGGTCCAGCAGAAATGTAAGAAAATGCCACCAACTTTAACAAAAGAGATACAGAATATTTTAAAAAGTGGAAAATTCATTTACAGCCAGCAGGTGAAGAAACAAACTGAATATTAGCTAGTTGGCTAATGTCCTGATCCTATGAACTGCTTTGTGAAGATAGGTCCTTGGGCTTACACACATCCCTGAGAAAACTGGGGGGCTCCCACCAGGGCAGGAATCCAGAGAAGAGCCAAGGCCTAAAACTGTACCAGATTTGTACACTCCACATACACATACAATTATACAAGAAAAGTGAATTCAAGTTTTTTTTTTTTAAAAAAACCCTCATGTTATGCCTAAAAGCATACTTATGCAATGCATTTTGTACTCAGCTAAAAAAGTAATCGAAATTAAGAGCTGTCCCTAAACTTAGCTTCTTATCTCTCAGCCTCCTCCACTTTTCTCTTTCCTCTTCCAAGTATATTTTTCTTCCCTTCAATACAAATAGCAATGACAGGCACAAGCCTTAATCAAAAATATAATAAGCATTCTTTGCAAATCTTACGTAAAATGTAACTACATTCATATGTAAAAAGAAAAAAGGAAAAACGGATTATTAAAAAAGGTTGATGATGCTCTATTCTCCTTTTCTTTCCATCATTCTTTCTTCCACGCATACAATGCAAACAGCACTGTGAGCACAAGCTACACCAGACAAAATGTACTTAAAATCAAAGCAAGAAAACGCAACTGCCAATTAGTTAATAAAGTCAGTTTCACTCTGGCACACTATTGCCCTTCGCAATGCTGGGCTATACGGTTGGTCACAGATTTTCACAAAGGGTGACCGGAAAATGCTACATACGCTGAAGACAAGATACATGTCAGTGGGCCCGATTGCACTCCAATAGCATGGCTTGCTTCCATATAATTGAAAGAAATACCAATATGCCCATATATTTATTTTTTCAGTGCGATGTTTTTTTTTCTTTGGCTGCTCTGCCTACTGTTGAGTTAAGCAGGAATCTTTTTAGCAGAAAGGGTCTGGCAATTTTTTTCAAACTTTGTTTTTTTGCCATTAACAATTTCACAGCAAATGTTTATTATTAAGTTACTTATTGAGGTTTAACACTTGCTCCTTTGGAAAGGCCTTTGGTAAACAGACCTTGGGGACAGGAGAGTCACTTTCATAACAACTCACATATTGTTTTGAAAACAAACACAAAAAGCCCTAAAACTAAAAATGGTTCATAATCCTTCTGTCTACAAGTACATTCTTGATCACAGAAAGATGAACAAACTAAAGTCTGAGTCCAGATCTCTACAATTTTCAGAAACATTTTTCACCATGACATTCGGTTTGACTAAGTTATACCACCCACAAAAAGTGCATTTCACAAAAGATATTTGCATTCAGTACTTGCCATATGTTTTTGACCCATGTCTCATTTTTAAAACCTTCATATACGCATATTTAAATCAGACATTTAAAATATTCTGGAACAAATTCCCTTTACATTCTTTTTTGAAGCAAGGTACTTAATGCTATTAAAATACAACACAATTGATTTTGAGATGATGAAGGCAAAAGCTAGAAGAAAGAGAATGTCTCCCCAACTTCTTGTCCAGGTTCTGCTGATACAGAAATCTCATGACAGGTAAGATAGGGAACCTGGCAAGGCTCACTACCTCAAGTCCCCTTTGGAGAGGTTGAAATGTCAAATGATGAGGAGGGGACCGTAATGAGAACCTACCCCACACATGGCAATGGCCTTTGTTTATTACATAGTGACTTGGCAATAGAAAGCTGGGTCAAAAGTGAAATAAGAGGAATGGTCTGTTCTCTCTCATCCTAGCTGGCCAAGGCATGAACAGCCTATGGGCCTCGTTCCCCGATGTTTTCAAGTACTTTGCTTCTGTTTTGTGATTCTACACAAGCTCTGAGGAAAGGCCCTTTAAAAAAGACTAATGCTAAAATCTTTATTTCCCTTTTGTAGTAAAAAACGCTGCCTATCAGCTCACACCATCACTTCCGGATGTTTTCACAAATGCACCTTCTGTAAGATTTCCTCTACTGAGTCATCATCTGGTGGTAATCCATGTATGGTTCCTTCCTTTTATTTCCAGCCAAAGGCATTTATTTGGAGTTTCACGGAAAATCTTTAGCTATACTTGCATCTGAACTCAGCTGATCATTAATAGTAGCATAGTCCAGTGAGGTCTGGTAATAAATCTTAAAATCAGGATCAACTGTGTGTTACTGGAAGGCTAATCAGGTGAATCTAGCCGATTCCCTTCTTTTATTAAATCAGGGTAGCAAATCATCAATTAAAAGGAAATGAAAAAATCCATGTAATCTTTTCATGGTCTGTTTATTTCATTTTTAATATAGTTGGAAGAAGTTCCTGTATCTACAAAATTCCCCATTACACACCAGAGTCATGAACATCCTGATTCAGTAACATATTCAAGCATGTGCCTAAATCTAAGCAGGTGAATTAATCCCACTAAAATTATTGATGTTTCAATACCTTACTGCACTGGGGCCTAAAACTTTGGAAGATTTTGTTGAGGATTATTTCATATACCTCTCAAAGATTAAGCCTATAAGGTCCTATCGATTTTTAAAATTTTCCCTCTCAAATGCCACCTCCATGTAAGATAAGAAGCAAGAGGGCATTACACTGTGCAAAATGAAGATGACGTATTTGTGAAATAGGATTCCCCCCACACCTACCGTGTAACTTCCATTAGTTTATCCATCAGAACAGTTTGGATATGCCCATATTTCAGACTCTGGATATGGCAAATTGAATTTTGAAACCTGTAATACTATTGTCAATGCTAATAATTAACTTAAGAGTTTATAGAAGAGAGGAAATGCAGATCTACTCTCCAACCCCTTTTCACTTTAATTTGGATCCGTCACTCCTCTATCAATTCTCACACTGCCAATACTGTCACTTCCACAGAAACCGTCCCTCTCAATATACTTTTACAATGAAATTCCTCAGAATCTCAGAAATAAATTTGCTCGGATCACCACTTGCCCGCTCAAACTGTAGAGAAAACAACAAGAGTTGGACAAATTCTCAGTTAATCCAGTACTTCATCGATCCCATTTCCAGGCATTACTGATTAGCATCACCAGCTCCTTAACGTTTTGCAGAATCTTTAGATATATTTGCATCAGACCTCTGTGCACTGTTAATACAACAGACACTTTTATTCATAACTCTCAAATAACCAACATTTTAACCATAAGTAAGGAAATACAGTATAAGTTTACAGTGTGCAGTGCTACTGTTGTTGTTAAATAAAGTATTCTGCATACATTTTTGCTTGTTTCTTAATATCTAAATTTGTTTTTCTTTAGTGTTATGCATTGCTAGGTATGTCTCTCTATTACTTAGAATATTTGAATATCTGGCAACCTCCTGGTCCTGTCGGATATCAGAGAGTTAACTAATATAGTTCACCACATTTTTTTGTTTTGTTTTTCCACCTCTTCCTGTTACAATAATATACTGTCTGCTTTTAATTTCTTTTTTTTCCCCATGCCTACTATACAAAGCCCAAAAATCACTGATGCATGATCAAAAGGGAGATAATGAAACAGAGTGATCCCAAACACACACGTACCCTTTCTGGAGCGAAGCAGCAGATTGCTCTGTCTTGCTTCCCACCTCTAATATGAATGCAGTACCAACCTGTCTCATTATAAAACCAGCAGTGGCTCTGACTGGGGCTGTTCTCTGTCTACTGCTCAATGCATGCGGATCTAGCAGGACATTAAGCAGAATGCCAACTGGAGGCACTTTAACAGGAAAGCTTCTGCCTTCCCTGATGAAATGGGGGAGATTGTGTGAGTGCCTTCTAGATTAGAGAAGGCTTGTACAAAATGAGTGTGCATAGGCACCTTGGCTGGGGTGAGTGTTTCACAGGCAGGTTTGTGCACAGAGGTGACAACGGGAGCAGAGAGAGAGATAGAGAAATAGATGCAAAAATGTATTTGGTGGTAAAAGTGTGTGGAAAAGAGAAAAGGGGAACATAACGTGAAAAGGTAAGTGAAGGATTAGGGCAGAGACACTACTAGGGGAATTAGTTAAGGGTGACAACAGGGAAACAAAACAGAAGGTGAGGATGAGGAAACAGAGATTAAGAAAATCCATCCTGTCAGAAACAGCACCTCTTGTCAGTCAGACAGCAGGTGTTGCCTCAGGAAGAGCTGACTTATGCATCTGGAAGTGTGGAGCAAAAACACTACTTCAGTAGGAAAAAATTAAAAATAAAACCACAAAAAATAGAGAGGGGAAGGGTGTCAACACTTTTTTCACATTACAGATCTTAAGATTGCGTTATATTTTTCATACATTTTCTGAAGTTGAGAGGATGACCTTTGTAGAAACCTTAAGCAATTCAACTTCTCTCCTCGGTATCTCTTCTCAGGTGAATCCTTCCTTATCCTCCTCTTTACCTCACCACCGACTGAATTCTAAATTAGTTACGCTTTCAGAACCTCCAAGAGTTTTTCACCTGGGCTCTGCTGATGGATCCACTGGGTCAGATTCTTCACTGGTGCAGCCAGTGAACACCATCCCCTGGGGGATTTCTAGACATGGAGCTGGCAGATCCAGCCCTATGAGGATCATCCCATAGCTAGAGGATCCTTCAGTGACATGCAACCAGCATACAAGATGCTTTACACTGCTCTTTCGTGCTATCTAGGTGGGAAGCATGGCTGCAGAAAGGATACATGGCTGAGGCATCCACTGATTCCTCGCTGTGGTTCCAGCCCTCCTGCCAGGAACAGCCCTCCAGCTGTTCTAACTCAGGTCAGAGCTTGTCATTCACATTGTGTCCTGTGAAATCTGACTAGCCTTAAGATTCTGATGCATTGTACCTCCACAAAGTTCTCTTCTTCCACCTACCTATTTGGCTCATTTTGAATATTTTAGTCTTTGTACCACAGCACTCCCACTGCCAAAATAACCACTTCACCACTAAATGATGGGTGAAAGCTACAGAATGAATGCATCTCTAATTCACGACAAATGTCCACTTATCTTAGAAGCAGTGTCTAAAAGAGAATATTCAGGATGAAAATGGTATTGTGTGGAATACCGCTCATCTTAGGAGAACATGCCCCTACATCTACCAATTACAACTACTCTATAAGCCTACTCTATTCCACTCCCATGCATTACATACATTTCTTGTTGTAAGAATTGTTTCAAACCTTATAAACAAACTCAGAGGAGTAGCTGTGTTAGTCTGTAGCTTCCCCAACAACAAGCAGTCCTGAAGCACCTATTTATTAGGCCACTTCCTGATCTTACCCATAACATCTCATTACCTAATAAATAAATGTGTTAGTCTTTAAGGTGCTCGAGGACTGTTTTTTATAGGTTGGGTGTACATGGTGCGGCTCTCTTGACAGGTCCATGATAATGAGCAGCCCCGAAACTGCAAGTGGCTGCTCATTAGTATGATCCCACGGCTCATTAGCATAGCCACGCGAGAGCTCACTCTCAGCAGGGGGGGGTGTCAGTAGTATAGAGGCCATATGGACATGGCCCTGACAGCAAAAAGCCCCTTATGGGCTGGTGACAGAAGGGCTCTTTGCCAGCAGGGGCATATCCACACAGTTTGTTTAATGCTGGCACCCCCGTGTCAACTGCAAGGTCTCATGCAGTTATGCTAATGAGCCACAGGACCATGCTAATGAGCAGCCTTTTGCAATTTCAAGGCTGTCCATTAGCATGGACCTGCCAGGAGAGCCACTCTGTGTAGATCCAGCCATAAAGTCTTCTCAGAATTACATACTCCAAAAGGGAAGAAATGGTCTAAAAAAAAGTGATCTAGCTATAAGCAGACAGTTTAAAACTGATCTAACAATGCTGAAAACTTTTTAACTACTTTAGGTTGAACAATTGACTAGAAAATTGAGTTTTGATTAAAAAGCCATCTTCAGCCAATCTCTGATTTCCTTGAAAAATATTCGAGATTTTTCCATCTGATATTTGAATTTTTTAATTTTGGTAGTTTTGGGAAAAAAGTAAATTCCAGTTGTCAATTAACATTTTAATGTTTTGTATTTCTGGATAAACACAGATCTTTATTTTATCAAACCCTATGGGGGAATTGTTTTCTAACCAGCTTTATGTTTAACCCACCTCAAAATCAAAACTAGAAATTTGCTAGCATATCATTTTTTTAAAATATCATGGTAGTAGGACATTGCTTTAACAAAAGAGTGGGCTGGGACTAAAAAAAACCCAAAAGATAAAATAAATGCAATCATATTCTTGTTGTGTGTGTACATGCGAGCGCAGGGAGGACTTCTTATAAAAGTCCTGAGCCAAATGACCTTAAGTAAAACAATCTTGAAAAAATTATACAGTGTCTGTTTTCCTATACAGACTTCGATTTCACCTTCTTTACAGTGAAAACCACACCTTAAAGGAGGAGGGGGGAGGGAAGGAAACAACAACAACAAAAAAGCCCTGAAATTTTAGTTACACCACATGTGGTTTTCATTTGTGAAAAATGAACAAGCTGTTTGTGGTTAAACTGTCTAATCTGCTGTTATCAATCTAGCGCTGCATTCAAGATTTACAGGATACATCAGCTTCTGTGCCACATTAGCTGCAAAAGAGAGAGGGGGTGGGAGGAAAAAGGAGGAGGAGAGAGTTTATCCTGAGGAATAATATTTCCAATGCAGCCACACTCTCACTACATCTGGTTGTGCTGGTAGCGGCAGTTAAATTGAAATATTTCACAGCGTGTGTCAGAAACATGCAGAATGGTAATTATGACAGATCTGATTAAGCCTGAGTGCCACTAGCTCCCTGGCCAGCTCCGGTTGTGCAGGTGTGACCTTGTGCGTGCCTGCGTGTGTAAATAAAATTAATTACAAGCGAGAGGGCGAAGGCTTCAGTGACATCACAAAGCGGAGAAACTCCCAAGGGGGAGACCTAATGGAATATTTTCCCTCAGTCTAATAATACAGTTCATATTGACTTGAGGTAATTAGTGGGATCATTAAAGCAGTTTTCCCGGCGTATTTGGCTGCCTGATCAGATTAGTGAAAATGTTCTTCAGAACAAGCCCTGTGTGGTCTGCCAAAGGAGGAGGAAATAAAAAGCAACAAAGCATATTTTAGAATGATAAGCAGTGCTGGACTTTCAGTCCTGCAAAATGCTGTACTAATCTCTGGAGTCTAGGAATCCTATCATCTTGATGATTTCAATTCTTCCATATAACTTGCAGATGCTCCTGCTTCATACAAACTAATGTCTACAAACATCTTCACTGTTTAAAACTGGATAAAGGGCATCTTCATGCTTCATGTTAAAATGACTAGGTTCAATAATGGGTGGGGGGTGGGGAAGGGAACCATGATAAACAAATAAAATCCAAAGCTTGATAAATAAATTACACTGGTTTCAAAATGTTTAGCATTTAAAAAAAAAACAAAACACAACAACACAGGTCTTCCATTTTAACAGAAGATGGAGCCCCGATCAAGAAATGGACCATTTGTTTAAAAACATTCTATTGAGCATGCTCTATCTTGCAAATGGAATAAGCCAAGCTCTGTCACAGATGGCAGGCTTTGACAGTTCCCATCCGTAGCGTCGATACTCGACAGTTCAGCACAAGATCAGTGACATTCTGTCTCATTAGAGCCACGCTAATTATCACAGCTAGTTTCAGGGGAAACCATGTGTTGCAATGGTCAATTTGAAGGAGTCTGTGCATCAACAAACTGGTAATAAGGATCAGACACCTTATTATATGACAGCATGCTGCCTATGATCTGATTTACTGAATCAGAGGTACTGAGGCAACAGTGAACCCTGATGGGTTGTGGAACAGCGAGTACACAATGCATTTCTGAAACATGCTTATAAAAAGGAATTACACAGAAGTATTATACATAAAGAATCCAGAACTGTGAAGTCAAAATAAATTAAGACTTTTGTTTTCCTTTATTACAGAAGCCTACTGAGATGGTTAAAATTCATTCAATTCATTTGATTATCTGTAGTCAAATAAAATCAATTACTAAAAGTAGAACAGTAAAATTATGGAATACGCTAAATTATATTTTACGTGATACTTTGGTTGCATAACATTTCAGTGCCAGGCAGCGCAGCTGAATTTCTGGACAGGATTTTAGATTTTACAAATATTTTCCAAGCATTCTTCAGTATACAGTCATGGACAAATTCTAAGTCTCAAAGGATCCTCTGTCCCCCACCACCAACTATGTCCCTTAGACAAAATCATTCAACTAGCTACTGTGCTTTGCTGCTGTTATTTTCATGTCAGTCTGCAAAAGACTAACAGAGGGCTTTATCATCCCAGGTGCTGAGTACCCTGAGCTCCCACAAATCTCTATGGATATCTTGCAGGATCTGGTCACGAAGATGTTAAAGATTAACTTGGAAATAATGTATGACAGGTGTGCAACCCATTCTTCCAATGGCATTCTCCTTAGATCTTATACACAATTTTGTTTTCTCTAAAACTGTTAGATACTTAAAATAAGTTCAGGCTAATGTATCTGGATATACAGTGGGATGGCTTTCACACTTTTTTTAAAAAAAGCTCATTGCTTCATCCTCACTGGACAGACACGAGTCGTTAACCTGAACCACTGTAAGCCACGTGTTCAGAAAACAGATTTGGCCTGTGCACAGATAGGCATAGAGTCTTTTTATCTTTATTTGCTGGAGGGATTGAGTGGTCCACAAAGATCTTTGGAGTCAATCTAGTCTGTCTACAACATATTGAAATCCTTTCAACTATAGTATTTCCACTTTACTCATTTTCTTTGACGTAAAGAATTTCAGTGTTTGCTAGTTCATTGTATTTATTAAGGCTTCCAAGGGCAGTCAGCACCACAATTAACAAATCATCTCAAACATTAAGGAGTTTACCCTCACAACATCCCTGTGACATCAGGATTATTACTAACCCATTTTCCAGATGGGGACTCTAGCACTGTTTCATCAAATGATCTGTCCATGATCATAGAAACAGCGTGTTCTACATCCAGGAGGACATCCAAAATTTCCTGAGTTCCACCCATTTTAAACAACAGTCAAGTAATTGCCCCACTTTGCTATTGCCAGCAGTCTCTCCCCATATTTTTTTAAAAGGCCACTCACTTCATTAAGTGCTTACTCTTGCTTCTGAGAAGACTGTGAAAGAGAATATGGGCAGAGTTAAAGTTCTGAGGACTTGAAGTACTTTTGTCTTTGCTTCTGCTGTCAAACAGGGAAATTTCGCTCTCTATGACCCCTTTTAGGGAGAACTCTATGACTTGCAATGAGATATTTTGCAAAAGAAATAAACTGGCATTATCTGCCAAGTTTCACAGTGTCACTAAATGATGCACGATTTCATGAAGCAAGTTTTGATCGCAGACAAAAGCCCATCACTCTTTCCCCCTCCATGCCTACTGATGCCTCGTTCTGCCCTGACTCCTGCTGCCTATGGCAAGACTGTAACTGTCTGAGTAACCACAATAGGGCAGTCCAAAAAGGAAGACATACTACATGAGGTGTTTATGCTGCTAACGTTTTCTAACTACTGTTAATAACTACCTATAGAAGCAAAAGAAGCAAAGATTTCAATGGAACCGCGAAATGAAAGATATAATGGCACCTTTTATTTTTTATCTAATGTCTTTTACTTGCAGTGTATCTATACATGAGAGAATCCACAGTAAATGAAAGGAAAAAAAAAAAAAGGTTCTAAACCAAGATTTAAAAACAGGAAATGACAGTCCCTTTGAAGGAGACAAAGAAGAGACTAAATATTAAATAGATGGGGTATGACAAAAGATTAAACCCCACTCTTAAGCCTCACTGTCTGCCCAGAGCAGAGACTATGGTGAGGCTGGGCAGAACATGAACAGTGAAGGGACAATGTCTCTCATTAAACATGCAAGGAGCTCCTCTTTTCCTTGCTCCCATATTATTACAGGGATGTCACAGGATGATAAAAGGTTACCTTCCTATTAGAAAGTAGTCAAACAGATCATTGCCTAATGTGTTAGTGATATTCTCTTGCCAGAGCAACAACATACAATGCTTGTTCAGTAAGGGAAACTGTTTAAAATGACTTTCTTAAAAAAGATCAAAGATACAGCATTTATAAAACTGATGGTTAAAAAGATAAAAGTGAGATAAGACATCAGTGTTTCATTATAAATCACTAGGTTTACAACAACAAGAACAACATTAAAATTTCCAGTAAAAGTAATCTCTCTCTCTCTCTCTCTCTCTCTCTCTCACACACACACACACACTCTGAACTCTGCTGCCCTATTCTGAAACTATTTATGCCAGGAAAAGCGTGGTATTTGCATGCTACAAGTAACTTTAGTGCCACTTTTTACTATGCCCTTCCCAAATTAGCTCTTTCCAAGTCCATGTCACAAAACCTAAAATCCCATGTCTGCTATTTTTATTTTTACCTTACCTTATACCATAATTTTTGATTTATACAAGATTAAAAAGGAGACAGCTCGGAGTTGTCACTAAAGGAAGAAGTTGGACACTTCTGATGAAATGCTACAGCACAAAATAACCATGTTAACAGTCAAGAATAGAATGTATAGTATGTCCTTAAGCCATTGATTCACCTCAACACTTCTGCAGGGAAACCTATCAACAGGGCTAACTATCTAACCAATTGGAATGACAAAGAGAGGGACAGAAAATTAGGCAGCACAGTACAACATGCAAAAGAAATGGGTCAAAAGGATCTCTGACTATAACTCAGTTTTAGAAGTAAAGATCTTTTTTACTTCCACTCCAAGATTAAATCTCAGGCATCAAAGCTCAACTCCCACCAATTTCAACAGCATGTAGTAGCAGTAAGTGAGAGCTCCTCAAAAGGCATGCCCAGAACCCTGCACGACTGAACCCACAGAACTTTATATCCCCTTTTATATTTATTCTGCCAGTAGTAAGGTGTCATGTTTAGGAAGAACTAGGCAGACTAACAACATTGAATTAGCATATATTTCACATTTACATTAACTGAAAGCAATACTTAAAGTACAGTACTCATGTTATTCAGTTACTCACGATTATCATGAGTTAATCATGATCAGTTACTCATGATTACTTCACACAACAGATACATTTCCTGGACACTACAGTACAAATCAAGAATGGCTTGATTGGTACCACACTACCGGAAACCCACTGATCGCTATACAGTCATACCCCGAGATACGCCCATTCGGGCTGTGAGAATTCAAGTTTACGAGCAGCTTGATTAAGGACCACTGCTTCACCTTACGAGGCGTTTACTCGAGTTTACGAGAGTGCCTCAGCAGGATGCAGACACCATGCAGCTGGAGAAAGTCAGCCCATCCTGGTCCCGCCCCTGCCGCTCACTACTCGGGTGGCTACGGGGCTGCCTCTGCACGCCCTGCACAACTGGGCCTCGGGCACCACTTGCCGCCTGGTGGCGGTTTCCCAGAACTCCCAGCCCAGCCTTTACCTGGGGCTGGTCTGGTCTCTGCCTCGGCGCTGCAGCAGCGGTGTGCCCCAGCCCAGCTGGCGGCTGCGGTCTCCCAGGTGCTCCCAGGAGACATGGCTGCTGGGTGCACAGTCCATCCTGGCCATGCCCCTGCCGCTCACTCCCCGGGTGGCTAGGGGGCCACTGCCACCTGCTCTGCGCAGCTGTGCCCTCTGCCAGGTAAGCCTAAGTGGGTGTTAATTTTGGGGCTCAGGAACGCATAAAATTTTTTTCCCATTGAAATTAATGTTAATTACATTTTCAACTTACAAGAATTCACCCTAAGAGGAGTTTTTCAGGAATGAATTACCCTCGTAAGGCAGGGGAAGACTGTACTTACCTACACACTTCTAGCTTCCATCCTACACACACAACTAGATCCATTGTTTACAGTCAAGCCCTTAGGTACAATCGCGTTTGCTATGATCCTACAGACAGAGACCGAATAGGACAAGATTTTTACCAAATATTCATAAACCTGAATTACCCACCAGGAGAAATAAATAAAGCAGATCGTCAGGGCCAGACGAATACCCAGAGACCAGCTACTCCAAGACAGGCCCCAAAAAGCCAAGAACAGAACACCACTGGTCATTACCTACAGCCCCCAACTCAAACCACTGCAACGCATTGTTAAAGACCTACAACCTATCCTTAATCAGGATGCCACACTCCAGAAGGCCCTAGGTGACACCTGTTCTCTACTACAGACAACCTCCCAACCTTATGAGGATTCTCACCAAACAGCCACAGTCTATACCACAGGAATACCAGTTCTGGAACTTTTCCTAGCAACAAAGCCCACTGCCAGCTTTGTCCACATATCTATTCTGGAGATACCATCACTGGACCTAACCAGGTTATTCAAAGAATCACAGGCACATTCTCATGTTCCTAAACTAACATCATATATGCCATCATGTGCCAACAATGCCCACATACTTTGTATATTGGACAGACTTCAAACTCTCTTAGACAAAGAGTTAATGGGCACAAAACAGACATAGAAACACTCCTGATCCACAAACTGGTCAGCCAACATGTTAATGGAGTGGGCCATTCTGTTAATGACTTAAAAGTCTGTGTTTTACTTAAGAGGAATTTTCACAAGTCTTGAAAGAGAGGCTGCTGAACTCTCTTTTATATTCAAATTCAACACATTAACATGTGGTTTGAACCACAATGCGAATTTTCTGGGTCATTTATAGGGCCTCTTTTGCATTCTTGGTTTAATCTAGTTCTTGACCCCCACCCCCACCCCTCAGCCCATCTACTCTCTGAGTTGCTCACCCTGATATATTTTTTTCTGATTTGTTAACCTTGATTACTATTTTTGGTTCTCTGCGCCTTAAATATCGAGTCTGTTCTGGTATGGCTATGGTCTGAAGAAGTGGGTCTGTCCCACGAAAGCTCACCTAATACATTATTTTGTTAGTCTTTAAAGTGCTACTTGACTGCTTTTTTGTTTTCCTGTTACTCACGTTTTTCACACCATATTTCCTGAATGCAAAAATTCCCTCCAAACAGGAGTTGATGTTCACTTGAATTTTTATTCTTTCCCATTTCACTTGGAGGTCTTATCTGGGGTTGCCTGAAAAGGCACAGCTTACACGTTAAGGTACAAATGTCATTGAGGGCTGCTAATGTTTCCTGACTGGACATATAACCTTAAGTCTCAGAGCTCTCCAGAGTTTGTGTGCGAAATAAAATTAGATTTCCACATCTGTCACCTTCAAGAAAAATCTCTGGCTCCCATACGAAAATATTGTAACCAATGAACAGTTAGAAGTCTTGTGGCACCTTATAGACTAACAGATATTTTGGAGCATAAGCTTTCGTGGGCAAAGACCCGCTTCATCAGGTGCATGCGTGGGGGGGTGGTTTCAGAGGGGTATTTAAAGAGTGGGGTCCCAGTAAAAGGGGAAGGCCAGAGCTGACAAGGTCTATTCAGCAAGGTGGAAATCACCCAGTATCAATAGTACTTATCAAAAGAAGAAAAAACAAGTTAGATAAGTACTATTGATACTGGGCGATTTCCACCTTGCTGAATAGACCTTGTCAGCTCTGGCCTTCCCCTTTTACTGGGACCCCACTCTTTAAATACCCCTCTGAAACCACCCCCCCACTCATGCACCTGATGAAGCGGGTCTTTGCCCACGAAAGCTTATGCTCCAAAATATCTGTTAGTCTATAAGGTGCCACAAGACTTCTTCTTGTTCCTGAAGCTACTGACTAACATGGCTACCTCTCTGATAATGACCAGTTACTGAACCACAGTACTTTAAATGATTATTACTCAGATCAACATTTTTTGAAACAATGAATTTAAAAATTGTGCTTTCATAATTATTTGAATCAGATTATATTACAAGTTGAATAAAATCTCAACATAGTTAAATCAGAAAAGTACGGAGTACAAATATATGTGCAGGGATTTCTTTTGTGTTTTGTTCTGACCTATTTTGGGTCTGTTTTATTTAAATGTTAGCTAACAATGTGGTTAACCTCACAAAAACACAGACATATCATGCATTCAAAATGTCTCTGATATTTGCATAGCATTTTCTGATTTTAGATCAGATTTTATTATTGGGTAGTCTACTTAAAGTTCATTAGTCACTCCAAACAATACAAAAAGTTAACACTTTTTGTCTTTGAAATACGTTTTTTTTTAAGCTGGTTACAAACCAAAAAATACAGGAAAGTTTCTATGACCATTAAAAAATTCTAAACCTTTTAGCTCCTCATGGTAAATGCACTAACTTTTTTTTTTTTTTAAATTGTACATTGGGAATCCAATATTCACTTTTTAGATAACAGATGAATGGGTGCTAAAGACAACTATAGAATAATTAAAAGATATTAAAGTAAAAACTTCAAAACCAGGAAGAAAAACCACCTCTCTCTACTTCCTTCCTAAGTTTCTATGATCATTTAGTTTTATATGAGAGATCCATTTCTTCCAGGATGCTTATGAACGGTTTATTTAAGGAAAAAAAAACTATCCATTAAGAAATGGTATCACTTATCATGCAAGTGCATGATATCACTAATCTCTTCCACTTCTCCTTACGTTCTTGCCTCCGTTTATTTTGTAAATTCTGTTGAACTGGGATTCAATATTAATCAACTTTCCTTTCTAAAGAAGCTTTCAAAAGCAGCTGTTCCTGAAATGGGACTGGAAGAGCAATTTTTAAAGGACTGCTGTTTTCTTTCTATTTACTTCTGAAAAAACGCTTTTGTGTATGTGGACGCTCCACGGGACCTTTTGAAAGAGCCCCCTTCCTTTGAAAAATCTTTCTAAAGAACTTGCTGGTGTAGACAAAGCCACGGAGTTTGAAAAAGATGGGAAATCACCCCAGAGAAGACCAAACTGCCTCCACAGTGTAAGGTCGTGACGGGTAGCCAGTGGCTCACTGAAGTTCCATGTGCAGCCCATAAGATGTTTTGTTAACCACTGCCCACACTGTTTTCCAGCCACCTTGTGTTTTCCTACTGGTATTCCTAAAGGGACATGCATGTAATGCTAAGGCATGTGAAGTGAGGTTCATGCTGACTTCACACAACTGACTGTGAGGGCCATGACCTCCCACTGCACGCAGTCAAAGTGCTGCTATGGTTCAATCAGCAAATTCTAGGCATACAAGAACAATCAGCAAAACTACCCTATTCGGGGAGACTATCTTGGTTACAATAATCTTGAGGCCTACTGAGATGAAGGGAGGCCACTCATACAGCCTAGGTTGCCTATCATTGGTGTAAGGGGAAGGAGTTCAAGGCCACTCTCTCTGTTATGTTTTGTAGAAGTCTCTAAATTGTAAATTAATGCTAATAAAAATAATGCAGAATTTTTTGTATTTACTGTTATTACCTCTGGCCATCTGTGCATTTTTAAAAGCAAATATTGGAAGGGCTACTCTCCCTGAATAGTTTAGAATATAAGAATTTAAGCAAACACACATTTAAATATGAAAAGGTGAAAAAAACCACATAGCTTGTATATGAGAATCAAACCATAATTCTGCTCAAATTGCAAAAGATGATAGACAGTATAGTGATGAACAAAATGGACATTTCTCTTTAATGTATAGTTTTGACATGTTAATAAAGACATCTGAAGCAGCACAAAGGTCTGAAGCTGCTGTAACATTCTATCATAATTAGAAACATTTCAAGAGCCCTGTAATTTCCAATCAAAATTACAGTTATTTTCGATATACCAGCCATGATTCATGACAGAATTTTACATTCCATGGGAGATTATAGTGGTCCGAAGCACGACACAGTGAGTACACTGCTAACATAAACAATTCAATTTAATGTTTAAACAGCACTTGGTGTTTAGAATCCCACAATAAAAGAAACATTTTATTGCAGAAAGTGTCATTTTGAGAGAGATTAGAAGGGGAAGCAGGCATGTAGTCTCTCTCTCTCTCTCTGTCTCTGTGTGGTTCACAGTCACAGCTTGAGTTGAATGATTTTGATATAGCATGTCTAAAATATCCATTGAAGTAATTCTTTATAGTGCATAACTTTAAAAAGATTACCCATTCTCTACCATGAAATGAAACAAGTCCAAAAGGCAAATATTTTCAAAGTCAAGGTTTAAAAATTCTAAAAGGAAAAAAATGCATGGTTGAACACTGAAGGTCCAAACAAATGTTCACAAACCTGATCACATGTTATCAGCAGCTTAATGGGTGCTGAGAGACAGCAACCTTGTCTCAGAACTCATTTTGGTAAAATAAGAGAATAACCAGTATTTTAGCAGACAAATAAATTGGCAATCTGTGATGCCTCTATTTTTTCTGTCAATGATTTTTTCCAGTATTGGGTGATACTGTATTATTTTTTCTCATTTTATGTCTAATCACCCTGGACTCTATTTGACTCTTGAGCACTTTCTTACTTGAGTCTTGCTTTTGAGAACACTGGTGAGTTCTCTTAAAACACGTTACCTAGGACCATAATGTAGCAACTGTCTGAGACAATTATACTGACACGAGTATCTTATTTGCTCATCTTCCCTTCCTTGCATAAAATTAACCTAGTTGTCTGCAAGAAACTTAACACTGTGTTCAATTTTAAGAGTGTACTACAAAAACACCTAACACCACACAGTTTAAATGAAACACACATTTTTGTGTTAAATACCGTATTTCATAAAGGCCATAACTTACTTCAACCCAGAATTAATTTACATGGCAAGGTACAATGCCCTTATTTCTTTTAATTTTGTACATAATATTTCATTACACAATTTGCATTTTGGTTTGGAGCTGTGGACTTCTGAAGCTTATTTGCTACTTTTGTTTAAAACCAAATGTATCTAAAGTCAGACAGCTACATTGTGTCTGTATTTCTTGAAACCTCACTTCTGACATTCCACCAAATGAACCAATAGCTGCATTAACCACACCCTGAACACCAAACACATGGTCTGTAACTATAGTACCTGTTATTGCCAAATCTACTGTCACCTAATTAACACTGGAGAACTACAGAGCATACTGCATTTACTCATTCACAGACACTCTGAATTTATAAAGTTTACAATTTTGGCTCTCCAGGACCTAACCTTAGGGCGGGTAAACAAACTTATCTTGTTGTTGAGAGCAATGCCTTCAGTACCTGCTTTTTTCCAATTCTAGTGAATAAGAAGCAGCCTTTAGTTAACATATGATGACTCAGCAATAAGTTTATATAGCTACAATACTACATGTTGCTAAGACCACAAATATTTGAATTCATATGTAAAACCACACAAAGACCACAAATATCATTCATATATACATATACATATACATACATATATATATATATATATATATATATATAAAAACTAAAGTTGTTGTTAGCTGACAAGTCCCTACCTGGCTTTTGGTTGCTGCAACCTTTGCAAATAGTGCTTGAGAAACTTTAGCTCTCTTCATTTCCTGCTGAATCTCATCATATATGGAAGCATTAATGTTCATAGTATTATTTTCTGGTTTTCCATTCCTCTCTGTTGCGACCGTAGCTGGTTTTACCTAGAACACATTTATGAGATTGTCATTTTTCATTATGATGAAAGACTGACTTTTTTCTTTAAGATGTGTCTCCCTCCTTTAGACACATTAAGTCATATTTCCTTCCATGAGTTTCTTTCTCTTCAACCTTTCACTATTTTAAAATTATGAATTATCCCTGGTTCAGGTAAATGAGCATTCATAAAATCTTATGTCATGTCACAGGGGAATGCACCTGAAATAAGATATTCACTGTCAACTGACCATTACAAATTACAATGTCCTTAAGCATGTTAGCTGGAAACAATAGCACAGAAAGTTACAAATTCTGAAATGAGTTTTTCCAAGAATTAAAATAAAAATTGTAACAAGTGGAAAAGGATCACCAAGGAAATCAAAATGCAGACGAATATATCTTAATGGATAACCGCCATGCAAATGTAACTCATTTGTCACTTTAGAGCTAACCTTTTCTTGGCGTTTTGTTTTTTTTTTAAAAACATCTATAAAATTTACAATAGTTTGTACACTGAAATTCTCTATTCATCAATGAAATGGGGACAAGGAGGGTCTTAGCCATTATGATAGGTAATTAGCTGTATTTTACTTTTGTTTACCTAAGCTGTTTTTCGCACCACTCCATACCCTGTCAAGGAAACACATACAGTATGCACCATGCCCTAGAGAACAGGAGATACTGTATGATACTTCTAACCTACAGATGTTTAGAGACGTGGGGAAAACTGACCTCGCTGTTTCAGGACTACTCTTCTCTTAGCTGGTGGCCACAGCATGCTGGGGTCAGGAGTGTTCTACTGGGGCCCTAAGCCTGCCAGGCGATACATGCAGGTGGACTTTTAAACCACACAAAATGCCACTGAGGGTCTGCACAGCTACAAGGAGTCTGCTCAGGTGAATCCACCTGCAGGGTCAGTGTCACAGTCAGCATTAACTTGGGCTTTAAATTCCCCAAGGATATGAAGGGAGATGATGATGGCACGATGAATAGCCAGGGCTGGTCTTAGCCAAGTGGACGGCCCCAGGCAAATTTCAGCAGCCCCTTGAAAATGGCAGCCCCCACAATAACCGTTAGCCCAGTGCTCCACCCCCAGCAGCTAGCTGATCCTGACATGTGCAGTGTGGCAGGGGCCACCCAAGAGTGGAGCACAGGCCATGTGGAGGGGGCTGGCCCAGGAATGTAGTGCCTGCTTGGGCGTGTGCAGTGTGGGGGAAAGCTGGTTGTCAAGAGAGAAGCTGAGCCTAACATGCTGGACTGGCTTTTTGGCAGCCCCTTGAATGTGGTGGCCCTCGGCAACCCCCTGACTCACGGGCCCCTAAGACTGGCTCTAAGCTCCTTTCCCATCAGCTCTTATAAAATGCAGAGCCACAAAAGTACAAGGCAAGGTGTTGGGATAAGAGGTAGATGCAATTTAAGTAAACCCCTTGGACTCTGAACAAAAAACATGCAGTTTTGTGAAGAATCCATACTATACCCCATGCAGGATAGGCCAAAGATGTTCAGATATGGTCCATAAACTAAGAGTGCACAGCAGCTCAGCTCCACTGAGGATATGCCTACCAGGCCTCTTAGCGGCAGTGCAAACATGCACACATTAGCTGCAACTGCAGGTGACTTTGCTAATCATCATGAGCTGCAGCAACAGAAAAACATGCATGTGGTTGCACTTGCCTTCTACTCTGAGGACAAGTGCCTTTCAGTATGAGATATTTCTGAAGTTAGTTTGGATATGCTAATGAAAAAAGAATACACACTCAAAAGCAAAAAAACCCACCATCCCTTTACAGCATATTGTGAGCATTTTTATAATTAGACTTGAACTGGTACCTAGTGGGTGACAGATGAGATGTTAAGTGGGACACCAAGCTTGTGTTGACTTCGCACAGTGATGAATTTCATTTACCGACTTTAAAAGTACCCGATGACCAGGCTGTGCCAACAACTGCTAAGAAACATGTGAGATACCTGGCAATGGGCAGCGTAAGCAGTAGTGAGCACCTTTATGATTGCAGAGCCATTGGCCATTATCTTTGAAAACTTGTGGCAATTGTGAGAGGTCCCAGATGACTGGAAAAAGGCATATGTAGTGCCCATCTTTAAAAAAGAGAAGAAGGAGAATTAGGGGAACTACAGACCAGTCAGCCTCACCTCAGTCCCTGGAAAAATCCTGGAGGGGATCCTTGTGGAATCCATTCTGAAGCAATTGGCTGAGAGGAAAGTGATCATTAAACTGGATGAGGGGATGGATTGCATCCACAGCAAATTTGCAGAGGGCAGTAAATTAGGGAGAGAGATTGATACACTGGAGGGCAGGGACAGGGTTAGGGGAGACCTAGACAAATTGGAGGATTGGGTCAAAAGGAATCTGATAAAGTTCAATATGCACAAGTGCAGAGTCCTGAACTTAGGACAGAGGAATCTGAAGCACTGTTACAGGCTGGGAACCAACTGGCTGAGCAGCAGTGCCGCAAAAAAGGACCTGAGGATTACAGTGGATGAGAAGCGGGATATGAGCCAACAGTGTACCCTTGCAGCCAAGAAGGCTAACAGCACATAGGGGTGCATTAGGAGGAGCATTGCCAGCAGATCTAAGGAAGTGAGATTATTCTCCTTTATTCAGCACTAGTGAGACCACATCTGGAATACTGCACCCAATTCTGGAGGCCCCATTACAGAAAGAATGTGGACACACTAGAGAAAGTCCAGTGGACCACGTGACTTATGACGAAAGGCTGAAGGATTTGGCTTTATTTTGTCTAGAGAAGAGAAAAGTGAGGGGGTATTTGATACCAGCCTTCAGTTACATGAAGTGGGGTTTCCAAAGAGGATGGAGAGAGACTGTTTTCAGTGATGACAGACGATAGAACAAGGAGCAGTGGTCTCAAGTTGCAGTGGGGGTGGTCTAGGTTTGATATTAGGAAAAAGTATATTTCACTAGGAAGGTGGTTAAGCTCAGGAGTGGGTTACCTAGGGAGGTGGAAAAATCTCCTTCCCTAGAGGTTTTTAAGTCTAGCTTGAAAAAGCCCCAGATGATTTAGTTGGGATTGGTCCTACTTTCAGCAGGGGATTGGACCTGATAACCTTCTGAGGACTCTTCCACCCTTATGATTCCATGATTATGCCTCACACTGCAGCCTGAGAAAAGACATGCCGTATTTTCCCTGGGAGGCATTCCCACTAGGACTGGTCATACCCATGTTCTGTAGCATTCAGTAAAGTTATCCGCAAACAATGGATTCTCTAACCTCTAATTCTGAAGTGAAAGAAGAGCACTGAAAGGCTATCTACAACTGGGACAATGTTGAATGCGTCATTATAACGACCTGACATGACTCATGCAAATATCAGAGTGAACTTTGAGACTAGAAAACTCAAAGTGGATGGCTTTGTAGTCTAAGCATCTACACTGTAATACGGGATTCCCTGTGGCCATCCATTCAAATCTTGTCATTGTAGTCCTTATACTCCTGGGGCATGCAAAAATGCATGGTGGTGGGGTTAGAGAAAGATGCCCCGCCTATTCTTTATGGACATTAAAGCTTCCATGGAATGTTTTGCAAAACGACCATTTTGCCCATGTGGCCTTGGTCACAAATTTCCACTGTTCTGCAGCATGCTGGCTGGCTGCCATCCTCACCTCAAAAGGTGGCTGCATCACACAGGGATACCTTAGGGTACCACTGCAGACATTACTCAATCAGTGAAGTATATTGCCACAAAACAGCCACTGGCAAAACCAGAAGGAAACATAGGCTGTAGCTGGATACACGAATTAATAAGGGTAAATGCTTAATGCTACAGCGATAGGAACTATTGAAAACCTTAATGCTAATAGCACAATACTAAGGGCTGGATCCAAAGCTCACTGAAATCAACAGAAAGATCTCCATTGACTTTAGAGGAATTTATTCTCCATTGTTCATCATTTGATCCATTGACATGCAATTAATATATCACACTAGCCAAATTAATGAAAGCAGAAAGTAAATAAAACTCTACTGTGTATAAAATGATTGATCTTTGCAGATGGAAGAGAATTTTTATCCTCCAACAACCCTCACCCTTGCAAGCTTGCATACCTGGTCAAATGCAAAAATTGTTTCTGGGCCTCCCTAACAGCTTCTCTTGAAACATCAAGCGCAGAGTATGACTGGATTAGATGGACCATTGGTCTGCTCTGGTCTGATGATACTAAGTAACACTACTCATTAACCTTTTGGAGAATATTCACATAGGAAAAAAATTATACAACAATCTTCTAGTCTAATCTTAAAGTATGACATTCCATAAATCTATGCAGAAAGTTTCATTAGATTCAGCTCTCTTTTGAGATAAGCTTCCATGCCGGAGTTGGAACTGAACTCAATGCACAAAGATTTTCATTTGGGGGTGGGAGGGAAGAGAGTGGAAAATAAGTGCCTTAGAAAATAAGCTTTTTATAAACTATCCACCGCTAGCACTTTGTAAGTGCAAGATCAATTTAATGTCACTAGATCTCAGCTAATCATTTTGAATGGTAACCAGATTATGCTTAAATTTGATGAAGGTGAAAAGGTTTTCACCACAGTGCTTAATATCATAAGACTAACTTCCTTCTCCTTTACACTTTAGTCATTTCAAAAATATTTGGGGAAACACTTGGTCCTCCTCAGCAACTAGTCTGCCCAGCTATGTATCTCATCACATGAAACTGGTTACTCTATCAATAATTTACGCTTTGTTTAGGACAAAATATACGATTCCAGAACTGTCATAAATCTGTACAGGTTATCACAAATACGGAAGCATTTCCCTCATCCCCAGGCAAAAAACTGAAACAATACACTTCTCCAAAATATTTTGATAAGTTCTGTTTTAGCTTAGGAAAAAAATTTTTCTTTAATCCTGGTTTAGCTCTTAATATTACATTGTACATTAAAATTCATGAAGTAGTTCATTCCAGGCAAAACAAAACTACTTTTCAGTTCTGCTCTGACAATACCATGGGAGGTATACTAAATGCAGTTGCTTTCAGAACTGCTTTTATCGGGACAAGGTGTACTACATCATTATTGTAGTGGCGTCTGGAAACAGAGTTATAGTTAAGTGTCGGTGTTCACGTTAATTCTCCTCCAGGACATTTTTTTTTCATAGGAGTAGAGGGTTTCATCTAATATTTTGTCCATTATAATTTTAATAAAAATGAAACTAAGCACAAAGAATGCAATGTAAATCAGATACACTATTTTTTATTTAAAGATGGGCCAAAAAGTATAAGTTTCACTGGTGACTAAATGCAGCCTACATTTTTTTTCTGGCATGATTAGCACCCAAAAGTTGCAATGAAGTTAACAGAAGTAGAGGGTACCAGTGCCTCCTGAAACTGATGTCCACCTTTTTCTAACAACCAGAAAAAATGTGTTCTGTTCACTCTTTCAACTTTCAAGAGTGGTCTCAAAGAGACAAAGGAGGTTAGATATCTTTCATTGTATCAGCTCCTGCAAGTAGAAGAACAAGCCTTCAAGCTTCACAGAGCTCTTCCTCATGTTTGGAGTAGGAAACCAGAGCCTTCAAGATAAATACAAAGTCAAACTGATAAGCCTAAAAACAATAGATGGCTAGTAAGCAGCAGATGTTACAAGTTGCTGTACTGGGCCATAAACACCAACTCTTAAGTCCATGGTTTAGTGTGCAGAAGAGTTGTGAATTTAAATGTTTGATCTCATCTGTTGAAGAAGTCCTGCAGGTTTTCTCGGAGGACAGTAACTGTAACAGATCAGACATTGACTGGGGACCCACAGGTCACAAGGCGTTTTAGTTTTCATATTTTTTTTCCTGTATGAGTTCATACAAGATCATAGTGATTATCTAGTTTCATCCCCATAGTTGTTATTGGGCATTTGATGCAAGTCTGGCAGCAAACTCACAACCCTCCTGAACAAAACACCATGGATTTAACAGAGACACTGGTTCTACGGCTCACTGCAACCTACTAATTCTCCACTGTCTTACCAATGCAGAGGTGTTAGATGCCCAATTCTTCTTAAATGCTCTCCTAAAACATGTGAACCACTTATTCTCAATCCATCCCATCTTTCTATTTTGCTTGAAAACAGTTTTCCTTCTTACAAAGAGCCCTGCGAATCCTGAAAAACTTGTCCCTTTCAACAAAAGAAGTTGCTTCAATTAAAAAAAAAAATTAAGATATGGTCTCCTATTTTCAGACCAAAACAGCTAAAGCAATACAGATTGAACTGCTTAAGTCTGCAACTCTCTGGTCTGGCAATATCTGTGGTCCAGCATGATTTTAGTTAGCTGAACATGCACTTATCTTGGGTGTGGCCAAGTTTCCCCACAGTTCCATAAAGTTTGTTTACAGCCACCAGTCATGGCTGGCATAGTTCTGTGCTGTTATGTAGCTCTAATTTACCCCTAAAAGTCTTCTGAAGAGCCCATCAGGCAGCTGAACTGTTGCAAATGCTGACCTCCTCTGGTGCAGCAAATTTTCTTGTTTGGCACCGGTCAGGTCCTGAGGGTGCTGGACTAGAGAGGTTAAACCTGTACTATGAAACAAGAGTGGTATTTGAAATTTGGACTCAAATTGAGACAGCTTTTGTCCTAATTTTCACACATCTGAAGGAATCATAATTTTAGTGCCAATCCATATAAGCTGGGAGTGCTCATAACTTCTGGGGTGTGCAGGGGGGGAGGGAGGGAAATCAAATAGTTCCCCCCCCCCAAGGTGAGCACCCAAAACATTGAGTCACATAAAATCTGTGGGTGCTTTTGAAAATTCAGGCCTTGTACATTATACTTTACCCTTGAATTGTATGTATTCAATTTCTGACTTGTATATGGATGTGGGGAAGGGGTGGAGAAAGTGTCTGACCAAAAGCATCTCACCTGATTGACTGGATGTTTTTTTGGGCTTTCTAGGATCTGCAGTGACAGAGATTATTTTATTTTGAAACGGGAATACTCGCTCCTGAATGACTACAGTGTTGCTCAAACATTCTGCAAAGGAAAACCTACAGTTCAACACGGCCAGGCATAGAAACACAGTACTATCAGCTGAGGTTGAAACTTACAGGAATTCTGGCCTGAAATTGTCAGTGTCTCACTTCCTTAACTCCGGTTTGGAAACCAGCCTGTGAAAGGTAGCAATAAAAGGTCCTGAATCCAAGAGACCCTTCTTTCAGGGCCATGATGTTGAACCAGTTCTGAAGCAGTAGCCAGCATAGTGGCTACTACTATAGTGAACTAGTCACATTATTTTGAACATACATTTATTGTTCAAACAAACTAGCCATACTCAACTGGCCAAATAGCCACATGTGGCTAGTATATTGGACATCACAGTTTCACGGACACTAGGCAACAGGAAAAAGGCAGCAACCACTCAAGAAGCAGCAGTCTGAGGAAGGAACACACTATGCAGGAGATCAAAAAGGGAAATTCTTCCCCAGCAAAGCAGCACTTCATGGAGGATATCTACTGAAAATAATTAGCAATGGGTGTATTTGTTACACCACCTCCTTGTCTCCATTTCCTAGCAGCTCATTTCTTATTAGATGCTTAGCCCTTAGGCATGACTTAGTATTGCCCCTCCCCCAAATCGAAGAGAGTGCAGGGCTGTTCCTTAGGGGTAGGGACTGCGTGATGGACAGGATTGAAAAACAAATGGGAGGACAGGGAGCTCACTTTGGGAATTTTTTTTATACTTTGTGAATCAAAATGTGGCTGTGGACAGGACACTTTACTGGAACTCAGGAGACAGGTTCTATTCCCTGCTCTACCAGTGAGGTGTTCTGTGAACTTCAGCAAGTCCTCTCCCTTCTCACACTAAGACTTATCTATTTAAACAGCAAATTCTTCCGTACACAGACCCTTCTATTATGTGTATGTAGGACAAAGGGATCACACTCTTAGAGGGGCTAAGGGCAACAGTTACTGGAGAATATTAACTAACATCGCCACCTACATGAACAGAAGCTTTTACATCAGACGGTGGTGAGTTAAACAACTCTCCAATGCAGGCTCCTACGTGTTCTTTGCCTCCTCTAGTTGAGCCAATCTATGTAGCAGGTAGCAAGGGTAACTTCTGACCCAATTTAAGCAACCAGTAATCTGCAAGACTCTAATGTAGAGTACTGGGGGCAGGGGTTAATTTATTGAAGGAGAAGATCAGGGATAAGGGGGAGAATAACTCCTCACAGGTTTTCAAGAAAGAGGCAAATAATACAGACACATTAGCTGAGTAACAAGTATGGAGCATGCTGTGTGTGTGTGAGTAACTCAGTACAGCTCTTCCTAGCTTAGGGTTTGCGCTTGGGGAGTTGCTGCATAGCCATTAGAACACCAGGGTCCCAAATGGATTTTTGCATGCAGTTTTGTGTATGATTCACACACGCAGTGAGCCTGGCCATTAATCGTTAAGTCTGCTCTACTGTCTGGCCGCCAGTTGGCAACACAATAAATGCAGAAGTCCTTTGCAGGATGTTTATTTTCACATCCATCCGAAACAGATAAACTCAATTGCAAAATAAGCTTTCCTGTGTGGCATACTAACTCCCAATTTCATGGTTTCATGTCTTAACTGTTTCAAATCTTATTGGACTTAAAATTTAGTGCAAAATATGTTTGCTATTGTGTAAATATGTTGTCAGGCTATATGGTCCGTTTTGTCTTTCAACTACAATCCAAGGTTTTAATTGCAGAATGTGGAAAATATTAACTTTATCCTTATGTCATAAGCTTTGTTTTGCTAGATGATAATTTCTTATAAATATGAGGAGGTTAGGATGCTATTAATTTCATTTAAGAAAATAAAAAACTGGACAAAAATTCTTCTAATGATAACTATTGAGGTCACTGCTCTGATCCATCTATTAAAGGCATCATAATTCTGGAATTTATATTATTATGAATGATTTTTCCTACAATTTTTAGATTTTATACAGTTTTCCAGGGAAACCAATAGAGTAACGTCATACAACAGCCAAAAAAAAAAAAAAACCCAAAAAGAAAACCACACACACACATTATTATGTGATTATTTAAGACATTTCATTTTTGAAGTTGGATTCAGGACATCCAAATATAGCTGTGTATACTTATACTTGCCCATTCAGTAAAGTTATCTGCAAACAATGGAGTCTCTAACCTCTAATTCTGAAATGAAAGAAGAGTACTGAAAGGCTATCTGCAACTGGGACAATGTCGAATGCTTCATTATAACCATCTGACATGACTCGTGCAAATATACAAAGTGGGCAAACTGAGGCAGAGAATGAAAGATGCTCAAGACAGAGCATTAGTAGGAGTCAGAATCATAATGCAGGTATTGCTCTGTCTTGACACCTAGATCACATATCTTCCTCAGATCACCCCTAGTATATTTTACAGTACAACAAAGAAAAAAATCTACGTTTATGAAACA
This sequence comes from Carettochelys insculpta, assembly GCF_033958435.1. NCBI lineage: Eukaryota > Metazoa > Chordata > Testudines > Carettochelyidae > Carettochelys > Carettochelys insculpta. Next base: position 211,328,060 of record NC_134138.1, on the reverse strand, counting down.
CTCCGCCAATCAATTGTATAGGACACAATATTAATCTGTGGCAGGCATCTTGACTTTTTTCCAGTCAGAATCAATTATACAAGTATATTCAGCACCTTAATCTGCAGAGACACTCAGTATGGTTATAGAAACAACTTGGTGATTGAATACGTGTTGCCTTCACAGCATTATTTTTAACTTTTCAAAAGATTAAAAATAAATAAAAAAATTCATCAATGAATGAGGTTGCTTATGTGAGTTTAAATCAGAAAAATACAAAAAGTCAAGGTTGACCCTTTCTTTGACTTGAAATTCCGCCTGTTGGAATCACAGTTAACCTGGTTTCTTAGATCACGAAATGGTCCAAGACCACTTAAGACATACTGTGGCATGACCTTAGTATAAGGGGTAAGTTGAGAATGAAGAACCTGTCTTCATTAAACCAAACCCCGCTGTTATTTTAGCAGTTATTTTTATTTAATTATTCTTCCACTAAACCATTATTATGTAAATAGTGATCCTTCTCCTTTATCTTTAATGGTACCTATACGGGCCTCCGCAGAGTCCTTTAGTGACAAGGAGAGACCAGTAGCACAGTCTATTCTGTTGTGGTGCAGAGATTTTCTTCTCTCATGTAATACATTGGAGCAGAACAGAAGTTACCTACTCCATGTCCTTGTCTACAAATAATTTGTTATTAACCATGATTTTTAGCACTCGTTAGCTAAAGTGTTTACAAAAGCATTATTTGCTATGTGTACTATATTCAGAGTGTATGCTTCACATAGCAATAAATGCATGTATGATCCTGCTTAGTTTTATGCATCTTCAGAAGTTATCAACTCCAACAGAATTACCATGACTGAAAGCCTTATTGAATACAATTACTTCGGTTTCTGTATATAGTATGTTTCCCACAGATGTTTGTATACCAGTGCATATTCTGTGTATGTGGCTATTCTAGCTGTGGTACAACTTTGAACCAGAACAACAAAGGACATTTCAGCAGACATGAAATGTTCATACTTTTTCTTTTCCAGAGAAACTTGTGCATTCCTATGGTCCAATCCTGTACTTCCCAAAACTACCACCAATTCCATTTATTTGACTGTCACTGAGATTTCAAAATGAGGTCTCTGTAGCCCAGTTTGACAAACTCTCCCATTAGGAGTACTTATTTTTACAAGTGGTCCCTTGAATTTCAGAAGTCTATAGCAGTTTCACTTGACTGAAGGTTGAATAAAGACTTAAAGATGTTGCCATAGGGACCCAATATTTCAAAAGGATCCATGGGGGAAGACCTTTATGCCTATCTGAAGTCACTGAAAGGACTCTTTGTGGATATAAAAGGTTCACAGTGGTACAAATCATTGTAAAATTGGAAATGTTCAAATGTTGATATGAAGAAGAGAATTCCATAATCTTTTGAGGTAATTCTCCTCCCACACCCACCACATTTTTCAGCTTCTTGAACCCATCTCTGTGTTAAGGACCACTGATCATGTCCTTAAAGGGGCATGGCTGTCTACTTGGTGGTCAGACAGGAAATGGGGGTCTGCTACTGCTCCCACTGAAATCAGCAGGAACAGCTCTAAATCCTTTACAGCATGCACTGAATATGTGAAATTTAATACCTACCAAGGTCTACAAAAGAAACAAGGCCAAAGAAGAACAGTCCAGGACCAAATCAAACCCATGATTCATAACTGGTACCCCAAAAGTTACACTGAGTATGAACTACTAACGCTAAATTATTTTAAAGTTAGAAGAAATATAATAGAAATAAAAAATGGAAGAAACCCTATTTTTTCAACAAATAATAGCTATTGTATTTTTCCTAAATTTAATTTGTGGCATGCACTGAAGCTAATAGTTTGAACAGGATTTTAACATAATTGCATTGAGAAGCCTCTCTCTCTCTCTCTCATTTTTCAATAGAGGTTGTCAGTGGGGTGTAAGAAGGCAAAATAAGGAAATCTGAAAGACTGAGAAAGTGGTTTACTTGTGGAGGACGACTCGGTGGTGTGCTTATGAGAGGTGTTGGGCCCATAGCAGAGGCTGCATTCAAGCTCCTTTCCCTTTCGTCCTGGTAAATTCGATCTCGTTCGGCTTCTGGTAGCTGCAAGAAGTTCTGCATAGCCCGAAGGTTTACCAGTAGGGATTGTGAGGCAGTCTTGGGGTCCTCTTCCTTTCGGAGGATTTCTGAGAGCAAGCCCTGTAGCAACAAGAATGGTGAAGAATTAGCCTATACAATTTATTTTTTTAAATGTGCTCTGCTAATCACTCCTTTTTCTATTCCACCACATCTAGAACATGAACAGTCAAAGGCATTCACACTGCATAGGAATATATTAATGACAATTTAGGTAGTGGAGAAGAGAGCCTCAATTGTATTCTTAATTTTATTAAGCATCTGCTTTACATACAACATAAACTGAATCTGCCTAATTGGTCTCCTTCCTTTTACTGGCTTAACTCGCCATGAAATCTTACACAGTCAGACAATCACAAGAAGTTAAGAATAAATGAAATCCATACAGTACTGCAGCATTAGATTATGTAGTTCACATGCGGGGTAGACAAAGACTTCAGTGAAGCATCAGTTCAATCTGTACAATGGAAAGCCATTTCTAGAAACTCAAGCAATACCTTGAAAATGAGTGATATCTGAAAATTAATGTGGAGTGGGGTAACAGATACCACTCCTAAAGCACGACTTAATTGATGAAGGCCCAAGTTTATTATATGTCAGCACCACTCTTCCAAATAACTAAATCATAACCCATATTAAATGGAATATAAAGGAAACCAAACTGACAAAAAGCACTGCTTGCATCAGCTGTTGTACTTCGGAAACCAAGCTCCAGGACTCCAAGCCTCTTTAGAACAGTATAGATAAGTACACAATGGGAAATACTTTGGAACCCAAGGAGTCCAGGGGTGTGCGCACATGAGATTAAAGTAGTTGGTTAAACTAATGTGTACATACAGGGGGTACGAAGAAAGGGAACAGGTGATACTTGTTATGTTTTTGCAGCTGATGGGGATGAAGATGGTTTGGGGAGAATGCCATTTTTTCTTGTGAATGGAAGAAAAAATAGCAAGTAATATAGAGAATGAAAACAGGAAAAAAAACCAATCTGAAGTGAAAACAAAAAACAGTCAAGTAGCACTTTAAAGACTAGCAAAATAGTTTATTAGGTGAGCTTTCGTGGGACAGACCCACTTCTTCAGACCATAGCCAGACCAGAACAGACTCAATATTTAAGACACAGAGTACTGTTTTTGGTTCTCTGTGTCTTAAATATTGAGTCTGTTCTGGTCTGGCTATGGTCTGAAGAAGTGGGTCTGTCCCACGAAAGCTCACCTCATAAACTATTTTGCTAGTCTTTAAAGTGCTACTTGACTGTTTTTTGTTTTGATAGTGTATAGACTAGCATGGCTTACTCTCTGTTACTATTCAGTCTGAAGTGAAGATATCCCTTCTTTGAAACCCAGGGCAGAAGGGACTGTCTTGGACCTGGGTATTGTGCTGATGTTGACCCTGGGGAGCATGCTGATGTCAGTAAAACCAAAAAAGGTAGAGAAGCTCCTCCATGAAAAGGGTAAGCCATTTAAAGATCCAAATGTCAGCAGATGCTGACTGAGGAGTCCCCAAAAGCACAGGAAGAAAGCTGCTAATATATGGAGTAGAGGAGATGGGGAAGGAGGGCATGTGGAGCCACAGCAGGCCAGAGGCAGGTACAGAGAACAGCTGTGCATCTTTATAATTGCCGATCTGTGATGGGGGTGAGTGGGGAGAAGAGGCAAATGCAAACCCACACCTGGAGCCCCAACATCGACAAATAATTTGGAGGACAACCCTCATGGAATTCCTTCATTCCTATCCTACCCTCCCCATTCGGCTTTCTTGAAAGTAGGGATGATCCAGTGCATAATTTGGCATTTTCTACTCAAAAAGTAAACCAGTCTAGAATACCAGAGTTACAGGCAGAGGTGCTATGGAAGGATTGAAAATTAGACCTACCCCTGACCCACATTCCACATTTGGAATCAATACTTTTGGCAATTATTTTCAACATTTGGAGCACATGGCATTGTCCACTATTGGAAGATAGAATGCTGGGTTAGATGGTCTGAACCAATATGGCCATTCTTAAGTTCAATATTCAAACCTACGTACTTATTTACTAAATCTCTGGATGCTAGAGAGATGGCCCAGTGCTAAGAATGCTCATAGCAACAGGTCCCTCTAATTCTGCAATAATTGTTCAACACAGCTGAACTACTATTTGTAGAGCACAGTTACAGGCAGCATGTTGGAGGTGTGCTGGAGTATGATGTTATATGTGCTTTCTGTAGCTGTGTTGAAAGGAATACACACAGGATAAAAACCGAAGTATTTATAACACCAGCTGATTAGCCAGGTGCAAGAAGAGAGAGCCATTGCTCACAACCATGATCAACAAGGGGTCATTTGACTGGAGAAGATGCAACTTGTGAAGATGTATGGATGACAAAACAGCAAGGCTTAGGCTTAGTCTACAATAGGAATGGTTTCTCAGTATAGCTATAAATCGGCAACCTGTCCCAGTGCAGACAACTTAAAGTGGCAAAAAAGGACACTTTCGCTGGTATAAAACTTATATCAGTTGAAATAAAAAAAAAAAAAAAAAATCAACTATACTGGGAAAAATACTTTTTTGCTGGAATAAACTCTTGGATTTTGTTGGTTAGAAATGATAATAAAAAAAACCCCACACCCCAATCAACAAACATTATTATATCCACCAAAGTTTTAAGTGGAGCTCTGGCCTTCCCCATAAGCTGTGAACATATCAAATTGACATGGGAGGGGAGTGCTAGTCAGCTGAGACTGAAAGTTCCAGGATGCACATGAATACAGATGACTACGGAAAGTACAGCAAGAAAATTGTGACGCACTGGAGCAGTACCTGTCTGCTATATGTTGCTTCAGTTGGTACTGCTAGTCCTGCTCTTTTCTGGGCACTAAAATTCAGCTAAAAACTGCATGACAAAATATGAACAGGTAACTCTGAATGAGTATATATTAAACAGTGCACCCTGTCTAAAACTAACACTGACAGATTTACCATCCCCTTATAGCCAGTTTTGAAGTGATTTGCCAAGATACAATTTCTAGTGTGTTCTCCTGATACTATACTTCAGGCCGCATGAAGACCAAATGCAGTTTCGCGTGTTCAGCATCAAATTGACAGCAAGAAAAAGCCCCATTTTACCCCCTCTTCCATGGGAATCAATCTTCTTAAGACACTAACAAGTCTGATTTTTTTTAACTTTACAAGTCATCACAAGTATAATTCATTAGTAATTGCACAAAAATGTTCAATAAATATTATCAGTGCTTCCAAAAAGCTAATTATGAATTCTTAAAAATGGGAGAGAACTGAAAGTGTCTGCCAATATGAAGAAAAACATTGCCTGTCTGGCCCCCTGTCTGTGTTCTCTTTGAACATAATCACTGATTCAAATAGATTTTATCAGCCTCAAAGAACTTCAAAGCTCCCAGAAGAAAAATGTGATTTGCTGAAACCGCCCCAAAATATGCAGAACATCCTTGAATGCTATCTGTCTCCATTACAGTGTGTTTGAATCACATGTCCAGGTGGAAGATTATTTGCAAGCTCCACCCCCAAGTTTGGATTCCTGCCAAGTAAGTTATAAGCAGACACATTTATCTATGTCGCTTAGTAGCAAGAGGAGAGCTGTCATGATAGTGTAATAGCACCTTTTTACCTTTTATTCAATAGTGATATGGATAGCGTGCTTTTTCTTAAATTACACTATGAAGCATTATATGAACACAGTGGCAATTTCTGTTATACTTAAGCAGGCAAATTTCCCTCCACCACATAATTTACAGAACTCAAATTCAATAAAACATTACATGATGGTCCATTACTGTTATCAATTTTGAATAATCCATCTTCATTCTTCATTTTACTGGAAAATAAAGTGTGCCAAAGACAAAGTGAAAAAAGAAAAAAAAAGCCTAGCAAGGTGATCAGTGTAAACTTCAGATTTTGTTTTAAAATTATAGTCTGCACTTCACTGAACCCAATTTTTCTACTTTTAAAACAGTAATTGCCCAGAATTAGTACATGAATACTTTTAAATATCCAGAAGCTTTCACATATTTTTGGTTGTACTCTTTCATTTAAAAACTCAAAATGCATAAACGAATAAATGGCTGTATGAAAACTGGTATTTTTTTAAATGTATGGGTCGAACGAAGGGGAGAGGACGAGAAGGTATCTATCAAAATATTCAGATATGTTCAGAAATCAAAAGATTGTCACTTTCTGTTCATAAAAATATATGAACTTATTTGAGCATGGCAAAAGCAGCACAGCAAGCTTCTCTTTATGGAAAACGTTTTGGAAGATGAAAACCCTGTGCTTTGCAGCCTGGTTGGTACAATAAAACCTGAGTTTAAGCAATGAATGATATGGTAAAGCGTATATAAGCAAAAAGACAATTCAAAATTATGGCTTGAACCACAACCATAACTAACAGCTCCTTTCTTGAAATGCATATTGATTGCTCTAATAGAAACATTGTTCAATGTACACCTTCAAGAAGACTATGTCAGGTTCACCATAGGAACCTAACTTGTGACTTGACCTGTGACTTGCAAACATACCGCATTTCTGCAATGTTTTAAAACAAGACTATTGAAATGATTGTGCACTACTCTTTGCATCTGCTACATGTCATTGGCTCTTGGCTGTATATACTTTTGAAAAGGAGAAACCAAGGCAGACAGCTTTCCATCCACATAGAGATAATACCTGGACAACTACCCTAGGCCATTCCTTTTCCTTGCTCCCAACACAAAGGTTTGGCCAAAGTGCACTGCACTCCAGCCGTCCCTAGCTAGTGGCCAGCCTCTTACAACTGTTACAAGGCTGAAATTTCTCTCAACTCCTTCACCCTTGCAAGGTTCAGGGAAGCAAGACTACTGCTCTTCATCTCACTTTCCTCATCTGTGCCCAATGAGGGATTGGTCGCAGCCTATGTTTTTCAATGAGACATTCTAACATTCTATGCAAATGCATGTTATCTGCAAGATGCACTTAATTCAGATGAAAAAAGTTTGAATTTACAGCTCGTGATTGAAACAAAATTTGTTTCAGTTTATAACGTGATTATTCCTGTGCATACATATGGATAGCCACACTTTGGGTGAAATTTACATGGATCTTGGTTAAATGAACTGAGCATGGAGAACTACAAAAGAGAGAGGCCAAAGGAATGTAAATTACCTCTCAGCCACTTGGCTGGAATGGTAACGGCCTTTCTCCTCCCCCCACACCCCGCATACTCCTCATAGGGGGTCCTAGCAACACAATTATTAGAACCTTAAACTCACTGTGCACTGAAAGACACCTTATAGGACAACTGGGAATATTCAGCAGCAGCCACTACTTTAAATCAGCAAGGCAAATGATGGATTGCATATAAAGAGTGGACTAATTTGCACTCAATTACACTCTCTCAACCACCCTGTGTTTAAACTTGGCCAGACATGTATTCCTAACTGAGAACTATATGTGTACCACCTTTGAAGTTTGAAAAAGTTGTGATTGACTATTCAAGAGAAAATTGAAAGTATCGTATCAATTTCTGTATGGAAGAAGCCCAACACTTATCTTCTACAAAGGATGTTCAGATAGAAATTTCGTAAAATTACATCTGCTAAAATTTTTAAACTTTCTCCAGCGGACTAGGCAAAGCACCAGCAATTCTAATCTAGGAAGAATGTTTTCCTGAATAACCTCCCTTCAAAAAATGGAATTAAGTCTTGACCAACCGTTCAAGTAATTAGGAATTTGTTTTGTCCTCAGGCATACTTGTATTAGTATCATAATGCAATACTGACAGTTAAAGTTTGTAAGGCAGGAAGTGCTGACACCTACAGCAGTTCATTTAACCAAAACTGAAGTCCATTTTGAATGCCAGACTATTATGTTGCATTAGTCTCATTGGCTGTGGCTACACTGCCCCTCCCTTTCAGAAGGGGCATGAAATGTGGTTGACTGGAAATGCAGATGAGGTGCAGATTTAAATATCTCACACCTCATTTGCATACTTATTCAGGATCTTGATTCCCAAAGCCAAATAGCCATGTAGACAGAGCTCATTCAAAATGAAACCCCGGTTTTTGAAAGCACCCTTCCTCCTTAAAAAAATTCAAAAGCAGGGGTGCTTTTTGAATGAACCTCATCTACATGACTGTTTCAAAATCAGCTCTTCCAAAATTGAAATCCCGCAAGAGTATGCAATGAGGCGTGAGCTATTTAAATCCACGCCTCATTTGCATTTCTGATTGGCCATATTTGCATGCCCCTTCCAAAAGGGAGGGGCAGTGTAGCCACAACCATTGTGTAACTCATTCTCTTCTTTGATTTCTAAACTGAAAAATCAAGTCTCTTCTCTAGTCTCCAGTAATATCAAACCATCAGTTTTCACACAAAACTTCTAACAAATTTTGGCAAAGTTGTCCCCTTAAAAATTGATGGCATGACTGTAGCAGCAGGATTTAAACATTTTTACTTTGTACTTCTGAAAACAAAAAAACACATACAACTGTATTCAGAAATAACTTCAGAAAGATATAACACATCGTAATGCTTTCCCCCCAGCCTAGTTAAAGATATATTCTGAATAAATATACTTACCTATAATACATGGTTTGTATGTACAATGTAGACACTAAATGCAGCAGTGACCCTTTAACTTGTCTGTTTTATCCAAGGTAACTAGCTAAGGCCCCAGTCTTGCAAATAGTGTGCATGTGTGTAATATCACTGACTTCAATGGAGCTTTTCAGAGATACAAGGCAGGGCTTGCATCTCTTTGCAAGATGAGGGTCTACGTTTCCCTCAACATTTGCACTATTTCTATCTTGTTTCCCACGTTTCCCGTATCAAATATCACAAATACTTCAAATATGCAGATAATGTAAAGGCAAGTACTTATTTAATTAACAAGGCAAGTTCTACTATTCTAATGGCAACCACTGTTCACTCAGGCAAAGCTGGGTGAACACTGGGGGTGGTGAAAGATTCTACATCTCTTTATTTGACATTTTAAATCATGCTTACTTTGAAAAATAACGAGAAGTCCTGTGGCACGTTATATAGACTAAGTTTTTTTTTTAATTAAGCTTTTTGTGGACAAAGACCCACTTGATCAGACAGTCTGATGGTATTTTCTCCCATTTTGAACCATTTTCTGAGCATTTTCTACTGAGTTTATTAGCAACAGTATTCCTGGAAACAGTAAATTTAAAATAAATTACTAATGTGTGAGAGTATTTGCATAGGAAGCCTAACTAAAATTACAAAAATTCAGTCACAAAATGGAAATATACTGTGTTGTATGAGCAAAGTGTTTAATCAAAATTAACCAATTCCAGCTTGAATTTCAAATACCAAATACTAAGAATGAACTATTTGTACGCAATCTGCAGACCAAAAATTGTGTGCAAAACCTAGCTATCAAATTTTGAAATACAAATGAACTATTTTTGATGTACAGTTCACACAGAAAAAAAGGCAAAAATCTACTAAATAAATTACTGTCTGAATTATTTACTCAGCTTTATTTGTAGGCAAGATGATAGCCCCAGGCCAGCCATAACTGGAAGCTATCATTTATTTCAACAGGAAATAATGCCAATAATTGGAAATTTTAAATAATGCAAGTGTGTTAAGTAAAAGTACAACCAAAATCCACACGCATATTTATTAACACACCTCAATGGATATATAGCCAGATTCCCTTCAGATACACAAGTCCCACTGAAATAACATGGGAAAGACCTAATTCTCAAAATCCCAGAAACATGAGTCCTTAACAGCAGGAAAAAACCTACAACCTTACACACAACATACAACACAGAAGCTATATTTACATCTCAGGCAAAGGAGTTTTTTTCCTAATTCAGAATGTTGAGTAATAGTGGATTGATATAAACCTAATATTAGTGAATTTAATATATTATCTTTTCCCCCACTTAAATCAAAAAAGTTTCAAGAAATGGACTTTACTCTGGATATAAACGTTAAATTATACAATGGTCAGATACCTTCTGACTAAGTTTTAAAATTTCAGATTCCCAAGCCAATTTAAGTATTTTTTCACACTTAACACTAAAACCATTTTATTCCAAATTAAAATCACAATTTTAATTTTTCTTAAGCTTATTAGAAATATTGGCATTTCTCTCATGTGTCTTCATTACATTTCATGTGGCACGACACTGAGTTCAAATCCTATAGAAGAAGAAGTTATAACAGCATCAGCTTTTAAAACAAGTGTAAAAAGCTAACACATTTTAGTGTTATATCAGCCTTGTGAGAGCTAAAGCTTTTACCGCATTTGACAGCTGCAGTATACACTTTGGTCTAGATATTGGTGCTCAGAAAAATTAGTATAAAAGTTGCATATTAAAATAAAATTTTGTTTGAAAAAGTAGATATCCATGTGGAAAAGCAGATGTAAAAATTCAAAAAGTCAAACAGATACATAATAAAAATATGCACTTGATTTCTGAGTTGTGTTTAAAATTTTGGTAGCAGGTACAGAACAAATCTTAGCAGGAAAAGAAAATAGTAACAACCAGTTGTGTGCTGTGGAAGCTAAGTATAGCTAATGATAAAACAGAGTTTGAGAACACATTTGGGATATGGAGCAGCACAGTTCGCACTGTGTTGCGGGTAGTTTTTTTCAGTATACTCATATGCATGATGCGAGAGACAGACAGCATTAATTGCACAGCTGCATCTTTACAACAAAGAAAGGGATTCGATGAGAGGCTTTGAGCTCGGCTCCGGTTAGAGACACTAGGATTCTCTCCTATTGGAAATTACTGTACATCCAAGAAAAAACAAGAAGAATGAAAAAGGAACAATTACAGCTGCTGAAGAATGGTGAGAATTTCCCCACACTGTGGATAACTTAAGGTTTACCTGCTGTGTCCACTAAGACACAGGTGTACTAGCACAAGCCAGTACTGATGGTTCCTCCAGGAGGAGGACAATGGGGAGGACATGAAAAAGGAGAGACACAGAAATGGTGGCAAATACTGAAAAGAACAGAATCGTACATTAAAAAAAAAAAAGTCTGACCTGAGTTCTGTTAAAAGCCACACGTGCAAACACTGCCTGTGAGATTCCTGCTCGTTTCAATTCATCACGCACCCACTGGTAGATTTCGGAAGACACCTCTGTGTTGGTTGAGACCTGCTGCTCCAACGGCTTGTTCATGGATCTACTGACAGGAGGGGGGTGGTTCAAGTACTGTTGATTTAAGGACTGCTGGGCTAGAAGTCTGTTCACTGCATACTGCTGGTTCAGCAACTGGGCCATTACCAGCTGCTGATTTACCAATTGAGGGCTAATAGGAGTAGATACAAGTCCAGGGTGCAGGTTTGGAAGTGGGGTCCGAACAGATGGCTGACTGCTATGCGAAAGCTGAACAGGGGATGGTGGCTGTTCGGCTGTGTTCCCTGGGACTGGTTGCTGACCAAAGTTGACGTGGTTGGCACCTTGCTGGGATAGTTCAGAAAGGCTATCCATTTCAACTATAGAGGAAAAGAAACATTCAGTTAGACAAAATGCCACTCCAGATGAACTGAAAAATCATATACTTGATGTTCTGCACAAAGACCAACTGTAATAAAACTCTCCCTAGTAGAGGACTGCTTCATTTAGGTTCTGACTTACTCCATTTTAAATCCCATAACAAGTTTCACAGCAACACCATTCCTGTGTAACTCTAAATTTCTGGCATTCCAAGGATGATGCAGTATGTTAAAAAGGAGTACAAACTCTCACGCATGCATGCACACACACAGACAAACACTACTACCTAGGATCAACTAAGTAGGATTCAGTAAAACTGTATTATCAGGTCCAAGTATGGCAAATGGGGGGAGGGGAGGACCCTTTCCTGAAGGTATGGATGACAAGGGTAATATAACAGCCAGAAAATTAACTAATCAAAAAATCCACATTTGTGATGAGGATACACATTCATATGGGTCTAAAGCGCTGTCAACAGCCAAAGGCTCAAACTCAGGCAGCAAAAAACAGACAGCAAGAGGAGAAAGAGCAGAGAATAAGGAATAATGGGGAGCAGCACTACTCAGTTCTACAGAAAATCAGGGAGATACCCTCCTAAGCACAAGTGTGCACACAACTCTGGATGCAGGCAGGAAGAGTGGTTGTTACTGCTACAGAGCAGCCTCACTGACATACGGAACCACTGGCTACTTGTGTTGCACCCATGAACTTTTAACTCTCGAAGATTCTTCCATACTATATCAGTAGATTTCATGGATGGAGAAGGGTTAGACATCCCTGTGTCCCGTTAACTTCTGGTTATTGTACCAATCCTATGGCCTGCTAGAAACTAGGATAGCTTATGTTGTTGCACAGAGCAGGATCAGGAGTTAACAAAGGCAACCTTTACTTCTCTCATTCTGAGCTACTCTTCAGCCATGCTCAGGAAATGGGGAGGGGGGCTGGCGGGATAATATGGACTGGGAAGGAGGATGGGCTACTTCATCTTATGTTCTCCCCTAGTATGTATCATTGTTTCAGTAACTTGAAGCATTTAGGCTTTTTTTTTGTTTTTTATTGGCACCTTCCCTGACATTCCCTCTGTCTGAGCTAATCACACCTCTTATTCTAATGTGCAGCTCCTCTGTGGAAAATTTAGATACCCTAACATCTGAGCAGACTGCATACATAACTCTGGAACAGTCCAGATTAGATTAAGATTCAACTTTGATCTGAGGGGGCTGCTTTAAGCCAGATTTATTTGAAAGAGATCCTCGTTCAAATGTGTTTCATTTACTGGCAATATTCCTAAAAGGGCAAACAAAAAAAAAAATCAGCGTAAGAAACAAACACCAGTTTATGAGAAAGGGAAAAACATATGCAATTTTCATGGTAACAATGTTCTTCATTAACCATTATTCTGCAGATCACCCTCCTGTTGGGGGGAGTCTGTAGGAAGAAACCTGTGTTTGTGGATTCCATCAAGCTGCTTCCCTCGTGTGGTCTGTCAAGGGTGGAGGGAAAAAAATGTTCTTCTACACATCCTGTCATTATGGATCCTCCCCTCCCAAACTAGTTTCAGTAGTTACTAGGATTTGTGAGGGGATGTAGTGTGAAACTCATGGCTGTATTGCCGTTTCAGGTAGTGGGACTCTCATTATCCCTGGCTTGCATGCTCTTTAATTTCATTTTTTCTGCGGACTCAGAACTCACAGCAAGATCTCCGCTGGCATGGAGTGTAAAGGCAGTTACAGGAAGAAGTGGTGATGCAGTGTTAGCCAAATCCCCTTCTGTGCCATGTTCCCTGTAAGCTGAGTGATTGGGCAGCTGCCCAAGAGATTCAGGGGCCACTCAGCTGATTAGCAGAACACCCACACCTGACAGCAAGTGGAGCACTGGTGGTGCACACCCGCTCAAGCCTTGGTGAACATAAAATTCATTCTACCATGGATGGAAAAAAAATAGAGGGAACATTATGCAGTGGGCAGACTGGCTCAAGGATCAGGCCCATGGATGTTAGGATAAGCTTTCTACAGATCTTGACAGGCTTTGGATCAAGTGGTAACACAGACCTTGCAGGGCAATACTGCTTCAGACTTTACATGTTACCTTCAACAATGTCAGATGTTTCTGTACATCACACACAAGCCACAAGCAAGTTTAGGAAAAGCAGCCTTCTGTTTTCACGAACTGAAAGCAGAGACCAACCCAAGTGTACCATTCACTTCGAACAGTAATTCAAGCAATTACCACAAAAGTGATGCATTGTCTTCATTACTGCCTTAAGCTATAGAAGGCAAGGAACCCGTTTGGGTAGATGAATTCTTTTTCTTTACATACTAAAAGCTAGAACATGCTCAAAATTCATACCAAATTAGACTATTTGCTTCATTCCAAAAATAGTTTTAAAATTATCCTGTAGCAGCTGATGTAAAAATACATAAATTGATACTGATTTTAGAACTAAACCATGAAATACATTTATAAACACATTAAAGAATTAATATACCTCACAACTAATTTATTATAATCCTACAATATACATGCACACTGTAGCCTTATTATAATCAGCAAAAACTTGTCCCCGTAACTATAGTAAGTCCCTTGTCACAGCAAGATACAGCTCATTTGTTAATTCATAAGCTTCTTGTTGGAGGAGAGTGATGACGACCAGATTATAATCTGTTACAGTAAATACATACTTGTTTCTTTAAAATATAAAACTAAAAACTCTCATGCTCTCACAGTTCTAAATAAACCTTTTTTAAAAAACAATTATTCCAGGCTCGGGTTAGTCTCAGATTCACAAAATGACAACTTTATATCTTTTTCCAATTTCCCACATGTCAGACAAGCCAAGTCAGTTTGGCTGGTTTAATAACAAGTATTTATTGAAATTACTTGTTTTCAGTATATACATGCTCCCCATGCCCTCAGACAAAAGCATACTACATTGATCTTGAAGAGCTCTGGAACTGTGACAGACCTTGACACACATGTAATAGTATGTAGACATCACTATTGCAACTTTTTTGCTTACCCATCATATCTTTTGCCTTCTTGAAATGTTTATACCACCTTCCAAATTCCTGACATTTTGCTGCTGAGACATTTGCATAGTAAGTGCTGTTCACAATGGAAGAAATCATACTCTGCATGAAAAGGGGGGAAAAATCATCTGTAACACATAGCAGCACAAATTGAGAAACAGAAATTATTTCAATTGTTGAAACCATAATATTTTTAGAGTCTGAGCATCATACTGCATTTTTAATCCCTTAGTCCAGAGCTTCGTTTTCTTGCAATCCATTATTCAAGTTTAAAATCATTTACCACATACATCATAAATGAGAAAAACCAAATCCAATGATAAAAGTTATTGACTCTAAGATTCTTACACCACTAGAGATGGTGTTGCTTCAACAGATAAAGAATTAAAATCTTAAATCCAGAAAGTCTCATTTATGAGTACTTCTACTGCTTTAAATGGCAACTGACCCATCCTAGGTTCACACACCACTCCTGAGGATATGCCTATTGCCTTCATGTCACCTGTATGCATCCCAGAACCCAAAGAATCATGGGGCCAAATTTAAGCTAGAATGATACCTTTTGGGCCGCAGAAGAGAGGTTTAAAACAATGCTGTGAAAAAGAGTGGATGCACTCTTCTTTACAACACTTAAACTGTTCATAGGGAACAACTTTGAGAAAATCTCTGGTTGTTACTTTCAACTCTAGCTGTTGTGCTTTTAAAGGGTTCAGTTCTAGGACTGCAGATTAATTATAAAATACACGAAAGAATAAAAGACTTTTTAAAATTATTAAACTTAAAGATCTCTTAAGAAAAACATTGATTATACAGAGGTGCCAAATTTTAACAAAAACATAAAGCCTATCAATAAAGTGTTTACACAAAATCAATCAAGATTATGTTTTTTTACACAGATGCGTAGTTTCTTGTAAAAAATTACACTCAATGTAGGCAATATATTTTTATGATAGGATGTCTGATGAACATAAATCAGTGAGTGCAATTCCAATAGACTGATGAATTTCAAGAGTATTTAATGCAGAAAATAACTACTATTAGCATAACTAAATGAATTGTCCAGCACTTTCAGAAAACAATGACTCTCCAGAAGACAAAGCCCTGATTATTAAGTTTCCTTTGCTAGCCTGCATATAACAATTTGTTATATTTGTACTATGGTGAAATCAACATACAGCACAGAGCCTTTGTTACAGGAATTCCAATAACCATGAGTAAAGCCAGTTTTGGGACAAAGGCAGGAAATATTCCTCCAAGTCTGCCTATTATATACTATTCCTGATCTTATATAGTGTTACCTTGATCACTGAGTCTATTGGAGTTCATTGGGAGCACTCATTTTCCAAGATGCTGTTCAGTAATATGTGAATGTCTTAGATCCCAAAACAGTTATGCTGACATGTCAACATGGCAAAATATGGAGATCCTGCTACAGAAGTCATGTAAGGAACATTTACTACTTTATAGATATCTTCATGCTTTTCATATACCACCACCAATATTCTTGAAGAACTTACTATTCCTTTACATTAACCCAAGGTTTTCAAATGGATTAGAAATCTACTAAACAGTACAAAGACATCTTAACAGATCACTATAGCCTGAATGATCTTACTCTAAGCTTAAACTGAATCCAATTTCTATTTCCAGTACAAAGACAATATTACTAATGTCTGATACTAATAGAATTGTGGTTTTCGGTTTCCTTACAGATCTGCCACTCTCCATGGGGACAGTCAGTGCACATGACAACATAAAAAAAAAATGAGCTGCACATGAAAAACACGACTAAATAAACAGGTTATTATGCATGTAAAACCTGCCTCTGCGCACACAAAATTGGTATCTGCACAGGACACTTTGACCTCAAAATCAACTATTTGTGTACACATCTAACTTATCTGCAAAATATGTGCTTTAATTTTAAACGTCTGTCTTATCCCTTTTTTGCTAGGACACCATAACTAACAAGTAGGAAAAAAAAAACTTTCAATAATATTTTCAGTGGCCCTCCTGCTGCTATTAAAAAAGTCTGCCTAAGATTTGCCAACCTCATCTCCACTCAAATGTCATTTAACTTCATCACACAGTGAAGATATTATCCTATGTTTATCACATAACAGTCTATCATCAAAGAAATAGGACACCATCAATTCAGCACTGTGACTTCATTGTAGGACCCAACAGAAGGAACTGATAAACTGATTGAAAACAAACAAGGATACAATTCCTGTCCCCTTTGAATTTAATGGTAAAACTCCCACGGACGTCAGCAGGACCACAATTTCACCCCACATATGTGAGAATTAGCAAGCATGGCAAGGAAAACAGTGAAAAACACAAACTATGTAGCTTTATCTAAAGTATTCCCAGACTGAAAGTCCCTCTAATAGTCCACACTTCAAAAACATTTCACATGAATATGCAATCTGCTGTGGTTCACTTGCTGATTCACTTAAGGCAACATATCTTGTCCATCTACCAAACGTTTTCTTTGCAGTTTCAACTCTTGATTCACCTGCCAATGTTGTCAGAAGTTCATGGTGTATAGTTTGTCTAGGAAGGTACTCCCAACACTCTTGGGGGAACTACAGTTCAGATCTTAGGCTTACTGAGGTTTCTCTCTCTCAGTCACAGGACACACTACATGCAAAACCCCCTCAATCACTTGGCTGGTGTGTTGTACTCATTCTCTGTGAGCAAACAGTCCACAGGTGTTAAACTTGATTGTCTCACGGTCCATAACTGTACCATGTAAATTCCTTATCCAGATATATCCTACATACAGACTTTTGCTGTAGATGCTTCCCAATAACAGGGAAGATGAGCTAGCACAATGTGCAGCCTGCATAAATCTCAGACATAGTCAAATGCATCACAGTACTCACCCATGATCTGGCCACAGCTTTCACACTTTCTGTGAAAGAAAATTGATAAACCGTATAAGTTGGCCATAGATCTCAGTATCTTAGAGTACTTCCCACAACCTTATGCTTCGGACAAAGTTGCTTTGGACACTAAGTCTCTTTCACACACACAAATACACCACATGCAGGTCCTACCAGTACATTTACAGTACTTGCAATTCTATTTTGAAATCTGATGGAGATCTGAGCTGATCTGAAATGGTGCCACCTTGACAGAAACCCCACTACTTTGGAAGGATGCCATCTGTCACGGCCTGAGCTTTCTTTTTCAGCTACATACATTATTTATAAATAGGTCTTCTGTAATGGTGGAGGAATAAGGCTAGAATTGCTTTTCAAGTTCAGCTTAGGTTTCCTTAGAAGGTAGTTTTAAAAACTGAATCTCATCCCTTCAAAAGATGAAGTACCATAAATACAATAAATCGGCATAAGGTATTCTTCAACAAGTTTCAAACACTCTCTAGAAAGTACATTTTTAAAAAATGTCCATTGTTTCACCAAAAAAAGTTGTGAATGTCAGTCACCTTTGGCGCTGGAGGCCAACACATGAGGTTTTTCACTAGACAAGAGAAGGAATGTTATGTCTGATTCTGACCAGTCATGTCAACGCCCACTGTAGATCCTTTCAAGGAAGTATTCCTTCACTGCTTTTTGTAAGACTACTCACTAACCAGGTCAAAAAAAAATTGGTCAGTTAGGACTGAAAGTGCATTGTTGTCCTTTTTGCAAAACAAAAACAATGTTAATCAGGTTAACTCAATCATCCAAACCAAAACTGTTCATGCTTTCCTGCCAAATCAACCAACCACACAAAAATCTGTTATCAGTGATTGTTCAGCTTCCAGTCAAAACACTTGAGCCCCACAGTCCCCAAACTTCCCCAAAAATAACCTTAAAATTACTCATTCAAAGCAAGACTGAAGCCTAGAAAAAAAAGCCCTCAAAGGGTACAGGGTCTGCATTATTTGCACAGAACACATACATGCTAACAGACTTTGCAGAGGGTACAAGAGACAACCGCTCTCTTACAGGACTCTGAGTGAGATAGTACTGATTTTATGCTATGAAAAAATTTCACCATCTAAGTGACATCATAACCAAAACTTATTTAGGCCTTTCTAATTGTTTAACTGGAGGGGACGAGACACAGGGAAGAAGAAAAGCATTTATGAATCTGCTTCGTTGGTGTTTAAAGCTTTCAAGCTCTATCAGTGGAGGGGGCAAGGGCTGCAACAACTTATTTACACAATTATCTAAATACGATTAAACAGCTGATGGACAAATATTAAACTGGAAAATGTATAGTCATTTCAGCTTAATATAATCCTCTTTCTGTAAACACCCAAGATGATTTTTTTTCAACCAGAACAGTCCTGACATCTCATAAGCCTAAGGGTGAATAGCAAGAGATTGTTTTTGATAGTTATAAATATTCAAAAGACATGCAGACCATCTGCTTTCATAATACAGGTAAAGCAAGACTGAAATGGTGACTGCTGTATAAAAATGGTTCTTTTAACAAAGTCTTCCTCTCCTTGCAAACTATAAAGACAGATGTCAAAAACTGTTTATACAGGGTAATCAGGAGCGTGCAAAATGTAATACTCCTTTTACACACAGTGCTTGCTAAAGAGATTTTTTTTTCTTTTTCTTCCCATCTGTGTGTTGCAACACATTTCTACAAGTTAAAAACATTTTTTCAAACAGAGATCTCATGAATACCCAAAAACATGCTATCTAGTTTCTGAATGCTAATTAATTTCAACTAAGCAATCTGAATTATTCTGGAGGAAGGAATGTATGCTTTTGAGATAGAGTAGTGTAGTGACAGCAGACATTACAAACTGAACACTAAACAAGTTCAATTCTGCACTTTTGACACGGGCTATTTTCACAACCTTGTCTTGCATATAATCTGCATCTGTTAAATTTGGTATACCATATAGGAGCACAAACAATTCTCTTCTTCTTCAGTGGAGTTTTATTTATACTTTGCCATTTATCAAGCTCTTCAATATAAAGCCTATAACAATGAATGATTTTGTCAAGTTGAAAGTAAAAGATGTCTTTTCTTATCTGCCAAGCAGAATATGAATAGCACTGCCCATAAACCTCTACAGTCAATTTTCAGAACTGAAACACTAATCTTGACAGTAACCTTTTAATGTATTATATTAATGGCACAGAAGTGTTAAGCACCTTTTTTTATAATTCTCAATAAAATTAACATTTACTGAGCAATCTGTCAAACTACTGCCTCCACTTAAAAAAAAAAAAAAAATTAGAGTTCTATCTATTTTCACTTCCACAAAAAAAAATTACCACTTTAGATTCCTAGATTTTTGGCAAGGAAATATGCTTTGCTACCATTCCTATAATCTGCCTCACAAATATACAAACTGTGAATCTCTGTTTTACTCAGAAGTGTCTTTAAGATTCTGTTTAAATAATATTTAATACAATGATTGTGAATATAGGCTCCAATCATACAAATACTTCAGAGCCAATTTCTGTCCAAGAGTTTATGCATCATTCGAGATTATGCCATTCTGCACACTTGGAAGATGCAACCTTGTGCCTGATGTACTGACAGATAAGAACTTGGCAATGCTAACTAAAACTAGAATTACAACCGCAAAATATCCAAACACCATGAATTGTTTTTAGGATATCGACTGTTAAAATGAGCTAACACCAACCCACAAACATACCTTTAAGATTCTGTATCACTTTGAAGTATGAACAACATTTGGATTTGTTTTGCCAAGTCCACTTTAAATATGTTGAAAGAAATTAGGTGGACAGACATACATTCCTGCTGGTAAGATGACTGCCTGTGCCTTTGACAGTACATATGAAGATTTAACTCCTGTACTGTTGCCAAGGTCACGAGAACTATAGTGATCTGCGAGGCAAGTGCTGGTCACAAATTAAAAATTGCATAAAGGTAGTCCTAAAAATTATTAAAAGAAGCTTTCAAAAATATCATCTCCCCTTGCCCTTTGCATCATTAAAGTAATATAATTTAGATTAGCTCCTCCCACTCCACCTTTTCCACTGCTTCTACAGGCTTTGTTCGAGTGCAGAGAAAACTAAAAATTGCTTCCACTATAAGGGGGACTGCCAGAAACTCCTATTTTGGACAAAAAAATTCTGAAGGGTAGAATGCAAATAAGAATTAGCTACAGATTCTTGTACTGCTTTGACATTTTATAATGTAAAGATTTGAAATTTACAAGCCAGAGAAACTACCTTCCCTCTCCTGATGGATAGAAATAAAGCCAAGAGAAGAGTCTGCTTTCCAAGATACCAGTTTCTTACCCACAGAGTCTAAAAGCTCAAAACCAAAAATAATAAGGGTAGCTGGGAAATGCTAATTCACACACTCTCATTCAGAGGCAATGGAGAACTAGAAATGGCAGCAAGCCAAAGGACACCCACTGCCATTTTTGAAAGGGACTTGTGATTTTGTTGCCTTAATTTTTAAGGGAACTGAAGTTGGACAACCATAAAGAGTTGATTTTCAGAAAATAGTGAGCGCCCACCGTCTCAAAGTCATCCCTTCCCTTTTAAAACATCTCAGGTTGGGCAGCCATCAACTGAGACACCAAAAGGAGAGACAGCTCAGTAATTGGAGCACTGGCCTTGTAAACCCTGGGTTGTGAGCTCAATTTTTGAGGGGGCCTTTCAAGGGCTTGGGGCAGGGTTAGATTTAAAAAATCTGCCAGGGATGCTAATAGGTCCTGCTGTGAGTGCAGGGACTGGACTCGATGACCTCTCGAGGTCCCTTCTATGAGATATGGTATGTATATATCTCCATGTTAAAAGATCAAGGGTCAATCTTGAAATCACCTCTACTTCCTAAAGTTTGTATAAAGGCTCCCAACAACAAAGGCTTGAGGTTTAAGTGTCCTGCTGACTAGATCCTTCCTGAAATCAATTAGGATAAAATCCTTCCCTTATTCAATTCTCTTTTTCATTCAGTCTTCTTGTTAGATAAGTTGTATTTACTGGAAACAGTTCTGCTCCTGGGAGGATGGAGTTCCTTATTTACTTTCAAATTCCTGGTTTCATCTTGTTCCCCTGCCCTCCAAGTGAGGTTTTACTGATACAACTGATTTGTCAGACAAGAGGGTCCTTATAACTTAAAGGCTGGTTAGAGTGCGTGTGTGCATGCATGCTCGTTCATGCATGTGTGCTCCCCCCAGATCCCACATATTCCTCTGTGCAGAAGGATTTACTTTTCCTTCTACAGATTTTTGAGAACACATGAGCCCCGAGCATCCACTTGTTCCAATAAAGATACTCTCAAGAGTTGCAGTCTCGTCCACCAAAGGAAGATTTCTTTACCAGGGATCAAAATAAGCTTTTTTATTAAGTTCCTGCTCTGGTTCGAATGTTATGCAAGGCAAAGCATTGATTGCTTGGCATGAAGCTTAGTCTTAAAGCACAATGCTCACACAAGAACTCATCCGACTCTGTACCATTAATCCTTGTTTCTCTGATCTACACTCCCACATAAACATAGTAGATTTAAAATCAGAAGAGACGATTATGATAATCTAATCTGTCTTTGGGTATAGCGCTCTCCACAGACTTTCATCTAGGACACTTGTCTACACTACCACCTTCCTTTGAAGGAAGGATGTTAATTAGGGTGTTGGGAGTTGTGTTAACCTGAGATAAGCACAATTTGAGTGCATGTATCTCGGGGTTCTATGGTACAAAAGTGGTATCACTTCCCTACTCCTTCAAGATACTTGCCTGTTGATGCACCCAAGCTCTGACTCCAGGGACTGCAACACTGACGTGTATAAAATGGGGCCACCTTTCTGTTCAACACCTCTTGGAACCCAGAGTTGAGGTAGGGTGACATTCCCCCAGTCCTCTGGGGTTACCTTTCCTTGCAACAGGGCCTTGCATAAAAACCTGAAGGGAAGAATGACCCAGACACTCCAGCCCATAGGAGCAGCTGTAGACAAAGATGCAGAACTATGGATCGTAGGACATCCAGAGATGTTTCCATAGGACTTTCTCAGCCCTGACTGGCTGTTTTCTCTAAATCTCCATCAGTCTCTTTATCTCAACTTCACTCCCCATCTGCCTCATTGCCCTGTTCCCTGCCCATCCTTCCCTTCAATACCCTCTTCCCCTTCCCTTCCATTTAGCTTAGCCCCATGTAACCAAACCAAAAATGGAACATGAAACTTGCCACTGTCACACAGTTGACTGTGCTTATAGCTTTCATTCCTTCCTTTCTCCAGCGTGTGTAGGTCGCCTGAGTGTTTTATTCTGTGAAGACAGGGATCATCTGCTATTCTGTGTTTGTTTAGAGCCCAGCACAGTAAGGGCCCCCTTTGTGTCTGGTATTGTTTTTGGCATGGTCTATAGTAAACCTGAGTATTATTCACCATGTTAAAGAGATGAAGTATGTCAGGAAGTATCTTCTCCTGGTAGAAGGACAAGCTTCCAACCCTACAAAAAGACTTGGAGAGCTCTGCTATGGGTAAGCTTGATGCTCTCACCCATACAAATAAGTCTAATAAAAGATATAGTCTCACTCAACTTGTCTACTATCCACGAAGCAACGTGGCTACAACTTCACATAAGATAATTATGGGAGGCTTTTTGCTATGGGAGCTAGTGTTCAGTTTAAGTATAATGACAACCAAATCAAGCAAAGTACATTTAGTTCTATTAAGGGGATGAATGAGTCTGTCCTTTCTAGCAAAGTGGACTTTAAAGTGCACTAGAGCAGGAGTGCACTAAGTCTAGGGTCGGCCCCCTCAGAGAGAGGCGTGTGTGTGTGTGTAAGAGAAATTTTGGGGGAGGGGGAAACAGCATGATTGGCTGCTGGGTCTCAGGCTCATCCACCTCATAAAAAGAGTGACACATTTCAACATTTTTAAATGTATGTGTATTCAGATTTACATACCGATTAATAAAGTTTTTACATAGTACACATTTTCTTACATGTGTTGGAAGCTCCCCCCTCCCCATGAGAACTTAACCGCAATTTCTGTCGGTTTGGATTACGTTAGACAATTTGTGGGGGGCCTGCTAACTACAGGTATGAGAAGTGGGGCCCAACATAAAAAGTTTCCTCAACCCTGCACTAATGTCTGAACAGGCGGAATCCAGCCCTTTTTGAAGTTTATAATGAATCCTGGATTAAATGTTTAAAGCTCCTTATCAAGTGCTTATTAATTTTGATGGATAAGTGAAGATTCTCTAGTGGGGTAAGTTATATGTGGTCTTTTCAGTTCGGCTATGTCTAGACTATTATTGCTGTTTCACGATACTGATGCATCCTGAAATAGCAACCCTACAGCTACTCACTGCACTCAAAACAGCGTGACTATTTTGAGCACGGTGTTCCATTTCCACTATCCCTTGTCATGGGAGGGGTAGCAGAAACTTTGAAATAGCTGCTTATTTTCAACTTCAGTACTAACTGGATGGCATCAACTCAAAATAATTTACACAATTTGCGTCGCACAAATTGCATAAATTATTTTGCATTTAGATGTAGTGTTAGTGTTGCTGGCTTTAGCCATAAGAGGTTTCTCAAGAAGTCCAGCCGTGCTGGAAAGACAAAACCGGACAGGACACTGGAAACAGTAAGACATCTCATTGATTTTTGATATCCAGTTGCCACAGTAATAAGTTGATTTGGAATCAACAGGTCATCAAAGTCCCAGGGCTATACTGCAAAAATTACTCCTGATAGAAAACCCACTATTTTAACTCCTTGTATATCATCAACTGATAGCGTCGGTTATATTACACATACAGCCAATGCTTTTTTACTAAGGGAAAAGGTGACAGAACTCTGCTGCCCTGGCTTATTCCCTGCCCCCTCCCCGCCCCCAACCTGCCGCAGCCTGAACCCTTTCCTCAGCAGGCAGAGCAGCAGGAGCTGAAAGTGGCTGCTTAAAGAGCCACATGCAGCTCAGAGCTACCCAGCTGCCTTTTAAAAATGGTGGCCCTTGGAAAAAAGGTGGCAGAATGCAGTTCTGCTGCATTCCGCCAGAAAAAGTGCCCTACATGTAGCTCCTTTTCTTTGTTTAACAAAAAGAATTGGAAATATCCCTGAAAACTTCCTGGAGTTCTTCGTACTGCAAAAGACATTTGAGAACAGAGCTGTGTTTAGCCCATTTACTTTTGGAGGACATTTGACACATGGGAGAACACAGTATTGAGAGAGGGATATAGTACTTAAAAAATTATATCACAACAACATACACTTTTCCATGCTAAGCACTATCCAACTTGAGACACTTTTATTCCTCCTTGCCCCAGAACAGAAGTTAGTAGTGAGGGTCTGAGCAGAAGTTTCACTGTCCTTTCTCATCAGAGTCCATTTCTCCTTTAGCAAACTATGCCATATCAACACACACACACACAGAGCAAAATAAGCTTTGGAAGCTTATAAGCGTTTTGAGATGCTGGGTATGTTATGTTTAGAGTTATGGAACTTATCAGAATTAAGTATTCTCTAGACTTGCATATATGAGGAGAGCCTTTCACGTATTCTTGCCTTGGAGAAGGCATACCTTTATTCCAAGACTTGGAGAGAGAGACAGGTCACAGGCTGCTTCCAGGTGTTCGAGGTTTACTGACAGTGCTGAGGACTGAAAAATCTGTCCTACGATAAATGCTTAAAAGCATCAAAGGAATCTGATACTGTTTTTACCACTGTGGAGTCACTCAAGGAAGTTGACAGAGACCTCACCTTTTCCCTAATATACATATTTTGGGACGACCAGGTGGGAAGTGAAGAGAAAACTACGCATCACTTTTTTTTTTTTTTTTTTTTTTTTTTAAAAAGATAAGCTTTATGAGAGGTTGTTTGTAGGTTTTAGATCCATTAAAAACTTCTCTCATCCTCTCAAATAATCCTCAGTGAGCATTCAACTCAGAGTTGAGATCAATCTCACAAGGAAGTATTTGGTCTGTCAAAGCCAGAAGTGTTTATCTCTGTGTAGGCACTCAAGAAGTGGGTCTCACTGTGCTGTCATTCCTGTCACGTGTAAAGGAATATTATGAGTCCAATTCCTTTTCTTCAAACAAGGCTGTCACAATGCACAATATCACCACAGAACTCTGCATAAGAACCAGAATATGCAGTTAGTACACTTGGGTACCTTACTTCTACATGCTGACAAAAGAAACACCTACAAAATTCTACCATAAAAATTGGTCAAAAACCGAGGGGGCGGAGGGAGGAAAAAAAAACCACCAACACACACCACAGTCATGTCTACTTGGAGTCAAGACACAATGGACATGGTTAATGCAGCAGGGTAAGTAAAACATCTGATGAGTCAAATTAATCTGTCCACTGGTCTCTAAAAGAGGATTTAAGTTGACTGCCCAGATAAGTGCTCTTTTATGGACAGAAATGAACTTAATTTTAGTTTCTTGAACTGACACAAACACGAATTCTTTACTGCTGGCAACTACGGAGGATAAAAAAACATGAGGGCCAAAATGGTATTACTGTAGCAGATGTAACTGACCTGCAGTATGTGTTGGACAAGTCATATCTATAATGCATGTGCCGTACCTGGCTCTAATCAGTACTATCCTGTTTTTTTTTTAAACACATATATCTCTAAGGGACATATGCATTAAGTTAAGAGAGTAATTGTCAAATGACTTAACTCAAATCAGAGACCATATATTTCTTCATTGTTAATGAAATTCAGTTCGAAATACAGGAAGTGATAAAGAAAATACTGTTAGTAATATGTTTTACATAAGAATACAATATAGAAAGGGAAGTGCAATTAAATCTTAATGTGAACATTTTTTATTTTTAGTTTATCATCTGGTTTACATTTTGAGTACTTTCACAGACAGTAAATTATGCTGGCATTTCTTAGGGAATAACTGCCATGTTAATTTAGTTTAATAAAATAACTGACATAGAAGAGGGGGGGGAGGGAGAACAAGCAAGAAAAGACACCCAACCCCCACTCCTTATCTTTAGTTAAGTATTCACATGTTTTCTGTATGAATTGTCCCTGGTCCAAGTCCAGCACCATGTAGTAATATAATACATGACAACACAATACAATACAATCTTGAATTTCTGTAGTGCCCTTCATGCAAGCATCCCAGGGTGCTTTACAATCATTATGAGTTAAAATTAAAACTGAAGCACATACAATTCCTAATAGAATCATTTTAAGAATGCTAAACAGAACAAATAACTTTTAAGTCTAGATTTAACAGTCCCAACTGTCAGAGCATTCCTTACTTCAATTGGCAATGAGTTCCAAAGCTAGAGAGCAAAGCGACTAAAGGCTCTCTTATGTTATGTTAAAGGATCTCTTATGCTGTTTATACTCTTAGAGTACTCTACAATCAGCCAGTTTCCAATAAAAGAAAAATTGTGTGTGTTATTTGCAAATCTTGTTTTAAAAGAAAGCTGGGGAGAAGCTGGAAAATAAACCTCTGGTGGAAGTTAAGAGAAAATCAGGATTCAGATTCAGACACTTGTATAGATACAATATGCTTAAGTGTTGCATTAAGAAATGGCATAAGAAAATGTTTATAAACATCTAATTCTTGAGCAGTGCATTATTTACTGGCACTAAATATGCTACATATAAATGAAGGACACTAAACACTAGTTATTGTATTTAGCATCTGTCAAGACCATCATTACAATGAAAGTGAAATAACACAGTTCAGCTTTCTAAAGTAAACAAGGCATCTTTTTTTCTGAAATTAGCAGTGTTCCTTATTTCACTTCCTTAAAACTTCCAGACCATATTATGCTGATAACCTTCATGTAAGGACAGGCTGAAAACCGTGCAAGTGCAGACAAGAATTGGCCAATGCATGGAGAAAGGCAAAGAGAAGCACAGAAACAGACCTGCTTACAATCCACAGAACCTCTTCCTCTAAGATTGGGGCTTTGCAATGTCAGGGTCAGAGGTGAATAAAAGGCTGCTGCCTATAATATCTCAGCATTTATCATCTGTGAGTCAGTTGTGTGGAAAGTCATGTCCTCCCGCACGAAAACACCCTTTCAAGATAGGAGTCCTAGACTGAGCTGGAAGCAGATGCACAAGGGTGCCCCATGACAGCAGCTCCCTTTGATATCAGAGCCTACTTAAATTTGATAAGGGACAGATGCCATCCCTAGTCGGTCAGTGAGTGAACCCAGGGAAAGAAACTGATCTCTAGCTCAGATTATGAATTTTCTTCCTGGGAAGGGTGATTTGAACCTTTGTTTCAGGTCTCAATATGTTTCTACCTCTTCACAGAAACTCTGTTTTAAATTTAAATTTTCTGTTTAAATTTAAAGCTCAGAGGAAATTATTTTATATTACACGTGATTTCTACATGTTTTAGTCAAAACAGTACCTAATGGATGTTGCGAGAACAAGCTGAAATTCCAGTTAAAGGGAAGATGCTTTGCCCTTAAGAGCCGCAAGTACCTTGTCTAGTGCCAGGCCAGAACTTCCTTTTCAGCATGATCATTCTCTTTGTCAGCCACCCAGCTGAGGCTGCCTCCCCTACAGACAGCACAGTAGGGGTGTCTGACAAGAGACAACCGAGGTG
The DNA here is from genome assembly GCF_033958435.1 of Carettochelys insculpta. Classification (NCBI taxonomy): domain Eukaryota; kingdom Metazoa; phylum Chordata; order Testudines; family Carettochelyidae; genus Carettochelys; species Carettochelys insculpta. Next base: position 211,299,914 of record NC_134138.1, on the reverse strand, counting down.
ACTGGCAGTAAGACTTAGAATACTGGATTCATTGCCCAAACTAAAAGCTGCAAGTTGTGCGCTAACTGTCCCATGCACACCCTTCTGGCACGATCTAGATATTTACAGCACATCAGCATAATCCAGTAGTGTATAGTGGGGCAGCTGGAGTACTATATGAAGTCTGTGGCTGTGGTGGTCAAGTCAGCAGTGCCACAGTCCATCCACATTTGTCACAGCTTGCCTCCTCTCAGACTACGACCGTGCTGTTTGTGCACATGCAGCAGTGAAGATGAACAATATACTGTCTCTCACTCGTCGTCACTTCCCACAGAATTATTCGCTATGTTTGCTGGACCAGGGTGGTTGTGAGTGATGCACACATTTTATTTTAGAGTGAGTGTGTGTGCTTGGAAAATTAGTAGATTTAAACCTGGATTATGTAAAAACCTGGAAGATTATGGAAAATTAGTAACGGTCAGCATTTCTGACTCTCCTCCTCAATAAGGGTTGTCACAGGGAGTACCACTCATGATGATGCCTTCTGTCACACTAACACCTGCCCACAAAGAAATAGAGTAAGAGCAGTAATCATTTACCTAAGCCACTCTACCTGTATCTGGGTATTTAAGCGTTGTAGCTTTCTTGGTCCCAGGATATTACAGAGACAAGTCAAGTGAAGTAATAGGTTTTATTGGGCCAACTTCTGTTGGCGAGAGATGAGATTTCAAGACACACAGAGCTGCGCTTCTAACTTTCAGACATTACTGTCTTTGAAGACAAAGGCTCTGTATCCCATTAAAAATACCTGGGCCACACAGATAACAGAAAAGATTATATCAATAAAAAACATACATAGGAATGTTAACTTTTAAAGGTAAAAAGAAAAAATGCTTTACAAATTTTAAACAAAAAAAAAAAGTCAACATACATAAAAACTCTATACAGAGGCCTTCCCTTGTCTTTCAACATCCCTAAACTGTCATCCATGGGTGCTCCGGGGCTGGAGCACTCATGGGGAAATGCCGTGAGGCCCCACACTCAGTAACTCCTCCCCCACCATCCCGGATCTTCTGAAGTGCCACAAGTAACTCATTTGTAGCATTTGTGCTTAGGAGAGAGGGTGAGGAGAGGCAGTGTGGCTGTGCAGGTCTGTGGCCAGGGGACATGCCTCTTCCACCAAGCATCTCACCTCCATCCCCACACTGTCAATGTCAGCCACTCTGCTGATGCCAGAGCAGAGCCCTGTGGCCAGTGACAGCTGAAGGGTCAGCATTGACCTCCCCTGGCCTGGCAAGTTCCCTGGTTTGGGGCCAGTCAGGTCCTGATGGTGCTGGACCAGGGAGGTACAACCTGCAGCACAAATACACAAATTGTTTTAAAAGTCAGTTTTTCCTTCTCTAAACTGCCAAAACCAGAGTCCAGGCCCTCAGGACTGTTTCTCCCATTCAATAATCAAGGACATCTTTAAAATCTAAAACAATGTAAAGAATGTGGCTCCCTTTACTGCTTTCAATGCTAGTGATACCATCAACTGTTGCAAAAGCAACAGAAATCTGAGGAACTGAGCTGAGGTCTACTCAGACAACTGAAAAAGCAGGGGACCCGCTTTTTAGTTCATTTTCAAAAATAAAATTTAAATTTACACAAACACATTATGATAAATCCAAATCCTGGCCTCTTTTAGTTGAAAGCAAAACTTCCCAATGGTTCAATGTATCAGAATACAGTGGTTCAATATTTACAAAGTTCTTCAATTTTTT